>NC_136069.1:1645228981-1645828981 GCF_964261635.1 Lissotriton helveticus | reverse complement strand
GTATTTAATAGCACCCGCCAAGCTTCTGAGCAGAGCTTTGGGCACTGGCACTCTTCCTTTCACAAATTAAGCACTGACTCAGATGCATCATTTCTGCAGAACATGGTGTCCATTACTCTTCATGTGTACACAGTGGATAGTACCTTTTGAACCGGTCAGAAACATACACTTAATTTACTAATGATTATTGCTGCAACATGTTTATTAGCTGCCTTGTTATAGTTTAAGTTGGCGTGTCCTTGCAGAATGTTTATATGTGTAGTTTATTTATGGTGTAAAACGGTGTTGTATAAAATTTAACAATACTTCATAGTACTGATTATAATCAATTCAATTAACGTTTATTCGATTATATATATCATAATCATAAAATATGAAAACATGTAGATAAAAGCCACATTAAAACCTCAAAAAGCCTCTTTAAATATGATACAGCACAATTCATAAAAAAATTAAGTATGAGCATTTGAGAACTTTATAAAATGTTTATAAAATGTTACAACCCAGCCTAACCTAGTCAACGAGGCACACATTGTTTTGTTCCAGTGTAAGGCACCTGTTAAATCACTAGTAACTGCCAACATCACCTGCTGATCCGATAATAGCTGTAAATATAAAAAGGCAGGAAAAAAATGAGCAAAACCCCTCGCTTTTAAACGTGGTAATAACTACCTTCTACTTAAAAATTCGTAATATTCACAGAATAAAACCAACATGTATCAAGGTCTGGGGTGAACTGTCATCACGAGGGCAGATCAAAAGAGCATGGGGATCGAAGTGGCCCGCAGCGAAACAGATCATTGTACATATAGAACCCAGACGAAATTTAGTAAGCAGCGTTCTGTCCCTGGCATGTTTGACTGCTGTGAGATAGGGTTCAACACAAACAACGGATTTCAGCAGTAAATAAGACCTGTTGGAGTTTTTCACCACTGCTCAGGCTTCCCTGTCATCTTTAAACTTATTTAAAATGTGTTCCTTAAAGAGACCATGGTCACCCTTTTTAGGTAGATATGGTCAGTTAAATATATCCATGCATTCTAGAGAGCGTGCAAATCATTTTATATATTTAATCCACTGTATCTTATGGCCATACGTGCATTCCATACAATCCTCGATCATGCTCCTTTTGAAGCCCAGTCTCCAATCTACCCAAACAGATATCCAGAGTAACAGTGAGGCCAATTTCACCTGATCCTCCACATAATTACAACCCACTTCCTCATGGATTGCAAACGAGGACCTGTTTGGGCCCAGCCCCAAAGGTTTTCTACAGAAAAGGTCCTCCTCAAGCTGCATCATCCTACCGCTACGGTACCCCCAAATGGCTGCACCATCTGTAAGGTCTGGGAGACATTTAATTCTGTATATTTGCAACTGGGGCAAGATGGGTTTATGACCCATCAACAGTGAAAATCTAAACAAGGCACGGCAGGCTTGTGTGAACTTGGAGCAGTGACTGGAAATGCAAGAAAGCCAGTTGTGTTGATCATCAAATGATACACTCAGGTAGGGAAAGGTGGAAACCCTAGATATTTTTTGCCATTTGATATCCATAGTTTGTCTGCTAGCGTTCTTCCTCCTGCTGACCATATAATGGGTCTTTGAGATGTTTGTATCTAAGTCCAGATCATCCATGAACTCCACAAACTTATCAACCAGAAGTTTTAACCTGTTTGCCATTTGAGCTAGCAGTACGGCCTTGTCAGCGTATAGCAGGGTAGGCACACTGACAGACTTTACCCTAGGCAGGTCAACCCCATTTCCCCTCAAGTCATTCTTCAGGCTATTAATATATAATAAAAACAGTATTGGAGTCAACACACATCCCTGCATAACCCCCTGTGGAAAACTAAAAGATTCAGTTGTCTCCCCCTCTGTGCTGTATTTAACGCAGGCATTTACGTCTGCATGTAAAGCTCTAAGAAAAGCAATCACGTGGGCTGACAGTCCCATTTCCTCAAGGCAATCCCAGAGCTTGGATCTAATCACTCGGTCAAAGGGACTACTGAGGTCCATAAAGGCAAGAAAAATAGACCCCTGCTTTGCCACAACATACTTCCTTGTGATAAGATTAAGGTTCAGGCACTGTTCCAGTGTGCTCACCCTTCCCTGACTCCATATTGGACTGGGCAGATAATATCATTTGCCTGGGGCCAAGCTTCCACTCACTGAAGGACAATACGCCCAACCACCTTTACCACTGAACTGAACAGGGAGATTGGTCTATAGCAGGCAGGGTCCTACCTATTCCCTTTCTTGAGCACAGGAACTATAGTGGCAGATTTCCAAGTCAGCAGTAGGCATAGCTGGGTCACGGCCAACTCTGGGTAGGTAACTCCGCTCTGCCAGTGGAGTTTGCAGAGATTTGCCCACTCCACGTTTCACTGGGAACGCAGAGGTAGGCAAAACTCCGCATCCGTAGTGTAGCGGAGTTCCCCGCTCCCTCCCCCTCCCAAATTATTTTAAAATGAAAAAAGAAGGCACTTACCTGGGTGTCTGCTGCCTGGAAGCTCTCTTTTCTACTCCTCCCATCCTTCTTCAATGAAAAACCCCCACTATATTGTGTTTTGCGCGTGTGCATGCCAAGTTTAGAGGATACCTATTATTATCTCACTAACTGATTTTAGTAATATTTGGCAGCACGCATTTTTCTAATGTTTATGCTCCTTGGAGCCTTGGGCTGACGAGCTCGGGACCCCGCACCTGCGTGCCTTTGTGTGTTACTTTACCTGGTAATATTTGGCAGCACGCAGCAACCCCAGATAATGGCCTAATCCCTGCTGACGAGGGGTAAATACCCCGAAACACGTGTACAGGGATGGCGAAGACTTGAAGATACCCAAGAATTCGAAAGAAGATGCATCGCAGAAAACGGTACTACAATTACCATGGTCCTTAGGGGCGATCCCGCTGGTGTATAAGCAGTGTGCGACCCCATTTTTCGAATGTTTATGCTCCTTGGAGCCTTGGGCTGACGAGCTCGGGACCCCGCACCTGCGTGCCTTTGTGTGTTACTTTACCTGGTAATATTTGGCAGCATGCAGCAACCCCAGATGATGGCCTAATCCCTGCTGACGAGGGGTAAATACCCCGAAACACGTGTACAGGGATGGCGAAGACTTGAAGATACTCAAGAATTCGAAAGAAGATGCATCGCAGAAAACGGTACTACAATTACCATGGTCCTTAGGGGCGATCCCGCTGGTGTATAAGCAGTGTGCGACCCCATTTTTCTAATGTTTATGCTCCTTGGAGCCTTGGGCTGACGAGCTCGGGACCCCGAACCTGCGTGCCTTTGTGTGTTACTTTACCTGGTAATATTTGGCAGCACGCAGCAACTCCAGATGATGGCCTAATCCCTGCTGACGAGGGGTAAATACCCCAAAACACGTGTACAGGGATGGCGAAGACTTGAAGATACTCAAGAATTCGAAAGAAGATGCATCGCAGAAAACGGTACTACAATTACCATGGTCCTTAGGGGCGAATCCGCTGGTGTATAAGCAGTATGCGACCCCATTTTTCTAATGTTCAACTGATTTTAGTAATTTGAAGTTGAATTCTTGACTTCAACCCTCACACCTTACCTTTTGGTGTACTGCTAGACTAAATATTGGTCCGATAGTTTGATAAACTTTCATGCTAAATAGCAGATGACAACTTATTATATCTGAAAATACATAGCCCAAATAGCCTTCTCCTATTCTGGGCAATTCCTGAAGGTTCCTTTCTCCTTCTCACTTGAATATATCTTAAATCTATGAAAGCAATACTGAATATTGGTGAGCCCCTTCTACACAGATGACTTCTTACCAGGTCTCAAACAATCCTCCTGAATGACTTCTATACGTTGTCGGTCTACTGATGTATGTATGTATGTATGTATATCGTGGTTAATCTTCATCTGGGGTCGAGAGGGCATTGACAATGATGTGTAAGCTAATGGTCTCCAAGGTGCAGGTTAATTTGAAGGCAGACTCATTGTTGTGAATGAGATGGCTGCTACTGATTTGATTTCGATGTAGACTACAGACTGATTTTCCAATGATCTTGTCAACGTATGCTAGGTAAGTAGGTAGTTCGCAAGGTCATGACGGTTTCATGTAGGTTTCTTTAGCAGTTGATTCAATAGATAGTTACTATGCAATTTTTGAGATTATTCAATACCATAAGGTAAGAAATTGTGATGTTCATAATTTTTTAAGCATTTCCTTAAAACTTTTTCTATTTCTAATAAGCATTTATTTAAATCTTTATGGTCTTCGTTTATTTATTGTTTGATTGTCATATGTACACTACCTGTCTCTAAATAGTAACCTTTGAGTGCATCCATGCTACCAAATGATCATTGTTATTCTTTCCTCTGAGTCAACAATGTTAGTTACCAGGAGGATTCTTCACAAAATCCTGATGATACTTTTACATTGAAAAATGCACAGAATGTAACTCTTATTTTTATCTCTTTTTCAGTGAATGTAAATGACTCTGATGAGAACAGGTTTACCACTTCTCTTCAATTTCACTGTGGAGCGTGACACTGAATTTTTCCTGATTGGATTTCCTGGTTTACAGCAATGGCAGCAGTGGTTTTCTATCCCTCTTACTTTTACCTTTCTTCTAGCTGTGATGGCCAATGTTACTCTTATCATAACAGTTTACCGGGAGCAGAATCTCCATCAACCAATGTACTATTTTCTGTGCAATCTCAGCCTCATAGATCTTACTCTTAGCATAGGTTTGACCCCAAATCTCCTTGCCATCCTTTTGTTTAATGCACGCTCCATTAGTATGGCTGGATGCTTCACTCAAATGTTCTTTGGTCATTGGCTGTTTTTAGCAGAGTCAGGAGTACTTGCTGCCATGGCTTCTGACCGCTATATTGCCATCTGTAGTCCTCTAAGGTATACATCAATTCTTAATAACAGACTAGTGGTAAAGATTATGGTGATAATATCTGGAAGGGCTTTTTTCTTTGCTCTGCCCGTGCCCCTCCTTGCTGCTCGTCTACACTACTGCTCTGACCGCATTATCAAACACAGCTACTGTAACAACATTGCTGTCACAAAACTTGCATGTGACGACATAAGTTTAAATAGCATTTATCAAATGACTGTGCTTAATCTAATGTTAGGCGGAGACTTTTCGTTCATCTTTCTGTCCTATTGCCTGATACTAAGTGCTGTGCTGAAGCTCCATGTAGAAGGAGCCCTTGGTAAGGCCCTAAGCACATGCAGCTCCCATATCATAATTATTCTAATTTTCTATTCAATTATAATAGTGTTGGGTATAACACACCATTCAGAAAATGAAATCATGACATGCATAGCAATAGTGCTCAATGTTTTCTTAATCATTGTGCCACCAGCGATGAATCCTATTATTTACGCAGTTAGAAACAAGGATTTTTATCACAGGTTAATAAAGCAGTTTAGCAGTAGATGCTGTGAGTAGACTACATGCCTCAAAACAGACATCTTATAATGCAACAATAATTTATAATAAACACATTGCTAAACTGTACACTAGGTAAATTAAACAAGTATAACAAATATTACTTGAACAATTGCTAAACATTTGAGAAACACACATTTGCTCCTTATGTTTCAGTTTCCATATCTGACAAATTAACCGCATCTAAAACATCACTCTCACTCACTCACTCACTTATAAAGGCACTTATACAATCACTCACTCGTTCACTCACTCCTTCCCTTATTGACTGACACCTTCACTCATACATTTTCTCACTCATTCCTTTTTCCACTCAATTTTGTAGGCATCACAGCTGATCTCCTGTGTGGATAGATTTGAGTTTGTAGTTGACTTGGTGTTCCTGCCTCCAGCTGAGACTATAATATGTTCTTTTGTGTGAGCAAGATCCACCTACACTAGGGGAACAAAACTGGTGCTCAACTGTAGAGAGTGGGCCCTTTGCAATGTAGTTCACCTTATTGTAAGCATGGTCACTCTATTGGAAGAAATGGTTGTTCCCTGCTTTGTAACCCTTAACTATAGTTGCAACTCTTATACCACCGTCTTCTCCATTGTATCTCATTGACGTTATCATCAATAAACTCCTCCAGGAAGAGATTTATGCGGGGTTGGATGTGGTTCCGGCTGTGCTTACCGGCAGGTTTTAACTTAGGGGCCATTTTATTTTATGATGGGCAGAGTTTACCCAATCAACACTAGGGAGTATATTACTTTGTCAACTTGACGGAGTAATCACCTGACAGATTTAGAAATGACCACCAAGCCTTAAGTCATTTCTGAAGTATTGTCAGGCACTCTGTCAATGTTTTTTAAGTTTGATGCATGTATCGATCAACGTGATGGACTCCTCCATCAAACATCATTGTTTTTATTTTCAAAAATTGTTAAATATGTTTTTTTTGTAAATGCCCCCCCTTCATCAGTGGAGTAATCTCCTATGGCAAGGGGGCATATTTAATTTTTTGCTGCCCTTTACCATCAAGGTTTCTGGCAGAGATGGGCAGTGAAAAATGGCTATACGTCCACCCATCTATTGCCAATAAATTGAATGCTGAATTTATATGCGGGTGGATCATTATATTGGCGGTTATCATACCCTGGCTCCGTTGTGACAGGGTATGTTTACCTACAATATCTAAATCAGGCCCTTTATCTAGTGAAAACTATCTGAGTCACTTTTTTATGAAGGAGAAGGGTATTGTTTATAATTCCTTGCATTCCAAACTTGACATGTGCAGCCTCCTTCTTTTTAAGTTCAAGAAAAATGTATTAATGCAAATAAGATGAAAACAAATAAATAAGACAATAGTAAGGATGAGAAAAACATACCGCATAACATTTGAAAATGGCATCAAAATAATCAATTAAGAACAAAACCATATGCAGAAATAACCGGCGATTATAATCACAAAACAGTTAATGAAAGGAATAAGATCAAAAAGAAAAAAAAGATGTAAATATAGAGAAAGTTCCAGAGGTTTAGCAACTTCTTGTTGAGAGGGAGTTTGAGACAAAGATCGTCTTGCACTTGCACTAATAAATATTGTAACTGGATCCCATATTTCTCTCTGTTTTGGAGCTAAATGTATTGGGTAAACAAACGTTGTGTCTAATCTATGATTGTAACAGACAGCATACCACCATGCCTGGAATGATAATTTGGTAAAGTCTTTCCAATGTTTGGTTATCTGCTGAAAGGCCACTGCTAATACCAAGTCAATTATTCTTACATTAAAGGCACAGTGAGCCCAGATAGTTGAAATGCTACCTAAGAAAATATGAGGGATAGAAAGAGGGTGATTAGATGAGAAGATAAGGTTGACCTGAGACCATGCTTTAATCCAAAAATTGTGAACTGGAGTGCAATTAAAAAGCATGTGAGATAAATCTGCCTGTGGTGAGGAGCAAGTCCAACATTTATCTGACGTGTCAGGATGTCTCTCGCTAAGGATAAGTGGTGACAGTAGGAGACGATTTTATATAAAGAAGAGTATCTGAGTTGTGTTTGCAGCTCTGGAGGATTTGCGCAATTTAGTCCATATTCTGTCCCATAGTTCTACGGACCAGGAAACTTCGAGAGCCGCTTCCCAAGCAACTTCTATCTTAGTTTTAACACGTGGTTTAGATGTAGCATGCAGAATTGTATACATTCTGGAAGCTCTGGTACCGTGTAGTAACAAGAGTCTTAGTGCAGAAACAGTAGAGGGTTCAGGTCATGAGATAGGAGGAGAATTAATGTATTTAGTGTAGGTGAGTTGAAGTGCATGTGTAGGCATAGAGTATTTACAGTGAAAGGTAGAAGGGAAATGAAAAGAAGCAGCTGCCAGTGAATAGGGAAGAATCTGGCCTTGGTCAAACAGTTGATGAACCCAAATAAGGCCTTGTGTTCTCCAAGATTTCCAGAAGAACGGTTTGTTGTTGATTAAAATAGAGGTATTGTGCTAAATCGACTGATCAAAAGAAGAAGATAAAAGAGAAGAGGGGATGATTTTAGAAAAATGTTTGAGAATAGGAGTAGATAAGGATTGTGGTTTGCGGGAAAAAGAAAGATATTCTTTGAAAGAGAAAGGAGAAATATAAGACTGTTCAAGAATAGTCCAGAGAGTTGAAGACATAGAGGGGTCAGATAGCCATCTTGAGCTTGGTTTAATAAAAAGGACTTGTGATACAGGGGAAAGTCTGGATAGTTCACTTCCCCCTCCGATTTTGGGCGAATCAATTTTGAGATAGATATTCGTGATTTTTTGTGGCCCCATAGACAAGTAGATATGATGGAATTAAGTTTCTTAAAATGTTTTAAAGGGATAGATAATGGGATATTAGAAATGGTATAAAGAACGATAGGGGAAAGCATCATTTTGATGGTATCTAATCTACCCCACCAAGATAAATATAAATGGTGCCATTTCGTGGTTAAAGTAGTTATTTTCTGTATGCAATCTTCCATACAACGGGTAACAGTGCCCGGAAGGGAGGGTGGAAAATTGAGACCCAGGTATTTAATAGACTTAGGGTTCTAAGTAAAACTCGAATCAGTAAAGTGAGTTTTAAAGGTAAATTTAGTGAGGGGCAGGATTTCACACTTGTCTTTGTTTAACTTATAACACAACATTTGTGCAGAAGAATGAACCTCATTCAAGAAAGCAGGAATGGAAGATTTGGCATATGCTGCCATTTTGACAGTAGTTTGTTGGAAAGTAAAACCGTGAATGTTATCGCTTTGGCGAATCCGTAGAAATGGAGATAGTGGGCACCCCTGTCGTACTCCTCTGCCAAGTGAGAAATATGGAGCGATACCACCATTTGCCGAAACAGCTGCTCTTGTATGGGAATACAGGAGTGAGATCAAAGTAGAGATGTTTGGACCAAAGCCAAACCACTTCAACGTATGGAAAAAATAAGGCCATTCAACTCTATCCAATGCTTTTTCTGCATCCAAAGCTATGGCTGCGAGGGAATGAGAAGAGTGAGAAGTCTTAGAAAGAATATCGAAAAACTAATCGGGTGTTATCTGTAAGTAATCTGCCTTTAACGAAGCCAGACTGCTCCCGTCCCAATAAATCAGGTAAGTGGGATTCCAAATGTAGGGCTAAAGCTTTTGAAAAAAAATTATAATCAATATTTACTAAAGAAATGGGTCGATAATTTTAACAAAATTGCGGGTCTTTACCTTCTTTAGGAATAATACAGATGAGAGCGTCAGAAAAAGAGCCAGAAGAAGTACCAGAAGTCAAAAAGTAGATAAAAGTGTATGTAATTTGGGTATGAGTAAGTTTGAAAAGTAAGTAAAGAATTCCACTGTAAAGCCACCTGGGCCCGGAGCTTTTTCTTTTTTAAGAGTTTTCAGAGCATGGAGGAGTTCTTTCTGTGTAAGATCAGTTTCTAATGAGGAGAGATCGGGAGGAGTATCAGAAGAAAGTCGTATTGAGGATAAGAATTGAGATATGGATTGTTCAGAAGAAGGAGTTTCAGAGGAGTATAATGATGTGTAGAATTGGAGAAACTCATTCAGAATTTCATCATCATTACGCTTCAGTAAGTTATCTTGACCGAAAATAGAATCTATGTTAATTTTATTTCACTTTACTTTTAAGTAATTAGCTAATAATTTCCCAGCTTTGTTCTGGCCACCATAAAATTTAGCACTAGACCGTAATAAGAAGTTAGGGGAATTATTCGTGGTGTCTTTGTTAAATTGAAATTTAGCCTCGATGAGTTCAGTTAGACATTCCTTTGACTTTGAAGTGTAATAAGAATGTTCTAGTCGTTTTATTTTGGATAATAGGTCGTTGGTTAGTTGTTGCGCTTTTTTCCGTTTACACGAAACGAAACTGAGAATGAAATCCCTAGCAGATGCCTTAAATGCATCCCAAACTACAGGAAAAGAGACATCATTGGATTGATTTAACAGGAAGTATTCATGAAAAAAGGTAGTAAAGGAAGATGTGAAGGTCGGATCCAGAAGAAGGGAATTATTGAAGCGCCATTTCCGAGAGAGGGTGGGTGTTTGCAATTCATGTAAATGAATAGTGACTGGTGCATGATCAGATATCAAAATGGAACCTATTTCCGCTGCAATAAGAGATTGGGAAAGGTGATGTGAAATAAAAAAAAGTAGTCTGAAAGTTATTGAGTGTGCAGAGATGAAGAGTAAAAGGAATATTCTCTCAGGGTGGGATTACAGAGTCTCCAAGCATCGAGAAGTTTATATTGACTAATAAGTTGTGTGAAAGCTTTGTGCGATTTGTGGGGAATGTATACACTAGAAGAGCATCTATCTAAAAAAGGGTCAAAAACTTTCTTACAGTCGCCTGCTAGTATAAAGTTATGATCATAGTACTGTGTGATGTGTGGAGCTAAGGAGGGCCAGAAGGAGGCATCAGCAGTCGTAGGAGCATAAAGATTCAAGAGAGATATGGGTACTTTATCAACTATTAATTTTACTAAAACCCATCGTCCTAACTGATCCATGCAATTCATTAATATTTTGGTGGCGAGGGATTTCCGAAATAAAATATGGACTCCATTCTTTTTGCCATCTCCCGGGGAGAAGAAAACCTCCCCCACCCAACCTCTTTTCAACTTAACAGATTCTTCAGCAGATAAATGGGATTCCTGTATACAAGCAATATCTGTTCCGAGTTTAGCTAGGTGTGTTAAAACTCTTTGTCTCTTAATAGGAGAATGCAAACCTCGAACATTCCAAGATACAATTTTTAGGGGCATATGAAACATTTGAAGATAGATAACAAAAGCCAATTATGACATAGTGACAAAAAATGAAAACCAAGTTTTGCAATGAACCAACTGTATGCAATTTGATAAAACTGGAAATGAAGGAAAGAGATCAAGAAAAAGAGGAAGGCGAGAAAATAAGAAGAGAATAAGGAAAGAATATGAAAATTGAATATAACATTAACCAGTATTGAAGGAAAAAGAGAAGCTATGAGGAAACATAGGCAAGAAGGAAGAAGGAGAAGGAAAGAAGTGACAAAAAATAAGAAGATAATATCAAGAATGAATAACTTACATAACATCCAGAACATAGGAAGGTTGGGCGGGTGGAGGCCACATAGAACAATGACGGGTCCAAAACTAAGAGGGAAGTACAGGAGGGGAGAACGATTCCAACGGACTCCAAAAACATAAGGGAAGGAGGTGATGCGCAGGAAGGATATCTGTATGGGTAATAAAGACAGTAAAGTAAAACAGAATGGGTGAGCGGTAACATAGAATATGTATGTATCTTAACATATTACCAATGAAAATCAGGCAAAAAACATAACTGCAAAATTGAGAACTGGAAAATTCTACATTAAACGGAACTACTTAGAACTCGATGCAGATGCAGTGTCCATTTTGTCAACGTTGTGGGAATAAAGAAAACTTTTCAACTTCATCGAATCTTCATAAGTGGTGGTTTTGTTGTTGAGAGTCACTTTAAAAAGGCAGAGGTGGAAAAGCCCAAAACGTGCTCCCATAGAACGCAGTTGTGGTCGAAGTGACAAAAATTCATATGTGAGGTAAATATGATGACAAAACCATGAATTTCAGCAAACGTTGCCACGAGCATGTATAGCGCTGGAAAGAAATGTGGGAAAAATGCATCAGCGCTGCATATTTGTAAATGAATTATCGCGGCTGAACAACGACTGTAGTAGCAGCCCTCAACAAAATGGCAGCAGTCCGTGAGCAGTTGATTCCCAGAGAAGGCTGTCAGTAAAAAAAAGCTGTCCGGACTTGCTGACAATGTATAGGGGCACAGCGCTATGTTAAAGAAGGCATTGGAGACGAGCGTGATGCGGCGCAGGCAGAAGTGAGGAGACCGCTAGGAGCAGCGCTCCGTCAGCAGTCACCACGAAATGGCGGTCGGTGCCGCGGCAGCTACACGAAGCACTCACATGTTGTCGAAAGTTCGTGAAAAGGTCAGCAAAGCCTTTAAAAATAAGTCACCAGGTGCAAGACACCTTCCTACGGCATATTCCTCATTGGAAAAGCCATTATACGGGAAGAAGAGTCACGTCGGGCTGGTCTCCGTCTCCGCCTCACGGGAGAGCTAGGGAGACACCGCCATCTTCTTCGAGCGTAAGCCACGCCCCCGTGCAGCCTCCTTCTATATCTAGTTGGCAGACATAGTATGCATAACGAGCCTCAATGCATCTTAAATGTGTGTGCCAGGACACATTTTTTTATATTTTATCAGCCCTTATCCTGCACATCTCACCAGTCCAGATATGTTTCAAATAAACGACTTTTTTAAAAACTAGCTTTTTTTGTTGACAAACCCAAACCACTTCAGTATGTGCAGTGTCCAATAATCCCACAAACTTCACGGTTCACTGTTTTGCAGAATCATGCCTGTGATACAGCTTCCTTTCTGAATCATGGTTGCATGGCCTGATCAAGATGTATCATGTTATGATATGTCAAGTCACTATAATTTTGTATATTATGTTGTTATGTAGTCCTATGTAAGATGTTATGTTAGCATTGGATATTTTGTCTTATGTCATTTATGTACATCATGTTATTGCTAGGCTGTACATAGGCTGTACATAGGTTTTAAAGCATTTATTTGAGAAACATCTTAGAACACAAGCCTTTGGCACACAATAACTTTTATGTCCTGCAGGATTTTAACAACAAGGCAGTTCTACAGTCAAAACGAACTGAAAAGTGAAGATGTCATTAAAACACATGTGAAAGGATGAACACCGGGAAAAGCATTTGCAATTCATTTGTCTTGTTGAGTTGCTTAAAAACAATGCAATAACATATCGTCAAAATCAATTGCAAAATAAACATTGCAAAGCCACTAGGCTTTATGTTTTAAACTCGAAGGGGCCTATTTCTGAGAATTTCATGCAGTGCAGCGTAGCAAGTCATCTTGCTGTGTCACACTGCATGTCAAGGAAAGGACAGGAATATGCTGTATTTAAGGCAATATGGAGCATTCCTGCCTTCTCTCCTGTGCTGGCGCCCTTTTGGCAGCCTAGATGCAACTCAGGCACCCTTGCACCATGCATGATTGTTTTTGTGAAGGAAGAGACACCTTCCTGCACAAAAACAATCCTGAGAGGCATATTCCTCTTTCTGTGTGTGCTGCATAGAAATAGGGAGTAACGAGAAGAAACAATGATATTTCCCCTTGTTACACCTCTCCTGAGAAGGCGTGTCGTCTTGGAGCATTCCCAGCTCTACCGGCTCTGGTAAATCTGGGAATGCGTCAAAAACTATGGTACTTGTGTGGGAACACCAACGCAATGCCCATGGAATGCTTTCCCAGGGCAGAGTAAGGCAACTAAGGGATTTGAACTGTGTTGTCTTACTCCGGATTATGGAGTCACTCAAAGCCATGGGAAGTGGCCTTGCATGACTTCATAAATCTGACTTAAGGTTTGCATCGCTCTTGCAACCCGTTGGGTGGTGCAAGAGTGATGCAAGACAGCTTGTAAATAGGCCCCAAAGTGGTTCACTGATTGGTACATTTATATGCTTGGTTCTCTAGCGGTCTAAGTGGGTGGATGAACGTGAGAAGGAGTTATTGCATGGACAATACACAATATTGTCATCAACAATGTCATTTCAGATGCTGTATTGATGTTATCAATGGTGTCATAGAACATGGCATATAATGTTTGATTAAATTGGCAGTGCATGGAGAGGAAGTGAGTTATAGTTATTTGAGATGACTATAAGTTGTGAATTTCAGTGACTTTGTTAGTTTAAAATAGTATGTTTTAATTGACATTTTCAGCTATGGCATCCCATTAACCTTAGTTTTTTCCCCATGAACTTCTAAGGTTTTTAACATTAAGTAAGCTGTCAATTGCCATGCGATGTCCATTGCCCCCCATAGGTACCTACCTCCCACTGCACAAGCCTTCAGCCAAGTGCAGCTAGGGTTTGGGCTCAGGGTGCGCACAAACCCACGGGCACCTAGTCTTCACTGCCAGGCCCTGCAACCAACCCCCCCAGTGCTGTGCATGGCTGACTATGTCATGTAAAAATATAAAGAGAGTCATTTAAAGTAAGGCAATTCTACTGGTTTCGCAAAGTGTCAGAACACCACAATATATAGCTATGAGCCTGATGGCTTTATCAAGGTTTCAGCACATTATAATTATAAAGCAGACCGATTTGCACATAAAGTGCCCTATTTACTAAACATGAGTATATGCAAAGTGATCTCCTATCACCTGAAAGGCAGAACACCAACCAATGTAAGAACATTAGAAAACCAAAAAGTGAAATCAGATGAAGCATATTAATATTTAGGTTTTTGGATGTTGTTATACTGGTTGAAGTTTTGCCTTTTTAGTAATTGAAGATCACTTGCTCTATACTCATGTTTAGTAAATAAGGCACGTTTATGTGTTTTCTAGCCTGGAGGATACCCTACGTTTATAATACATTTGGGCCAACACTTCCCCTGCTGCCTTCCTTGCCAGCACCCATAGTGGCTGCCGACAGGAGCTGGCCAGTATTTTACAGTTGGTGCCCTAACGCCCATCCACAACACCCACAAAATGCTAAATGTTGGGAGTCACCTATGGAGTACCAAGGCCCCCGCAGCCCTTACTGGCTCCCCAGCCAACACCCATATTGGGTGCTGCCCATTATTTGCCCATGGGTTTCCCGGTGTTTACCCGGGCACCCAATACATGGCAATTGCTGGGGCCCATGAAATGACCTCAAGTGAGCTGATACCTTTTCCTTTCAACATATCTCTTTCTTTAGTTACTTATTTGCACTTAAGTTACTCGAACTCTATAATCCCTTGTTCCAATGCTAAAGCTAGTGGCATTTTTTAGATTCTTTAATTGTTGTCAAACCAACACACGATAAGGACCCTAGATATTGTAAAATTAGAAGTCTATATTATTCATTATTAACAATTGTAAAATGTATGCAAAAGTCATATAATATCTTTTAGAATCTAATCTTCTTCTCTTAGTAAGTGTGACCATTCTGGTTTTATGGAAGGTAAACTTACTGCTGGTAGTTGGGTCTGGTGGCTTAGTGGAATAACATGTCCACAGTAGAGGCCTGTATTTGAAAAATCATGGTCACAGGTTCAAATCATGGCGGATCCACTCAGCCTTTAATCCTTCCAAGGTTGATAAAAATAATTACCACTGAGATGGGTAACAATAAACATCTGTTATTCAGCGCCAAGATACCCTTGGGTGAACATGCAATTTACAAATATGTATATAATTTTATGGTATAATGCGAGAATGTTTTCTAATATTATTATTCAAACTAATAGATTAAAGAGATCACTTGGTGCATTGTCACTTGATGCTGAGAAAGACTATCATAATATTTGTCCCTAAATGTATTTATTTTGTCTAGTTATGATGTAATCCTCGGACAAAAAAGTAAAACTCTTGAATGGTTTTAATTTGGACATAAATTCCTTTCTTTTGTGAAGTTAATATCTTCTAATCCTAGGGAAAGTGTTTTTGTTAATGGCTATTGCCCCATATTTATATCTACATAGAGGCAATAAGAATAACTGTCTTCTTTCCCCTTTATTTTTTGTGTTTAGAACCCTTTTCTGGAAAGAATTAGATGCAGCCCTAAGATCTCTAGCTTTCCTCATTGAACAGGAGAAATTACATTATCTGCATATGCATATGGAGCCTGTGGTCCCCGAAATGACTCAAATGACCAAGTCTTCTGGTTTAGTGGACTTACATGTTCACGGGTAGGCACAGGCTTATGGTGCAACAGGATTATGCAACTCTTGGCGTGGTCAAGCAGTAACCATCTCATCAGTGTTCAGATAAACTCACATAATTTTGCAATCGTATTTAGAGAATACTATTTGAGATAAAGTGTATATTACTCTTAAGGTTTTGCCTTAAGAGTTGATGAAAGTAATCTTAATTGTAAAGATCCAGTTTTGGTAGATGTGATATTTGGCCACTATTCCTGTTGTTTATACACCTAAGTTGATCTATATTTGACTTTTTATTTGTCAGTTATATGACCACGATTATGGAATGAGTGTAAGTTGTGGTTGAGCTGTGAGTGATTGGTTATGAGTGCTGAAGAGTGAGAGAGAGAAAACTAAGAAAGGGGATAAAAAGTTAAAAAGAAAGAAAAGAAAAAAGAATAAATATAATTTGTATATATATGGTTTTATAAATAATTTATGACATACTTTTGATACAACTCTTTACTGAATGTTCAATAAATTTAAATAGGACATACAGCATAATGAGATAAATTTCTTGATTACTCAATCCATGCCCAATGTGTAAATTCCTTTATTTATAAGTGAGACATTTCCATTTTATGGATTTGTAATGACAGGTGGCAATTCCCCTCTTTTTATGGTGGTCTTTGTTGGTTTCATGTCCACGGTGGGGGCCTGTGTTTGCCATTATGGTCACATGTTCAAACCTTTGGGGGTCCACTCAGGCTTTCATCCTTCTGAGGGCGGTAAAAATGAGTACCATTGAGTTGGGTAACAAACATCTGTTATTCAGCGCCAAGATACCCTTGGGTGAACGTGCGCTTTACAAATATATATGTTGTGCTATGGTATAATGCAAGACTGTTTTTTGATAATATTAATCAAACAAATAGATTACAGAGATAAAATGGTGCATTTTCACTTGAAGCTAAGAAAGTCTTTCATCAGATTTGGCCCTACATTAGTTTTTTGGGTGAAGTTATGATATTGTAACCTGAGGACAAGAATATATCACTCTTGGATGGTTTGAATTTGCCCCAAATGGATTTCTTTTGTCAATTAATTATATTCTAATCCGAGGACATGAGTTTTTGCTAATTGTAAATAATTTGTATCTAAGTAGAGGCAATAAGAAGCATTGTCTTTTTCCCCTTTATTTTTTGTGTATATTTTAGAAAAATTTTTCTGAAAAGAATTAGATATAACCCTAATATCTCTAGCTTTCCTCATGCAACAGGAGATATTAAATTATCTGCATATACAGATGACATTATTTTATGTATGTCAGATCCCACTGCATCTATGAATCCCTTTTTCAGACTTTATAATCTAAAATGCTAAATTTGATTGCTACTTGCTTTCCCTTATTCCTGTCATGTTGTGGGCAAACTTGACACTATTCAGATGATGATTGTGCCTCATATTTTATATAGTGTTTTTATGCTCCAATTTTAGAATTCTAAATTCTTTTTTTGTTTTATTTTAAACACATAAATACCATAAATGTTCACAATTTCTGTGTAATATAAGATTTCCAACATTGCGATACCCAAAAAAAAAAGACTAAAACATGAAGGTACTGTATGATTTCCCATATTTTAAATGATATCAATCTTTCTTTAAAATTAGGCAGTCAGGTGCTTTGATGTATAATTTTGATTAGAAATCTATACCCCGATAGATTGCTTATGTACCATCTCTATGTAATGATTTTATCTTCAAAGATTGTTTTCATATGCCTAATTGTTATATTCCTAAGTACCCTAGTTTAAAATATTTGCATTTTTTTTTATTTTGGTCAATTTCCCTCTTAACCGTTTTAGGAATTTTCTAAATACACATAATACGTTTATAAACATATGCAATAAATCGTTTTACTTTAAAAGGTGGAAGGAGAAATGCATTGTATATGTTTTCTTAATTTTGAATTCAGAATTAAGGGGTCGATTACGATGGCGGACGGAAGGACGACCGCCGTCCTGGAGTAGGCGGAAAATGCCTTTTTTCTGTCCGCTTGCCGCGGGCACTCCGTCCGCCATATTAGGATGGGAAACACTGTCAAAAGTCCGTACGTGGCGGAAGAGCACGCACCGCCGCGGAAGTACACCCGACCCCGCGGCAGACGTAACCAATCCAGACACACCGCCGTATGGAATGACATCTCCGACCATCCTCTAAATCACGATGGCGGAAAACACACATCAAATCACTGCGGAAAAACAACCTGCCTGAACACGGCGGATTCACCACAGCGGAGATCCAACACTTTGCAGAGATACCCACCACGAGCAGATCGCCGTCATGGATCCAGCGTTACACGCATTTCCAATACTCTTCGTGCACCACCACCTGCAAGTCATGGTCCATCGGCGACGACGACGCAGGTACGCCAATACACCAATTGCTGTTGGAAGGGGAATACCTCCCAGGGCTGTGACGTAGGGAGTGGGAGTGTCATGTTTGATAAACTGCATGTACGATCGCACCAATATAGCAACAATTCAAGTACACAACCAGGAATGACAACGACAAACCACGACACATGATTGACTTGCTTTATTAAACAGAATAGGGGTATAATCGTACAACTCCCAAGACCATGGGCACTGGGTTAAACAGGGCAGGTACATCAGAGCCAGCACATGAGAGGGCACAATGCAGTATCAGAACAGCAACAGGGCAGTGTTTACAACAGACCAGGTACATCAGAGGCAGCACGTGAGAGGGGCCAAGTGCATCAACAGTCCATGGCACAGAACAGGCACATCAGAGGCAGCACATGAGAGGGGCAAAGTGCATCAACAGTCCATGGCCCAGAACAGGTACATCAGAGGCAGCACGTGAGAGGGGCCAAGTGCATTAACAGTCCATGGCAAGGCACAGGTACATCAGAGGCAGCACGTGAGAGGGGCCAAGTGCATCAACAGTCCATGGCACAGAACAGGTACATCAGAGGCAGCACGTGAGAGGGGCAAAGTGCATCAACAGTCCATGGCAAGGCACAGGTACATCAGAGGCAGCACGTGAGAGGGGCCAAGTGAATCAACAGTCCATGGCACAGAACAGGTACATCAGAGGCAGCACGTGAGAGGGGCAAAGTGCATCAACAGTCCATGGCAAGGCACAGGTACATCAGAGGCAGCACATGAGAGGGGCCAAGTGCATCAACAATCCATGGCACAGAACAGGTACATCAGAGGCAGCACGTGAGGGGGCCAAGTGCATCAACAGTCTATGGCACAGAACAGGTACATCAGTGGCAGCACGTGAGAGGGGCCAAGTGCATCAACAGTCCATGGCACAGAACAGGTACATCAGAGGCAGCACGTGAGAGGGGCTAAGTGCATCAACAGTCCATGGCACAGAACAGGTACATCAGAGGCAGCACGTGAGAGGGGCCGAGTGCATCAACAGTCCATGGCAAGGCACAGCTACATCAGAGGCAACACAAGTACGTGGGTCAACCGCCCCGGCCCAAGGACTGTAACAATGCTAGGGTGGTTACTATGGACAATCGAGACACAAAGTCAAACTACATGTGAGTGATGGGAGCTACACCTGGCAGCACAGAATCTGGTGGACTGCTTGAACTAGTCGCCTCTGACACACTGCCAGCACCAGACACAGGAGTGTGAGACACAGCCACAGCTCGAGTGACTGACACATGAGCCATAGACCCAGACACATTGCCAGCACCAGAAACAGGAGTGTGAGACACAGCCACAGCTCTGGTGACTGACACATGAGCCATAGACCCAGACACACTGTCAGCACCAGAAACAGGAGTGTGAGATACAGCCACAGATGTAGTGACTGACACATGAGCCATAGACCCAGACACATTGCCAGCACCAGAAACAGGAGTGTGAGACACAGCCACAGCTCTAGTGACTGACACATGAGCCATACACCCAGACACATTGCCAGCACCAGACACAGGAGTGTGAGACACAGCCACAGCTTTAGTGACTGACATGAGCCATAGACCCAGACACATTGCCAGCACCAGAAACAGGAGTGTGAGACACAGCCACAGCTCTAGTGACTGACACATGAGCCATAGACCCAGACACACTGCCAGGACATGTCCCTGTACACTGACCAACAAATACCATGCCAGCATCTGACATATGAGAGTGGCTGACACACACAGTGCCAGTACCGGAAACATGAGAGGGCACAACTGACACAGTGCTACTACATGATGCATGACAGCGAACAACAGACACAGTGCCACTATCTGACACATGAGAGTGAACGGCAGCTGACCCACTAGGACCACTGAAATGATGAGCCACAGGGCTGTATGGCCAGAAGGCAGGGTGGCTCTGGGAGCTGGGGACAGCTGGACTGGAGCAACATTGGGGTGTTCAGGTCTCACTGTTGTGTGTCTCTGTTTTTTTGTGAAATGTAGGGGCACCCTTCACATGACTGGACTGGTAAGTGTTGGGCCTCATCAGACATCAAAGAAGGATCATGTGCATGTGGTGGTCTGCTCTCTGGGGACGTGCTGGACCCTGCTTGACGTTTGCTGTGGCCCTGCCTTCTGCCCTCTGCATCATGTGTAATGGGGATGCAACTACAGTGTACTCCTTATTCTGCTTCTGCGGGGTGTGGATGGGAGTTGAGGTATGGGGAATTCCACCGCTGACACATGTGTTTTACATTCCTTCAACAACATCAGCATCAGGGCAGCCAGGGGTGAAGTATGCCTGTCCTGCGTAGAGTCCTTGTCCTTGGGAGTGTCCCTGCTCTTGGGAGGTGCCCTTTCCTGTGTAGAGTCCTTGTCCTTGGGAGTGTCCCTGCTCTTGGGAGGTGCCCTTTCCTTTGAAGCGTCCTTGTCCTTGGGAGTGTCCCTGGACTTGGGAGGTGCCCTTGCCTTGGGAGTACCTTTTGAGGGGGATGCGTTTGTTACATGTGAATCACTTTCCACCAATACCCCTTGAGGATCCTGTGTGTCAACTCCAGTGTAGCTCATGTCGTGATGTGTGAAAGATATCCCTGTCCAAGGGGATGGTGTTTGTGCCCTCCGTGCCCTGCCTTGCTGCCTGCGGCTGCTTCTAGTGCAATACCCCGAAAATGACGCCTGGTCTGAAATTTCACTCTCCCCTGAGACATCTAGTGGTGTGGATGGGGGAACAGAAGCAGCACCCTATCCATGCGACTGAAGAATGGCAGAAGACACAGTGTTTGCTAATGACTGAACTGTTCTGTGGAGACCAGCAACATCGCCATGCATCCCCTCCATGAATGCTACCACCTGCCCCAACTTCCTATCGTGGTCTTGGAATGCATTGATCATGTTGGTCTGCCCTACACACAGCTGTCGCAGCAGATCAACAGCCTCAGAACAAAGTGCACTTTGTGGCACAGGGGCAGGGGCAGCGGTGCCTGTGCCGAAGGCAACTCTGCTCTCTCTACTATGGGGAGCACGAGCAGTACTTGTTGCAGTTGGTGGCAGTGTGGGCCCTGTGTGCTGTGTACTGACTGAAGGTGTTGATTGCCCACTCCCTGTCTGTGACAACAGTGCTGACTCACCCACACTGTCTGAGGATGAGGACGATGGTGTCTCCACATGTGAGTCCTCAGGGACGGTTCTGTCCCCCTCTCCGGGGCTGCCCCCTTCAGTGTCCGTCTGCGTGTGTCATCTGGGATCCGGATGCATTGCCACCACTCATCTCTGTCGTCTGTGTGTAACTATGCGGATGACCTCCAGCTTATATTTCCTCTTTCTCACTCCCCTGACTCTAAATCCAATTTCCAATCTACAATGCTATTCATCCGGTACTGGATGAATCACAACCACCTGAAACTAAACCCAGATAAAACTGAGCTGGTTTTGACAGGTGGCTGCTCCAGTCCCTGGTCCCCCCTCTTCTGGCCTTCTTCCCTTGGACCACCCCCACCCCCCTCCTCTTCTGTTAAAACCCTCGGCATCAAAATTAATGACCAACTCACTCTGCACTCCCAGGTGAGTTCGGTGGTCTCCTCTTCTTTTTTATCCCTCCGCACTATCCGCAAGGTTTCCCGCTTTTTTTCCTTCACGGCCCTGAAACTTATCGTACTTGCCATGGTCGTTTCCCGCTTGGATTATGTCAATGCCCTTTACCACGGCATGCCGGCTTACAGTGTACGACGACTTCAGCTGGTCCAGAACCAAGCGGCTCGTTTGGTTTACAACCTTACAAAATTCCACCACGTCACTCCCCTCTTAAAATCATTGCACTGGCTCCCCATTCGTGAACGCTCCCAATTCAAGGTGGGCTGCCTCACCTTTCAGGCCCAGCTAGGCTCATCTCCCGCTTTCATCTCTTCGGAGATCAAACCTTATGCCCCCTCCAGGGATCTTCGCTCCTCTTCTCAACACCTGTTGACTGTTCCCCGGTTTCGCCGAAAAAAATGGGGAGGCTCGAAATTCTCTACTCTTGCCCCCATCTTTTGGAACTCTCTTCCTATCCAACTTAGATGTTCTACCCAATACTTGCTTTTCAGAAAGGCTTTAAAAACCTTTCTATTCTTAAAAGCCTTCCCCCTATAATTTCTCACCAATTCCCCCCCCGTGATTCTCGCTTCTCAAGGACTGAGCATACTGTAGCGCCATGGAACCGTATGGTGTACGCGTGCTTTATAAATAATTTAAAACTCAAACTCAAACTCAAAGCTGGAAGACAGGGAAGATATGTTAACCTAAGTGCCACACTCACGTACTGAAGGTAACAAATTCACACCTTTCCTTACAGTGGATTGACATTTAGCTCCCATCCTGCACACGAACCACCCCTACCAGACATCCACATATCAAAGAACCGGAGTGCCTGTGAAACTTGTACATCATAGAAACAGGGCAAGTGCATGTCATGCCATGGGACCACAGACCTCAACGGCATGTCCTGACACCCTCAACTACAAATCAACTGGCATGTCCACCTGGCGGACATGGGTGCTAACGCTCACTCCGCTAATGGCACCAACATGCAATAGCTGCAAAACATACGCACCACGGATGTCACAACTGTGTCTGAGCACCAATACATGCATGCACTCACAAGTTACAGACACATACAGTCTGCTTACCGCTAGTTTGCTGTTGATCCCCTCTCAGCCGGGCGGACAGGTCAGGATGCGTCACAGCAATTATACGGTGCATCAGAGGGGTCATGGTGCGTCGGGCAAGGCGGCTTGATCTCGGAATAATCCCCAGTGTCATCTCCACAACATTCTTGCTGAGCCTGGATATGTCGTCCCAGCGCTTGTGGCAGTGTGTGTGTCGTCTATTGCACACCCCCACTGCCCGTACATCACGTGCTATGGTCCTCCACACAGCCTTGCGAAGGTGCAGCTTGACCTACCATGATGGGAGACAAGAGGGGAACGTCAGTGGACAGTTTGACATTCACAAACATCGTAGAAACACGTATCTTCATGCAGCCATGCTCAGTACAACACATGTGAGGGTCCCACAGCACACCGCCAAGCTTGCAGAAGCCACGAGTCAGTGACCACCTCATGCCCACCAACATGTTACCCACTGCACTTACCACCTGTCCGGGTGCACCGTAGAGCCGTTCATAGTGGCTGAGCACACCGTCCACAAGGACATCCAGCTCCGCTGCGGTGAAGGGACGAGACCGGATCTCTTGCACTCTCTGCATGGCAAGGTCCAGGACTGTGGCACAACAGCAGCAGTTGTTGGATAGCTCAGGAGCAGCAGGTTGAGGTGACGGTCGCAGGCAGCAGTTGTTGGATAGCTCAGGAGCAGCAGGTCGAGGTGACGGTCGCAGGCAGCAGTGGCTGGAAGCAGTAAATGTGTGCTGAAGAAATTCACACATATATAGGGCCCTGAGCTCATATCTGTGGCACACGTCTGCAGCAATTGATTTTCCCTGGATGCATCTTTCAAAATGAGCCAATGACTCGCCCTGGTGTGGCAGTGCCCGGCTTCCGCTATTTTTGAATGCGCATATGCGCCCCGCATAACCTGTTTCCATTGGCTACATGTGCACGGACCGTCAAGGTCACACACCTGCAACCGCATGTGCGCGCCACCGCGACGGTGCATCATTTGAAAATAATCATTCACTGGTGTCACTATGGCGGTGCACGCATTCCGCGGGGGTGGTGCAGGCTAACACATACATTTGAATATGCAATTTGAAATGGCAGTTGAAACCCCCCCTTACAGTCACATAGCGTCACCCACCGCCAGTCCTGGCCGGTCACCCACCGCCAGTCCTGGCCGGTCACCCACTGCCAGTCCTGGCCGGTCACCTACCGCCAGTCCTGGCCGGTCACCCACCGCCAGTCCTGGCCGGTCACCCACCGCCAGTCCTGGCCAGTCACACACCGCCAGTCCTGGCCGGTCACACATCGCCAGTCCTGGCCGGTCACACACCGCCAGCACACGGCGGTGGGTGACCGGCCAGCACACGGTGGTGGGTGACCGGCCAGCTCACGGCGGTGGGTGACCGGCCAGTACTGGTGGTGGGTGAGCGGCCAGGACTCGCGGTGGGTGAGCGGCCAGGACTCGCGGTGGGTGACGCTATGTGACTGTAAGGGGGGGGGGTTTCAACTGCCATTTCAAATTGCATCTTCAAATGTATGTGTTAGCCTGCACCGCCCCCGCGGAATGCGTGCACCGCCATAGCGACGCCAGTGAATGATTATTTTCAAATGATGCACCGTCGCGGTAGTGCGCACATGCATTTTGCGGGGTGTTCCCGGGATGGTCCACGACCATACAGCATATGTCATGCTTAATTGCTGTGTCAACGATCATCTTCTGTGTTGGTGTAAGGTGTCCCCAGATGGCGTATGTACACACACTGCATGTCTCCGCACACATGTAATGTTCATAGTTGTACATGTGTGTCAGGACATGTCCGGAATGCTGTAAGAATAATGATGTCAAGTCAATGGCCCGTGTCCACGTGTGGCATTCATGTCCATTTGTTGCATGTGTGGTCATACTGTTGACCTTGCCAGTGGTTAACAAAGGCTAGTGATGTGCACCCAAGTTGTGTCAGATGTGCATGTCGACGTGTTGACGTCTTTGTTTTGCGGACACACGTTTCCATTGGTACACATCTACACAGTACATCAAGGGTGTGTACCAACATTTAGAAGCTGTTGTGAGTGTGTGATTTGTGTGTGCAAGTAACAATGATGTACATGCATTCTGTGTATACGTGTCTGTTATTGTGTGCCCATGCATGTCATGTGAGGATGCCCAGTATTGCATGTGGGGTCATGGGTGCATGCAGACAAGGAGGGTGTGTTCCATGTTCGTGTTGTGTGTGCACGTACATGTGTGTCTGTGTGGACGCTTGTCCGCATTTGGGCCCTCAGGCTTGTGTTGTTGCCAGATATTCCGACATGTGTGCACGTTACATTGGACATGTGTGCACACAGGATGTTATTTGTGAGTGAACATTGTGTGTGTAGTTAGCTGTATTGCCTTAGATATTGGTCACGTCACACATATGATCACTGTCTGCAACATGTATTGTTTGCATTGTGTTGGTCAAGATGTGATAGTGTGGCAAAGCTATGCGGTGTTGGTCAATTGACATCTGCTTTCATCTACTCCCACACAGGAGGGCTCCAAATGTGCATCCACCATACACTGTGCTGGAGGACATGGTTAACGAGGAGGTGATCCGAAAATTCCGGCTAGATCGACGTAGATTGCTGGAGCTTGTAGCCCAATTGTCACCTCATCTGCAGCCACGCAGGACATATCCAGAGGCTATTACACCCACAGCAAAGGTGATGGCGGCCCTTCACTTCTTTGCAAATGGCACTTTCCAGTACACAGTTGGTCATGCCGGGGGGATGTCACAATCCATGTTCAGCATGGTACTGCGGGATGTTCTGAATGCCATGATGCTTTACAGGGATGATTACATACATTTCCAACGGCCGGCAGAGTTGGCAGCAGCCAAAGGTTGACTTCAATGCCCTGGCCCAGATACCACACGTAGTGGGTTCCATTGATGGAACACATATTGGTCTCATACGGAGAAGTGTGGCTCAGGGGTTAGAGGCAGCAGACCCGGAAGCTGAGATCGGTCCTGGACCAGGGTTCAATTCCCCGCCTCGGCGGGGTCTTGGGCTAAAAAAAAATAAAAAAAAAAATTCCACGGACTCGATAATTCTCGCCCCGGTGCCTCCTTGACTCACGGGTTCACACTCTGCGACTCTGGGCAATAGCTTGCTTAATCCCCACAACGGCCCCTCGCGGCGGGATGCCTGACTTTCACCTTGTGGATACCCTGCTATCTCAAAGGGGAATACCAGGAAGGGTTCCCTAAGCAAGCGCCGGGAAACCCACTGCGGGTAGCTGTGCGCTATATAAGCTCAACTACATTTACATTTACATTTACATACCACCCCAGGCACGTGAACCTGTATATAGGAATAGAAATCACTACCATTCCATCAACGTGCAAGTGGTGTGCCTGGCTGACAACATCATCTCACATGTGTGTGCCAGATTTCCCGGCTCCGCCCATGACTCACACATCCTGTGGAGCAGCATTGTCCCCCAACTGATGGCTAATCTGCGACCAGAACGTGCGTGGCTTGTAGGTGAGTGTGCTGTGAGGACAATTGTGTTGTATGTGTGGCATAGTGTTGCCACCAATCCTGGTAATGATATTTGTATCTGTCATCTCCCAACCTAGGCGACTCTGCGTACCCAAACCGGCCGTGGCTGCTGAGCCCCATACGGAATCCGACTACCCTGGTGATATACGTCGAGTGATAGAACGTACTTTTGGACTGCTGAAGGGTGTGGTGTTTTTGGTGCATTTTTGGGTGCTTGGGGGGTGTCATTGGGGCATGTAGTTGCTGGGGGGGTGTGTTTCAGGTGGTTGGTTGTCCTGTTTAGTGTGTTTTCTATTTACTTCCGTCTGCCATTTTGTAATCGGTTTAACGGCAGGGATGGTGTTTGTGTGGTCCCTCCGCAGTCATGGTCCGTTTGGCGATGCATTGTTTCCGCGGCGGTCGAGGACGGTGGTGAGTTCCATTAGTATGGCGGCGTTATCCTAATCACGAAGCCGGACCCTCCGCAGGTATGGCGGCGGTTGGGCCTGTTCCCGCAGTCATGTTCGTCCGCGGCGGAGGGTGTTTCTTTGGAACCGTCCGCTTACGGCGGTCTTTGGTGTTCTCCGTCCGCCGCGGACGGTGTTTCTTGACATAAACATCCTAATCGCTACCGCGGATTATCCGCGGTAAGGTCGGGTGTGATTTTGCCGCGACCATGGCGGACGGAACACATTTCCGTCCGCCATCCTAATGGGCCCCTAAATTAGATTTACCTGTGTCTTTTTCAACTAAGTCTAAATCAATTAAATACATGATGCTATTCACCAGTGCATTTCAAAGCTTCTGATAACTTTAGACACTATTTACAAAGCAATTTAGGCTGGTTGCAGGTGTACCCTCTTTCCTGCTGGATATCGTTGCAAAACATTTTAAAGATAGAAGCCCAAGTTCAAGACCTGGCCCAAATAAAACCACAGAGGAGATCGTCTTGGTCAAAAGTCTAAGTGAAATGGATGTTAAAAATGAAACCGCAAATATTAAAGCAAAAAGTTAAAATGAGCACTACACCATAAGAGGGAATAAAGGTGGTGTCAGGGGGTGTAATTACCCCTTTTCTGAAACCCAACACCTTTGTGCAATAGAGGAAAATCAATTGGTGGAAGCTGTTTATCCATTGGAGTAAGAAGATTGATGCAGATTATCTAAGTTCCATATCTGAAGGTGTTGGCCAAGACCTAGGGTGATTGACTTGTCAAGTCTTCAAACTTGAAGTAGACCCAAAGGGGGGTTTCTGGGGCAAGAATCCCTAGATGTTCATCATCCCTAATACCTATGAAGGGAGTGTAGGTGGGTGCAGTGCTGATTGAAGCAGGAGGCAATCTGCATTTTAAATGTATCTCTATCACTGAATGGGAAGTGTTGGAGGAATCCACTGTTAGTCTTATGAAAGGGCTGAAGAAAACAAACAGTCCAACCATGAACACAAACATGGGATTAACTCCCTGGGGAATGTTTGCCTAAGATATTAAAAATGTTGAATCTACTCTCCCTAATGCAAGTAATTTTCCAGGGAATGCTAAAAGCTCTAGTCTTGAATAACACCCAGAATGTTAAGATGATAAATCTGATTGAAGCTACTGGCAAGTCAAGGATAAAGTTAAAGAGGTTCCGGAAGGAGAAAGGACAAAGGGAGGTATATTGAAAGCTGGTGTTCTGTCCGCCCGCCAAGATGAGGTAAGTCCCCATAAGAAGGTCACAAGTGGTGAGATTTTTGCCTCAGGATGTCCCTACCTAACTATGAGAAGGGGAAGTGTTTTTGAGAAAAAAAATGGTTCTATCTAGGTATAGTGTTTTTATGTGGCCAGAGGGATGAAAGAGATGCCAGGAAAGGTGGTGTGGAAGAAATTGTAAGAATGGGCTGAAGATATGTGGCATAGCCCCTCCTAGCCAACCCCTTAGTCAACCCGCCAACTTCCCAAGCCTAAGGGGGCCCCACAATGAGTCAAAAGGCTGAACAATTGGAGGAAAAACTGTTATTGAGGGTCAATCAACTGAGAAAGATTTAGATCCCAAGGAAAAGTCTATGGGGAATGGGAGAAGGAAAAGTGAGAATCCCATATCTGTGAAAAACAAGGCTGTTGTCAGAAAAGGTAGGTAACAACATTAGGCCAATTAGGAACGGAAAACACATTGACTGTCTCATAGAGAGATTTCCTCCATATCTGAAAGGTTGAAGTGCTGGTTCTACAAAAAGAGGATCTGCTAAAAGAACATCATTAGCTGAACCTAGTAGCATTGTTGCAGTTCATGCTGGAAAAGATCCTGAGCAGACAAGACCTCCAGTGTTAGTCACAAAGGTGCAACCTAAAAAGAATAGGATGCAGGCAGCTAAAAAGGCCCCTTAATAAGTCGGAACTACTAAAGGTAGTTTCTAATATTAAAAGACTGAGGAATGTCTCATCATAGGATCTGGAATTTGTTGGCTTCAAGGAGACTGTGAGGGAAGAGTTATTTTCACCTCAAATGAAACAAAGAATTTAGTGGAAGCAGCTAGTTCAACCCTGGTGTCAAATGGTCTTTGTTAAGAAAATGATAAAATGCAGTTTGTCCCTTTCCTAAGTGAGCATGGTGGGCTAAAACAGAACCAGATTTCTCTTGCCAGGCCTACTGAGCAGAGGCAGAGACTAGGTGCTGGGAGAAGTTAGTGGGAACATGAAAGCTCTCAAGAAAGGATAGTTACCATAACTAATGACAGAGCACAGGATTTGCGGATCGGAATAGGTTCCACCACTGGCAAGTCGATGCGAAACAGAGGGAAAATTACTATGGTACTTGGGGGCATGTCCCATCAAGTAGAGAGAGCTGTTCTTTCAAAAATGCTCAGGACAGCTTCTTTCCTCCATGGATAAGAGGAGGGGTAGGCGAGATCCATTGGTAGGAGACAGGGCATGAGCAGCCAGTTTGAGTCCTACTATGGAGCATTCATGGATGAAAAACATTTAGAGATATGGAAAATCATAGAGATAATTTGAAGAATCATTACATCTTGTTCCTTCAGGAGACCGGGCTATTGAAGTGCCCTGCAGTGGAGTGGTTTGTTGCCATCACCCAAAATGCTAGTGATTCATCAAGTAGGAGATCACTGGGTGCATTACTCACTTTGGTTTTAGTTTGCTTTGAGAGAGAGGTAACAAAATTGCAAACTACTTGCTCATGGGTGTTGCTTGTTTAATCAACCTGTCTGCCAATATGGAGGGTTAAAGCAAATAGTATGTTTAAGTATATATATACTACCAATTCACCCTCTCCCTGAGTACGAACTGCTAAGTCTGGTCAAAGCTGTAAGATAATTGTTTGGGGATTTTCCTGATGCCCTGTTAGTGGTGGGGGCATTGTAACGAAAAATCAGCTTTTAAAGATCTCAATGAGGTTATGAAAGAATTTGTTAAATGTTCCAGTGTATTTTTTCTGAAAGCCCAGGGAAGGAGATGTGAAGGTATTGCATTCTCTAGCGGAATAGAATTTGATCAATGTAAATGGTAGGTGTCAAGTTGATATTTTGGCTGAGAAATCATTTAAGTATGGTAATAGTAAACTGCCCATTGCATATGCGTGGTGAAGGCAATTCATGGTCCAGATGCTGGCTGCTGGGGACAGATGCAGGAAAAACTCACAGGAAGAGATCTGCATTGAGGAAAGAGAGGCTAGGCTGTAGTGTTCTGGGCTGGGGGTCAGGGTAGTTTTCTGAGCTGGAGTGTTGGGTGTAGTTTTGTGGTCTGGGGGTCAGGGAAGGTTTGTGGGCTGGGGGTCGGGGTAGTTTTGTGGACTGGGGTGAGTTGGGTTAGTGTTCTGGGCTGGTGGTGGGTTGTGGGTAGTTTTATGAATGGGGTCAGGGTAGTTTTGTGATCTGGGGGTCGGGGTAGTTTTGTGGGCTAGGGTGGGTCAGGGGTAGTTTTCTGGGCTGGGGGTTGGGTAGTTTACTGGGCCGAGGGTCAGGGGTAGTTTTCTGGACTGCGGTAGGACGGGGTAGTTTTCTGGGCTGGGGTAGTTTTCTGAGGTGGTCGGGGTAGTTTTTTGGGCTAGTGTTTCGGGGGTAGTTTTGTGGGCTGGGGTGCATATGGGATAGTTTTGTGGGCTGGGAATGGGTTGGGAAAGTTTTTTGGGCTAGGGGTTGGGGTTGCTTTCTGGATTAGGGGTCGAGGTAGTTTTCTTGGCTGTGGGTTTCGGGGCTAGTTTTCAGGGCTGCTGAGGTTTGGCGCTAGTTTTCAGGGCTGCTGGGTTTTGGGGCAAGTTTTCAGGGCTGGGGGTCAGGGTAGTGTTCTGGGCTGGGGGGTCATGGGTAGTTTCAGGGCTGAGGGGACAGAGTAGTTTTTAGGGCTGGGGAGGGTCGGGCAGACACATTGGACTTGCACTTAAAACAGAAACAAAGCAGCAGCACTAACCCTTGTACAAAACAACAATCCAAGAATACTCTAACCCAGCCTCTCTGTTCCTTCCAAAACATCTCACACGATTAGTTTATGGACCTGGTCAAAGTAAGCAGGCCTGCCGGCAGCCCTTCTGACCTCTGTCCACAACACACTTTCAAGATTCTTTGAACAACCTCTGCTGCCACTCCAGTAAGAAGAATCATCAACGATTGCTTTACTATCGGAATATTTCCAGAAGAACTCAAAAAGTCACACATACGCCCTTTACTGAAGAAAACAAACTTGGACCCGCTGAACACTGTCAACTTCAGACCCATTACAAATGGACCTTTCCTGGGCAAACTGATAGAAAGAGCAGTGTTCGCCCAGATGCCACAATTCATTTAAGAGAATTACATACTTTCAGACTTCCAAACGGGATTCTGTCCAGGAAGAGGGACTGAATCTGCCCTCCTTGCCATCTGGGATGACCTGAAGAATACAGTAGACTGCAGCGGGGTTGCTACACTACTCCTCTTGGATCTCTCGACTGCCTTCGACACGGTTGACCATGACACTCTGAAACAAATACTCTATGAAGACGGCATAGAGGGAACCGCTCTAGACTGGATTGCGTCCTACCTTCGAAACAGAACTAATGTCATTCATACCCCATCTTTCTCGTCCAAACCATACTCCATAAAAGCATGGGGCCCTCAAGGCTCTATCATCTTGCCTATGCTTTTCAACATCTATATGAAGTCATTACCGGAACTGATGAATCAATTTCACATCAGGGGCTATAACGATGCAGATGACAAGCAAATACTCCTTCAACTGGAATGCCCCAAAGACATTGGAAAATCCAAAATATTCAGTTGTCTCGGAGCCATGGATCAGTGGATAACTTGGAGCCATCCCAAATTGAATGTTTCCAAAATGGAAATACTCACGTGTGGTGATTGGAAACATTATGACCCACTTGCCGCCTTGCCTGATGAATTGGGAAAACCGCCTAAATTATCGAAGGTAGTAATAAACCTCGGAATGACCATGGACTCCAAGCTGTCAATAAATGCCCTAGCAATATCAAGTTTTGTCACTATAAAAACGCTGTAACAAATTTTCCCTCATTTAGGATTTCCACACAAAGTCCAAGCTACGAACAACCTTGTTCTGTCCAAACTCCATTACTCCAATAGCCTCTACCACAGATCACCTTTAACAACCACGAAAAGACCACAACGGATTTAGAACTCGGCTGCCAGACTACTCTTGCATTTCAAACCGCAAGACCACATCTTACCTGTCTTGAAAGCTCTGCATTGGTTACCGGTTGCCAGAAGATCCACGTTCATGCTACTTTGTATCGCCCACAAAGCAATACATGGAATGGGACCGCTCTTCATCAGGAATAACATCACCAAACACATTCAACAAAGGAACCTCCACTATAAAGGGGCATCTCGCCTCAAAATCCCAAGATACAAGAAAAAAAACATGGGTGACACATCCTTCTCTGTTCAAGCAGCCAAACTATGGAACTCTTCACCCCGTCAACATAAAATCCACCCACAACCACCTTATCTTCAGAAAACTACTCAAGAATTGACTCTTCCCCACATAAGCACTATACGCAAATAGAAATTTACAGCATATCCCTCTGTATATATGCATTTTCACTGTATATATGTACCTATCTATGCGTATTGCTTTGTAAAAACATGTACAATAATGATGTTTATAAAAAATATATTCTTTAGTCTACATGTACTTGCTTCCATTGTGCATCTATGTACCTCCATGAACTTTGATCTGTGTGTCTGTTACTTTTCTCCTGAAAAGGCAATCAATCAATCAATCAGACTACTTGTAAAGCACGCTACTTACCCGTGAGGGTCTCAAGGAGCTGAGGGGAGGGGCGGGGTACTGCTACTGTTCGAAGAGCCAGGTCTTGAGGAGTCTTCTGAAGGCGAGTAGGTCTTGGGTCTGCCGTATGTGCGTAGGGAGGGTGTTCCAGGTCTTGGCGGCGAGGTAGGAGAAGGATCTGCCACCGGAGGTCTACATTGGATGCGGGGGACAGCGGCGAGTGCAAGGCTGGCGGAGCGGAGCTGATGGATGGGAGTGTGGAAGCTGAGTCTGCTGTTTAGGTAGGCTGGTCCGGCATTGTGGAGTGCTTTGTGTGTGTGGGTGAGGAGCTTGAAGGTGATCCCCTTGTCGACGGGAGCCGTGTAGGTCTCTCAGGTGGGGGGTGATGTGGCTGCGGCGGGGAACGTTGACGATCAGTCGGGCGGAGGCGTCTTGGATGCGTTGTAGCCGGCGTAGGTGTTTGGCTGGGATTCCTGTCTAGAGTGCGTTGCCGTAGTCCAGTCTGCTGCTGACGAGGGCCTGTATCACCGTTCTTCTTGTTTCGGTCAGGATCCACTTGTAGATCCTGCGGAGCATGTGGAGGGTGTTGTAGCAGGAGGAGGAGATGGCGTTGACATGTTTAGACATGGAGAGGAAGGAGTCGAGGATTAATCCTAGGTTGCGTGCATGGTCGGTGGGTGTTGGTGCTGTTCCCAGTGTGGTCGGCCAACAGGAGTCGTCCCAGGCAGCGGGGGTGGGTCCGAGAATAAGGACCTCCGTCTTTTCTGAGTTCAGCTTCAGACGGCTGCTCCTCATCCAGTCGGCGACGGCCTTCATTCCATCGTGGAGGTTGGTTTTGGTGGTGTGTGGGTCCTTGGTGAGGGAGAGGATGAGCTGGGTGTCGTCGGCGTAGGAGATGATGTTGAGGTTGTGATGTCGGGCACTTGTGTGGGGGGCCATGTAGACGTTGAACAGCGTTGGGCTGAGAGATGAGCCCTGGGGGACGCCGCAGATGATGTCGGTGGCTTCGGATCGGAAGGGTGCGAGGCGGACTCTCTGGGTTCTGCCTTAGAGGAAGGACGTGGTCCAGTCAAGGGCCTTCTCTTGGATTCCGGCTTCTAGGAGGCGTGTCTTTAGAGTGCGATGGCATACCGTGTCGAAGGCGGCTGACAGGACCAGGAGGATGAGGGCTGATGTTTCGCCGTTGTCTAGTTGGCGCCTGATGTCATCTGTAGCAGCGATGAGGGCTGTCTCGGTGCTGTGGTTGCGTCTGAATCCGGACTGGGACTGGTCCAAGATGTTGCTGTCTTCCAGGTGGAAGGCCAATTGCATGTTGACGATTTTCTCGATGACCTTTGCCGGGAACGGGAGCAGGGAGTTGGGTCTGACGTTCTTGAGGTCCCTGGGGTCCACAAGTTTGTGTGGTACACCCCTACCAGACAACTCCGCTCCTCGGATGCCAAACTGGTAGTCACCCCCAGATTCAAGAAGGTCAGATCCAGAGGTAGATCCTTTGTGGTTTCCGCCGCCAGACTCTGGAACACCCTTCCCACCGAGATTAGACATAACAATGAACTCCTACCCTTCAGAAAAAAGGTTAAAACATGGCTCTTCCCGGGCTAGCCTAGCCCCCTCTGATCCACCCCCTAACTCCTCCTCAGACTCTGTCAGCGCCAGTATGCCTGCAATGGCGACAGTTTTGCGCTCTACAAATTCTTAAAATAATAAAAATAAATATTTGGGCTTCTTGAGGAGGGCGTTGATTTTGGCGTGCTGCCAGCTTTCTGGGAATGTCGCTGTTTCGAAGGAGATGTTGATGACCTTCTGTAGTTGGGGTGCGATGGTTGCATCTGCTTTGTTGAATACATGGTGTGGGCACGGGTCTGACGGAGATCCTGAGTGGATGGAGTTCATGACATTGCGTGTCTCGTCGTCGTTGATGTTGGACCAGGAGGTCAGGCGGTTGGCGCTGGTGGTGTTCACAGGGGAGATGGAGTCTGGCGTAGTTGGGGTGGTTGTGGTGTTGAAGCTGTCGTGGATGTCAGCGATCTTGCGGTGGAAGAAGATGGCTAGTGAGTAGCACAGTTCCTGTGCGGGTGGGATGTCGTTGGCGCTGGGGTTGGAGAGTTCCTTTACGATGCTGAAGAGCTCTTTGCTGTTGTGTGCGTTGTTGTCCAAGCAGTCTTTGAAGGAGGATCTTCTGGCTAATCTGATAAGGTAGTGATGTCTGTGGGTGGCGTCCTTGTGGGCTGCCTGGTTGTCCGGTGTGCGTTCGTGGAGCCATATCTTCTCCATTTTCCGACATGCGCATTTGGAGGTCTGGAGCTCGTCGGTGAACGAGGTGGCTGTTGGAGGGTTTCTTGAGTGGGGCGAGGGTGTTGGTGCTGTCGTTGATCCACTGTCTGAGGTTGCAGGCTGCAGCGTCTGGGTTGGTGGGGTCGGTGGGTGGGTTCTGGGCGAGGGTGGTGATCAGCTGGTCATCGGTGACTTTGCTCCAGCAGCGGCGAGGCAGCTGTTGGGTGCGGTGGTACGTGGTTGGTTTCTTGAAGGTGCAATGGATGCAGCGGTGGTCGGTCCAGGGGAGTTCGGTGGTGTGGTCGAAGCTGACGTGGAAGCCTGTGGAGAATACGGGGTCCAACATGTGGCCGGCGGCGTGGGTGGGTGCAGTGACGAGTTGTCTGAGGCCGAGGTTGGCGAGGTTGTCAATCAGGGTGGCGGAGTTGGCGTCGTTGTTGTTCTCGAGGTGGAAGTTCAGGTCCCCGAGGAGGATGTATTCCGTGGAGGCAAGTGCGTGGGTGCTGGCGAGGTCGGTGATTGAGTCGCTGAACTGAGCCCGGGGTCCGGGGGGTCTGTAGATGAGTGTTTCTCTGAGGGTGGTGTTGGGGTCGGTGTGGATCCGGAAGTGCAGGTTTTCGGCAGTGTTGAGGGTGTCGTCTGTGTGGGTGGCGACCTTGAGGGTGGACTTGTGGATGATGGCTATTCCTCCTCCGATTCCTTTGGCGCAATCCCTGTGAGTGATCTTGTAGCCGTCCGGGATGGCTATGGCGATGTCGGGTGCCAAGGAGTCGTTCCACCAGGTCTCGGTCAGGAAGGCCACGTCTGGGGCGGAGGTGTCAATCAGATGCCAGAGCTTGACGGCTTGTTTGCATGCGAAGCGGGTGTTGAGAAGTATACAGAGGAGGTGGTTGGGTCTAGTCCTAGGAGGTCTGGTGGTTCTGTCACAGGTGAAGCTGCAGGTGCGGCAGGAGAAGGGTAAGTGGCTCCGTTTCGGGGCTGCCTGGAAGCAGGTGTGGTTTCGGCCAGCGTTGAGTGCATGGAGGGTGCTGGTGTCGTAGTGGATTCTGGTGTCGTGGCGTTCGCGGTGTCCAGGGGTTCTGGCGCTGGGCGCGGAGCAGGTGCGGACGGGTACAGACGGACTTGTCTTAGGCGGCCTTCGCGCGCCAGTGGCGCGGCCATTCAGCGTCCGGCATAAATGGGGAGGTGGGAGAGAGGAGCAGCATATCCAATGCACTACCCTATTTCTAATCCTGTACCTCTATCAATATCTTTAATCTATATATACTTACCTCCTTTATGCATCTATATACTTTCAATGTACTTATGGATCTATATATTTATCTTTTTTTTTTTCAAATTTGGCATTTCCAATGCACTACCCTATTTCTCAGCCTATACTTCTCTCAATACATCTTCTAGTCCAAATTTCTGACTCATCTCAAACTACTTTCTACTACTCTTTCCAATGCATTACCCTATCTCTCACCCTATACATCTACTCTCTCATTTATCCCAAACCCCATACCACTAATTTGATCCCCAAACTAACCCTTTCTAGACTGTCTCCTACTCTGCCCCTCTTTGCATCATTGGCAGTGGATTAATGTTCTAGATTTCTATGGATGTGGCCGAAGCGATCGGTCTACACTTAACTGTTATAAAAGATCTGCATGTCTTTATAGGGAAACAGGCAGAAGCTGCATTCCACTTGGACCAGGGACCAGTGTTTGCCTCTAGGGCTTACCGGGATAACATGGGAACTCTGGGTGTGACTGTGCATTATTCCCCCCATCATCTTGAGGAAAATTTTAGATTCAGATCGTAGTCTGATTTATCTCTTGTATGTAGTCCAGAGAGCTTAAATAATATGCCTAGAAGATCCTTTAGAAGCTGGACCTCCTATGAGATCCTATTTGGAGTCCAGATGAATGTTCCAGACCTTGATAATCCTGGCACATTAATGGCAGATACACTTTTTGACATCAATGAACACTCAAATTAAACTACTAAATGTTCTGTCACTAAAGAATTGAAGGTGCAACCAGCAACTCCTGTCTGGATTCCTAAAGTTGAGGATGTAGTTCGAGAGAAGATTAGCAACAAGAAGGCGTTTGGCCCATCATACAGAGCACTGGTACCACTCCTTTGCATCATAGTTACTAGTACTGTGATTTTTTTCACAGCTTGTTGGTTGCAGAAAGAAACAATTTGTGTTAATATACCATATCAAACTACATCATGTCGTCAGTCCTACACGGTAGTAGATGATGGTTCATGGGAAGTTACATGTCTCCTCTCACTACCATACAAGAAATACCTCTGCAAGCATTAAATAATACAGAAATTGCATGTACATTTTCTCTTGCACTGTGCACTTTTATGGTTTCTTCAACTGAAATAAAGTAAATATGATGATGATACAAAAATGGTTACAGCCCGGCTGGGAACATCAGATACTTTGGTTCTACTACTTCCTGTTACTACTACTACCAAAGCAACACCATTGTATGTGAATTCACAGCATTTGACTGCCATCACAAACAACAAAGTTGTTTATTATCAACCACCTTTGAAGGTACCAACTAGTTCCACTTTACCCCGTAAGGTCCCTGCTTTTGCACAGACTACCTCTGGCTATTTTGCCAGCATTGATAACTTTTCCTCTGATTTATCACAAACTTCTTTGCATGAGATATGTACATTTGTTTACTGGCAGAAACAGATCAGGCTAATAGCACCATGCTCCTACATATGGATCTGCATTTCACAGCTTTTCTTATTCATTTGGATTGGATTTGCCACAGCTTTCTTTTTGCTCCTAAATAGACATTATCTCCCAGAACACTCTGCTATTGAACTGGTAGCTGAGATGCTGAAGCCTCATTCTTCTTCACATAAAGCCCGAAGAGATCACTTCCGTGTGAACATTTATAAATTTCCTGTCCCGGATGTAATTGTTTGTGATAAGTTCCCATTTTTTATTTTTGGTGCTACCGAAACATTGCAAATTCCATAGATTACATGATCAGTCCTGGCAGTATTTCTGATGACTGGAATGTCACTACAGTGAAAAGCTTGCTTGCTGGACTAGAATCTTATGCATTAACTGAAACTGAGGGTGTATATCTTATTTTTCCTAATTATGATGAAATGTATTGTTATCATCATTATGTACAACATTATTTAGACAGAGCGAGTACTCCATGTGCAGTTTTCAGTTACACATAATGTAAACATTACCCAACACCACCAGTGGGTAGTTCAAAACCATACCTAAAAGGTTTGCATATTTTTCTGGCATCAACCCTTTATACCCAGTTTGTATTATTTTAAACTTGCCCCTTCCTCACCGATGAAAAATAAGCTGACACAAACTAAATGATTCTTTTTAGATATATTCATTTCCCAGCTATGCATGCAAGGCTATGAATTTTGGTAAGACAACATGGAGTTAAAAACAATTTGGAGAGCACAAAATTGGCAAGTCCTGGGCAATAAGGCTTTGTTTAGAGTTTATCTAATGCCAAGAAGATGTTTTTTTCTGAATGAGACAGTACATCTAACCACCTGCCAGGGTTTGGCTAAACTTTAAAACATGAACAAACCTATCTTTCCCTCTTTGCACATTTATGCAAATGGCAACATTTTGCGAATTACACTGAAAAACATGATAGAGAATGTTATAGATACTTCTTCACTTTCAGGTTCAGATGGGTGGTTAGTGTGGCCAATATATCCACTAATGGTTGTCATGCACATCTTTTAAACACCAAAAATGGTTTTAAAGCAAGCAGACCAGACTGCTGATATTTTCAGGTGCTACACTCGGAAGCAATGGTTACAACGCTGGACTTTACCTGCAGTTAAGGAACACGTATCTCTCCTATCTGATGACATGCATTTACAAGATTTCTGTTGGGTACTAGATCACCATGTCCTAAATGTTTTCTATACGCCGTATACAATGAAGTTTGGACAGTTTGCCAGCAGGAAGCTGCTAACATTTTGAGAGAAATTGATAAGACTAATTTGGAAAAGGCTTTAGCTGTCGTGGATAATGGTATGACTACATTGTCAACCTTATTTATTCTCTGAATAATATCGTATCATCTATATTCGAGATAATACAGAATTACTTGTCCCTCCTCCAGCACGGGAAAAGTGAGCTGAGATATATTATGCAATTGAGTTGGACATTTTATATTTTAAAATAAAATTGCATGTTATGTATTTACCAGAACACAATTGATTTATATTCACCTTATTATAAAGGACCCTTAGTTATATTCTAATTTTATTAGATATGTTTTATTTTATTTTTTTATTTGTCGACATGAATTTCTTGCCACCCATCTGTTAGAGCTTTCCTCAATAGAGAATCACGATGTTCAACTCAACGACCTCCCATTGTTCACAGTGTAGATGGCCCATACAGCAATGCATTCTAGTCAGATGCTTGCAGTGTATGTCTGAAGGTTAGATAGAGATATCACTTAAAAGGTACTTAGAGACAAATCCCTATGTGAGTTAAAAAAAACTACTCAATACACATTACCACTGAAACCTGCCACCAAAAGATAGACCGGATTACTGATGTTTAAGTACAAACTCAGCCAACATATTTTGATTTGATAGTGGATAGACCATTTTTAAGCATTCCAAAATAGCACAGTGTAGTGTTTACATAAATACTTGTAATCATACAAGCGCGAGTTCAAGCGCGTTCACTCGCGCTTGACTCGTGCTCACATTCTTTCCAGACACACAACGACAGTACGCTACTCGCGCTAATGTTTATATGTAAATACTCCTCGTGATATGTTATTGCTCAAATGTAATGTCTCGCTATGTCATACAGTTATAACATGTATTGTACAGTACAACTGCCACTGTGGACAGTTACCGTTTACTTTATGGAGCTTACAGTTGTACTCAGGGAATGCTCCTTTACTTTACCAATAAACTTGGTACTTTAATCATAATCCTTGTGGAGTATTACTCAACAATTTGGCGACGAGGACGGAGCATCCAGAACCCAATTAGGAGCATTTCCTGGTTGATTTATCCATAATTTTACTTTTACTACAAATTGATTTACCTTTGAGTCTAAACAGACGGAGTCTACAGTTTCAAGCATTCAGCGCTGTTACCTTACAGAGAACAACGAACGGAGTCTAAACAGACAGATTCTACAAATTCAAGCATTAAGCGCTATTACCTTACGGAGTGCGTCCTTGCTGCTGTCCTTCCCTACAGCCGTTACATTGCGGAGGACATCGTGACAACTGTTTTCATCTACAACTGTGAGCGATCTGTCTGCGCAGCCACGCATGAGCGATTTTAGACAGAAGCGGTTGTTCCTCCACGCCTTAGAGTAGTTTGTTTGCGCAACCGCGCACGAACGATTTTGGGCGGAAACAGTTATTCCGTTTCCTCTCAGACGCTACTCTCCGTCTAATGTGAAAACAAAAGAGGTGACTTCGAATCCATTAATCTACTTCCTGCAAGGCAAATTAAACAGCAATACTCAGCTTATCGAAGACAGTTTGAGACACTCCAAAAGGTACTGTGAATAATACAGAGCTACGCTCGTTTTCTTTTTTTTATTTGAATTCATCTAATAACCCATTCTTAAACTTTAACACAATTTTAAACTGTGACATAAATTTTTGAATATCCACCATCTCATCACACCACTATGTGTGCCCAAGGATATACCCTCTCACCACCACAAAGTTATTGGTCAGCTGGTGGCTCCCCATGTATGCCTTGGATAGAGTGGAAAGCTTACTTTTTAAACTATATAGAAACATTAGATGCAAATGGAAAAATGAAAGCCCCAGAGAAGAAAGGCATTTTTCTACACTGCCTAGGACCAGAAGGATTAAAAGCCTTCAATCAACTACCTGCATCACAAGCAAGTGGGGACATGAATGTTTTTGATAAAGCCATATATGATTTTGATAAATATTGCTCCCCCAAAGTATGCATTGGAATTTCTAGGTATAAATTCTTTCAGAGGAAACAGTTAAGTGAGGAAACTGTTGATAATTTCATTTCTTCTTTAAAAACTTTAGCATTAGATTGTAAATTTGGTAATTTACAAGAAGATTTTATTAGAGATCAAGTTGTCATGCATTCCAGTAACGACACCATACAAGAAAGACTGTGGATAAATGGTGATGAAAATCTAGATTTTGTAGTATCCATAGTCAGGAAAGCAGAACTTTCCTGTAGGAGTGCGCAACAAGTTAAAGAAAAAAGCACTTCAATTAGTAGAGAAGTGGTTTCAAAAATTAATCACAAATATGATAATAAAAATAAAGATTTCTCTAAAAAGAAACAAACACCTTTCTCAAAAGGAAACTCTGAAGATCTTAAAGGTAATTTAAAGTGTTTTAGGTGCAATAGTAAATCTCACCTTGCCAATAACAAAATGTGTCCAGGTTTGAAACAAAAATGTGCGAATTGTGGCCTAGTAGGACACTTCACTTCTGCCTGCAGAAAAGGTAAAATTAATCAAAAAGTGAAGTGTATTGAAGTAAGTGACAACAGTGATGATGATGATTATACTGATGACTCTAACAAGTGCTCTTATATTTTGAACATAAAAGATTCTACAGTTCTAAATGTAAATGACTCTATAAAGAAAAAACCTTTATGTGACATGGTCATTGGGGGTGTAAAAATCAACATGTATGCTGATTCCGGATCTCCTTATTCTATCGTATGTGAGTCAGTCTGGAATAAATTATTTGTACCCAGACTAAGCAGTCACTTAGAAAAGAGTGACATCAATCCTGAAGGGTATTCTGGTGGAAGAATTGATATACTAGGATTCAGAACCTTAGTGTTCAGATTTAAAAACAGAAAGTGCATCACCAAATTATATGTTTCAAAGAAAGGCCCCTCAGTGCTTAGTTGGTTTGACTGTGGTAAGCTAGGCATAGTGCTGGATCCTAATAATCCTAATCCAGTGATGTTAATTGATGAACAAAATGGAATATCTTCTCTAATGTTAAATAAATTTCCCAATGTTTTCTCCAAGAACATCGGAAAGTTAAATAATTTTAGGCATGAAATTCGTTTAAAAGAAAATGCTTGTCCGAAAATACACAAAGCTAGAAACATACCCTTTGCTGTCAGGGATGAAGTTAAAAAAGAACTAGATACATTAGTAGAGCAAGGAATTATAAATAGAATTGAATCATCTGAATGGGTTTCGCCCATAGTAGTCGCTAGACGGACCAATGGCAGAGTTAGGTTATGTATTGATCTTCGCCATCTTAACAATAATATTATAGTTGATCAATTCCCTCTTCCCCGCATCTCAGAAATGTTATCTGTTGTTAGTGGTTCAAAATTCTTTTCTACTATTGACTTGTCTGCAGCGTATCATCAGATAGAACTAATTGATAAAAGTAAAGATTTAACTGCATTTATTACACCTTTTGGATGCTTCAGGTTCAATAGGATGCCATTCGGTTTAGCATCAGCAGCAGCAATCTTTCAAAGAGTTATGCAAGACATTTTAAAGAATTGTAAAAATGTCATATGTTTTCAGGATGACATTTTAATATTCAATGAAGACAAAGACAAACATATAGCTACTCTAGAGGAAGTTTTAAGTGCACTTAATTCACATGGTCTTACCATTAAGCATGAGAAATGTAAATTTGGTGTTCATTCAGTGAATTACCTAGGACATGAACTCTGTGAAGAAGGTATCAAACCTAAACCATCACTTTTAGAAGCCATTGAGTCCGCCCCTCACCCTCAATCTAAAGATGATGTAAGGTCCTTTTTAGGTTTAGTCGAGTTTTACGCTAGATATGTGCCAAATTTTTCATGCAGGACATATAATATAAGACAGTTGATTAAAAACAGAGTTACCTTTGAATGGACGGATGAGTGTGAAAAAGAATTTAGTGATGTGAAGAATGCTATCTGTTCTGCAAATGCACTCACTTGTTTTGATCCTTCCTTACAAAACATCATAACCACTGATGCTAGCTCAAAAGTTTTAGGTGCAGTGTTTACTCAAAAAAATAATAAAGGAAAAGAAGTAATTGTTGCACACGCTTCCAGAGCACTTACAACTGCTGAAGAAAAGTATTCCACTATAGAGAGAGAAACTTTAGCATGCGTTTGGGCTTTGGAACATTTCAGAGTGTTTGTATGGGGTAAAGAATGTACTCTGAGAAGCGATCACAAACCTTTAGTACGACTTCTCACCACAGAAGGTATGCTACGAGCTTCAGCACGCATTGCACGCATGTCTATGCGTCTACAAGACTTTATTTATATTATACAATACCTACCTGGTAAAGACAATGTTTCTGCTGATTTTTTATCTAGAATGCCATTGCCCATTCAGGAAGATTTACATAATGAATGGGATGATTTTCAAATAGCCATGATTCATGATGAGGGTCCTATTCCCATTGATCAAGCTTTGTGGAAAGAAAAATTTGAAAATGATGAAACTTTAAAGAGTGTTGCAGAATATATATCTAGTACTTGGCCTGGAAAAAATTGTTTAAATTCAGAATTGAAAAGTTTCTGGGAAGTAAGATCAGAACTTTCATGTTATGAAAACATAGTTAAAAGAGGAGAACGCATTATTCCACCAGTTGAAGTAAGGAAAATTATAGTTTTACAGAGTCATGAAGGACACAATGGAATGGTCAGAACCAAACAACAAGTCAAACAATTATTTTGGTGGCCAGGTATGGACAAGTTCATTGAACGTATAGTTAGAAATTGCATTGTATGTGCGAATTCAGACAAATCTTTAGTTACACTTAAACCTAATATGGGTACACACACCATTCCTAACAATCCTTGGGAAACCATTGCAATTGACATCATGGGCCCCATTGGTCGTGAATCTAAGTTTATCATTGCAGCTATTGATATTTTTTCAAAATGGCCAGTTATCAAAATTGTTCAGAAAATAGATACAGATTCAGTACTATGTTTTCTTGACAGAATTTTCATTGAAGAAGGTTTACCAGTGAGAATCATCTCTGACAATGGTGTACAATTCAACTCAAAAAAGGCAAATGACTATTTTACAAGACTTGGGATTACTCATTCCACTACTTCTTTATACAACCCTGGTGGGAATGGAGTGATAGAGAGATTCAATAGGGTTCTTAAAAGTGCTATACAACTTACTGATAATGATGATAAGAAGTGGGAAATTGAAATATTCAAAAAAGTTTGGATGTTTAGAACAAACATGAATTCCATGACTGGGTATTCTCCTTTTGAAATCATGAGAGGAAGAATTCCCAGAACTAAAGTGAACCCGTCATGGTTAGTCAATTCTACTTCTACAAATATTGACTTAAACAAGGTTAAAGAAAATCTTATTCGTACTCATTGCATAAATAAAAAATATTTTGATGAGAAATGTGGTTCAAAAAAGGATCCAATAGTTAAAGTAGGTATGATGGTAAAAGTAAAGAAACCATGGAAAGTTAAGAAAGGAGAAAGTATATTTATGGGTCCTTATAAAGTTTCAGAAATATTAAAAAATTCGGTGAGATTATCAAATAACAAAGTATGGAATCTCAGCAGAATTGCAATCCTAAAAGCTGATGAAAATGTGTACTGTAAAGATTCCATACCAAAACTTCCTGATTCGTCATATTTAGATGAAGATTTAGATATAGATATAACTAATGACAATATACCTGTAAATCAAAGTTGTTCAAATACTTGTAACAATGATCCCAACACTGACATTATACCTTGTTGCTCAAACAATAACAATATCAGTCAAAGTACTGATGTCCAACAAGATATTTCTATAACCAAAAGAATTACAAGAAAACCCAAATGGTTATCAGATTTTGTTGCTTATATAGTGAAGAAAGTTTAAAATTTGTATCTGTGTTTTATTTATAAAATTTTTCAATCTATAAGGAGGGAAGGTGTGTAGTGTTTACATAAATACTTGTAATCATACAAGCGCGAGTTCAAGCGCGTTCACTCGCGCTTGACTCGTGCTCACATTCTTTCCAGACACACAACGACAGTACGCTACTCGCGCTAATGTTTATATGTAAATACTCCTCGTGACATGTTATTGCTCAAATGTAATGTCTCGCTATGTCATACAGTTATAACATGTATTGTACAGTACAACTGCCACTGTGGACAGTTACCGTTTACTTTATGGAGCTTACAGTTGTACTCAGGGAATGCTCCTTTACTTTACCAATAAACTTGGTACTTTAATCATAATCCTTGTGGAGTATTACTCAACACACAGCTTACCATATCGGCCTGACATGACTGTAGGCCTATTTAGAATAGCTTTTAAAATAAGTGAAATTAACTAAATAACTGTATTCTGGCAAAAAAAATTGACATTATGTTTTTGTAGCAAGCTGGGCTCTTTTGGAGATGCACTTCCCTGTTTTCCCCCTTTGAACCACTCGATGCTGGTTTTTAACTCTGACAGTGCACTGATACATGCTAACAAGTACCCAGTGCCAGTGCTCTTTCTCCTTTAGTATTGTGAACTGATACACTCAATTGGCAAGGTACCTTATCACCACTTATAGGTCCCTAGTATATGGTACCAGTGATACCATGGGCAAGGGTGATAAGAGGGTCATCAAGGCTGCAGCACTGTTTATGTCACTGTGTGACCCAAGTAACAAGTATGAGTAGGTCTGCCATTGGAGCCTGCATGAGCAGCCTCTCTGCTCAAGAGAGGCTTTGCACACACCATGTGGAGCAGAGCAACCCCACTGCCTTAATGTAAGTAAGACACCATTAAGGTATGTATTCTCTAGCCCAGGAGGTGGGGTACATTATATCAATGGTGTGGATATGTATATTTACTTATAAATATTCATATAGTAATCCTGTAAAGCAAGGTTTTACTGTAACTTATCGGTAGTCCATAGGTTAACATAGACTGTCTACCAAGCAAACGCGAGATAGTCAGCTCCAATATGCTACCACCGAATTGTGTCCTGTTTGTTATCAAACACTTTGCTTTTTCACCCCTGACACGACTGTCATGCTGCGTGGGGGCTGCCATGCACAGGGGTACCCCCCTAGGATACAGTGATTCAGTGCCTTTGCGAGCTTCCTAGAGCCATTTGCCGCCAAGACAAGAGTCTGCCCTTCTGGCGAGTTGTGCTGGCACTTCCCCAGGACTGAGTCAAAGACCTTGGCAGGAAGGAGGTCACACCTCCTCCCTCCCAGGATGGCAAGTGCTTACATTAATCAAGGTGGTGAGCCTTAAAGGCTTTACTGCCCTTGATATGTAATTTACTTGTCCCCCACTTAAGGACAAAGTCCTTCCCACGTCTCAAGCTGAATTAGCATTCACGCAGGTGAGACGATCAACTGGTCAGGAGGCATACACCCCCAGAAGGCTGGCCACATTTTTAGGGTGGGCTAGGAGGTGTGTACAGCCTCGGAATGGATGTGACATTTTGGAAGACCCTGCCCCTCACACCCTTAACATCCTCTAAACTACGATTTAAGGGGCACCCCTGACTCTGGAGCCTCAGTTCTGACTTTCCATCTGAGCTGAGAAGAGGCACAAAGAAGACATCAATGACAACAGGGCTTTGGTCTCTGCTGCAGTGCAAATATAGGTCACTTATATGTCCTAAGTAGACCATATACTAGAATTGATTGACTCATGTGCATTGCTTAACCCCTTCCCCGCTCATGACGAGCTGAGCTCGTCATGTAACGCAGCTTTTTTTTAAACGCGCACACAGCGGGAAAACCGCTAGCGGCAATGCGGTTAAACTCAATGCTTTGGGCAAGAGGGACTCAAGCGCAACACCAAAAAGCGAAGCAGACTCCCCTAGACTGGTGGGACCAGTCGTTTGCAATCTGCAGAAGAATCATCCTGCTGCGTCACAAGAAGTACAGCCAGTCAGGCCCTTCAATAGTGTACCCCCAAAAAAAATTATGATGCGGGAGTCCTAGTGAGCCTCACAACACGTTTTGAACCACTAATCCAATCCGGTCGACCTCCAGCCTTCGAAGTACTTTTGGAGTACTTTTGCCTCAGCCAAGACTTGTTGGTCACCAGTCCGGTAACCAACCTTTTAACTGAGATCTCCAGCTCGAGAGCATGTCATAGTGGCAGGGACCATTTTCGGCAACTACCTCACTGCTGTGAACTTGCATCCTCAAGGGGGGATCATCAAGTATGTGGTAAGGCATGTTGGGCGCAACCATTCCGTGACGCCCTCGGGTAGCTATGCGCTATACAAAAAAACAATAATAATAATTTACAGCTAATAGGCTACCTCTGCAGCTGGAGCCGTCTGGCTAAATAGAAAATATCCAGCTGTTAATCCATGGTCCTGGGACCCCAATTGCTTCTACTTTCCTAGGGTAGAGTGTCAGTCCATCTACAGGTGTGGTTTTGCTAATTGCTGTATTTTGACAGCTACCATGGCTCCTGTTAAGCACCAAGAACAGCTAAGTAACCTCTGTACCCAGTCTCCCTAGGCAAGGTAACAAACTAACAACTGTTGAGTCTTGGTCTAGGGACCCGCAGAACTTAAACCACAACAGGGTTTGTTGAACTCACCCTACAAGTAGCCTATTGCTAAGTGTGTTTTTCCCCAGTGAACCTTTAACAGCTTTCATTGCATTTATTATTTAATACTTTGAAAATCTATAACTACGGTTATACCCTATCAAGTTCCTTTCATTGTTCATATTTATATAAAAACACACTATTTTTTATCAACTTCTGTTGCATTTCTTTCGAGTTGTGTCATTTACCTATTGCTAATGATGGTGTATGAAATGCTTTGCACATGTTCCTCAAAGTAAGCCTGACTGCTCTTTGCTACACTACAAGGACTGTTCTAAGGATTGCTGTGAGTGAATCTATGGTCCACTTTTGTGTATTGTTTTAGCATTACAGGACTGGGCCCTCCAGCCATATCACATAATACTTCCAACTTGCAACAGTTTTTACAACACAGTCTTCCTAGATACTCATTGATAAGAAGCCATCAGTGTGAAACTGTATGCTTTTTTATTTGACAGGCATGGATCTGGATGGAGGGAGGTCACTCAACTTGCCATTTTACTCCAAATGTTGCCCTAAATTAAATGAAACCTGATGTGTCTCTTCCAGGGTTTTATGCTGAACAGGCGTCTTGTTCATTTTTGAACAGACATGGAGAAGGCCAAGGAAGAACACTTGATTGTGTTTGGCACATACGATCAGTACCAGTGTGCGTTCACCTGGATTGGGCCCACCTTTACAAAACACATACTAATAAGAAAGCCAGTTACACATCTACAACTATAGGACCTTTCAACGTCCAAATTAACTTGTTGAGGAAGAGAGGAAATAGCTGTATTTATCTTTAAAGTTGGTAATGCATCCTGATCAGACCGATTTATAGGCATAACTGGATGATTAACAGTCAGAGAACTGCCTCAGCCAACAAGCATAGGTAGAATCTAAAACAGCCCTCTTGACTTGTGAAAAAGCATTCAAGACTGTAAAAAGAATACTGTGGTCAGGAGTCAGGTGCTTGAGGATTTTCTGCACATTTGTAAGGACACTGGTTGTAGCAGTCAACTGAATACCACTCATTGCTTCATTCAGTTTGTTATAAAAGTAGACAGTGTTGGACTTGCAGAATTGTAGACATTACATGAAAGAAAAGAATGGAGTACTTGGCTAACAATGAGCCACAGTTAGGTTGTAGCATCGCATTTGCATATCTATACACATGATTGCGCAAGGAAGTTTGATCTTGGCAACTTTACATAACGTGACAACCTGGTGAGTGTACCCATGAAACATATCTCGTGAATGAAGTTATACAGATGGACTGGCAGTAATATGATTCCTTGGTGAGCTCTTTTTTTAATGGAGGTTCATAAGAATCTATAAAAGTGTCTAAAGAGATCCATAATGTCATGGCTGATGATTTCCATGGGGAGCATTGTAACACTATGTTGTAAGCCTATCTGAGATGGATGATCCAGTTTAACCAGCTCTTGTAAGATGTCTTAATTGTGTCTTAACAGTTGGCAAGAACCATTTTCACTGCCGAGGTTATTAACAGGTCACAGAGGTCTCTGTCGGATTAATATCTCCATTTTGTGCTTATGCAGGCCGTGAGCAAGTTGAAGGAATCTCTGTCCATATTACCTTTAGAAACCCCACTTATGAAGGTAAATATTTTGTCCCAAAACGCTTTGAGTAAAGAAAACTGAAAGATAAGGTGGGCTAAGTCCCCGTTTCCTGATTGCAGTTCCAACATGTTGCATTGTTTTGGAGCCCTAATGCAAATAATCGGGCAGGGGTCCAGAATGCCTTGTGTAGTAACCAGTATTTGGTTTGGGATAGAACCAGGGTGATCTTTTAACGTGAGACGGATTTCCATTGGGAGGGCCATCCCTGCTCTTTTGGTGAATCTGAGGGCGGATGTCCCCAGTAGGCTATGACTTTGTCATTAAGTTTGGACGCTTTCGGGCAGAGAAGCTTATATTTCTGCGATACCTGGTGACCCATTTTGTTGATATTTGTCACAAATGAGGAGATTGAGGGTTGGACGGTATATAGTTTTGATTTTGTGATTGCCTCTTGAATTTTTAAGAAGTTGTAGAATTCAATATCAGCTAGGTTGTACTTCACTTGGAGTTCTGAAAAAGTGAGAGGGTATGTGGTGTTTCCTAGTTGGTAAGGGAAGAGGATTCCCTTCTTGATCCATAAGTCTAGGGTTAGGCTTTTGCCTTTGTATTTAATCTTGTATTTGGCCCAGAGGGATTCTATATTGGACCCTTTAATACTGTTTTCCAGTTTTTTGTCGACCTTAAGCAGAACAATCTTTGTGTTTTTAAAAATGGATTTGGAGGTAAGTGGGTATAGTCTATTTGTTGTTAGCAGTGCAAGGGGGATTAGGTTATTGAGGATTGTCCTTTCTACCTCTAGCCATGCCGGGGTGTAGGCGGTAGGTGGTGTTATCCAGTATGAGCCTTGTTTCGCCAAGAAAGCCAGCTGATATAGCCTGAAGTCAGCTAAGTTCACCCCTCTTAGTGTTTTATCTAGTCTTAATTTCTTGGTACTGATCCTTGCTTTTTTCCTGTGCCAAAGGAATTTAGAGATGAGGGAATCTAGTTTGCGGTGGAAGTCATCAGTAAGGAGGAGCGGGAGCATACTGATAACGTAGTTAACCATCTGGGTGATCATCATTTTGATAGTCTCTATTCTGCCCCACCACGTAATGAATTTTGGCAACCAGGACTCCAAGAGCTTCTTTATCTTGCCCAATAAAGTTTTCTCGTTCTGGTGTAGGGTATCTATCAAGTTGCTTCTAAATTTGATGCCTAGGTATTTTATATATCCTGTTTGCCATGCTAGTCCAGACCCTCCCAGGACCTCCCTCGTGCAGTGGATGTTTAATGGCTTGAGTTCTGATTTCTCTCTGTTGAGTTTGTACCCTGAGATGTTGGAATATCTAGTTATTGTGTCCATCAGGGCATCAATGGATTTCTTCAGTTGTTCAGTTACGATTAGTATGTCGTCTGCGTAAGCGGCTAATTTTATATAGGTGCCATTGATATCCACCCTCTTGATGTTGTCGTTTGATTTGATGTCCCTGATAATGGTTCCGGTGCTAGTAAAAATAAGGATGGAGATAGTGGGCTTCCCTGTCTAGTACCTTGTTGTAACGTGAAGGGTACGGATAGTGAGCCATTCATGATAATGCGGGCTGATGGGTTTCCATACGTATATATTCCTCCCCTAGGTTGAAAGAATGCATGCAGCGTTCCAAGAAGCTCCAGGAAGTCCTGTCAAAGGCCGTCTCGGCATTTCGGGTGATAGCTACTGTGGGTAGATCCTTACTGGCAGCATAATCTATGATGTGGCACAGAAGACGGGTGTTATCGTTAGACATGTGCGTACGGAGCAAACCTACATGGGAATTGCTAATTAGTTGTGGTAGGGCAGAGTTGAGCCTGACCGCTAGGATCTTCACGTATATTTTGCAGTCTACGTTAATCAGTGAGATAGGTCTATAATTATTCGGTGAGAGTTGGTCCATTCCCTCCTTTGGAACGACTATTATGTTTGCTTCCGATATGGTGTGTTTTTCGTGTTAACAAGGGAACCCAGTAAGTACCTTTGGACCTTGGGTCATTCAGCTATTAAAGAAAAACAAGGGTCCTCAGGAGTTTCATAGAAGAACAATAAACTTATAGACCACAATCAGTACTAAAAGTCAAGTTTCCAAACCCAGCCGGGTGAGGAAATATTTAATTCAAGATAAACGAAATTGGTTGACCTAAGGACGGTCACATACAAACATTTAGATAGGGCACAATCCTGTACCTATCCCAAGAGTAGGAAAGACAAAATAGAGAAGGGGTAGGTGAGTGAAGAGAAAGTTTTTCAGGCAAAAAGGTTTGGAGCCAACTGTCGCTTGCAAGTTATTAGTCAGTTACAGCAAGTTACGACATACAGTATTTCCAGAATGATATACAATTCGCTTTCCTGTAATACTGTTTAAGCGTCAATGTTTCGATCCCCTGGCTCCTAATGTACCGGGATCATCATCAGGACTATTTTAATCATTGCCTGTTTTTTGTTACGAACGCCTGTAGAAGTAAAGGGGGGAAAAAATAAGAGAAGCAACTTAAGGCATCCGCCCAGAAAATTAGAAATATAGAAAAAATTATTATGCTAGCGAGGTCCATTTGTGTAGTTCAATGGTCAGTTCATAAGTGTTGGTTCAAGAATGGGAGGCAAATCAATCACGCCTACATGCCGGTGAGGGGCAACGCAGACGTCGCAGCTCGGAGAACCTGTGAATTACCGCCGTGGTCGCTCTGGATAGGCCATCATATCATATATATCAGGTGGGTGACTAGTGGGCGATCCGATTAATCGATTATCGTTCCGGGCAGTGAACTATTAGAAGACCACTTAGCGAGGTAGCCAAGTGGTGCAGTCGATGGCTATTTGGTAGTGACCTGAAAAATGGTTGAATAGTTTGTGAGTTAACCATTCCGGTATTTAAAGTGGTGCTCGTGGAGGTGGTGAAAGTTACGTTCCGAGCGTAAAAAAACGAACTGTGGTAGACTGTTCCGCAGTTTTCTCTGTGATCCACAGTCTGAGTGATTTTTAAGTGACTAACACACAGCTTTCTGCGTGGTGATAGGTGATACATTGTGGGGCAACACTGACCTTCCGGGTCTGTTAGATAGTATTGGTCAGGCGTTTGGGTTTGTGAATCAGGTGCCCAGGTTATTTCGGATACCTGAAAATAGAAGAGTCAGGGTAAGGGGAGGGGAGGTGCCAGTGGTGAATCCTCGTCGTGAGGTGCAGGGGAATAATTTACCTTGTCTTGCTCGGACTGGTTCTCTGGTTGAACCGTGATTTCACAGGCGAGTCCTCCTTAGTGGTTGGGCTCAGAAGTGAGGAGTACGGTGCTCCTTTAGTAGTGGCACCGCTTTATTTCCGCGGTCACGGCGCTAATAAAGGGGGAAGACAAATAATGGTGTCGGTAAGCCAGGTAGTCCCGTAGAGACAAGGCTCCGCCAACAGTAGGGCAATGAGTATCGCTTACCTTACGTCGCGGTCTGGCCGGCAAGGGGTTGATGGAGGAGACACGATGGTCTCTCTTCTCATCTCTGCAAGCGTGGATCCGCTGCTCTTGTATTAGTGGCCAGGTTTTCCAGTGGCTATAACTAGTAGGTAGCCAACATGGAAAAGGGACTAAACATTTTACAATATTTTTGCGGCAGCCATTTTGGAGTGGGCTAGCCGAACCAATCGGAAGGGGGACTAACGAAGTCCCAAGGGAAAAACGAGGGGGCCATTTTGAAGTGGCCTGGTATATAGTGATTTATATAATAACGTGAATGTAGTTCTGACCCGGTCGACCAGTGAGTGGGTTTAAAGATTCAAGTGATTGAGCGTGCTCATAACAGTGAAGGAGTGACGTGTAGAACCCACTCTCTTTTGCACTTAGGACTATATACAATATAATACATGTATGGCAATTGTTGAGTTAGTAATTCATTTAAATCCAACAAGGGCACGAATCTCACTCAAAGAATGCATATGTTAGGTACTCTGCTATAAACAATTCAGTTCGTGGAAGGAGTAGGCAGGTCCAGAATCAGAGAAGGGAAGTCCAGTCCTCTGTCCGGTTTAGTCCAGTACGGATTGAGTCCAACATTATTATACATTTCAGTTCCTCTTTGTTTAAGAGACTTGCCATGCTGCCTCCTCTTTGGGGTAGTTTTAGCGCCTTTAGCACTGTCCAGCGGATGTCATCCTCATCATGGTTTGCATCAGTGAAATGTTCAACCAGTGGTGCGTTCGGTGTCCTGCACCTGATGCGGCTTCTATGCTGGCAGATGCTCGTTTTGATTTTTTGAGACGTCTTACCCACATAACCTTTTTTACACGGGCATTCAATGAGAAAAACAACATTACTTGTGTTACAGTTTGTTAGGGTGTTACATCTAAACGTAATGTTGTTAAACACTAAGGTTTTACCTTCAATGGTCAAATTACACACAGTGCAGCCACCACATTTGATATGTCCAACAATGGGGGACAGACCCCATGCTGCTTCAAGAGTAGAAGGTTGATTCGGAGCAGGGAGGGCTGCCCGGACCAGGTGGTCCTTTAGATTCTTACTTTTTTTGAAAGCGAAAAGGGGGCGCTCAATCTCAAGGGTGCCTGCATTGATCACAGGCCAATGTTGTAAAATCATCTTCCTCAGTTTGTTAGAAATGGGAGAAAAGGTCGTTACACATGCAATTCTTTGGGTTTGGGATAAGTAATGTTTCTCGGGGACGATACCAGGCCCTTTTTAAAGCGTTCTTCACAACTTTCCTAGGGTAGCCCCTATCTTTGAGTTTATTGGCAAGGATGGCACTTTCTTTAAAGTAGTCCTCCCTGTTTGAGCAATTTCTCCTTATTCTTAGGAATTGAGAGAAAGGTAACAAATCCCTCAGAGCCCTGGGGTGATAGCTGGTATATTCTAACAACGTGTTCCTCTCAGTCGATTTTCTGAATAAGCATGTGAGGAGTACACCTTCATGGTGGAAAATTGTAAGTCCAAGAAGTTTATGGAAGATTTATCAGACGTGGAAGTAAAAATGAGGCCCGAACAATTGTTGTTCATCCAGTGTAAAAAGTGGCGTAGAACATTGGTGTCAGAGTTCCATAACATAAAAATGTCATCAATGTATCTACGCCACATGATGATACCGGTGAAGAAGGGGTTAGAAGGTGTCAGAATTACCTGCCTTTCTATTTCGTCCATGAATAGTATGGCCAAGTTTGGAGCAAAAATAGCACCCATGGCCGTCCCCTTTATTTGTTGATAAAAGAGGCCCTGAAATGTAAAAAAGTTACGGGTGAGGCAAAGTTCCAATAGTTGACAAATGAACGTTGTAGGTATAGCATGGGGGCGTGGTTGGGTGTCTAGGACTTTCTGTATAACACGAAGTGCCGCAGTCTGTGGGATATTAGTATACAGAGACTCCACGTCCATGGTACATAGGGTGTCAGTTGTGGGATCAAAGGGATGATGTTCGATCAAATTAATCATGGACATGGAGTCTCGTACATAGCAGGCTGTGGGAGGGACAAATTCTTTAATAAAGAAATCAACAAATGCTCCTAATGGTTTCAGAATCGAACCACATGCCGACACAATAGGGCGTCCTGGTGGCATAGTCATATTCTTATGAATTTTTGGCAGTGTATAAATTACCGGGGTCCTGGGGCTTTTTACGTTTAGGTAATTGAATTCCTTCTTTGTCAAGAAGCCCTCTGACACTGCGTCTGATGTAACCTTCCGTATTAACTCCTGAATCTCTTTGGTAGGGTTGGATGCAAACCTGATGTAATGATCCCTATTGTCCAGCTGCCTTTGAATTTCTGCAATGTATGAGTCACGGTCTTGTATAAAAATTCCCCCGCCCTTGTCCGCACTTTTAATGACTATGGTGTCGTTAGTTTTAAGGGAGCCAATGGCTTGTTTCTCCTTGAGTGTGATGTTATAGGGTATAAATCTCTTTTGTTCTAAGTTTGAGAGGTCTTTAAGGACCAGTTTCTCAAACGTAGTCACCTCTGGTGGTATCATTCCTGCTGAAGGTAGGAAGGTTGAGGGTGGTCGGAAAGGGGTATGCGCCTTGATTTCAGCTGACGGGTGAATTTGAAAGAATGCTTTTAGTCGGATACGTCTGAAGAATCATAGGAGCTCAGTCTGGACTTCCATGAAATTAGGTGCTATAGTAGGGACAAAAGTAAGGCCCTTCTTAAGGAGGGAGAGTTCATCTTCTGCTAGCATATGATTAGTGAGATTAAAGATGGGGATTGTCTCAGTTTGTGTGGGGGCACATCTTACCACTGATAATAATTGTTCCTGGTTCTCCTCTCGCCCGGAGCGTTGAACCATCTCTGGGCTTTCTTGACCCGCCCTCGTTGTGGCGGTTCTTGCTGGCCTCTCTGTAAAAAAGAGTTGGAATTTTGGTGTGCACCCCCTCTTCTAGATGTACTAGAGCCCTCGCCTGCGTCTGAATTGTCAGATGATTTGGCGGAGGTATCCGAAAAACCCACCAGGTTCTGTCGCCTGTTAAATCTTCCCCACGGTCTGTTGTGTTGGGGATTAGTATATGACTTATTTGTATATAAGTCTTTATGCAAGTAGGGGTAGGTCACTTCAATGTTGTAAGATGTTATGTCTTTTTTTACCTTATTAGATTTTTTATTTTGCTCAATTCTGTAAAAATCGGCAACCGTCTTGTCCACTTGCTCTATGAGTTTTTTGCTTTCAGTTGTATTATTAGAATCCTCAATTTGTTTTAGGATGTCGGAGATTTCTACCTCTAAAGATTTTAATGTTTCATTTGCAATTTCTATGCCCAATGCCAACCAGTGGCGAGAACAGGTTGTTCCTATATAGCTGAAGTTCGATGTATATTTAGGGTTGTCTGTAAAGATACCTGGTATATTCCGAACCTCGAGCCCCAGGGGAATTACTTCTGCCTTAAGGTAATCCGTCAGCATCAATACCATTAGTTGCAATCGGACCTGTTTCTTCCTTAATTTCTCTAGTTGTTCTGGTATTGAAGTGTTGGTCTGGTTGGGGATATCAGAGTTGTCTGAAAGTAGGGAGGGGCTGGAGCATAGATGTTTGATATAGTCGTCTGTGTATAAAGGAGCTAGATTTGACATAATTGCCTCCCTAGAGGAAGGCAGAGAGGAGAGAGATTCCCCGAATGTAGGAAGGTATAGTGGTGGAAGGGTAGGGGAGTGAGTACTAGGGGACCCATCAACCCCTTGCCGGCCAGACCGCGACATAAGGTAAGAGATACTCATTGCCCTACTGTTGGCGGAGCCTCGTCTCTATGGGACTACCTGGCTTACCAACCCCATTATCTGTCTTCCCCCTTTATTAGCGCCGTGACCGCGGAAATAAAGCGGCGCCACTACTAAAGGAGCACCGTACTCCTCACTTCTGAGCCCAACCACTATGGAGGACTCGCCCGTGAAATCACGGTTCAACCAGAGAACCAGTCCGAGCAAGACAAGGTAAATTATTCCCCTGCACCTCACGACGAGGATTCACCACTGGCACCTCCCCTCCCCTTACCCTGACTCTTCTATTTTCAGGTATCCGAAATAACATGGGCACCTGATTCACAAACCCAAACGCCTGACCAATACTATCTAACAGACCCAGAAGGTCAGTGTTGCCCCACAATGTATCACCTATCACCATGCAGAAAGCTGTATGTTAGTCACTTAAAAATCACTCAGACTGTGGATCACGGAGAAAACTGCGGAACAGTCTACCACAGTTCGTTTTTTTACGCTTCGGGACGTAACTTTCAAAACCTCCACGAGCACCACTTTAAATACCGGAATGGTTAACTCACAAACTATTCAACCATTTTTCGTGTCACTACCAAATAGCCATCAACTGCACCACTTGGCTACCTCGCTAAGTGGTCTTCTAATAGTTCACTGACCGGAACGATAATCGATTAATCGGATCGCCCACTAGTCACCCACCTGATATATATGATATGATGGCCTATCCAGAGCGACCACGGCGGTAATTCACAGGTTCTCCGAGCTGCGACGGCTGCATGTAGGCGTGATTGATTTGCCTCACATTCTTGAACCAACACTTATGAACTGACCATTGAACCACACAAATGGACCTCGCTAGCATAATCATTTTTTCTATGTTTCTAATTTTCTGGGCGGATGCCTTAAGTTGTTTCTCTTATTTTTTCCCCCCTTTACTTCCACAGGCGTTCGTAACAAAAAACAGGCAATGATTAAAATAGTCCTGATGATGATCCCAGTTCATTAGGAGCCAGGGGATCGAAACGTTGACGCTGGAACAGTATTACAGGAAAGCGAATTGTATATCATTCTGTAAATACTGTATGTCGTAACTTGCTGTAACTGACTAATAACTTGCAAGCGACAGTTGGCTCCAAACCTTTTTGCCTGAAAAACTTTCTCTTCACTCACCTACCCCTTCTCTATTTTGTCTTTCCTACTCTTGGGATAGGTACAGGATTGTGGCCTATCTAAATGTTTGTATGTGACCGTCCTTAGGTCAACCAATTTCGTTTATCTTGAATTAAATATTTCCTCACCCGGCTGGGTTTGGAAACTTGACTTTTAGTACTGATTGTGGTCTATAAGTTTATTGTTCTTCTATGAAACTCCTGAGGACCCTTGTTTTTCTTTAATATCCGATATGGTGTGTGGCATGGTCCCTTTAGATGCTGTATGGTTAAAAACTTGCTTCATGGTTGGTTTTAGCTGGTCTAAGAAGGTTTTGTAGAACGCGGCTGTGAACCCATCTGGGCCTGGGGTTTTGTTATCCTTTAGGGATCTGACTGCCATTTCGATCTTTGTGTAGTTAATTTCCTGCCCTAGCCTGATTTTATCTTCAGCGTCTAGTTGCGGGAGGTTGAGTTTTTCTAGGTATCTGGTACAGTCTTCTACATTTAGGGCCTGGTCATTTTTATAGAGTTCCTGATAGAATTATTTGAAGGTCCTAAGGATGTCTTTGTGTTTGGTATGGGTTTTAGTGTTAGAGTCTTTGATGGATGAAATGATAAACTGTTTTTGTTTGTGTTTGAGATAGGAAGCAAGCAGTTTCCCTGCTTTGTTAGCTTCACATAGATTAAGAGCTTTATATGTATTGATCCATAACCCTACCCTCTCACTTAGTATTTTGTTGTATTCATATTATTTTGAGTTAGAGTAGCAAAGAGCTCACTATTGTGTAAGGAATTTGCGTTGACCTGTTCTAACTCTTTGATCATTTGTTCTAGCCGCGTTAATCTCAGGTTGGAGCTCTTGTTTATTTTTGCCTTCATACCAATTATTGTACCCCTGACCGTAGCTTTCAGTGTATCCCAGAATATATTAGTGCTAGTCTCCGGAGTGTTTTTGTGTTTATGGTAATCTTTTATAGTGTCTTCAATCCTTTTTTTGTCCGCCGGGTCTGAGAGCACATCACTGTTAAAGCGCCTTCTCCTCGGCACTGCCTCATTGTGACACCCGGACAGTGCTAGGCTAATACACAAGTGATCCGACAATAACCTTGGGGCTATGTGTGTTCGATTAGTCGAGTATGGAAGCCAGAGATGAGGATATAATCTATCCTGGTGTATGAGTTATGGGTGGTAGAATAAAAGGTGTAATCTCTAGTGTCTGGATGTTCTAGGCGCCACGCATCCTTAAGGTTAAATTTGGAGCAGATATTTTGTAGTACAGCATGTGAGCTCGTGGGGTGGTATTGGTAGGTGGATTGCCTATCTGATATGCGGTCTCTAGGGCGAGGTTGAAGTCCCCTGCTGCTACCATGAGGTCATTTTGGGGGAACCTTCAAACGTGCTAGACACCTCAGACCAAAAAGCTGGGTCATCCGTGTTGGGGTCGTATATGTTTGCTACGTGGATTAGCTCTTCTCCCCTTCTCAGATGTGTGACCAGGAGCCTACCATCGTCATCGTGAGACTGTGAAACTAGTGAGATGTTGGATCTTTTCGATATTAGGGTAATTACCCCATGTTTCTATTTAACGGCCGGTGAGCAAGCCATTTGTGAGATCCAGTTACCTCTAATGAGTTTGGCATCATCCCCAGACAGCTTTGTTTCCTGTAGAAGGACTATATCCCCTTTAGTTTTGGCTAGGTGTTCTAGGATTTTACGGCGCTTGATTAGATGGTTAAGACCTTTAACGTTTAGGGACACTATGTTGAGGTCAGTTGCCAGGGTAAGTGTATTATTGCTGGCCATTAAATGTGGTGTTGTGTGGTAGATACATCAGTTCCTTTCCTTAAGGAGCCAGAGGTAGCTGCTCAGACCCAGGAGGTGATAGGTAGCTTACTGCCCCCCCAACTATGCATAAAATGGATATATTTCCCATGTGCCATGAATAAAGTCCAGGCAGATTTTTAGGGTTCACTTGCTTGCCATAACTCACTTGTCGTGCATACAATAAGAAGTGTCCGCCACCGTTTGTAGAAGAGAAAGAGGTTAGAAAGGGAAAAGACACTAGAAAACAGAGAAAACTAATACTAAGAAGCCCCAAGATGGGTGCCCTGTCCCAGGCAACAAACTGCAACATTTTGGTTCCCACCCTCTCCTCCCCCACCCCTCTTCCCTACCCACCCCTGCAAACAACAGGATTCGTCATTCCGTCTCGCGGAGATCAACTATTGCGATAAAACAGAGTCATGAATCTCCCTATGAGTACACTTGGCGAAGTTACATGCGAGGCAATGAGGGCGAAAGTAGGCCCTCTGCCCGTAAGGGGAAATCTATTACATCATTTTGTCTCAAATATATTGTCCACAGTAGAGTCACATTGTAAAAAATTAAAAGGATACAAGTGTTATATCATTAGAACATAGTGGGTTTGTTAGCTTCTCTTTGTCGTGATGTCAGCATCGTAGGTTGCATCGTAGGGTGCATGATTTAATGAGGTAGCTTGAGGAAGCTAATGAGGTAGCTATTGAGGTAAATCCTGAGGTAGGTAATGAGGTTGGTATTGACTTTTTCACATGATATTTCTTTAAACGTTTTAGGTGAGTTCTTAAGTTCAGGGAAAAACAAACCACTTAAAATATTTTGCACTGGTTTTTCTTTTTGCTTACCTGAGAAAATAGCTTATAATGTTGTTTCACTCTTCTGTTCTGGGAACAGAAAGGTCAGCTTGTCAATAACTGGAGTGAGGCTGTCTTACATAATATCATATTTTATTGGGTTTCTCCTGGGAAGTGATGGGTGGTTCTGTTTGAAAGACAATGCCTTGATGATTCAACCATGCTGACTGTGACAGAACTCCAACATTTTGTATTACTCTCCACGTCCTTACCAAACAGATGGACTAAGGCCTTACATTGTCGTACCCTCCTGCAATTCAACACAAGAGCTTAAGTGACAATTACAAAGCCACGCAAATTGATATTTGCATGGCAGTGCATCACTTTTCACCTGAAAAATAACACAACGTAGCACCCTGCACTGCCTTGTGTTACCCTGCATCAGGGAGGTGTTACATGGGAAGAGTATGGTCCTTTCAGTGCATCCACCCATGGATTTTGATGTAAACCCAGATTTAGTTGGTATACCTGGGATTGTGTCAAAATGGTGCACCTATCCAACCTTAGTATAATGAGAATTACTAACTTTATTTCTCCTCGTTGATTCTTCTTTGCATGTGGGCTTCATTCTGCAGCACACATAGAAAGAGGAATATGCCTCTAAGGATTATTTTTGCACAGGAAAGTATGTCTTCTTGTACAAATACAATTCTGCCCACAATGCAGGCAACTTTGCGCCATGGTGCAGGTGAGCCTGTATTGTTGACAGGCAGCCACAAGTGTGCCAGCTTAAGGAAAGAGATGAACTGTTGCATATTTTTGTAAATCTGGTGACATTTAGCTCTCTCCCCTTCACACAATGCTGCGCAGCAACTTGCCTTGATGCCTTGCGTTGCAAGATCTGGGCCTACATATAGTGTGAGCTACAGGACATGCACAGAAGAGTCAAGCAGCTGCTGTTGAGGCATCCATATAGATGATACAATCTTTGATTATTTCTTGTTCCATTAAGAATATGTTGCTTGCTATTTTAAGTAGAAGACATGCCAGCATGGGGTAATTAGATCTTGGGTGAACTAAATGTGTTGAGTATTAGTTTAACTATTAATAAAGTCAGATCCTACATTTGAGGAAGGACTTCCTAATATGACCTTTCCAACATGCCACATTCTTGGTTGACTCCATGCAGTTGACATTTCATCCCTGTTTGGTGGTTGGCTCACCTCTGCTCCCAATATGCCATTTGTGCCTGTTCATCTTATCTCTTTTCCTACGTATCAATGATTCTTGACTCAAATTTGGAACACATACATTAGTTACTTTAAAAGAACCATAACCTTAGAATAATTTCCTCATGATTACAAGGTTTATGAAAGTTAAAGAGAAGGTGTGTGTTGCACGTAAGCACATTCAAAGAACCTGGAACAATATATAGTGGCTTAAAGAAGGCATGGAAAGAGAAGTTTCAGATTGGAAGAACTCTTTGCTACCCAAGCATTAGCCAATATAAGGTTGTTTTATTTTGGAGGAATAGAAAGTATATGATCAAGGCCATTGGAACTTGCAAAGTATAATGCAACAAAGCCAGAATGCAAAACTTCTGTTTAGGGGGAGGTTTTAAAGTGCTCGAAGTAATGTAGGTTACAAAATGGATGGGAACTGTTTTGATAGACAGCACTGAAATATGGCCCATTTCTTTTAAAATGGCCTAGGTTTCCCAGGCCCTGACTCTCAAGTGCACAAGCACTGTAATATCTCTCCTTTCTTGTACAAATGACCTTTGGTTTCCAGGCCTTGACTCCCAAGTGCACAAGCACTGGAATATCGCTCCTTTCTTTAACAAATGGCCCAGGGTTTCCAGGGCCTGACTCCGAGGTGCACAAGCACTGGAATATCACTCCTTTCTTTTATAAATGACCCAGAGTTCCCATGCCCTGACTCCCTTGTGCTCAAGCACTGAAATATTGCTCCTTTCTTTTACAAATGGCCCAGGGTTCCCAGGCCCGACTCCCAGGTGCACAAACACTGGAATCAGTTTCACCAGCCTGAACATCTAGCTGCTATAATGATGCCGGGTCTGGTGGCTCAGTGGACTATTTTGTCCACCGCAGTGGACTGTGTTAAACCTCATGGTCATAGTTTTGAATCCCAGTGGGTCCACTCAGCCTTTCATTCTTCTGAGATCGATAAAATGAGTACCATCGAGTTGGGTAACAATAAACATCTGCTATTCAGCACCAAGATGGCTAGGGGTGAACGTACACATTAAAAATACATATGTTATGTTATGTGTAAATTTGGGAGCCCGGCCCTGGGCCTCACCTCAAAACTGACACACTCCTACCTCCGGCATGGGGGAACACAATGCACTCCCCATGCCAGGCTCATGACACATGATAAATGAGCTTAGAATTATCCCTGAAATTGGGGCCAGCATGTGGAGAATGACCCTGTAATTCTGGGTCTGCACGTTATTTCGAATTAGAGGACATTCATGTGGAATATCTCAACAAGGCCACACAGGACAGCCATCTAATGCACTTTCAGGTTCCATATACATAAAACAAAAAACTCCCACTGATCATCTATTTCTCCTATAAAGGAATCAAATGACAACGATCCACACCGCAGGACAACAAAATTACAAATGTGACTTTTTTCATTATATTTTTCTTGTATATAAAATATAAATCATTCACACACTTCATAGTAAATATAAATGTTGTACATTATTCCATTTTTATTTCCAGGAGCACCTAAATCACTAATAGGACACATACACACCAATTATCCCTCCAACACTCCACTATAACTCCAAAATTGTCTCAGAAGCCCGTTAACCACCCAAACAGGATATAATGTGTGTCTATTCCATTTTACTGGGTAGTGGCCTGTGCACTCTACAAAGAAATGGTCAACTCAGTCAGGAGGGGAAGATTGAAATGCAGTGCATGTTGGGATATGTGGATGTCAGCCTCTTCCTGTGACTTGTTTTACCTATAATGGTGCAGGCTGACACTTGGGTAGGGTTTTCATGTGAGGAGCAATTGGTGCACTTAGTCTTGGTCAAGTGTTCAATACATTATTTTGACTCAGCACATATCTGAATTAAAGTTTATGATTGTGTTTCTGTTTGATAAAATATATACTCTCATGATGAAGGGGTGAATATATCCCAAAAGGAAATAGATGCATAGTGTGTTGGAGAAACATATCTATGGCTAATAATGCATACCAAAAAGGACGTTTAGTTTTCTCTGGTTGATTGGACTTCTCTTCACCAAAGATAAGGGGAGGAGATCAGGCAGCTCAACCAGAAGAGACAGAGGGAGCACCGTGGAAAGCTAAAGCCTATTCAGGTGAGAGGCGCTCCCTATTTTGAGTGTGATGGGGGAGGGGGTTGCTATTGGCGATGTAAATCTCACTGGCACGTCAATAAGGGCTGTTAATCAACTGACGGTGGGATCCATAAATACAGGCAGGATATATGCCAGTTGTTATTGCCAGCAAGCCTGGGCATTAATGCCTAATAAGAACACCGGAAAGTTGTGGTCTTGGAATAGCACTGTAGCTCTTAAGCTCTGAGCTATAATAGTTGTGGAAGGCCCTTACACAGAATAAAGTCATGTTCCTGTGTGTGGGCCTATAACTCAGGAGGAAGGTCTTTAGCAACCATTATAACTCTTGACAGCACACCATTATTCTATTTTATTCCTGCTTTATGAGTGATGTACAGTGGAGTTTTTTGAGAGATGTTAACAATGACAGTTGTGTCAGCTATTAATCCCCTTGGCTCAGATCTGAGAAGTTCTGCGACTATCTTGTCTGACCTTTCTGCAGTGATGTATCACATCTACATTTATCAATAGGAAGAAGCAAGTGCCATGATCAGCCAGCCTGGCACCAATCTGAAAGTATTTTGCAGCCTTTGGTGATAAATGGAATCATTTGTGAAGTGCCTTGAAGCAGTCAGACAGCATGGTCACTAGCCAACATGTGATCCCTGGTTTGGCCAAGCATGTCCATGAGAGAGAGAACAAACGAATGTGTCCTCATGTAATGCAACTGGTGCTATGTAAAGCGCTCTGACACCCAATTCGGGTCTGGTTCGCACTATATAAAACTCTGTAAAAAAAAAAAAGAGGTGGCCAAACTGGATGTATGTAAGAAAAAGAGGCTCCCCACATACACTTTCTTGAGTGGGTATTTTAGCTAATCACCTTTTGCTGGTCCTGCGTTTACCTCTCAAGGGTCTCTGCAGGGTTGAGGGGTCACGCCCACTGGAAAAGTGGACCATTGCTTTATGACACACAGAGGGTGGTGGCTGGAGTCATGAGAAGGCACAGCAGAATGGGGGTAGAGATGCGAGTTCATGAGATAACAGGACCTGCATCTCAGTGGACAGGACAACCAGTGGGAACAAAGTCAGGGTTGGATCATCTGTTTGATTTAAACATGTAATTGTAATTGCATTTATTTGGCGCTTACTACCCCTGATGAGGTGTCAAAGCGCTTTTTTGGTGAGTAGCACGCTACTCCGGAACACATAAAGGATTAGTGTTGAATTAGTGTAGTGAAATATGAAATTCATTTGAGTGGTGGATATGTTAGTCAGTTATTTGGATTGAAAAGGGTAGCGAAGGGTTAGAAGAGGGAAAAAGGTTTGCATTTATATAACGCTTGCTACCCTTGATGAAGTGTTGAAGCGCTTTTTCAGTGAGTAGCACGCTACTCTGGATCCTATAAAGGATTAGTGATGAATTAGTATAGTGAAATATGAAATTTAATTTGAGAATTGGACATGTTAGTCTGTTATTTGGATTGAATTGGATAGTGGAGGTATAGAAGAGGAAAGGATTTAGGGGCAAATTATCAAGGGGGTTAATCTCCGCTTTTTTGGCTTTATAAGCCAAGAAAGTGGAGATAAAATTATCTCCCTATTACCTAGCTGTCGCTAACACCAGTTAGCGACAGCTAGTAGGAGATAGCGACCATCTTGGGCCCCACTTTGCATGTCAGTGAAATTTATCACTAATGACATGCAAAGTGGGCGTGCCAAGATGTTAGCGACTGGAAACAGTCGCTAACATCGCTATCTCCTATTACCAACTTTTGGAGACATTCGCGCTAAGCGCAAATATCTCCAAAAGCTAACACCTGCCCCTGAGCAGCTCTTAGCCATGTTATCCAATGGTAGGTGGATAACATGGCTAAGAGCATTAGCTCGGTAATGCATGAATATCGCTGACTTTTCAGCAATATTCATGCATTTCGGCCGATTTTTATCGCTTAGGAGATAAACCTTGATAATTGCAAGGTTCCTAAGCGATAAAAATCGCCGCAGCTCGGCGATAAAAATATTGCCGCTAAGCCAACATAGCGATAATTATCGCTAGTTGTTGGTAATATGCCCCTTAGACTTTTTTTCATTTGTTTGTTTTAGAGGTCATTGCAGTAGGAGGTGACTTGGGATGAGTAAAAGGGTTGTGGAGAGGAAGAGTCAGAGGGAAGGGTTCAGAAAGGCTTGTTTTGGGGATCGGTAAAGTAAAAGAGGTATGAGATGATGCAAGGAGAGGTGGAGTAGGGAAGAGTCAAGAAAGAGTCTTGGGGATCATTGTAGTGGTATGGGGTTTGGGATGAATTAGAGAGTGGAGGTAGAGGCTATATTGACAGGTATAGGGTGAGAAATAGGGTAGTGCATTGGAAAGAGTAGTAGAAAGAGGTTTGAGAGGTGTCAGAGAGTTGAGGTAGAAGATGTATTGAGAGAGGTATAGGGTGAGAAATAGGTGCTCACACACATGATTAACACACACTACACACAACCTGTGTTCTACATACAAATATTTTGATCATATTCACACAGATGAACTTATTGACTTATCGACACCACAGCCCCTGACGTCGCCTTCCTCACAGAGACCTGGATGAACGCCTCCTCAGCGCCCGACATCGCCATCGCCATCCCAGAGGGCTACAAGATCACACGGAGGGACCGCACCGCCAACCAGACGGGAGGAGGCATCGCCATCATCCACAGAGACACCATCCGCATCACGACCAACACCGACGACACCCTAACCACCGCCGAACACCTGCACTTCCAGATCCACACGGACCCCAGAACAACCCTCAGAGGCACCCTGATCTACCGACCCCCAGGACCACGCACACGATTCAGCGAGGACATCGCCGACTTCATCAGCCCGCATGCCCTCCCCTCCGCCGACTACATCCTCCTGGGGGACCTCAACTTCCACCTGGAGAACAACAGCGACCGTAACACCATCACCCTGCTCGACAACCTCGCCAACCTCGGACTCAAGCAGCTGGTGAACACCCCCACCCACCTCGCCGGACACACGCTCGACGCCGTCTTCTCATCCAGCAAAGACATCACCTTCAGCCACGCAACAGGACTCCACTGGACGGACCACAGCTGCGTCCACTTCACCTTCAAACGAACGACGATCCACCACCACCAGCAACAGGTTGCCCGAAGAAGCTGGAACAAGATCACAGCCGACCAGCTCACCGCCTCCCTGAGCCAGCACCCTCCCGCCGGCTCAGCGAACCCCAGCCAGGCCGCCGACAACCTCACTAAGTGGATCAGCAACTGCGCGGACGAACTCGCCCCTCTGAGGACCCCGCCCAGCAGACCCGGCAGCAGAAAAGCCCCATGGTTCACCGACGAACTCAAGAGCTCCAAGAAGAACTGCCGAGCCCTCGAGAAAGTGTGGAGAAGGGAACCAACAATGGACAACATGACCACCCTCAAGCTCGCCACCCGGAAACACCACCAACTGATCCGCGCCACCAAGAAAAATGCCTACAAGGACCGGCTAGACAACAACGCACACAACTGCAAGGAACTCTTCAACATCGTAAAAGAGCTCTCCAACCCCAACGCCGGAAACAACGACATCACCCCGTCGCAAGACCTCTGCAACTCCCTCGCCTCCTTCTTCCACAACAAGATCGCGGACATATCAACAGCTTCAGCATCCAACCGACGCACGCCACGACCACAGCAACGCCACCCACCACCACCCTCCGCGCCTGGACTCCGATCAGCACCGAAGACACCATCCACACTATGAACTCCATCCACTCCGGATCTCCAACCGACCCCTGCCCTCATCACGTCTTCAACAAGGCCGACGTGGTCATCGCACCCCACCTGCGGGACATCATCAACACCTCCTTCGACACCGCCACCTTCCCGGAGAGCTGGAAGCACGCGGAACTCAGCGCTCTACTCAAGAAACCTACAGCGGACCCCACCGAACTCAAGAATTACCGTCCCATCTCGCTCCTCCCGTTCCCGGCAAAAGTCATCGAAAAGACCGTCAACAAACAGCTGGCCGCCTTCCTCGAGACGAATGGATCCCTCGACCCCTCACAGTCTGGCTTCCGAGCCAACCACAGCACCGAGACCGCCCTCATCGCTGCCACCGATGACATCCGAACCCTGATGGACAACGGAGAAACAGCGGCCCTCATCCTCCTAGACCTCTCCGCGGCGTTCGACACTGTCTGCCACCGCACCCTAGTACAGCGCCTCGGCAACATCGGAATCCAGGAGAAGGCACTGGAATGGATCACCTCCTTCCTCGACGGAAGAACACAGAGAGTCCGCCTACCACCGTACAAGTCAGAGGCCACCAAAGTCATCTGCGGCGTCCCCCAAGGATCCTCGCTGAGCCCCACCCTCTTCAACGTCTACATGAGCCCCCTCGCGGCCATCGCACGCAAACACAACCTCAACATCATCTCCTACGCCGACGACACCCAGCTGATCCTCTCCCTGACCAACGACCCCGCCGCCGCCAGAACCAACCTGCACGAAGGGATGAGAGATGTAGCCGAGTGGATGACTACCAGCCGCCTAAAACTGAACTCAGACAAGACGGAGGTCCTCTTCCTGGGCTCCTCGCCCTCCGCCTGGGACGACTCCTGGTGGCCCCCCGCCCTGGGCATCGCACCCAAACCAACGGACCACGCACGCAACCTGGGCTTCATCCTGGACTCCTCCCTCTCCATGACCAGACAAGTCAACGCCGTCTCCTCATCATGCTTCAACATCCTACGCATGCTACGGAAGATCTTCTGGTGGATCCCCACCGAGACCAGGAAGACCGTCACCCAGGCCCTCGTCACCAGCCGACTGGACTACGGCAATGCCCTCTACGCCGGAACCACCGCCAAGCTCCAGAAGAGACTCCAGCGGATACAGAACACCTCAGCCAGACTCATCCTCGACCTCCCACGAAACAGCCACATCTCCGGACATCTGAGAGACCTGCACTGGCTCCCCGTCAAGAAAAGAATCACCTTCCGTCTCCTCACCCACGCACACAAAGCCCTACACGACCAAGGCCCGAGTTACCTCAACAACCGAATCAACTTCTACGCTCCCAAGCGCCACCTCAGATCAACCAGCCACGCCCTCGCCGATGTCCCACGCATCCGAAGAGCGACAACAGGAGGAAGGTCCTTCTCCTACCTGGCCGCCAAGACCTGGAACTCCCTCCCGAACGACCTGCGCCTGACCCAAGACCACCTCGCCTTCAGGAAGAAGCTCAAGACCTGGCTGTTCGAGCAGTAACGGCACCCCCCCTCCCAGCGCCTTGAGACCCTACGGGTGAGTAGTGCGCTCTATAAATGTCGTGATTGATTGATTGACTGCGTATTGGTGCCTTGTGCCTGCAATGTTTGACCTGCCTTGGCGTTGTTTGCATTATTGGCAAACCATGGATGGGTCACTTATACTTTGTAAAAGAATTGCATCTTTGTAATGTTAATAATAAAAAACTAAAATGAATAAACTGCATGTTTGGTCTTCAGCGACACAATTTGCCTGTTCTTTGTCATTACTAGGCAACGACCTCAAGGGCTCACTTGAAAAGGTTACTGTTTAGGTTTAATAAAATATAAGAACTCTGTGGCAGGCTCTGGGAAAAGACCAATTAGCCCCCGCTAATTGATGTGAATCCTCCGGTATTTAGCAGGCTTCAGAGAGTGTTAAATGCTCAGGATCCCTGAACTGTCCTCGCGCTGAGCACCGTCTCGTGCCTGAAGGTGGTCGTCGGGGCGTCTCTGCTGCATCCCACCCCCCAGCATCCGCCGCGGCCGTCACATCCGGTCAGTATTAGATGCGCTTTCCAAGGGCAAGGACAAGTGCAAGGGTTGTGTGAGATTGGAGATTTCGGCATTTGCCAACTTTGTGAAGCCTTTTTAAAACGTTGCTAACATCACGAAGTTGTTTGAATAACAATAAGGAGAGAAAAAAAACGGGGGAAAACAGTAACATCGACTATTAGCGAAAGTTTATTCTTGGAAACACGCAAGGGTTGCTGCACCGACAACCGCTGCCACTTCATGAAGTTGTGAAGTTCATAACCTCGAGTGAATTCTCAGAGTCCTGGTTATAGTTACAATGGGCAAGTATTATTAAAGCACTGTTAGGAAGAGACCAAAGGAGGAAGTAAACCCTTCAGGCTCTTTTGAATAAGTTAACGATTGTTCGAAATTAAAAGTTTGAAATGCAGAAAACAGGGCCGGCTTTAGAGATGGTGGCACCCTGTGCAACAATCTCTATTGGCGCCCCCTCTCCCTACCCATCAAACTATGCATTTTTTTCTTTGGTGCGGTCTATAATTTCACGGCTGTGTACCTGCATAATTTTCCATTGAGTCATAATTTTTGCTGGCCTATGTGTGACCATTATTCTGTCTCCAGAGCTGTCTGCCATGTGCAGTTGGCAAGAGCTTCAATTGAACTCCTTAACAGGTCGGGCAGCGGTCATGGGGTGGATGATTGGGTGCGGGATGAGAAGGAAACACGCAGGAAAGGGGGGTGGGGACCCACTGGCCATATGTAACCGCTTCCGTCTCCCTCTACTTGCAGAGAGGCCAAGGAAAAGATGAACAGGCAATTTGATACTTTTCTTACCTAGTGACAGCACTCACAACGACATACACTGGTTTCAGTCTCAACTCCAGAGCTCTAAATCATGTCCAATCCTCAACATCTATTCACAGTTTTAAATCACACTATACAAGGATCATTGCATGAAAACCAAAACTACAGAAACTCAACACAGAAAAAGAGATACTCCTACAGGTTAGGGGCACAAACCATGCAACATGCTCTAAAATGAGTGAAATGTGAAACAGAACTTCACAGTGTGTGTAAGTAGATCAGAGCAATGTTTACTTGTGTGTTGATAGTAATGCCTAATTTATGTTAAAGTGGGTGATGGAGGAGCACAGTTGTGGGGATTAAGACTGAGCAAAAAGTAAAAGAAAATTCTGTATTTCTAGATGAGGGACAGAGAGAGAGAGAGGGAGAGAGAGGGAGAGAGAGGGAGAGAGGGGAGAGAGTGAGATAGTACATGCACGTGCAAGGGTATTGTGGAGTAGGCGACGCAAGGAATTAAATGCGAAAGGTCTGAATGAAAAGGGTGAGGAAGGAGATTTGAGAGAGGATTTCAGAAAGATGCGGCGAAAAAGAGGGTCTAAGCATATAGCAGAATGAGAAAATGCAGAGGAAAATGGTATACAAGGAAGAACTGGAGTAAATTATTTACTTCAAAAGAAACTCCTTCCAAAGAACTTGGAAATGTCATATATTAAGTCTTATTTTTTAAGAATTGATAGATTTTCAATTCTAATTATTCACATACTGTAATTTGTTTATGTGAGACTGTTAATATGAACAGGCAAAGCCAATAGACCTGGTTTATTTTAGGCACAAGTTTGTTGCACTGTGATCTATCTGGATACATTTAAGAAAACTCAGTGAGACACACAATAATTTACAGGTGGCACTCAATCAAAAAAACAGGATTCTACTTCAAATATTTAAAGTCACTAAATTAATTGAACAAGCCTCACCTTTTTGGAACAGATTTCTTGTTAGGTTTCTTTGGCCGTGGTCCTTGTGGAGACCCCCCCACCCTACAATCCTGTTCCATACCACCCAAACACTGAAAGGGAGAGGGATAAGGGGCACGCCAGAATCATAGACCTGTATCTTGAAAAGAAGCATTTACTTTTACATTTCTGACTGCTCTGTGTGCAGTGAAGAGCCCTGCTAATGGTAAGCACCGACAGTAAATACAGCCTGCCATTGAAATGTGACTCTATGCTGTCTTACATTGAAGTCTTTAACTTTACAAATGAAAAACTCTGATCTGGTTCTCAGCAAGGACTTTAAGAACCCAAGATGTAATTCAAGGCAGCCACACAGTTCTGTTTTACATTTCACCTATTTTAGAGCATGTTGCATGGTTTGCGCCCCTAACCTGTAGGAGTATTTCTTTTTCTCTGTTGAGTTTCTGTAGTTTTGGTTTTCATGCAACGATCCTTGTATAGTGTGATTTAAAAGTGTGAATAGATGTTGAGGATTGGACATGATTTAGAGCTCTGGAGTTGAGACTGAAACCAGTGTATGTAGTTGTAAGTGCCTGTCACTAGGTAAGAAATGTATCAAATTGCATGTTCATATTTTCCTTGGCCTCTCTGCAAGTAGAGGGAGATGGAAGCGGTTACATATGGCCAGTGGGACCCCACCCCCCTTTCCTGCGTGTTTCCTTCTCATCCCGCACCCATTCATCCAACCCATGACCGCTGCTCTACCTGTTAAGGAGTTCAATTGAAGCGCTTGCCAACTGCACATGGCAGACAGCTCTGGAGACAGAATAATGGTCACACATAGGCCAGCAAAAATGATGACTCTGTGGAATATTATGCAGGTACACAGCCGTGAAATAATAGACTGCACCAAAGAAAAAAATGCATAGTTTGAGGGGTGGGGAGAGGGGGCGCCAACAGAGATTGTTGCACAGGGTGCCACCATCTCTAAAGCCGGCACTGTATTACAGCCAGGAGGTCATTCTTTGCTGCTCCCCAGCACAGCGTTGTCCTTCATATTCACTCCCTTCTTGATATCCTCCTCATATGGACTGCACACTTTGCTGACGTCCCTATATTTTTGTCAGTCTTGCAAGGGGGTTGCATCTGATGTCTGCCCCCCTCTTTAATTATTGTTTGTCTTTATTTTGGGGCTCATCTGTGGGGTTCCATTTGCCCCTGTTGTCCTGCCCAGGGATGCAGGCCCTTAATCCATAGTCCTCTGAGCAGGGACCCCAAACTTCAGCTTCTTTCAAAAACGCCTGACCCTCCCTGACCTCTGTTTTGTCTTATACTTGAGGGTGGAGACAAGACCTATCATATCTTTTTCTCGGCTTTCCCTATTATTTTCTACGTTTTCTTGTTATAACTTACCTATTTTGGGCATCACTCATTTCCCAGCACATTTTAGATGCGGTCTGATTTTTGATTGGTTGATGGAGCATGTTTATGATGCCGCCATGCATTTCATTGGATCTTAAAAAAGCTTTGTGTCCTCCTGCTGGAGGGTGGGTAGATACGTTTGCATCAATGTATCGTACTTTATTTAAGGAGCTCACACCAGAGTATGCAGAATAACCTCGGTGTTAAGCATCTCGATCATATAAACTTAGTCAGGACTCAATCAATCAATCAGTCAGGGTTTGTAAAGCGCCGTTACTCACCTGTGAGGGTCTCAAGGCACTGTGGGAACGGGTGAGGGGGCACAGCGGATCAGACTAAGTGCAGAGTTCATAGAAAGAGCCAGGTCTTGAATTGGGTCAGGACTGAACTTTGTGCCTTAGTTAAAGCTTGACGGACAGGATACTCTGTCACAAGTGTGTCTGCTTTAATATAGGTACTTTATTGTCAATGACACTTGCAATCCAGCCGATAGCACAACCACCACATTGGTAATAGAGTCCCTGTCCAGCAAACTCTGAATAAGACCTTTCACCTGGTAAGTAGCCGGGGTGATTGAGAGGCCCCTGGTACTAGGATGGGAGATGATGATGCAGAAGGACAGCAATGCTGGCCAGGTGGCTCTACAATTGTTATGAGAAATGCAGGGACTCTTTGAGGGGCTGAATTTCAGAAAACTAGAAAATAAAATATGTCTCTGTAATTAAAGCTAGTTAGTGACATTCCTCTGGTCACTGATAGTAGTACACTGGTATAAAACCTTAGAATATATAACCAGATGTGACGATTCCCTGAGTAGAAAACAGAATGCCCAATTGTTGTCAGAGGCATCAGCGGTGATAACAGCTGGACTCACCTATTGAAGGCTGGAGCGGAATCAAGGTTCTTCAAGGCACCCTGGGCTCAGAGGATGTAGCTGGGTGAAGGTCAAGACCTGAACCCACAGAGTACAAGAGGGAATGAAGGAAGGAGCATGCAGAACTGACAGCAGGTGCGGGGCACATGCAGACGCCTCACTGTTTGTTCCCTTTTGGGTAACCCGAACATGCTTCCAAATAATATTCCACTATGAATGTTTGTGATTGTAGGTGTAAGTGTATGTAATTTTTGTAGTCATATGTTTCATCAACTGTATATTAATGGGGTGCAGTTTTAATATATCCCATTTCAGGAAGATAAAGAGCCAGTGTTATGATCATGGACATTAGTTTGTCTCTGAAAGCATGTCTCTTCTTTCTAGCTCCCCACTTGGAGTGAGTGGTGTTTTCACCTGTTATCACCACACACTCTCTAACCATTCACCCTAGGGCCATCTAGACAGCCAACAAAACAAACCGAGCCAATCAGTGGTGGCATCAAATTTGAATGTATTGTTTTGTTTGATTTGAGCCCAAAAAGGCGCACAAACATTACATATACTTTCACATAGCAACCAGATAAACCTATTCCCACATAATTGATCTAACATACCCATTCCTCAGCTTCAAAAAGTGTTCTATAGCTTCCCTTAATATAAAATAGCCTAACATATATACTATGGATACAAATAAATAGGTAATACAAATAATGTTTAATTACACTAAGATCATAAAAACATCAGAAGCACCATTATGCCAGTGTTTCTTTGTCACTGAATATATGCCAACACTTTATCTAAGGTAATGTAAACTGTGAATATTCACAACCTTTACCAGCTAATGGATCTGTGGCTATTTCACATAGTCTCATCAATAAGTGTGATTATATATGTATACTTAGCACACAAATGCCTGCATTATGATATTGATGTTAACTGAAGGGGAAGGAATTGGGGCTGCAAATTGGAAACCTGAACCTTAGTAAATTTGGACCAGAGAATCTAATCCATAAATGTATTTGTGTCCCCTGAATAAACATTGGGAATGCAGGTAAAAGTATGTGTGAGTCCAAAGTACATAGAGCCAGGACAGAAAGGATTTCACCCTTGAAAGTGGATTCACTGACGACCTTGATATGCCCCCTCAATGGTGACGTTCAACACAAGCAAATGCAGGTGCAAAGGAGGATCAAGGATGTTCATCGGTTTGTTGAACAGCAAAATGTGGAAGACAAAACTCCCTCTCATTTTTGTTGAGAATTCACTAAGGGGCCCCTTGCGCTGTCGGTGCACCACGTTGTGTGATGCACTGACAGTGTAACCTGCTGCATGAAATTTACAAGCACATGTAAAGCCAACCTGCATGGCTTTACGTGTGCTCGTAAATATCATCCCATTTCACGCAACACGTTAAGTGTTAGGGGCGTGACATGGGTGTTGCTCTGGGTGTTCCCACGCAACACCCATGTCCACTGATGCATATCCATATTTACGAGCAATTGTAAACCTGGAAATGTGTCTGAATGCTACGCCTCCCCAGGGGTGGCGTAGCAAGGTGCAACAAGGAGAAATGTTTTAATTTCTCCTTGTTTTATTGGAAGCGGAAATCACCTCAAGTGATTGTATTTATGCAGGAATGAGCTCCTTCCTGCACAGAAAAACAATCTTCCCACTACTATGGTACAAGCGCGGGAAAGGTACAGAGATGCAACATGATGCTGTAAATATGCCGCATCCCTGTGCCTTGACACTAACGCAGTGTGGTGCAACAGATTAACTTGCGGCACTGCGCTGCATTCGTTTCTCATAAATGAGCCCCAAATATTTGTGAGCAATTTGCCACCATCAAGTGCTTATGCAATTAACCCTGTCAATTGCACACAGAACACCAGTGATGAAGGGAATATCACTAAAATACAACACATTTTAGTTACATTGTGGTTGTATTTATATAATGTATGTAACATATGGATTAATTACTTGTCTTTGTTTTTCAGCATTTAAAATGATGCTGGTGAACACTGGATTTCTGAAAATCAACTCCACCACTCATCAGGTCACAGAGTTCATCCTGTTGGGGTTTCCAGGATTCGATGGTTGGCAGCACTGGCTCTCTGTTCCTCTGGCCCTTCTTCTCCTTTTAGCAGTAATCGGCAATGTAACAATTATAACAACAATATTCAGGGAGCAGGGACTTCATGAGCCAATGGGCTACTTCCTCTGCATGCTCTCTGTAGTAGACCTCACTTTCAGCCTGGTCACCGCCCCTAAGATTCTAGCCGTCCTGTGGTTTCATGCGCGCTCCATCAGCTGGGCAGGATGCTTCACTCAAATGTACTTTGTTCACCTGCTCTTCGGCTTTGAGTCCGATATTCTGGTTGCCATGGCTTTTGACCGCTACATTGCAATTTGTAGTCCTTTGAGGTACAGCTCAATTCTCAATAACAAACTTGTGGTTAAATTAATGGTACTCATAATAGGGAGGTCTATAGTCTTGGCCATGCCAGTGCCCCTGCTGGCTGCCCGGTTAAACTATTGCTCTGATTATATGGTTAAATACCCCTATTGTAACAATCTGGCTGTAACAAAACTCGCCTGTGATGACATAAGCTTGAATAGCATGTACCAAATGGCCATGGCTAATTCAATGCTAGGGACAGACCTGATTTTGATCTTCTTGTCCTACTGCCTGATCCTGCGTGCTGTGGTGAAGCTCAATGCGAAAGGAGCCATTATGAAGGCTTTAGGAACATGCAGCTCTCATCTTATAATTGTTTTCATTTTATATTCAGTTATAATCGTGTTGGCTATTACGCACAGCTCCAAAAATATAATTATGGCCTATGTGTCAGTAGTGCTGAATGTATTCCTTCTCAATGTCCCACCAGCCTTCAATCCCATTGTATATGGGGTTAGAAATAAAGACATCAACTGTAGTATCAGGAAGCAATTCAGCCGAATATGGGGTGCATAAATTGGGATGTGCTCCAGAATTTTGAAGAATCTTCAAGATTCTCCCAAAATATTTTATCAAGAACATTAACTCCCACTATTGGGTAATTGTAAGTATATACAGGCAAGCATAGACTTAATATTCTCAACTTCGCATCTCGAAAATACAGATGTCATCAAGGTATGTAAATGTGGAGTTAAATAGTCAATCAACATAAAATAGTGCAACTGGAGTACTTTTCACACACTGAAAAATGCTTTTCTGATTTGGCCCTTTGGTGAATTAAACCCTTTCTGAATATGATTGTGAGTACATGTGCTAATACTACTCAAGTAGTGTTTACATATTCAAAATGGTGTGGCGAACATGCACCAATAATATGTCATTTACATTTACCAATGGGGTAATTTTTTTCCATTGCTGATAGATTCAAAACTTCTGGTAAATTGCTGATTTATGGATTTCATTAGGAGTAACACTCCCCCCAACCATTTTATTAAAAAGTAAATGTAGATTTACCTTGATAGGTCAAATACCTTGTCTGTAGGAACGATTGGTACATTGTGGGTAACTTTCAGTCGTAATTCAATGTCTATGTCCTAATGGTATTGCAGGTTAATATGGGAGTAATTAGGATACATGCTTTCTACTAACAAATGATAAAATAATGATAACATAAAATTCACTTTCCAGTTAATTCCATGGGCTGTACTAAGAGGGATCATATTTGCGAAACACATTTCTGTATGTCTTTCAATAATGAGTTTCCTTACTCAACTGAGCATCATCTTCTATGTGATTGACAGAGCCTTACAGTGTAAGGTTCTCTGACAACTGTTTCCTCCATTGTTTCTTTGTTCATAGACATGACAAACTCTCTTCAACAAACACACAACATACAAAAGAAAGTTAATACAACTAGTAGCACAAGGAATACTACTCATCCTGATTGCAAACTTGCAGTTGTTGTGATTCTACCTCTCACGTGTTGGCTGCTCTGTCACAAATAAGATGGCTTGAAGTCTAAATTTGATTCTGAGCTAAAGTTATCCTTTCTTAACCTCAAGCCATTGTGAATACCACTTTTACAAAGGAGTGTAGGCTAGAGCTTGAGTCACCTAGATCATAGTTGGATCAACTGCTGGGACCACACCTGTGAACTTTGTTTATGGTGTGAGCTGACTGAAAAGTAGAATGTGACTCCTTTGAATATATGGGGAAAATGCACTAAGAAGTCACAGACTGCAGCCTGGCAACTAAAGTTGGTGTGCTGCATTGTCTGAAAGAAATAGAGCAGGCAGGGACATGGGTCTGTTGATCTCTCCCCTGCAATGGTGCACCTTATGTTACATTGAGAGAAGCACACCCCCTTGCACCATAGTACATGCATGTGTTTGCATGGTATTGGGTTTTGTACTGGAAGTGTACAAAATACTACGCTTAGACATACTTTAAAACATTTGCAGTTTTACATGTGTCCTATACAGTACACTACACTACACATGGAACATGAGATAGATTTTGGGGAAAAGAAAACATTTTTCCAACTCTGCAATTGCTTAGAGAAGCCTTGATTTGTTGGTGCAAAGATGTGTCTTCCATTTTAGTAGGTATTAATTGCAACTAAAACCATTGGTGATTGTATGTGAACACCCATATACTACTCACTGGATGTCCCCTTGATGCAAAGTAGCACACAGTAGAGCACATACTATTTAGCTTTACTTTAAGATTGACCCTAGATAGTAAATAGTTTAGAAAACCTTTGTGTTACATTGTGACACATTTTGGGACTTCGAAGTTGGGCAAAAACATGATAAATCAGGGTCTTAGTATTTCTGAATGAATATCATGGTCTTTCATGGTACACGATGCTCAGAAGCCACAATTATCACCATACAGAAGGCCAACTTAGAATCTGACACTCTACCACTCTGGATGAAGACAAGTGGAAGCAGTGCATAACAGCAGACTGTTGCCTCCCAGGATTTTGGAGCCTGGTGAGCCCACACACGCTCTGCCCCTGCTCATTTTGACTAGGTTTTATTTATAGAATACTATGGTCAAAGAGGACACACATTTTCCAGAGTAGGATTTCCTTTATGTTTTTTGTTTGTAGAAGGAGTTCCATTTTACATCAGTGTTGGAAACTATGGAATGTTCAGACCGCTGCAGCCAGACTGGCACTGAACGTCCCCCGACAAAGCCACATCTTCGAACATCTGGAAGAAATATACTGGCTCCCATTCAACAAAAAATGTAAGTTCAATATCCTAATACACGCCTCCAAAGCCCTCCACGATGCCAGATCAGCATATCTGAACCACCACCTCGCATTCCATGTATGCTCCACCGAACAGTCCCTTGCCACCTTTCCTCAGATCTGCAAGACCAGGACCGGAGGAAGATATTCTCCTATCGCACTGCCAAAACCTGGAACCTCAGGCTATCCATGTCGCTGACCCAATTCAGGAAGCATTTCAAGACCTGGCTCTTGGACTGAACGTCAGCACTCATCAGGACCTGCAGCCCCCCCACCTGCCCCAGCGCCCTGAGACCCTCACGGGTGAGTAGTTGTGTTTAATTAACACTGATTGATTGATCCATAGTTTCCTATAGACAGAACTCTGTCTACCTTCTAAAAGTCATATTTTTATATCTGTTATTGAATTTTGGTCATTTTGGTCTTGTTTGGCTTAGATAAACATATTTTATTTTTTTTAACTGGTGTGGTGTTCCTGTGTAGTGCTTGCACTGTGTTCCTGTGGGTTATATAAATGCTTTCCATATTGCCTCTGTAGTCAAGACTGACTGCTCTATGCCAAGCTACCAGAGGGTGAGCACAGACAAACGTAGCTGTGTACTTTACTCATCATGACTTGAAGGAAAGGTCCCTACTTGGACAGGGTGTACATTACTGCCAACTAAAGATCCCCATTTCTAACAATCAGTATTTGAAAGGGAAGAAATATGGTTCACTTGCAAGCAAATACTTCATATAATGTTAGGGGTAAATCATCGAGACGTGTTATCAGTAAAGAGGCTGGCCCATGCAGCACAGAGGTTTAATTTTAATGATTGGTCAATGAACGTTACATTGTGTGATTTAATCAATGGAAAGAAGAGACGTTAACTTAAGAAGTAACAAATAGAATATATTTCCACATTGAGGTATACATATCTGTAAAGGAAATAGCATGAGAGTATATGAGAGATATCTGAATACCAAGTACATACATATTGGGATCCTCTCCTTGTCAGTTTTGTCAGGATGTTTCCAAAGTACTAGGTGAAAGCCTACATCCAGAAAGATTGTGAGTTTAAAGAGAGGATGTCTGGATGTAAAAATGTTTAGGTGATTAAAGTGATGAGAGGAGTGGTATGTTTCTTCAGCTGAGAGGATGTTTTCAAATATTAGAATATGAATGCAAAGATGATCTCATTAATAATAATTGCTTTTTTTGTTAAAAGATTAACAAGGAAACAAATATTAGGTAGAATGACCTCCATATTTCATAGAGTCGCATATCGTGTACTTGTCTGATGGCATGTTTCAAAATGAGAATGATAATAATTGTTTTTGGTTAAAAGATTAGAAAACAAACAAATATTAGTATCAAATTGTCCATAATTCTTAGAAGGCCATGACGTAAGCAAACTAACTTAATAAAGGTATCAGAGATTTACTGATGCAGAATAGTACATTTTATTAGTAGAATAAATGAGTAGCTAAGGTTACATGTTGGGATTGTTTTTCAATTCATATAGTATGCATTGCCAGTGTGTGTTATAGCTTTGATTTAATTTTGGAGTGTCTTTAAGAAAAACAATAAAAGACAATAGTGTGCTCTAAGCTTGTAAAAATGGACAGAAGTGTCTATTTGTTTCTGGTTCTGAAAAAGGTAAAGTTAACATAGCCACCGAAACAGGACATTGACCTATAAAGATCTACCACTGGTATTAGATTATGCAATATACTGATACTCACATTTTGTGCAAGGATAAAGAAGAGAAGCATGTTAATGTAAAATGTTGAAAGAGCGATTGGCTGCTGTAAGTGTAAGCTAGGACTTTCAAGACAAATTCAAAACATTTTCTTGTTGTTCTGCTTTATAAATGGTTTGAATATTTGCAAATGTTACCTTATATATTATACCTTTTTGCCACAATTTCTGAAAAAAAGAAAGTAAATTTTTGATATATAGTGATGTGACAAATAGTGATTTAATGTTGTAATATGCAGGTCATTGTATTGCTGTTGTTTACATTTTGCGCTCCCACAAGTATTGTCTTTCGGCTTCTAGTACTTAGCAGATGTCTAGTACTACAAGCATCCAGTTTTTGATTATGAAAATGAAGAGAAGTTTGTCATGTTGGCTGGTAGAGCAGACTGATGGCCAGCAGGATTAGCAAGTTCTCTACAGGATGCTAGATATTACTGGATAGTCTATACATCTGACCAGCCAAAAAAGGGGGTCTATGTTTTCTGGCTCAGGGGCACCCTGGGCTCCTGTGCGCACTTATAGCTGCCAGGGGACAGCATCCAGCACTACACCTATTGTGAGTGCAGAATAGAATGGCTAAGAGTGAGCCAACAGCTTTTGTGTCGTGTTTATGACCTCTTACATCAGTAGATGAACAAAGGACCAAAAAGGCCAAACAGCACTAGACTGTCATGCTTCTATAATTCTATTATGGCTAGGTTTGATTCTTCTAAAATCAGGACATATTAATTTCAGTATAGCTTTGAAAGGATTATTATTACAAATACAGTCACTGCTAAAATACCTCAGGTGTTCCTCAAGGAACAAACCATACCTAGGCAGGGAAGATGGCAGCATCATACAGAGTTCTGCCACGTTGCTGCTCTAATCCTCCTCCATCCTGTATGGACCTGGGTCACAATTGGTCCAGGCTGTGGCTCCTGGAATGGGGAGGATGGTTGATCACCACCTTCCAAAAAAAACAGGGTCTGGGCAAATCGGGGTGGCCATGTGGCCGAAAGCACTCCCGGAAGGCCTGCTCCGACACATGAGAGGGTCCCATGGGCTTCCAGCCCAGACTTGGGAGCTGAGACAGAGGGCGCACACCTCTGCTGTCAAGAGTTAGACGGAGCCCATCCATCCCCACTGGGTGAAGGAGGAGGTGAAAGGGGCTGGGAAGCCATGAGAATTGCAAGGAGACAGCTGGCCAGGAGTCGAGGGAAGGCGGGCCATGTCACTCTCCCTACATGCACAACAGAGCACAACGGTTGGTGGGATTCACCTGTTTGGATAACTGCTGTTGTGCTGAGGGGGCCAGCGGGAAGGGCTGCGCATCACCTGCTGCACCCAGGGAAGTCCATGGGAGAGCTGTGTAATGTGGAGCACCGCCAGGGAGTGGACCACAACTCCCATATCCCCCAGCAGTCATCTACTGGCTCCTGTTTCCACCTCCCTAACACCAAAAGTGTGTTGCGCACCAGCGGCGCGGGACGCACCTGGGCTGTGCCCAGGCAAAGCCCTGAGCAAGGATGGGCGTGTCCACACCTGTAGGAGACCGAAGGAGGCTGGCTGGCCTTCCCTCTAACTTCCTCGATCCCATTAGCCGTTATTAAGATCTAGACTTGGATTTAGTTTGCCTGACGCAGATGGGTAAAAGGATATCCACCACCAACGGAGGTGAGTCAACTAACACTCTAGGGGCCCGATGTAGGTAAAATAGATTTACCGATTTTTAATTACCGAATCATACCGATTCGGTAATTAAAAATCGGTAAATCTAAGGGGTGGAGATGTAGGAACATCCAGATGTTCCTTTTACCGAATCGGTAAATATCTGTATTTACCGATTCGGTAAATACCGACCGGTAATGCCCCATTCATTCTTATGGGCTTTGAAGCTCATAGGAATGAATGGGGCATTACCGGTCGGTATTTACCGAATCGGTAAATACAGATTTTGACAAGGGTGCAGGGGGTGTCACTTTGACACCCTCTAGCACCCCAAAAAAAGATTCGAGGGCCATGTGGCAGGCATACCTGCCCTAAGGGCAGGTCTGCCTGTCATATGGCACAGGTGTGCATGCACATATGTGCATGCACACCTGAATCGGTATTTTACCATCAAATATATTTGATGGTAAAATACCGAATCGGTAAGGGTTGTGGGACTCAGAAGAGTCCCACCTACATATCAAAAATACCGAATAGGTATGAATACCGATTCGGTATTTTACAGAATCGGTAAATTTACCGATCGGTAAATTTACCGATTCTGTAAAATACTGGGCCCTACATACCAAATCAGATTTACCGGTCGGTAACGGCCGAAAATACCGATTTTCGGCCGTTACCGACCTGTGATGTATTCCTATAGGTTCTGAACCGATCCCCCTATTCCTGACCCTATTCTGGTTAAACTAACTAACATGTTAACCAGCAGTCAGCCCATGAGGCAAGGAAAACCCCCATGATGCAGATACCGTTATCTGACGCAGTCAAACTACGGCACAGGAACGTGTTATCTGATTAGGTCATAACGCTTGAGATCTAATTAGACAAGCGATATTCCTCCAGCCCCTGATAAGGCATACGGAGTTCTCATAACAAATCAAACCTATGACAACCTGGAAAAACCGTGCGGCCATTGTTTTGATTTCACAGAGAACTTCAGCAAAAGAATGTGCTAACGAGCAAGTCGTATGACATCCTTATTGACGTATCTATGTCCATCCTTACGTCAATCTCGGCACCTTAAAGGTATAAATATTACCGATCTTGCCCTATGCAAACACACGCGTGGTGACGAGACGGAGCAGCCATACTTGCCGAAGCCCAGAGCAGAGCAGACCCCGCTGGCAGCAGCCCCGCCTTCCTGACGCGCTGAGAGACGCGCTGCTTTCTCCTGCCGAGAAATCCAGCACCGGCGCTTCTGGGTAGCCCTCGCAGGCAGCCTGGAATATCGAGACCAGAGAAAGAGATACCATTCCTCATTCATCCTAACTTCCAGGTACAGAACTGAATAACCCCTCACAGAGAATTCTTTAGTTATTCACTTGGCAAAAACAAACTTAACTTAAACTGTAACTTTCTATTCCCGCCCACGTATTAGACTTAGGTCAGGTACACGGGGTAGGCGTATCTAGAAACACCAGTTGAGTACGTTTAGTCAAATGTATATGTGTATGTAATATATTTTATTCATTTTAAAACATCATATGGCTTAGAAACCATATCAATGTTTTTACAGTATTATTTTATACTGTTGCTTTTTATGTATGCACTTTACTTAGCTATAAGTATTGCAATAATATCGATCCATTTCTCTTGTATGAGAAAAGAGACTGATCAATAAATAACACCTTTTTATTGAACACGCCCGTCTCTTCCTTTTCTCTACATTCTGATGAGACTAAGAATGCACGTACTGACTGAGTAAAATAATTTGCCTTTTGTTCACACGACTCTCGAGATTTACTCTTGATTAGGGGAGAGCAAAGTTGTCATGTTCTATGGTTGTCAGAAACTAAATCCCTTCTTGTCTAATCAGGGAAGTTAAGTCCTCCTTGAACATTCGAGAAAGTTTCTAGTGAACTCTGAGCTAAGCTGGCAAACCCAAAACTTTAAGTCTAGTATCGACAGTAGTAGACCTAGTTAACGTCTGGCCTAGGCCTTTACTGCTGTAGGTATTATTCCAATGCGCAGAGCCTATTGGGATGATAGGAGCTACACTACATTTAGAGTAACTCAGTCGTGCTTTCTCACTCAGACCCCTTTTCCCACAATACTCCAAAGACGCCTGGAGTGGGTGAAAGGTAATATCCGCCAGACCTCGCAGGAGGGAACTCCTATGTATGGTTCTTGGTATAGTCAACGTTGAAGGATAAACCGTTCCAAAATATTGTACATCTAATCTTTGTTCTCATAAGAAACCTGATCTGCAAACAAACATAATAACCTTCAGGACAGTAAAATGTCAGACAATGAAGAAGAAAGAGAGGCAGTTAGATTAGCAGCTGAACTCGCAGCAGCTGATGCTGCAGCACTAGATGCGGACGGGGATATAATACTCATCCCGGTCATCAAAAGGAGATCTATAACTCTAAAACTTATAGAAAATGGACTGACACCAAGAGGTGGCACAGTCATATTCGTAATTGAGGCACACGAATATCGGCAGACAGAGGTATACTATTCATGGATACATTTTCCAGCAGCAAATGCTGTAACAAAGTACTTCCACTATTACAAAATAGAGGAACCTCCTAATGAGTACACTCCTTTCGAGGAGGTGGAAGTACCACTCAAATTCCAAGAGCATTTGCTCTTATTTGATGGCGCCCTAAAACATAACAATCACATCACCAGGCTCGGTCCTTTAGGTAGACCAGGAGCAACGTGGCCGGTCCTAGCCGGATACACACCACATCCAGACATCAATGGGATGTCTGTAGCAGAGCTGTTAACACAGCTAAAACAATTAATAAAAATACATAGACAATTAGTACAGTATGTGATGCGGACTTCAACAATTCAGCCAGCGATTAAAATTCCACTGCTGACCCCTCACCAGGGGAACACAAACAAAATTACACCACAGAACATCCAGTCTTGCCTAGGTAAAGTACCGACTAAACGGGAACAAATACCATTCTGGTTGGCACAAAAAATTACCCAAATAGAGGCGGTGTTTCCTGACACCACCCCGCTAGAAAAACACAGGATTCTGACTATATGTCTTCCAATGGGAATCGAACCACACATTGAGGACTGTGACACTTGGGGTACAGTCTTTGCTTCTATCTACACAAAAACGCACGGTGTTCCATCCATTTCGGTGATACCAGATGTGCTAAAACAAATTCAAGACGAATATGGTCCTGAACCCGCTTTAACTCTTGGTATGAAATTACTAAAAGACTTCAAGCAGGTCTCGGCTATACTATTAGCCAACATAAAAGGTGAAGCAGCAAACGTAGCGATCCGCCAGAGGTTAAAAGAGACAGATATAGCAGACCAACCAGCTGAAATTGCCAGAATCATAGAAAAATCCTATGAGGAACTAGGTAGAGATAGTTTAGGTGGAATACCAGTAAAACCACAACTGACTGAAAGTCCAGAAAAAATATTTTGTAATAATAATTCACCAAAAAAGAACTGGGATGGAAACAAACAATCCAATCCTAAAGAAAAGAAATTCCAGTTCAGAGGAAGGTCTCCTAGGCGAAGAGAAAAATCTCCAAACCAGAGACAAAGGTCACCCCAGAGTGATCCTTCTGGGAAAAGATATAACCTTAGAAATAGGGATAATATAAAAAAGCCTGATAGATATCAAGACATTGATACACGTCCCTCTCAATCTTTTCAGAATTCCTCGCAGAAATCGGAAAGAAGAGGACGATCAGAACAAAGAGAAGAGCACGCCAAGTCCAAAGACAAGGAACCTGCTCAGCTAAAAAAGAAATTACAATTTCCAAAAAAGAAGGTAGCCAGTATCAAGGTAGTTAACAATGCCGAGAATACTGAGGACACAACTGAAAAACGGAGAGTGCGCTCAGACAATGCTAGACAGCGCAGCAGAAGTGAGCATAGCTCGCAAAGTCCTTAGGAATCATCTGGAGACAGTGGACACGAATGAATATCTTCAAGTGGAAACTGCGGACACCAGGGTTAGCAAACCTCACAAGATATACGAAATAACATTACGTATAGAGGGAGATAAGACTAGGAAAATAAGGGGACTATTTTGGGATAATCTCTCCGAGGGCTATGACATCCTTCTAGCTGAAAAAGACTGGCCACCAGAGTTTGTCAGGGAGTGCACTCATGGCGAAGAAATAATTATGCCTGCCTTCTCAAATCAAATTCCAATTCATAAAAAATACACACTTGCCAGAAAATGGGCAGTGGCTCTAGCTCCTGCTTTATATAAAAATCACGTGGGATGGGATGAGGACTCTCCTCCTCACAAAATCCAGTTAAAATCACAACCTGCTGCACAAAGGCAGTACCCAATTAAGCAAGAAGCTAAAAAACAGGTAAATGAAATACTAGATCAGCTAGAATACCAGGGGGTGATTGAAACTTGCACCTCACAAATGAACAATCCTTTGTTTCCGGTCTCCAAACCAGACAATTCATATCGTCTAGTTTTGGATTACCGACACCTTAACACATGTTGCAAAACTTTTGCAGTGCAAAACTCACATAGTGCTGCACTAATGAATAACATAGTGCGCAAAAAATACAAAACAACATTAGACATCTCTAATGGATTCTTTTGTCAAAACATAGCACCGGAGAGCAGATATTTAACTGCGTTCTCAATAAATGGCACTTAAAAACAATTCTGTCGGTTAGCCCAGGGGTACAAGAACAGCCCGGGGGTATTCTCAGCGAGAGTAACAGAATTACTACAACTATATGATGATGAAGCATTATCTTATGTCGATGACATTTACTTAACAGATGATGACTTGGAGACTCACTTGAAAAGAGTGAACACCATAATACTTGGGTTCGCAGCAGAGGGTTACAAATTCAACTTTAAAAAAATCCAGAATTGCCCATCTGACAGTCCTATTCTTAGGATATGATTTATCAAGTGAAGGCAAAAGCCTGGCTGACAATTTCCTAGAGAAATGTGCCGTACTCCAAGCACCTAGAACACTAAAAAACCTACAGTCGATTCTAGGCTTCCTAAATTTCGGAAGAACATACATTGCAAATTACGCAGAAAGGGTCAAACCCCTTTATGATCTGATAAAACCAGATTTTAAAAGAGCCAATTGGACTCAAATACACACAGAAATTTTGAGATCCTTACAAACAGACATGCTAATTAAAACAAAATTAGAAACACGTGATAACACACGCAATCTTGTGATTCGAGTCATCCCAGGGAGATGCGGATTCACATACCTGACCTCTAACGAGGGAGAAAAGGTACCAATTGCATTCAAATCACACTTGTACACTAAGGCTGAAATGAAATTTAGCCCAACGGAAAGAATTCTTACGGCAACACAGACAGCTATAGCAAAAGAACGAGCCCTGGCACAAGGTAAACGAATAATAATCGTGACACCAATACCAGCCCTAGAGGCGGTGACAAAGGCAAGCATTCCAAATGCTAAAGCACTCCATCCGAGATGGATACAATGGGCTAACTCTCTTGCTGCAACAGACGTGGCGTACGAATTTGATCCTTACTTAAAAACACAAGAATTTCTCCAATATGAATTTGAATGTCCTCCGCCAACCGAAATTCTGCCCCTAGACAACTACGGCTGTATAATATATACAGACAGATCAGCACAACCCGCAGTGGGGGGTAAGCAAGCTTACAGTGCTGCGTGCGCGATCATTAAAGGTCGCTGGCACGACGGAAAATTTAAACCAGCAATCACTAAAACACAATCTTTAGGAGATTGTACAGCTCAGCGAGCTGAACTACTGGCGTTCAAGATGGCGCTTGAACATACCGATCGAGAATTCCCCACACTCATAGTGTGCGATTCGTATTATTGCGTTCAATCTTACAATGAATACTTGCAGATCTGGATTCAGAATGGTTTCAAGGATGCGAAAGGTGGCACAATCAAGCATAAAATGCTCTGGGAACAAGTAGTTCTTTTACAAAAAGAACTACCAAAGACTCACGTGATCCATACGCTGAGTCATCAACGTGATGGCGTTCACGTTGCAGGGAATTCATTGGCTGATGAGGCCGCGAAGGCAGCCGTGCAAACGGCTTCCGTAGCTGCCATCACCAGGTCAAAAACAAAAATAGACAGCGAAATATTACAAGCTGTCAGCGCTTCAGAAAAGGATTCGATAGAACCACTCCCGAAAGGCTTTCCAGTAAAATATTCATACATAACTGATGCAAACAATGTTCCTTTTGCTCGAATCTCTGGAGTGGGGGATAGGGCAATTCCAAACATGGAACATAGGTTAGGACTAATAATAGCGGCACACGAAGGGCTTGCTTCTATACACGCTGGCGTCTCAGCCACAGTATCATTATTAAAACAGAGATACTGGTGGCCACAAATGAGAAGACAAACAAGGAACTATGTTCTAGAATGTGAAATATGTCAAAAAATGAAAGTATCAACGGTGAGACGTCCAGCTCAGACGCCCCTTCTAATCTCGGATAAACCATTAGCCTGTGTTTATCTAGATCACTGCGGTCCCTTACAAAGGGACGGTAACTATAAATATATCTTGGTCGCAGTGGATTCATGCACGAGATTCATATGGATGTGGCCCCAGCGAACGGCTGACGCCAGAACTGTTATAAAAGATTTATCGGCACATACGCAATTGGCATGCTGCATTCGGACCACGGTCCTGCTTTTAGCTCTAGAGCTTATAAGGAGGCCATGGTCAGCATGGGCGTGGCATTGCGGTACTCTTGTCCATTTCACCCTGAGGGGAACGGAATTGTTGAAAGAAAAAACCGTGACATAAAGCAATCTATAACGGCAAAGGTATTAGGTTCGGGAGCTGGGTGGGTCAAACATCTAATAAGTGTCCAACGTAGTCTCAATAACTTGCCAAGAAATTCTCGGAAGGGATTCAGTGCGTACGAATTATTATTTGGAACTAGGATGATGATCTCTGACATTGATAGTCAGACTTCAGTGGTGAAAGAAAAAAGCTTTGATATCAAAGACCGTTTGGCTATTTTGCAGGACTTAAACAAAACAAGAAAAGACCTGAGCAACATAAAGTTGAAACAACAGCCAACAACCACTGAAGAACCACCACCTGTCCCAGCAAGACCTGTCTGGATTCCAAAAGTCGGGGATCTAGTCAGAGAGAAGATCGCGGTAAAGAAGGAATTTGGGCCTTCTTACAGAAAAGCAGTTCCTGTCTTGTCTATCAACGGGACAAGATCAGTTGTACTACCGCCACTTGCTGATAAAAAGGAGAACCGAGTTGTATCCATCGACCTGGTAAAACCACAATCATGTGGCCGATAACAAACAGTAGGCCAAGTGGACTCCCAATAAGTAGCAGAACACCAAGGTTTGCTACCAGTACAGAGGTCCTAACAAAGAGGCTCATCACATTCGAAACGCCTACAGAAGAACAACAAGGACTATGCAACAATGCAATAGAACTCAGACCTCTGAAAACCCAAATAAAAACATTTAGCAGAGACACACCAATCTATAATGAAGTACCAAGTGAAAATGCAAGAAACAGAAATCCTGAAGCAATTGGAACAATTGACAGAACTGCATCCGGCTACTTCATCAACTTCGATGATTCCTCTGAAGGCTTCAGTGAATCAAAGACACAGCCATCATCAAAAACCTTTAAAGATAAAGCTAAAGAACTTTTGAAACAACTGAAAGAAACATATCTGATTTCCCCATGGATTGAATTTTGGGTGGGTTTTGGTGCATTTATCCTCATACTTTGGCTCATCATGGTACTTACTTTGGGACGCTTCATTGAGGGAAAATACGCTAAAATGGACACAGCAAGTCAGAAAATCAACTTGATCCTCAAACCACAAACATCTTCACACGTCGAGAAAAGAGAACTTTCTTCAGCCAACTTCACAGCCAATCCTATACCGGGTGGGGTAGCATGGGACAACACTGACTATGAAATTTATGGTCCGGTCGAGATCCTGAAATATCCACACCAAATTAAGGGGTATATTACCAACAACTAGCGATAATTTTTGTCTCTAACTTGTTTAGAGACAAAAATTATCGCCGCACATCGGCGATTTTTATCGCAGATAAACCTTGCTATTAGCAAGGTTTATCGCAAATGCGATAAAAAACGGCCGCAATGCATGAATATCGCTGAAAAGTCAGCGATATTCATGCATTATCGAGCAAATGCTCTTAGCCATGTTATCCACCTCCCATTGGATAACATGGTGAAGAACTGCTCAGGGCAGGTGCTAGCTTTTGGAGATATTCGCGCTTAGCGCGAATATCTCCAAAAGTTGGTAATAGGAGATAGCGATGTTAGCGACTGTTTCCAGTCGCTAACATCTTGGCACGCCCACTTTGCATGTCATTAGTGATAAATATCACTGACATGCAAAGCGGGGCCCAAGATGGTCGCTATCTCCTATTAGCTGTCACTAACTGGTGTTAGCGACAGCTTGGTAATAGGGAGATAATTTTATCTCCGCTTTCTTGGCTTTTAAAGCCAAAAAAGCGGAGATAAACCCCTTGATAATATACCCCTAAGATCTCCTTGAGTGACTTTGTAAAACCAAACTCATTTGCTGATGATTGGGACTTCGAAAGCATTAATAATATGATGTCTGACTTAGTAATGTCTGCTAGATTTACCAAACATGATTATTTGCAGGGTTCTACAAATTATGATAGTATGTATTGCTATAACCACTATGGTAACCATTTTCTACATAAATCTGCACAACCTAGAAATGTTTTAAATTATAATCAATGGGAACATTGTGCAACACCTCCAAAAGGGAGCTCAAGAACCGTTTACGACAAATATTCATACTTTTCAGGTTTTAACATAAGTAGTGCTGAAACATTTTATTTTAAATTGTTAAATAAGACAGGGATGAAGACCATGATAACCAACACAAAATTGATATATTCAGACTCATTTTTTGAACAAATGAATACTTTTGGATTTGATTATTGGGACAAAAATGTTGAATTGAAAAGTGTTTGGGGTACAAAAGATTGGCAAGTACAGGGTATAGAAGCTTTGTTTAGAGCCTGCATGATCCCAGAACAAATGATATTTTTAAATGACACTGTTCAACAAACCACCTGTCTTGGCCTAGCCAAAATCAAAGATTTAAATAAACCGTCTATTCCAAAGCCAACAATGTTTAGCAACACTTCAACAGATGAAGAGATAGACGTAAACCATATATTAAACCAAAACAGAACACATCCTGATTGGAAACAGTGGTTGATCTGGCCCACAGATACTAATAACTGTCAAGACAGATTCCTGAATAAAACACAGGGGTTCAGAATGACCAGGCCAGACCCTAGATATCCTCAAAGACATCACCCAGGGATAATAACAACCTACAGTGTGGGCAAATTATGCCTTCAATGGCTACAAACTTCCACACTGCCTGAAATTAAGCAACACCTAACTTTACTTACTGATGGTGCTGACTTGCGTGATTTCATAATGGGACCACGCAAACAGCGTCAAAAACGTTTCATAGCAGCCTCTGTATATGCAGCATACAATGAGGCCTGGAAGGTTACTCAAATTGAAACAGCAGAGAGAATACGGGAAATTGACCGTATTAATTTGGAAAAATCACTTTCTGTAGTGGACAATGGGTTAATGACTCTGTCCTCCAGAATTTTTTCTTTGGACAGCATTGTGTCTTCAGCAATCGACATATTATCGCAGGACTTACTGTTATTACAACACGGTCAGTCACAATTGCGTTCTATTGTACAGCTTGGCTGGACGTTACAAAACCTGCGTTCAGGCTATGTGCCTTGGCGTTTAATCAACAAAACGTCACTATTCCAAATCTTTAACCTTACTGATAGACAAATCAGTATGGCGCAAAAGGGTGCTGATTATACAATCTTGAGCATTGAAAAACTAGAAAGATTACCAGTGACAATGTCAGAACGACCTGTCAGTGAATGGATAATACATGGGATAATAAATATTCCAATCTCAACCTTCAGGTTTCAATACTGCCAAAAATATATACAGGCTGGCATGTACGAGAAATTGGGAAAGGGGTACATTAAAACAACATGGAACCTGCCCTATTCACATGCATGTGTCAGTAATAAAGGACAGAAAGTGTTTCTTAGTGTCAACAATTGTGCGATGTCACTAAGTGGCACACTTCTGTGTAACGGAATTAGTTTGCATGGAGCCTGTGAAGGGAATTCATACAACCTTTCATGTCACCAGCAAGGCGCACCTGCAACTGAGATAGAACCATTCTTTCAAAGACTCTATAATGGGAGTTACATTCTAATTGTAGACCGCAGATGTTGTAGTCTTATGCCCGGGACTCCTTATCTCGTAACTACGACTGCGAAGGTCAAGTGCTGTGGACACTCATTGTTCCCCAGCTCCTTCCCAGACAGGGAGGCAAGGGCATGGCCCGATTTGAAAATTACTTCTATTCGAATAGATACTTTAAGCAGAATGAAAACAGTGCTTCTTCAGACGCCTACCAGGCTCTCGTCATCAAAAGAAACATATGATCTACAAGTCGCAAGGACGACTGCAGAGATACATACATTATTATCAACTAATTCCCCCGTACATTTCGCGGAAATCCTGAATGAAATCTTAAATATTTCCGATACCAATGGGGTCTCAAAGGTATTTAGGACAGTATTTTCGATGGCATTAACACCATTCAAAGCCATACTGGGTATTTTTCCAGATTTCGTCCATTCGATTTTTGGCGGACTTCCCCTGATCCTGGGACTAATTGCAGGAATCCTATTCTTAGTCCTTATTTTTCGTTATGGCAACCCATGTCACAGACAAAACTCTTGCGACAAGGGAAGAAACAATCCTAGCCATTGGATACCGGGACCGGATATCAAAAATCCTGGGACTCTCCCGGCTTAGAGACCTGAACATGACTTGGTTTCTATCATTTCGACCAATGTGGCAAAGATGTGTTTTACCTGTATTGAGGTGTCTGCTATGCGGAGAAGAATGCGTGTTAGACACCTGTCTGACGCTACAATCGGATGCGCCAATGGATGCAGAAACATTGTTGAGCCCGATCAAGGTTCATGCTTTGTGCTGCCCTCAAAGGCTACCAATCCTGATGACGGCATTCGTGGAAGCTTCACCACTACGATTGATGGGTAGTGAAGTTCAAGATGAAAGCAGCATCGAACAGGTACGACCTTCTGTCAGTAATGCAAATCAGAATGTCAATGGACACAATCATGCGCAAGAATGCATGATTACACCTATTTCCGAGTTAGTGGAACTTTCCCAGGAAGCTGTTGACAGTTTTTTCGAAAGCCTGAATGATATGATGTTCTCTCCAGAGCAGAAATAGAGACTTTTGAGCAATCTCGCACACGGCGTTCCCTGAATTCGGCCTTCAACTTTAAAAATAAAGTCACATGAACAAATTTTCCCTCCAGTTCACGGACAGCAATTTTTTAGCAGCCCCAAATTAATTTTTAAGATTTTTCGGGACACTATCTTCTGCTTAAAGTAAGAAACTATTCCTAAAGAACTAAGATTTCTATTTTTAGATACTTTATAGACTTTAGCTGCCCGCTGGTATGTTCACATATATTTTATTCTGTGATGGAATGGTCTCGAAACTTTTTTCTGTATTAAGAAGCCATTTCATGTGTAATTTCTCATATACCAAATAAGCAATAATGTATACAAATGCGATTACTTTGGCATTATTCTACAGCTTGAGTGCATACAATACATATGTCTGCAATTTTTTTGTATATTTGATAATTTCAAAATGCATTTATGTATTTTGGGGTGGTAAGGTATACACTATACTCTGTAGTATGTTGTACTATGTTATACTATGCATAGATTAGTAAATATGACCATAGTTAGCGTGGAGTGGGTGTGATGTATTCCTATAGGTTCTGAACCGATCCCCCTATTCCTGACCCTATTCTGGTTAAACTAACTAACATGTTAACCAGCAGTCAGCCCATGAGGCAAGGAAAACCCCCATGATGCAGATACCGTTATCTGACGCAGTCAAACTACGGCACAGGAACGTGTTATCTGATTAGGTCATAACGCTTGAGATCTAATTAGACAAGCGATATTCCTCCAGCCCCTGATAAGGCATACGGAGTTCTCATAACAAATCAAACCTATGACAACCTGGAAAAACCGTGCGGCCATTGTTTTGATTTCACAGAGAACTTCAGCAAAAGAATGTGCTAACGAGCAAGTCGTATGACATCCTTATTGACGTATCTATGTCCATCCTTACGTCAATCTCGGCACCTTAAAGGTATAAATATTACCGATCTTGCCCTATGCAAACACACGCGTGGTGACGAGACGGAGCAGCCATACTTGCCGAAGCCCAGAGCAGAGCAGACCCCGCTGGCAGCAGCCCCGCCTTCCTGACGCGCTGAGAGACGCGCTGCTTTCTCCTGCCGAGAAATCCAGCACCGGCGCTTCTGGGTAGCCCTCGCAGGCAGCCTGGAATATCGAGACCAGAGAAAGAGATACCATTCCTCATTCATCCTAACTTCCAGGTACAGAACTGAATAACCCCTCACAGAGAATTCTTTAGTTATTCACTTGGCAAAAACAAATTTAACTTAAACTGTAACTTTCTATTCCCGCCCACGTATTAGATTTAGGTCAGGTACACGGGGTAGGCGTATCTAGAAACACCAGTTGAGTACGTTTAGTCAAATGTATATGTGTATGTAATATATTTTATTCATTTTAAAACATCATATGGCTTAGAAACCATATCAATGTTTTTACAGTATTATTTTATACTGTTGCTTTTTATGTATGCACTTTACTTAGCTATAAGTATTGCAATAATATCGATCCATTTCTCTTGTATGAGAAAAGAGACTGATCAATAAATAACACCTTTTAATTGAACACGCCCGTCTCTTCCTTTTCTCTACATTCTGATGAGACTAAGAATGCACGTACTGACTGAGTAAAATTATTTGCCTTTTGTTCACACGACTCTCGAGATTTACTCTTGATTAGGGGAGAGCAAAGTTGTCATGTTCTATGGTTGTCAGAAACTAAATCCCTTCTTGTCTAATCAGGGAAGTTAAGTCCTCCTTGAACATTCGAGAAAGTTTCTAGTGAACTCTGAGCTAAGCTGGCAAACCCAAAACTTTAAGTCTAGTATCGACAGTAGTAGACCTAGTTAACGTCTGGCCTAGGCCTTTACTGCTGTAGGTATTATTCCAATGCGCAGAGCCTATTGGGATGATAGGAGCTACACTACAGACCGACCTACATCTATCCCTAGATGCTTTCCTAATCTGACGCTCTGAATAAGGAGATTCAGACTGTAGAGCGCAGATTATCAATAGATGACCAATTAGTGCCTGATTGTCAGACTGCAACTGTGGAAGACTTGCCTCTTTCCTCTTCCTCTCTATCACCCAAGCAAACTGTAACTTGCTCAAAATATTAAAACTCCTGAGATAATGTTAGAGTTTACTCTCCATCTGCCTATGTTGAACCGCCTCCAAAAAGGGAAAAAGGGGGTGGAAGATCAGCTATAAAGCCAACTTCCGCTGCTTCACAAAAGGTTGTAACAGCCTCCCTACCTTCAAAGGACACACTGGTATCAAAAATGGAACGGTCTTTTACACTCCTATTTCCGCCCCTTTCAGGCAAGCTAAGTAGAATTGAGGTAACTTTTGAGGGCACCTAGCCCATCTTTACCATCTTTTTCTTCGACAAGGGCACGCTCTAGAGATTACGATATCGAAGTGACAAATGGGACAAACATACCTTGTGATCTAAGATTGGGCCTTTCCCCCGCTGCCTACCCCTATGCCATAGTCCTGGCGAATGTCCTTAAGCTAGTGGACACTCAGACAGAAATCACGGATCAGCTTATTACCAAGGCATGTCACTGGATAAGCAAACGCGGGAGGTCGAGGGGAGTTATGTTATGTTATGTTATGTTAATAACTTTTATTCAGCGCACAGCTGCCCCAGCGAAGGGGCGTCCTGGCGCTTGATCAAGTACCACAACATAACAGATCGCCACTGAGAAGAAGAAATTAGTTAACGGAGGTGAACAGATGGGTCTTAATCGCCCGTCTGAAAAGAGTCAGGCTATTCAGGGCACGGATATGGACAGGAAGAGAATTCCATAATCCAGCCGCCATAACACAGAAAGAACGACCTCCAATCCTACTCAATCTAAATCTAGGCACGTTCGCCAGGTAGAGGGATTCCGACCTGAGAGACCGCCTGGGGACATAAGGGGAAACAAGGCCCAACAAGGCGGGGGGAGACGAGAGTTTCAAGATCTTAAATGTCAAACAGAGTGCCTTAAATTTGATTCTCTGTCTGACCGGCAGCCAATGCAGGGAGGTCAAGACTGCCGATACAGAGCACCGTCTCGGGAGGCCTACAATGGCCCGCGCAGCGGCATTCTGCACCCTCTGCAGTCTAGTCGCCTCGGCCTGATTAACGCCGAGCCGAGTTACTACCTTGTATGCTAAAGGCAAGACGTGTGGCTTTGGTAGGGAACTCCAAGAAGACTTTTCAGGGGGACTGTGTGGTTGTCAATTCAACTTGCATCATCTGGTTGAGCAACTGTTTGGGCGCTTACTTGATACAGCTGCACAGCAAACCCAGATGCTTGCACTGCCACTTGGCTTCTTTTACAGACCTGATAGACCCTTTAAACGTCTTCAACTTCACATAGCAAAAACTATCAGGAACCCCCTCACCTCGCTTCAGGCCGCCCTTTTACCCATCTCCCCATCAATAACCGCTTTAGCGCCCTAACAAACTTAGATAGGTGTGATTGACAGGGGTTGAATGGGACCACCACTAATCTACCGCAAATTCCTAGGGACCTGGGGCCCAACTTCCCTAAATCTTGTGCTGCACTCTCCAACAACACACTCATCCCCAGTGACCATGTAAACTAGCATCTTGGAATATTGCCGGACTAAGGTCCAAAGTGTCCAACTTAGATTGGTTTGCAATCATCAATAAACATGACCTGATTTGCCTCCCTGAAACATGGGAAACTGGACCAATTAATCTAGAGGGCTATTGTTCCTTCTATACTCAAGTCCACCCTTCTGTTTCTGGATGCGCCAAGCTTAGGGATTCTAACTCTGTTAAAAAAACTTTAAAATTTGCAGTTTTATCATTTTCTAATGCTTCCCCCTATTATCATTGTCTCTATTTAAAAGGTCCAAGTGGTGACACCATTCTTTTAATCAATTATTATAATAATTTCAATGCGAATATGAAAGAGATAGTTGATATGTTGGAACGAGATGTTAATATTTTCTTTAAGAGTCGCAAGCAGCTTTCAAAAATCCTATGGGCGGTGATTTTAATGCACACTGCTGTACTTTATCAATTAAAACCGTATGCAGCATGTTTAATGATTCGGGCAATCCAACTTCCCACTTTGTCCACAATGCCCTGAATAGATTATTTTTTATTAACAACCTGGAAATTATAAATACCATTGACCCTAGTTCTGTCTCACTACAACATACTTTTGGATCTCTAATACTGTAATTATGCCATACAGATTCAATGACCACAATGCCATCATTGCTGTTATGTTATGTTATGTTAAAAGTACTTTTATAGCGCACTTACACCAAGCGGTTTCATGGCGCTGTGAGCACGGGATGGGCAAAACTTGTAGTAGATTTAAGGAGGATCAGAAAAGGAAATGTTTTTGCATGGGCTTGACGAAACAGTAAAGTTTTCAGAAGGGATCTAAAGTAGGGATAAGAAGGAGTGAGTCTCAGCTCCAGGGGCAGTGCATTCCACCAAGACGGGGCAAGAAATGAAAATCTGAGACCGCCGTGTTTTTTACAGTTAAATGTGGGGGTGGTGAGAAGGGCCAAGTGAGAAGAGCGGAGATGACGCAAGGGAGAGTAACGATGGAGAAGAGAAGATATAAAAACAGGACCAAGGCCGGCCAGGGTTTTAAAAATCCAGCAGCCAAGTTTGAATTCACTGCCTTTGGCCACTGGAAGCCAGTGAAGGGATTTGAGTAAGGGACGAACATGGAAGTGTGTGGGCTGATGGAAGACTAGTCTCGCAGCCTGATTTTGCACCAGCTGAAGACGATTGAGCTGGTACGCCGGGATGCCAACATAGAGGGAGTTGGCATTATCAATCCTAGAAACTACCAGGGCCAGCAAAGCCAGGGTCAGGGCCTCTGTGGTTAAAAATCGAGACATCTTCCGGATTTACCGAAGATGAAAAAAACAGGAGGATACCACGGCACTAATTTGAGGCTTCATGGAGAGGTCCTTACTAATGATAACTCCTAAGCGTTTTACTGAATTGACAGGGCAAGGAGGGGACCCAAGGCCAGAAGGCCAAAAATTAGAGTTCCAGGGATTGGAAGTACCTCCGAACAAGACCAACTCGGTCTTGTCGGGGTTAAGCTTTAGGTGGTTGTCTTCCATCCAATTACTGATGAGGGATAAGGTAGACTGGTAATTGTAAATAGATTGTTCGGAGGAGTCAATATCAAAGACCAGCTGGATATCATCAGCGTAGTTGAATGCAGTGACATTGCACCCCCGCAGAGCCCGAATGAGGGGAGTCAGGTATAGATTGAAAAGAAGGGGGGAAAGAGAGGAGCCCTTGGGGACGCCACGTGACAGCTTGACCTTATCCGCTGAGAAGTTGGAAAGACGTACAGCCTGATGACGGTTGCTCAGAAAAGAGCGAATCCAGCCAAGAGCCGGCCCCCGGACACCGGCGTCGCCGACACGGTCGTCCAAAATAGCATGGTCGACCGTGTCGAAGGCAGCCGACAAGTCCAGGAGCACCAAGGCCTGGCTGATCCCAAGGTCCGCTCCTCTCCTCAACTCCTCCATCACTGACAAGATGACTGACTCAGTCGAATGGGCCGGTCTAAACCCATCCTGACGAGGGTCGAGAAACTGGGTTCATTCAATGAATGAGCTCAAGAAGTTGGTGACATGGGTCTCAAGTACTTTACTTAGGTAGGGGAGCAGGGAGATGGGACGGAAATTCCTCATAAGAGAGGGGTCCGCAGTAGGTTTCTTTAAAATGGGTATCACTTCGGCTGTTTTGAAGGAATCAGGGACCAAGCCGGAGGGATTTATTAAAAAGTGCCAGTGGGGGTTTGGGACAAACAGTAAAAACCTCACGTAGAATATGGGGGGGCCGCAATCCATAGGTGAGCCAGAGCCCACCTTTTTTAGCAAGGTAAGAAATTCCTCCTCAGAAATTGGGGGTAGCTGGTCCACTGCGTGAGAGTTGCTAATGTTAAATGTTGGGGCAACTGTAAGTGTAAAGGATGGTGTGCGACGGGAAATACTCTCTTTGATTTTTACAATTTTTTCCACAAAAAAGGAATTAAGGGAGTCACATAATTCTTGGGAGAGAGGAGGTTTAATAGTAACTCTGTGAAAGTTCTTCCACTATGGAAAAAAATATATTTTGCCTTGGAAGCAGAGTCAGTAATCCTCTTGGAAAAGTACAAGGTTTTAGCATGGAGGATGGACATTTTATAGTCTTTAAGCTGGGCCATGAATAGCACTTTTTCCTTAGGGGCGTAGTTACGCCTCCAGCTACGTTCGGCCCGTTTAAGTGTATGTTTTTTAGCTTTTAGTTCATCCGAAAATCATCTCTGGGCGTCGTGGGGGCGCTTTAATTTAAGGCGTCTAAATGGCGCCACAATATTACTAGCTGAATCAAGCCAATGCCTCACGCTGGTAGCCTGGGTGTTCAGGGAATCCTGTTTGATGGGGGAAGAGGCGCTGAGTAAGGAGCAAAATTTATCAAGATCAGCCCTGTTCCAGTTCCTGGCCAGAAGGTTCCCCGTAGGTGTTTGGCTGGTATGGGGGGAAAAGGCCAGGGAGAACGTAATAATGAAGTGGTCAGACCACGAGCAGGGAGAGATGAGAGGTAGGGAGATGTCCAAATTGGATGTCCAGACCTGGTCTAGAACGTGGCCTTTGATATGCGTTGCCGACTGGATATGTTGAATACAATTCATGCCCGCTAAGAGATCCGTGAAGGCAGAAGAGTAAGTGCTCTCTCTAGCATCTGAGGGCCAATATTTAAAATCGCCGATGATCATCATTTTCGAGTTATTGATCACCAGTTGGGAAAGCATATCACCAAAAAGCAATGAAAAGCCAGGCATGTGTAGGGGAGGGCGATAAACAAGAACACATATAAGGGGGGTTAGGGGGGAGTCGAGTCTTAGGATGAGATAGTCGACTGAAGGAATACCAACAGTCTCTAGGGACGAAAACCTGGTTGGGTGCCTAACAATGGCTGCGACTCCCCCGCTGGGCTTACCAGAGGGTCTATTGGACTGGAGGATATAATAGCCCGGGGGCACCGCCACCAAAATGTCAGGGGTCGATTCCTCATTGAGCCAGGTTTCCGTCACAAAGAGTATGTCAGGCTTCTCTGAATCTAATAAATGAAAAATCTCTAACTGGTGTTTGGCCAGCGAGCGGGTGTTTAAATAAATAACAGTCAGAATCGTGCTGGCCACTCTTTTAGTTAAAGGTGATGGGGGGTCGCGGGGGCCATGCGGGGCAGGGGGGGACTGGGCAACAGGTAGGAGAGATGTTAATTCCTGAAGATCAAGCCTTGGACTAAGAATCCCCAGTGAACTGAGTCGTGCTAGTGTGGAGGGGTTGAGAGGCCAATGATTATGGAGGCGGATCAGTGCCGGGGCCGCGTAGGTGATCAAATGGGCAGAGTTCCCTGCCCCTGACCCCGAACGGCCACGGACGGGCACAGACGGGCTTGCCTTCGGCGCGCCCGCTGCGCGTTCGAGGTAACATGTGCAATATGTAGCCTAGCCCCGCCTCCAGCTAGACCGCAGCCTATGGTCCTGCCGGGCTTAGGGACTGACCCAAGATGGCTCCTGCCCTCCACACAATCGGCAATGCAGCCGCAATGGACCGGGGCAGGGGGGAAACACCACACAGCAAGTAAGTGGAAGATTAAAAAATTAGATAGCAGCAGCGATTTAAAATTAGTCCAGCAGTCGCTTTTAAAAGCACGAGTGATACAATTTAAGAGAAATTTAAGAGCAGGCAGAGAATAGCGGTGGCATACCATGCTAACTTGGTATGGGGAGGAACTGTTCTGGAGCAGTCAAGACATGTTAACCCAGTGATAGCAAGAAGAAATCAGATAATTCTAAAATGGGAAATGATAGATAAAGTGAAACTTATCACAGAGGTGGTCGGTAACAGTCTTGCCGATAATATGATTAGGGCTCCTGGTTTTATTGTATTTTTTTTTTACATTTCTGGCTGTATTACTCTAGATTTATTTTTTGTCAACTTTATCTGTATTTATCCATATTTATCATGGGTTTTCTGAAAAAGTAAAGCTGAAACTTATATATTTCTACATTTATTTAACCAATAAATATGCAGTTACGCTTGAATGCCTGCCAGGTTTTAGTGATATGCACACACACACACATAAGATAAATGCATGCACTTATTTGAAAATATGTGCATTCCGGTATCAGCCTTGTGCATAGCCTCTGCTGTTTAAGTCTCTTAACTAAAAATCCTTTCTTTTTTAACCCCCTTACCTATCAATCCACACATTTATTGGCCTGGCAGTCATGCAAAGTGTATTTATAATCAAACAAAAAGCACCCAATTTCCATTTTTATCCACATTTACAAATAAATACAGGTATGAAATAAATAGTTTTCTGTCTGTATTTATCTGTAATAATCAGTAAGACAGAAAACAGGAGCCTTAATTATGATCTGTCTGGCAGCAAACACTGATCCAATCCCCGAAATACCAGTCTCTGACAGGATATTGTCAGAGGTGAAAAAGTCATTAACTAGGGAAAGAAGAACCTCTAATATTTCAGGCCCTACATGGTTTGACCAGTACTGCACGAAGGCCCTTTCAAATTGTAATGTGTTTACTATGGGAACTGTATCGATACTCCTGTTTCTGACCCTTGTCCGGTTAATAAATCACTAGTAGCCATACAATGGCACAGAAACCCGTTTTCTGATGAGGTCATAGCGCATGCTATCACATTAGGCAAGCACTATTCCTCCAGCCCCCAAAGAACGCATACCGAGTTCTCAAAACAAATCAAACCTCCAGCAGACCTGGGAAAACCCCGCAGCTATTGTTTTGATTCAGCCAAGAACTCCTTAAAGAATGTAAGAACGACCAGTTCTTATGACATCCTTATTGACGTACTTATGTCCATCCTTACGTCAAACTCGGCACCTTTCAGGTATAAATATTACCGACATTGCCCTAAGCAAGACACGGTGTGACGAGCTTGGAGCAGCGCTACTTGCCGAGGAGCCCAGCTGATGCAGAAAGCCCACGGACACTGCCCCTCCCTTTTGACGCGCTGAGAGAGACGCTGCCTTTTTCTCCTGCCGAGAAATCCAGCCTCCGGCGTTTCCGGCTTGCCCTCGCGGGTAACTGGGATATCAAGTTCTGAGACAGAGATACCAATCCTCTAGCCTTCTAAATCCCAGGTACAGAACTGACTAACCCTTCACAGAGAATTCTTGAGTCAGATCCTTGGCAAAACAAACTTAACTTAAACTGCTACTTACTTACTCCCGCCCACGTATTAGGCTTAGGTCAGGTACACCGGGGTAGGCGTAGTTAGAAGCACCAGTTGAGTACGATTAGTCAATGTATATATGTATGTATCTATTTTATCCATTTTAAGTATCATATGGCTAAGAAACCATATCAATGCTTTTACAGTACTATTTTATAATTCTGCTTTTACTGTATGCACTGTACTTAACTATAAGTATTGCAATAATAGCGATTCATTTCTCTTGCATGAGAAAAGAGACTGATAAATAAATAACACCCTTTTATTGAACACGACCGTCTCTTCTTTTCTCTACAATCTGGTGAAACTAAGAATGCTCGTATTGGCTGAGTAAAATAGCTGTCTTTTGTTTTCACACGACTCTAGAGATATACTCTTGATTAGGGGAGCAAAGTTGTCATGTTCTATAGTTGTCAGAAACTAAATCCCTTCTTGTCTATCCAGGGAGGTTAAACTCCTCCTTGCCTATTCGAAAAAGTTTCTAGTGAACTCTGAGCTATCTGGCACACATAACTTTAAGTCTAATATCGTCAGTAGAAGACCTAGTTAACCTCAGTCCTACGTCTATACTATTGAAGATATTATTCCAATGCGCAGAGCCTATTGGGATAATAGGAACTACACTACATGGCGCCCAACGTTTGGTAAGGCGATAAAACTAACGCAAGGCATTAGAGTAAATCAGTCGTGCTTTTTCACACAGACCCTGGAGTGGGTGAAAGGTTAAATCCGCCAAACTTAGTAGGAGGAGACTATGTATGGTTCATGGTTTATTCAACGTTGAAGGATACACTGTTCCAAAATATTGTGCATCTAATATTTGTTTCCATAGAAACCTGATCTGCAAATAAACAAAAAAAAACCTTCCTGTCAGTAAAATGTCAGACAGTGAAGTGGAAAGGGAGACAGCTAGAGTAGCAGCTCAACTCCTAGCAGATGACAATAGTGTCCTGCAAACTGACCCGGGTGCAATACTCATCCCGGTCAGCATAAGAAAAACTATAACATTAAAACTTATAGAAAATGGACTAACACCAAGAGGTGGTACAGTCATATTCGTAATTGAGGCACATGAGTATCGGCAGACAGAGGTATTCTATTCATGGATAAACTTTCCAGCAGCAAATGCTGTAACAAAGGAATTCCACTATTACAAAATAGAGGAACCTCCGGATGAGTACACTCCTTTCGAGGAGGTGGAAATACCACTAAAATTCCAAGAGCACCTGCTCTGGTTTAAAGGCGCCCTACAACATAATAATCACATCACTAGGCTCGGTCCACTAGGTAGACCAGGAGCAACGTGGCCGGTCCTAGCCGGATACACACCACATCAAGACATTGAAGAAATGTCTGCACCAGATCTTTTAGCACAGCTAAAACAACTAATTAAAATACACAGACAATTAGTCCAATATTTATTATTTATTTATTTTATTTTATGATTTCTAGAGCGCCTGGTGACCCGTAGGCATCCCCGCGCTATAAATCTGTTCAGACCAAGAGGGGGAAGAGAAGGGAAGGATTATTTGGGAATATGTAATGCGGACTTCAACAGTCCAACCAGCTATTAAAATTCCACAGCTGACCCCTCATCAGGGAAACACAAATAAAATTACACCACAGAACATACAGTCCTGTCTAGGTAAAGTACCCGCTAAACGGGAACAAATTCCATTCTGGTTAGCACAAAAAATCACTCAAATAGAGGCGGTATTTCCAGATACCACCCCTGTTGAGAAACACAGAATTCTGACTATCTGTCTTCCAATGGAAATCGCACCACATGTGGAGGACTGTGACACTTGGGGTACAGTCTTTGCTTCCATTTACACAAAAACACATGGTGTTCCATCCATGTCGGTAATACCAGAAGTGCTAAAACAGATTCAAAATGAATACGGTCCAGAACCTGCCCTCACTCTGGGTATGAAATTACTGAAAGACTTCAAGCAGGTCTCGGCAATATTACTAGCCAATATAAAGGGAGAAGCAGCAAATGTGGCGATCCGCCAGAGGTTGAAAGAGACAGATATAGCAGATCAACCATTTGAAATTGCCAGAATCATAGAAAAATCCTATGAAGAACTAGGAAGAGATAGTTTGGGTGAAATACCGGTGAAACCCCAACTAATTGAAAATCCTTAAAAGATATTTATTAAAAATAATCTTAACACTCAAAAAAAGAGCTGGGATGGAAATAAACAATCCACTCCCAAAGAAAAAAGATTCCAAACCAGAGGAAGGTCTCCTCGGCGGAGAGAAAGATCTCCGGACCAAGGACACAAGTCTCCCCAAAGGGAGCCCTCTGGGAAAAGATACAACCTTAGGAATAGGGATAATGTAAAGAAACCTGATAGATATCAAGATATTGATACACGTCCCTCTCGATCTTTTCAGACTTCCTCGCAGAAATCGGAAAGAAGAGGACGGTCAGAACACAGGGAAGAGCACTTCAAGTCCAAAGACAAGGAACCTGCTCATCAAATTAAAAAATTACAATTTCCAAAGAAGAAGGTGGCCAGTATTAAAGTAATCAACGATGCCGAGGATACTGAGGACACAGCTGAAAAAGGGAGAATGGGCTCAGACAATGCTAGACAGCGCAGCAGAAGTGAGCATAGCTCGCAAGATCCTGATGAATCATCTGGAGACAGTGGACACGAATGAATACATTCAAGTGGAAACTGCAGATACCAGAGTTAGCAAACCTCATAAAATATATGAAATAACGTTGCGTATAGAGGGAGATAAGACTAGGAAAATAAGGGGTCTATTTTGGGATAATCTCTCCAAGGGCTATGACATCCTTCTAGCTGAAAAAGACTGGCCACCAGAGTTTGTCAGGGAGTGCCCTCATGGCGAAGAAATAATTATGCCTGCCTTCTCAAATCATATTCCAATTCATAAAAAATATACACTTGCAAGAAAGTGGGCAGTAGCCCAAGCTCCTGAATTATATAAAAGCCATGTGGGATGGGATGAGGACTCTCCTCCTCACAAAATCCAGTTAAAATCACAACCAACTGCACAGAGGCAGTACCCAATTAAGCAAGAAGCTAAAAAACAGGTAAAAGAGATCCTAGATCAACTTTAATACCAGGGGGTGATTGAAACTTGCACCTCACAAATGAACAATCCTTTGTTCCCTGTCTCCAAACCAGATGATTCATATCGTCTTGTTTTGGACTACAGACATTTGAACTCATGTTGCAAAACTTTTGCAGTACAAAACTCACACAGTGCAGCACTAATGAATAACATAGTGCGCAAAAAATACAAAAAACAACATTAGACATCTCTAATGGATTCTTTTGTCAAAATATAGCACCAGAAAGCAGATATTTGACCGCGTTCTCAATAAACGGCTCGCAAAAAAATTTCTGTCGTTTACCACAGGGGTTCAAGAACAGCCCAGGATTATTCTCAGCGAGAGTAACAGAGTTACTACAAATATATGATGATGAGGCATTATCTTATGTCGATGACATCTATCTAACAGATGATGACTTGGATACTCACTTGAAAAGAGTGAACACCATAATACTTGGGTTCGCAGCAGAGGGTTACAAATTCAACTTTAAAAAGTCAAGAATTGCCCATCTAACTGCCCTGTTTTTAGGATATGGACTATCAACTGAAGGCAAAAGCCTGGCTGACAATTTCCTAGAGAAATGTGCTGTAATCCAAGCACCTAGAACGCTAAAAAACTTACAATCAATTCTAGGTTTCCTAAATTTCGGAAGAACTTACATTATAAATTATGCAGAGAGGGTCAAACCCCTCTATGATCTAATAAAACCAGATTTTAAAAGAATCAACTGGACTCAAAAACACACAGAAATTTTGAGATCATTGCAAACAGACATGTTAGCTAAAACAAAATTGCAAACACGTGATAACACACGCAACCTTGTGATTCAAGTCATCCCAGGGAGATGCGGATTCACATACCTAACCTCTAATGAGGGAGAAACGGTACCAATAGCATACAAATCACATTTGTACACAGAAGCTGAAAAAACGTTCAGCATTAAGGAAAATATTGTTCATACGGTTCAAACAGCTGTAGCAAGAGAAAAAGACCAAGCTGACGGTAGACGTATTACAGTCAGAACAGCAGAATCAGCATTTGAGGCATTAACAAGCCCATGTAATTTACCGACTACGGCACTGAATCCAGAATGGATACAATGGGAGAATTCTCTTGCTACGGAAAAAGTAAAATACTATTTTGATCCGGAAATGAAAAAATTAAAAAATCTAGAATATGAAATGGAATATCCTCTGCCAATCGACATTCTGCCTATATGACAGTACGCCTGTGTGATATATACAGACGGACATGCTCAACCCTCAGTTTGGGGAGAGCAAGCATACAACGCCACATGCGAGATTGTAAAAGACGTGTGGCGCGGAGGTAAACTGAGACCTCTATTGACAAAAACACACTCAGTGGAAAATAATTCAGAAAAACAAACTGAAATAATAGCGTTAAAATGGCGCTAGATAATGCCGATCGCGAATTCCCGACACTAATAGTGTGCGATTAATATTACTGCTTCAAATCATACAATAACGATTTACAGACATGGACTCAAAACGGTTACAAAGATGACACAGGTGCAACAATAAAGCAAAGATTGCTTTGGGAACAAATAGTTCTTTTAAAGAAAGAACTACCTAAGACTCACGTGATACATACACTGAGTCATCAGCGTGATGGCGTTCACGTTGCAGGGAATTCATTGGCTGAGAGAGCCACAGCGGTAGCAACTAAATCGGCTTCCGTAGCTACAAAAAAGCGTTCAGTAAAATACATTGACAGTGAAACAGTGCTGGCGGTGAAAACGTCATCAAAAGGCGACTGCTCAGCGCTACCGATCAACTATCCACTCAATTATACATACATAATCAATGCAAACTCCGTTCCTTTTGCTCGAATCCCTGGAGTGGGGGATAGAGTAATTCCAAACACGGACAGGAGAGGCTTGTTAATAGCAGACACACATATGGGTGAGGGTCTTAGACACCTTAGCTTAAAGATTCTCTGGAAGAATTACAATCAATATACTGGTGGCCAGGCATGAGCCTGCATCATCACATTTTTGTAAAAAACTGCCCAGACTGCAACAGAGATCGCAGTGGCGACCGAGACGGTATATTACCATGGCGTTTCGCTCCAGATTGGATCAAAACAATAAAAAATAAAACCCAGTATGAATAATGCGTCACATTAACATGTGAAGACTATTTTCACTTATAATGTAGACCCCAACTCTCGGCTGACGTCTGAACTGTTATAAAAGATTTGCGAGTCTATAATGGCATATACGCTAGAAGCATGCTACGTTCTGACCAATATCTTTCTTTTAGCTCTCGAGCTTATGAAGGGTGCCTGGCCAGAATGAGCATTGCATTGCGGGACTCTTCTCACTTCCTTCCTGAGGGAAACGGAATCGTGGAAAGAAAAAACGGTGACATAAAGCAATATATAACAGCAAAGGTATTAGGTTCGGGAGCTGGGTGGGTCAAACATTTAATAAGTGTCCAACGTAGTCTTAATAATCTGCCAAGAAATTCTCTGAGAGGTCTCAGTCCGTACGAACTATTGTTTGGGACTAGAATGTTAGTCCAGGACCTTGATAGTCAGACTTCAGTGGTGAAAGAAAAATGCTTTGATATCAAAGATCGTTTGGCTATTTTACAGGACTTAAATGAAACAAGAAAAGACCTGAGCAACATAAAGTTAAAACAGCAGCCAATAACCACTGAAGAGAAACCACCTGTCCCAGCAAGGCCTGTCTGGATTCCAAAAATCGGGGATATGGTCAGAGAGAAGATCGCGGTAAAGAAGGAATTTGGGCCTTCTTACAGAAAAGCAGTTCCTGTCTTGTCTGTCAACGGGACAAGATCAGTAGTACTACCGCCCCTTGCTGGTAAAAAGGAGAACCGAGTTGTATCCATCGACCTGGTTAAACCACAATCATGTGGCCGATAACAAGTAGTAGGCCAAGTGGACTCCCAAGAAGTAGCAGAACACCAAAGTTTGCTACAAGGACTATGCAACAAAGCAATGGAACTTAAACCTCTTAAACCCCAAATCAAAGCTTTACATCAAGAAATTCCATTCTACAGTGATGTAACCACAGACTATACTAATGAAACAAAGCAAATTCCAAAAGAAAAAAGGAATCCAGGAGCAATTGAAACAATTGACAGAACAGCATCCGGCTACTTCATCAACTTCGATGATTTTTCTGAGGATCCGAGTGAACCAGAAGTACAGCCGACAACAAAAACTTTTAAAGATAAAGCGAAGGAACTCTATCATCAACTAAAAGAAACCTATCTGATTTCTCCATGGATTGAAATTTGGGTGGCACAAGGTGCATTTGTCCTCATACTTTGGCTCATCATTGTACTATGCTTGGGACATTTCATTGAGGGAAAATATGCTAAAATGGACACAGCAAGTCAGAAAATCAACTTAGTCCTGAAACCACACAAGTCTTCACACATCGAGAAAAAAGAACTTTCTTCAGTAAACTTCACAGCCAATCCTATACCCGGTGGGGTAGCATGGGACAATACTGATTACGAAATATATGGCCCGGTTGAGCTCTTGAAGTATCCACACCAATTTAAGATTTCATTGAGTGACTTTGTAAAACCAAGCACATTTGCTGATGATTGGGACTTTGAAAGTATTAATGATATGATGTCAGATCTAGTGATGTCAGCTAAATTTACAGAACATGATTATTTGCAAGGTTCATCTAACTATGATCAGATGTTTTGTTACAACCACTATGGTAACCATGATCTGCATAAATCTTCTCAACCTAGAAATGTTTTAAATTATAACCAATGGGAACATTGTGCAACTCCACCGAAAGGCAGTTCAAAAACATTTTATGATAAATATTCATAGTTTTCAGGGTTTAACACAAGTAATGCAGAAACATTATATTTCAAATTGTTAAATAAGACAGCAGTGAAAACCATGCTTACAAACACAAAATTGATATATTCAAACTCATTTTTTGCAAAAATGAATACATTCGGTTTTGATTTCTGGAACAATAACATTGATACGAAAACAATCTGGGGCACAAAAGATTGGCAAGTGCAAGGTATAGAATCATTATTTAGAGCCTGCATGATCCCAGAACAAATTATATTTTTGAATGACACGATTCAACAGACTACCTGTCTTGGCCTAGCCAAAATCAAAGACTTAAACAAACCGTCTATTCCAAAGCCAACAACGGACAGTAATAGCACTACGGATGTTGAGATAGACGTAACCCATATTTTAAACCAAAACAGAGCACATCCTGAATGGAAACAATGGTTGATCTGGCCCACAGACACAAATAACTGTCAGGACAGATTCCTGAACAAAATACAGGGGTTCACATTGACCAGGCCAGACCCTAGATACTCCCAGAGACAACATCCAGGGATTGTAACTACTTACAGTGTCGGGGAAACTCTGCCTTGAATGGCTACATACATCCACACTGGCAGAAATTAAGCAACACTTAACTTTACTTAAAGAAGGTGCAGACTTGCATGATTTCATTTTGGGACCACGCAAACAGCGTCAAAAACGTTTCATAGCGGCCTCTATATATGCAGCTTATAACGAAGCTTTGAAAGAAACTCAAATTGAGACAGCAGAAAAAATACGGGAAATTGACCGTGTTAATTTGTAAAAATCACTTTCTGTTGTAGACAATGGGTTAATGACTCTGTCTTCCAGAATATATTCACTGGACAGTATTGTGTCTTCGGCAATCGATATAATAGAGCAGGACTTACTGATGTTACAACACGGTCAGTCTCAATTACGTTCTATTGTACAGCTTGGCTGGACGTTCCAAAATCTGCATTCAGGCTATGTGCCTTGGCGTTTAATCAACACAACGTCACCATTCAATATCTTTAACCTTACTGATAAACAAATCAGTTTGGCACAATAGGGTGCTGATTATACAATTCTGAGCATTGAAAAACTTGAGAGATTACCATTGACAATGTCAGAACTACCTGTCATTGAATGGATAATACATGGGATAATAAATATTCCGATAACGACTTTCCAGTTTCAATACTGCCAAAAATATATACAGGCAGGCCAGTATGAAAGGTTGGGTAAAGGATACATTAAGTCAACATGGAACTTGCCCTATACACACACATGTGTCAGTAATAAAGGACAGAGTGTATTTCTTAGTGGCAATAATTGTGAAAAATCACTAAGTGGTATACTTCTGTGTCAGGGTATAAGTTTGCATGGGGCCTGTGAAGGGACTTCAAATAACTTTTCATGTCACCAACTAGGCACACCTGCAACAACCATTCTTTAGAAGACTCTCGAACAGGAGTTACATTCTAATTGTAGATCACAGATGTTGTGGCTTGCTGCCAGGAAAACCTTATCTCATTTGCGTGACTACCAGGGTCATGTGCTGTGAAAGAGTATTGTTCCCGAATGATGCTCCAGACAGGGAGGGAAGGTTATGGCCCAGTTTAAAAATCTCTTCTATTCGAATTGATACTTTAAGCAGAATGAAGACTGTGCTCCTACAGACGCCAACCCAGTTGATGTCATCAAAAGAAACGTATGATCTCCAAGTTGCAAGGACAACGGCAGAGATTCATTCACTGTTATCAACAAATAGCCCCCTACACTTCGCAGAAATGCTAAACGAAATTCTAAATATTTCTGATACAAGTGGTATCGCAAGTGTATTTAAGACAGTTTTTTCAGGAGCTTTAACACCATTCAAAGCGATCCTGGGTATTTTTCCTAACTTCGTCCATTCCATCTTTGGCGGACTTCCTCTCCTGTTGGGACTAGTAGCAGGCATCCTATTTTTGCTACTGTTGCTTCGCTATGGCAATCCATGTCACAGACAAGACTCCAGCAACAATGGAAGAAACGATCCTAGCTATCCGCTACCGGGACGCATAACTAAAGTCCTCGGATTAGCCCGGCTACGAGATCTGAATATGACTTGGTTTCTTTCATTCAGACCCTTGTGGCAGAACTGTGTTATGCCTGTATTAAGGTGCATGCTGTGCGGCGAGGAATGCGTGTTGGACACCTGTCTCACACTACAATCAGAAGTGCCATTGGATGCAGAGACTTTGTTGAGTCCAGTAAAGGCTCATGCATTGTGCTGTCCCCAGCAGCTACCTATCCTGATGACGGCATTCGTGGAGACTTCACCACTACGATTGAAGGGTAGTGAAGTACTAGATGAAAGCAGCATCGATCAGGTACGACCTTCTGTCAGCTATGCTGATCAAACCATCACTGAAAGCAATCATGCGCATGACTGCATGGTAGCGACATTTTCCAACCTAGTCGAACTTTCACCAGAAGCTGTAGACTGTTTTTTCGAAAATCTAAATGATATGATGTTTTCACCAGAACAGAGAGAATGACTTTAAGCAACTTGCACACAGCGTTCCCTGAACTCTGAATTTGGCCTTCAACTTTGAAAACAAAGCCACTAAGAATTTGTTTTCAGTTTTTCTCAAGAAAACAAGAACTTTTACTCCAAAACCAAAATATTTACATTTTTTTTGGGCACTTATCTTCTGCTTAAAGTAAAACTATTCTTAGAGAACAGAAACTTCTATTTTAGGGTACTCTAGAGACATTACCTCGACCTCTAGGTTATTTACAAGTAGAATTGTATCTTTATGTGATGAAGTGGTCTCGCATTTTTCTTCTGTATTAAGAGCCATTTCATGTGTTATTTTTCGCAAAAGTCATTCATGCTTATATGAAATATGCATCCTCTTTTGAATTATTACACTGTTTTAATGCATACAGTAGCTATATTCAATTTTCGTGTATTACGCAAAACCATTTTTTTTAATGCAAATTTATGTATTTTGGGGTGGTTTAATATACACATACACTGTTAGTTATGTTTACTATGCTTAGGTTAGTAAATATGGACATAGATTCCGTGGAGTGGGTGTAATGTGTTTACTATGGGAACTGTATCGATACTCCTGTTTCTGACCCTTGTTCGGTTAATAAATCACTAGTAGCCATACAACGGCACAGAAACCCGTTTTCTGATTAGGTCATAGCGCATGCTATCACATTAGGCAAGCACTATTCCTCCAGCCCCCAAAGAACGCATACCGAGTTCTCAAAACAAATCAAACCTCCAGCAGACCTGGGAAAACCCCGCAGCTATTGTTTTGATTCAGCCAAGAACTCCGTAAAGAATGTAAGAACGACCAGTTCTTATGACATCCTTATTGACGTACTTATGTCCATCCTTACGTCAAACTCGGCACCTTTTAGGTATAAATATTACCGACATTGCCCTAAGCAAGACACAGTAGTGACGAGCTTGGAGCAGCGCTACATGCCGAGGAGCCCAGCTGATGCAGAAAGCCCACAGACGCTGCCCCTCCCTTTTGACACGCTGAGAGAGACGCTGCCTTTTTCTCCTGCCGAGAAATCCAGCCTCCGGCGTTTCCGGCTTGCCCTCATGGGTAACTGGGATATCGAGTTCTGAGACAGAGATACCAACCCTCCAGCCTTCTAAATCCCAGGTACAGAACTGACTAGTACGATTAGTCAATGTATATATGTATGTATCTATTTGATCAATTTTAAGTATCATATGGCTAAGAAACCATATCAATGCTTTTACAGTACTATTTTATAATTCTGCTTTTACTGTATGCACTGTACTTAACTATAAGTATTGCAATAATAGCGATTCATTTCTCTTGTATGAGAAAAGAGACTGATCAATAAATAACACCCTTTCATTGAACACGCCCGTCTCTTCTTTTCTCTACAATCTGGTGAAACTAAGAATGCACGTATTGACTCAGTAAAATAGCTGTCTTTTGTTTTCACACGACTCTAGAGATATACTCTTGATTAGGGGAGCAAAGTTGTCATGTTCTATGGTTGTCAGAAACTAAATCCCTTCTTGTCTATCCAGGGAGGTTAAACTCCTCCTTGCCTATTCGAGAAAGTTTCTAGTGAACTCTGAGCTAGCTGGCACACATAACTTTAAGTCTAATATCGTCAGTAGAAGACCTAGTTAATCTCAGTCCTACGTCTATACTATTGAAGATATTATTCCAATGCGCAGAGCCTATTGGGATAATAGGAACTACACTACAAAATCTACACCAAGCTCTTAGATCTACTCCTAGGTATTCAGCACTGGTCAAGACCCTGGGGCTTCGTTACATAGAGACCAGGAAGCGGAGAACGAACACTGAGAACCAGCACTCTTAAAGGAAGATGCTTGGGAGAAACTTATCAAGCAGATCTTTTGAAAAACTCCAGGGATGTTTGGAGAGTCATTAATGCCCCATTTCTCAAATCTTCTGAAGATCCGAGCACCGCATGTCATGTGGACGAGGATTTTTAGATCGCACATTTTTCTTCTATTTTTAAATCTCACACAGTTGGCTAGTAAGTTGACACCAAATAGCACCTTAACCTACAGGATACTGGCTCTCCTACAGTCCTCTACTAATAGAGCCCATGGCCCGGATGGCACACCAGTAGATTGTTTTATGGAGCACCCCGATCTATGGGGGCCTGTGCTCAATAAAGTTTTTAATTCAATTGCCACAGTGGGCCCACCCGACTCGTGGAAGAGGTCTATTATAGGTACAATGCATAAAAAAGTAAACAAAGCACATCCTAAAAACTATCAGCCAATTTCTATGCTAGATAGTACTGCCAAATTGATGGGTCGCGTTTTACTCAACAGACTAGAGGAATGGGTCACCGACAATAGCATCCGGATCCTGGTACAGTACAGGTTCAAAAAGGGGAGTGGCACCCAGGACCAAAGCCTCAACTTAACACTATGAATGGTCAAGTATACTAAAGTAGAGCAGGAGAAACTATACCTGGCATTCATGGATCTCTCAGCAGCATTTCACTGTTTAGCCCATTACCATCTGTACCATCTCTGGAAAATAATGGCAGAAATGGGTATTGACAATGTGATAGCTACTTTAATTAGACAGCTTTATTTTTAAGCATCGGCGACTGTGTGCTATGGAAACCATTGTGAGTGCTCTAGGTCATTTTCAATCATGATGGGAGTCTGTCAGGCGTGCGTCCTTGCTCCATTCCTTTTTTCCATCTATATGAATGGGATAGAAGCACCGCTGTTGAATTACACACCGGACGTCCCAACGATCAAGAATGTGTGCACACCAATGCTACTATATGCAGGCGATGCAATTCTGGTTGCCAGTACTGGTCGAGCCCTACAACTACTATTGGAGATTTATATAAGCTACATGAGAAGTTTATATGGAAAACAACAATGGTCCCTGACAACAAGACAAATAATTGCAAATGAATATAGACTCAGTCAGTTCTATATTATGGAAGACATGCCCAGCCGGGCAGAGGTCCTCAAAAATTTATATTTAAATCAAAGTTTTACAAAACACAATAACACCTTCAACAATTCACGTGCGTGGGGCACAACCTGTACCCAGCCATAACAATACACGAACAACATACATAAAAGGGCTTGTAAGGCAAAATCAACAAACTCTGAAAAGTTCAAATTTAGACAGAGAATTTCTTATAGGTACCATTACACATTTTTTGTAACAAGTAATATCACAGGTATATGGTACACACTAGGTCGACGACGTTTCGGACCCCTTGCTAAATGATGGGGTCCATCATCAGGACAAAACAATGGTTGCCTTTTTAGTGTAAAAGCCTCTTTTGCCTAAAAAGAAGAAAGAGGAACAGAAAAAATACATTAAGTTCTAACGCACATAATGATAGTGACTATCAGGCCGATTTACCAGCATCCAGGTGGAGACAACGAGTGACATCGATAATAGTGCCCCCAGGTTTGTGACTTAGTGAGGAGGCACATTCTCTGGCGCATAGTAAGGTGAGTAGGAGCAAGTGAGTGATATTAAGACTAAAGCTCCGAGTGGCAAGCAGATCAGATAACATAAGGCGCGGTGATACCAAGGACCATCAAGGAAGAAGTGCAACAATATATTTTTAATTTTTGTAGAGCATGTCAGCAAAAAGGTAAAGAAGTAAAAAACGGCGCAGTGATACGAAGTGAGTTGTGAAGATGTGGCTACAACAGGATAGAAGTAAAAGGCTTACCAGAGGGGTAAGGTAATGGAGCTCAATTAGACGCGGGATCACTTTAAGTATAATTGGTAATCCGCTAGAACTGGTATATCTAGATGAAGGGAGGGATTAGCGTTTTAGGGCTGTGACCAACCATCTATCAAGGTAATTTCCGTGTAAAATGGAGGCGTCTTACCAATGATGCAGGATATAGATTAATATTTTAGAATCCAGGGCAATGAATTAAGAGCTCGCAGGACGAGCGCGCAGACAAGGTCCAAGCAGGGAGGTATTATCCACTGCTTGGGCCTTGTCTGCGCGCTCGTCCTGCGAGCTCTTAATTCATTGCCCTGGATTCTAAAAGACGCCTCCATTTTACACGGAAATTACCTTGATAGATGGTTGGTCACAGCCCTAAAACGCTAATCCCTCATGACTCAATCTCCCAGCAACCCGCAAGGGTAGCAGGGAAACACTGGAGCTGGATTTCTCGGCAAGAGAAAAGACAGCGTCAGCGGGAGGGTCGGCTTCCTTCGGCACGTGCTACAGCAGGGCGTCGGGCAAGTAGATAGTCGATCTGCTCCAAACCACTGTGTGTTTTGCTAGGGCAGATGCTGGTATATTTATACATGGAAGGTGCCGAGTTTGACGTAAGGTTGGACATAAGACGTCACTAAGAACTCGCAGTTCTCACAGGACTCCAGGAGTTCTAGGACAAATCAATACAGAAGCAGGGGGAAGTCCCGGACTGCTGGAGGCTTGGTTTCTCTAGGAACACGTTGTGCTTTCTAGGAGTCTATGGGAGTAGCCTTGCCGTATTTGGACTGCATTGGCTATGTCTTAGTATGGGTATGATTCTTATGCCTATATAAGGACATGATTTGATATTACCACATGAGGGCATAAATCGGGATTATTAAATTAGAGTCCTAGATTTGTCCACAACACCCACTCCACGTATAATGTCCATCATTACTAAATACTAAGCAATTTAAAACATATCTATGCATGTGTTTTCCATCCCACCCCAAAATACATGAAATACATTTGAAATGGTATGTACACGAAAAATGAGTATTATACTGTACGTTTTTGTAAGCAGTGGTATCATTCAGATAATGCATATGTTATACATTGAAATGTTGACTGCATGAATCACGAAATTTACTTTTATGAAATGGCTCTAAATACAGAAGAGAAGGTCGAGACCATTTCATCACATATTTATACAAGACTGTACATGTGCAAGAGGCTAAGTGAAAATATCGTCTCTATAGTTTCAAAAATAGAAATCTTGTTCTGTAAGAATAGTTCTACTTTAAGCAGAGTATCATGTGCCAAAAAAAAGTTAATATTTTGGGAACGGGGAAAAAATAATTTCGTTTGAGGAAAAAATAGTTCCAAAGTTTTAGAAGTTCTGTTTATCAAAACTGAAGGTCGAATTTAAAGTTCAGGGAACGCCCCTGCTTTCAAAAGTTATTCTCGTTGTTAGGAGAGAACATTAGCTCAGATAGGCTGGCAAAGAATTCGTCTACAACAGTAGGTGAAAAGTGGACCATGTCCGAAAAAGTAGAAATAGTGCATATGTGAGATGCATTGCCGTCATTGTTGTCTTGATCAGCAATGGTCACAGAAGGTTGTACCTGTGTGCCTCTTTCATCTCGTACCTCACTGCCAGCCTGTAGCTGTGAGGTCTCAATGAATGGCGTCATCAGAATTGATAGCCGCTGGGTACAACACGTTGCATGAGCCGTTACCGAACCAAGCAAAGTATCGACATCCTTCGGTACTGCTGATGGGAGTGTGAGACAGACGTCTAACACGCATTCTTCTCCACAGAGCAGGCATCGTTGAACAGGTAGGATGCAATCTTGCCAGATTGGTCTGAATGAAAGAAACCAGGTAGTATTCAGATCTCTTAGCCGAGCCAAGCCGAGGACTTTGGTAATCCTATCTCGGTACCGCATCGCAAGGAGTGTTTCTTCCATTGTAACCTGAGTTTTGCCTGTGACTGGACTTGCCATATCGGAGCAGAAGGAACAAAAATAAGATTCCTGCTACGAGTCCCAAGATGAGAGGCAGGCCGCCGAACACAGAGTGCACGAAATTCGATAAGATGCTCAGGACTGCTTCAAAGGGTGCTAACAGTCCGAAAAAATAGTCTTAAATACATGTGCGATTCTACTGGTATCGGACATGTTTAAGATTTGACTTAACATTTCTGCGAAATGCACGGGAAAATTTGTTGATAATAATGCATGTATCTCTGCTGCCGTCCTTGCGACTTGCAGATCATACGTTTCTCTAGAAGAGGTCAAAGGCACAGTTTTTTGTAAAAGAATGGACTTCATTCTCCTTAAAGTATCAATTTGAATAGAAGAGATATTCAATGAAGGCCATATCGTTGCCTCCTTGTCTAACACTAACAAGATAGGCCGTTCCTGGCAACATGCCACAACAGCTGTGGTCACTTAACATAACGTAACTGCCGTTGGAAAGTTGTCTGAAAAAAGATTCTATTTGTGTGGCTGGGGTGCCGTGCAGGTGGCATGAAAGGTCATTTGATGAACCCTCGCTGGCTCCATGCAAGTTAATTCCTTGACACAGAAGTGTACCACTTAGTGAGTTTTTACAATTGTTACCACTAAGAAATACCTCTTTTTTCCCCCACTCCAACATCTTTGTGTGTAAGGTAAATTCCAGGTTGACTTGATGTACTCTTTACCCAACCTTTCATACAGGCCCGCTGGTATGTGCTTTTGGCAACATTGAAACTGAAAAGTCGTTATCGGTTTAGTAATGGTGCCATGTATTATCCATTCAATGACAGGTTTTTCGGAGACTGTCAATGGTAATCTTTATAGTTTTTCAATGCCCAGCACCGTATAGTCTGTCCCTCTTTGTGCCAAAGAGATTTGTTTATCTGTAAGGTTAAAGATAGAAAATAATGACGTTGTGTTGATTAGACGCCATGGCACGTAGCCTGAACGGAGATTTTGTAACATCCAGTCTAAGTGTACAATAGAACGTAATTGGGACTGGCCATGTTGTAACATTAGCATATCCGGTTCTATTGTATCAATAGCAGATGATACAATGCTGTCCAATGAATAAATTCTGGAGGACAGAGCCGTTAACCCATTGTCTGCTACAGATAGGGATTTTTCCAAATTAATACGATCAATTTCTCTTATTTTTTCAGCAGTTTCAATTTGCTTTACTTTCCAAGCTTCGTTGTAAGCAGCATATATACCGGCGTATATGAAACGTTTTTGATGCTGTTTGCGAGGTCCCAATAAGAAATCTCGCAAGCCAACACCTTCTTTAAGTAAGGTCAAGTGTTGCTTAAATTCAGATAGTGTGGATTTCTGTAGCCATTCGAGGCATAGTTTCCCTACACTGTATGTTGTTATTATCATTGGATGTTGTCTCCGGAATTATCTTGGGTCTGTCCTGTTCTGTGTTAACCCTGTGTTTTGTTCAGGAATCTATCTTGACAGGTATTAGTGTCTGTGGGCCAGATCAACCATTTTTTCCAATCAGGATTAGTTCTATTTTAAAGCAAAATATGGGATAAGTCTATCTCCTTATCTGTAGTGCTATTACTATCAGGTATGGGTTTTGGTATAGACGGTTTGTTTAAATCCTTTATCTTGGCTAGGCCAAGACAGGTTGTTTGTTGAATGGTATCATTCAGGAACATTATTTGTTCTGGGATCATGCAGGCTCTGAATAATGATTCTAAACCTTGTACCTGCCAGTCTTTTGTACCCCAAACAGTTTTTGTCTCAATGTTGTTTTTCCAAAATTCAAAACCAAATGTAGACGATTGTTCATACAATTTTGCAGAATAAATCAGTTTAGTATTTGTCAACATGTTTTTCATTCCTGTCTTATTCATAATTTTAAAATAAAACGTTTCTGGATCAGTGTTATTAAACCCTGAGAAGTATGGGAATGTCTCATTAAATGTTCTCGAGCTTCCTTTTGCCGGTGTTGGACAATGTTCCCATTGATTATAAGTAAAAATACTTCTAGGATTAGCAAATTTATGCAAATAGGGGTTCCCATAATTATTAAAGCAATACATTTCTTCATAATCTGATGAACCTTCTAAACAATCATGTTCTGTAAATGTAGCTGACATTTCTAAATCTGACATCATGTTATTAATAGTTTCAAAGTCCCAATCATCAGAGAAAGTGCTCGGTGATACAAAGTCACTTAAAGAAACCTTGAACTGGTGTGGATATTTCAAGAGTTCCACCGGGCCATAGATGTCGTAATCAGTAGCGTCCCATGCTACACCACCAGGTATAGGAGTGGCTGTGATGTTTACTGACGATAGTTCACTTTTTTCAATGTGAGAAGATCTGTGAGGCTTTAGAACCAAGTTGATTTTTTGACTTGCTGTGTCCATTGTACTGTATTTTCCATCAATCATTCTTCCCAAGCTTAAAACCAAAATGAGCCAGAGCAGGAGGAAAAGTACACCTAACACAATCCACAATTAAATCCATGGTGAAATCAGATATGTTTCTCCAAGTTGATGAAAGGGTTCTGTTAGTTTTTCTTTGAAAGTTTTGTTGCTCGCTTTTCTTCATGTCCACTTGTGGATCTTCAGAAAAGTAATCGAAATTGATGAAGTAGGCAGATGCAGTTCTGTCAGTTGTTGGAATTGCTTCAGGATTTTCATTAATCTTTGGATTTGTATAGTCAGAGGCTACATCATTGTAGACCGGTGTTTCGAGATGAACTGTTGCAATTTGGGTTTCAAGAGGCACAAATTCGATGGCTTTGTTGCATAGTCCTTCTTTTTTCACTGCAGGTTTATCAAAAGTGATTAGTCTCCCAGTTTGAACCTCTTGAATTGTAGCTAGGTTTGGTCTTCTGCTACATCTTGGGAGTCCACTGGGCCTACTACTTATTATTGGCCACATGATTGTGGTTTTACCAGGTCGATTGATACAACTCTGTTCTCCTTTTTACCAGCCAGTGGCGGTAGTACTACTGATCTTGTTTCTTGAATTGCTAAGACAGGTACTGCTTTTCTGTAAGAAGGCCCAAATTCCTTCTTCACCGCAATCTTTTCTCTGACCAGATCCCCAATCTTTGTAATCCAGACAGGTCTTACTGGGACAGGTGATTTTTCTTCAGTGGTCATCGGCTTTTGCTTTGTGTTACTTAGACTTCTTCTTGTTTCATTTAAGTCCTGTAAAACAGCCAAACGATCTTTGATATCAAGGTTTTTTTTTCCACCACTGAAGTATGACGGTTGAGGTCTTTGATCAACATTCTAGTACCAAACAAAAGTTCATAAGGAGTTATTCCACCTAGAGAATGTCTTGGCAGATTATTAAGACTACGTTGGAGGGGAAGAGGAGCTTCGCGCGCAACCAAGATGGCCGCGTGAGCTTAGGGCTCCCGAGACCCTCGCAACCTCCCACACTTATCCTGTCTTGTATCCTGTTTTTTGTCGATGTCTTCGTGGAGACGAACCACGCGTGAGGCGAAATCTGAACTTCGATTTTTAATCCGACCCCGGGAGCCGGAGTTACGGCACCTTGAAGATTGCGGACTATGCCTTTGTGATGCCCGGCTGTAGAGTGGTCATGCTACCCGAGCTGTAGTTGAACAACACCGGCCTGAGGGGATCGGCACGACTGGTCCGATTGGTTTCACTTTCGGTTCTGACTTCACAGTGATCTGTGACTGGAAACGAGCCTACCCCTGTGCCCACTGACAGCTGCCTGGTCACCCACAAATGTGGTCCTGACTGTTTTTGGCTGGATTTAGAGAACTTTTGACTTATACCCTCTGGCTGGGGATGTTTTCGACCGAGGAGGCCAGGGGTCGGCATTTTCCTGCCTTATTTTGTCTACTCACGCTCGCCCATCTCCCCTGATGGCGGGGAAACCGGAGGGTGACAGGCTGAAACCTAAGAACACTCGACGAGGTGGCTCTCCTCAATCTAACAGTATGGATTGCTATACCCAGCTTAAGGGTTCTCCCGGTGGAGCTGGCACTAGGGAGCCGCCAACTTCGGCGTTTGAACCGACCTTGCAAGATGTCATGGCCGCCATTGCTGGAATCAAGTCCTCATTAGGGCAACAAATTGAGGCTCTTACGCTTAAACTTGACACTGTGGCGATTGATGTCAATCAGATCCGTGCAGATCTGGGCAAAACTAATGAGAAAGTTCAATCTTTGGACATTAAGACATCCAGTCTGGCGGAAGATTTCACTGAGCTGCAAACAGATGTCCGTCGCTTGAAGACCAACAGCGATCTCATTATGCGTCGTCTCGAGGATTATGAAGGGCGGGCTCGGCGGAATAATATCTGTATCATAGAGGTCCCGGAAAAAGCAGAGGATCCGGCAGCTGACCTCTTTGTTGAAGACTTAATTATCCGCCAACTTGCACCTAAGGGGCTGAGTAACTTCTTTACGATCGAGCGTGCCCACAGAGTTCCGGGTGGCCCACCAAAGGTAGGAGCCCCGCCGCGGCCTATAATAGCCAGAATCCTCAATTTTTGAGACAGGGACGCTGTCCTACAGGCCTCACGGATGAGTGGTCCGACAAAGTTTGAAAACACCACTGTCAGCTTCTACCCGGACTTCACCCAATCGGTCCAGAAGCTAAGACTTGGCTTTATGGGTGTGAAGAGACAATTGCGAGACATGGGCCTCAAGTATGCTACGCTCTTTCCGGCCAAGTTGCGTATTGAACATGCGGAGCGAACTTATTTTTTCGATCGTCCTGAGGTGGTGGCAGACTGGCTTGACTCTCTATCGAATCAGCCTCCATCGGAGAAACAGACTGCTGGAGCGGAGGGGGGACCGATAGAACAGGAATAGGTGCCGGCGGATGGTATCCTGGGGTCTCTTGCTGGCCTCGAACTGTGGTTCAATGCTCCTGACAATTGACTCGATATACATTCTGGGGGTTGAGGGGTCAGCAGCGGGTCTACTTCCTCCGCGGTGTTTCTTCTTGTAGCTTAGTTAGATGGGGGGGGCGACAGGCACACTGCAAGTTTGGGTGGTTTTCTAGTACTACGCAGGGGTGCAGGGCGGGGGGTGTTGTAATGGGATGTTGCTGGGGGATTGGGGAGTTTTGTTGGGGATTGTGTATGTTTCTTTGCAAGGCAATGTATCCATGTCTAGTTTGAATGAGGTGCTGTATTCTGCCCAGGTTTGGATCCTCTTTCTGTTTCGGGGTTGGAGTAGAGGGCTGAACTTGAAGAGTTGGAATGTAAATGGGCTGGGGGATGGGATCAAACGTAGTGTTGTGTTGTAACTGTTGAGGCGTCTCTCCCCAGATGTAGTCCTCCTTCAGAAGACGCACTAGTTCTAGTTCTAGTTCTAGCATTTATATAGCGCACTACTCACCCAGAGGGTCTCAAGGCGCTTGGGGAGGGTGTTCATTATTTGTCGAATAGCCAGGTTTTAAGTTCTTTTCTGAAGGAGAAGTGGTTTTGAGTAAGGCGGAGGTGAGAGGGGAGTGAGTTCCAGGTCTTGGCAGCCAGGAAGGAGAAGGATCTGCCACCCATGGTGTATTTTCGGATGCGCGGGACTGAGGCGAGGGCTTGATTGGACGATCTTAGTTGGCGGGTGGGTTTGTAGAAGGATAGTCGAGAGTTGAGGCATTCGGGTCCTAGGTTGTAGAGGGCCTTGTGTGCGTGGGTGAGAAGACAAAACGTAATTCTTTTGTTTACGGGAAGCCAGTGGAGGTCCTTTAGGTGTCCGGAGATGTGGTCTCGGCGAGGGATGTCCAATATGAGTCTTGCTGATGAGTTTTGGATGCGTTGGAGTTTTTTCTGTAGTTTTGCTGTGATTCCGGCGTATAGTGTGTTACCATAATCCAATCGACTCGTGACCAGTGCGTGGGTCACAGTCTTTCTTGTTTTGAGGGGGATCCAGCGGAAGATCTTTTTGAGGATGCGAAGTACGTTGAAGCAGGAAGATGAGACTGCGTTAACTTGTCTGGACATCGAGAGAGAGGAGTCTAGGATGAAGCCAAGGTTATGTGCGTGGTCAGTGGGTGTGGGTGCTGAGCCCAGAGCGGAAGGCCACCAAGAGTCGTCCCAGGCCGAGGGTGAGGATCCTAGGATGAGCACTTCAGTTTTGTCTGAGTTGAGTTTTAGGCGGCTCTGTTTCATCCATTCGGCTACTTCTTTCATGCCTTCGTGAAGATTTGTTTTGGCGGTGTTCGGGTCTTTGGTGAGGGAAAGTATTAATTGGGTGTCGTCGGCGTAAGAGATGATATTGAGGTTGTGTTGGCGCGCGATGGATGCGAGTGGGCTCATGTAGACGTTGAAGAGGGTGGGACTGAGTGAAGACCCTTGTGGTACTCCACAGATGACTTCTGTGGCTTCTGAGTTGAATGGGGGAAGTCGGACTCTTTGAGTTCTCCCGGCGAGGAACGAGATGATCCAGTCCAGGGCTTTTCCTTGTATGCCAATGTTGCTGAGGCGTTGTATAAGGGTGCTGTGGCAGACCGTGTCGAAAGCGGCAGAGAGGTCGAGTAGAATGAGGGCCGCAGTTTCTCCGTTGTCCAGTAGTGTGCGGATGTCGTCTGTCGCTGCAATCAGGGCGGTTTCGGTGCTGTGTTTGGCTCGAAATCCAGATTGAGATGGATCGAGGGAGTTGTTGGATTCAAGGAAGGCGGCGAGCTGGTTGTTGACGGCTTTCTCAATGACTTTGGCGGGGAAAGGGAGGAGGGATATGGGTCAGTAGTTTTTAAGTCCAGAGGGGTCTGCTGTGGGTTTCTTCAAGAGGGCGCTGAGTTCGGCGTGTTTCCAACTTTCTGGAAAGGTGGCAGAGTTGAACGAGCAGTTGATGACATCACGAAGATGGGGTGCGATGATGGAGTCAGCTTTGTTGAAGATGTGGTGGGGGCAGGGGTCGGTTGGTGAGCCAGAATGGATTGAGTTCATTAGGCGGATGGTGTCTTCAGTGGTGATTGTGTTCCAGGCGCTAAGGTGATTAGTTGGTGGAGTGGGATCTGGGGGGAGTGGGGAGGGTAGATCGTTGGGAGTGTTCTCGAAACTGTTGTGGATGTCGGCGATTTTGTTGTAGAAGAAGGAGGATAATGCGTCGCAGAGGTCTTGCGAGGGGGTGATGTCGTTAGATGCTGCGGTGGGGTTAGTGAATTCCTTGACGATGTTGAAAAGTTCCTTGCTGTTGTGGGTGTTGTTGTCGAGACGATCCTTGAATGCTGATTTCTTGGCGGATCGAATCAGTTGGTGGTGGTTACGGGTGGCTGCCTTGAGGGTGGCCATGTCGGTGGTTGGGTTTTTTCTCCATGTTTTCTCCAGGGTGCGGCATAGTTTCTTGGATTTTTTAAGATCATCATTGAACCAGGAAGTCTTTTTGCTGGCTGGTTTGATCTGGTGCTTTTTCAGGGGTGCTAATTCGTCAGCACTGTGGGTGATCTATTGCTTGAGATCGATGGCCGCTTGGTTTGGGTCCAATGAGAGGGTGGGAGGATTTTGGTTGAGTGATGAGAGGAGTTGGTCGGAGGTGATTTTGTTCCAGTTTCTCCGAGGAATGGGTTGTGGGCGGTTGTGGTTCAGGGTGGTTTTGTAGCTGAAGTGAACACAGCTGTGGTCCGTCCAATGGAGAGCTGTGGTGTGGTCGAAGGAAATGTGCTTGCTGGAGGTGAAGATAGGGTCGAGCGTGTGTCCGGCTACATGAGTGGGGGTGTAAACAAGTTGTTTGAGTCCGAGATTGGCCAGGTTATCCAGAAGGGTGGAGGTGTTGCTGTCGTGTTTGTTTTCAAGGTGGAAGTTGAGGTCTCCCAGCAGAATGTAGTTCTCGGAGGTGAGGGCATGTGGGCTGATGAAGTCGGTGAAGTCATCACTGAATTGAGTGCGGGTTCCTGGAGGCCTGTAGATGAGGGTGCCTCTAAGTGTGGTCCTAGGGTCGGTGTGGATCTGAAAGTGGAGGTGTTCGGCGGTTGCAAGATTGCCGTCGGAGCTGGTCGTGATTTTGATGGTGTTCCTATGGATGATGGCGATGCCTCCTCCTGTTTGGTTGGAGCGGTCTTTGCGGATAATCTTGTAGTCGTCCGGTATGGCTATGGCGATGTCAGGTGCTGATGATGTGTTCATCCATGTTTCTGTAAGGAAGGCGATGTCCGGTGACGTAGTGTCGAGTAGGTCCCAGAGTTCGGTAGCGTGTTTGTGGACTGAGCGGGTGTTGAGCAGGATGCACTTCAGGCGGTTAGAGTCGGAGTTGTGTATGGAGGAAGTGGATTTGGTGAGTGTTCTGAAGCAGTTGAACTTGCAGGAGAGGCAGGCGAATGGGCCGTGGGTGCGTCCTGGGGTGGCTTCGCAGCATTGTGGTGTGCGTCCGGGGTTGAGGGCAAGGAGAGTTGCGGCATCATAAGTGAGTTTAGTGGGTTGGGTGTGGCGGGGACCAGGGGGAAAGGCGCTGGGCACGGTCCAGGCGCGGACGGGCACAGACGGGCTTACCTTTGGCGCACCTTCGGCGCAACTGGGGCACGACCGCTGCGCGTGGCCGCTGCGCGACAATGCAACTGTCATCAATGGATGGTGGTGGGGGCGAGGGAGGGTCAGCTGGGAGGCGGGAGCGGGGAGGAGACACGGGTCAGGGGTGGACAAAACAACAACAAAATGGCTACTTAGGCAGAAAATTGAAACGGGGCACAGCCGAGGACCGGCAATGAATCAATGCACAATTTGAGTCTCAGCAATGAAGCGCTAATATGCACATTAATTAATTAGCAGATGCGCTTTCAGTATTAATATGCAGGCTATGTAAGTTATCATTCGGCAGCGCTGCGCAAATGGGCACTATTATCTCAGTGCAATGCTACGATACCAAGCGCTATGACAATGCACGCGGTCACGGGTCCAGGAAGCAGGAAAGCAGGCAGCAATGAGGCACACGGTTAGGCAGGAAGAGATGGAGCGTGGGGGAGCGACCGCTTCGGGGCAAGCCCAGGTGGTCACAGCGTTAGGAAGGCAGGGACGAGCTTACTCTGTCTGTGGGAGGGAGGGTCAGCTGGGAGGCGGGAGCGGGGAGGAGACACGGGTCAGGGGTGGACAAAACAACAACAAAATGGCTACTTAGGCAGAAAATTGGAACAGGGCACAGCCGAGGACCGGCAATGAATCAATGCACAATTTGAGTCTCAGCAATGAAGCGCTAATATGCACATTAATTAATTAGCAGATGCGCTTTCAGTATTAATATGCAGGCTATGTAAGTTATCAATCGGCAGCGCTGCGCAAATGGGCTCTATTATCTCAGTGCAATGCTACGATACCAAGCGCTATGACAATGCGCGCGGTCACGGGTCCAGGCAGCAGGAAAGCAGGCAGCAATGAGGCACACGGGTAGGCAGGAAGAGATGGAGCGTGGGGGAGCGACCGCTTCGGGGCAAGCCCAGGTTGATTGGCAATACCTGTCGTGCTATGAACAGGAGGGGATACCGATTGGCTGCACATGCCGGGTTCTCCTCTGGCTCTAGAGGGGTGGGTATCCTGATTAAGACTTCTCTCCCACTTGAAATTGACTCCACGGTCCTCGACGATAGAGGGCGCTATGTTGCTCTTACGGGTAGGTGGGAGGGCAGGACTATTTCCCTGGTCTCTGTGTATGTTCCCCCTGGCCTGCAGTCAACTACTTTTGCGGACTTGGAGCAGGTTCTCCTAGCTCTCCCTGGGAGATCTCTGCTCATGGATGGTGACCTTAATGCGGTGGTCTCTGGTATGATGGATCGGCACCCACCCAGGGATCTGAGAAGTGCACAAAACTGGCTATCTGATTTCCTTGATACCCTGGGTCTGGTTGATTGTTGGAGAATGTTGCACCCAGCACAGCAGCAGTATACTTTCCATTCTGGTGCGCACAGCAGCCTTTCCATAATTGACTATGTTGGACACTTATTAGATGTTTGACCCACCCATCACCCGAACCTAATACCCTCGCTGTTATAGATTGCTTTATGTCACATTTTTTTCTCTCCACTACCGCATTACCCTCAGGTTGGAAGGGACTAGAGTACCGCAATGCAATGCCCAAGCTGGCCATGCCCTCTTTGTAAGCTCGAGAGCTAAACGCAGGACCCTGGTCAGAATGTAGTGTGCCAATTGCGAATGTGCCGATAAAGACTCGCAAATCTTTTATAACAGTTCTGGCGTCAGCCGAGCGCTGGGGCTACATCCAAATGAATCTCATCTTAATATTTATGGGATCGTATTTGTTCGGTCGGACGCCTGCATGTAGATAGTCTAATGCTGTCTAATAGCGGTGTCTGGGCTGGTCTTACTGTGCTAGAGTCAGATATCTGGTCCGGTTCACAACTGCGATCTCTATTGCAGTCCTGACAATCCATTGCAAAGTTATAAACTTACACGCTCATTCCCGGCCACCAGTACTTCGATTGTAAGTCTATTAGAGATTTTAAGATCTCTTGGTGCCTCAGACCCATTCCCATATGTGCTTCTTGAATCAAGTAAGCCCTCCGGTTCCTGTTTTGAATTACTCTGTCCCCCACTCCAGGGATTTGAGCAAAAGGAACGGAGTTTGCATCAATTATGTATGTATTTTCGAGTAGATAATTTAGAGGTAACGCCACATAGTTGCCTTCCAATGAGGCTCTTACTGCCAGCATAGTTTCTCCATCTATTCGTTTTTTAAAACGCTTTACTGTAGCTACGGAAGCCGGTTGAACAGCTGCCTTAGGGGCTTTATCAGCCAATGAATTGCCTGCAACGTGACCGCCATTACGTCGAAGACTCAGCGTATGTATCACTTGAGTCTTTTGTAGTTCTTTCTGTAAAAGAACTACTTGTTCCCATAGCTTTATGTGCTTTATTGTGCCACCTTGCTCATCTTTGTAATCGTTTTGAATCCAGGTCTGCAAGTATTCATTGTAAGACTGGATGCAGTAATACGAATCGCACACTATTAGTGTGGGGAATTCGCCATCGGCATTTTCAAGAGCCATCTTTAAAGCCTGTAGTTCAGCTCGCTGAGCTGTACAGTTTCTGAGTGATTGAGTTTTAGTGACCATTGGTCTGAACTTGCCTATGCGCCAGCGACCTTTTACAATCGCACATGCTGCATTGTATACTTGTTTTTTCCACAATCCAATGTTGCACAGATCCGTCTGTGTAAATTACGCAGACGTACTGTTCGAGAGGCAGAATTTCGGTCGGCAGAGGAGATTCATACTCGTATTCTAGATGTTCTAGTTTTTTCATTTTGGGATCAAAAGCGTGTACAACGTCTATTGTAGTAAGAGAATTAACCCATTGTATCCATTCTGGATGTAAGGCCATTGCATTTGGCATGCTCGGTCTTGTTACCGCTTTAAGGGCTGATACCGTAGTAAAAATAGATATGCGATTCCCTTGGGCTAGGGCTCTTTCTTTTGCTACAGCAGTTTGAACCGCAGCCAGAATTTTTTCAGTAGAACTGAATTTCATTTCAGCTTGTGTGTACAAGTGTGACTTGTAAGCTATTGGTACCGTTTCTCCCTCATTAGAGATCAGGTACGTAAATCCGCATCTTCCTGGGATGACTCGGATTACAAGGTTGCGTTCGTTTACGCGTGTTTGCAGTTTTGTTTTAGTTAACATGTCTGTTTGTATTGAACGTAAAATGTCTGTGTGTTTCTGTGTCCAATTAATTGGTTTGAAATCAGGTTTTATTAATTTGTAGAGAGGTTTAACCCTCTCTTCGTAGTTTAGAATGTAAGTTCTTCCAAAATTCAGGAAACCTAGAATTGATTGTAAGTTTTTCAGCGTTTTTGGAGCTTGGAGCACTACACACTTCTCTAAGAAGTTGTCTGCTAGGCTTTTGCCTTCACTTGATAACTCATATCCCAGAAATAGGACAGTGAGGTGGGCAATTCGTGATTTTTTAAAGTTGAATTTGTACCCTTCAGATGCGAACCCAAGTATAATGGTGTTTACTCTTTTCAAGTGTGTGTCCAGGTCATCGTCTGTAAGATAGATGTCATCGACATAAGATAATGCCTCATCATCATACATTTGTAGTAACTCTGTTACCCTGGCTGAAAATAATCCTGGGCTATTCTTGAATCCCTGGGGGAGAAGGCAACATTGCTCTGGGCCCCCATACTGGAGAAAGCAGTCAAATACCTGCTTTCTGGTGCAATGTTTTGACAGAAGAAATCATTTGAAATATCTAATGTTGTTTTATATTTTTTGCGCACAATGTTATTCATTAGAGCTGCACTCTGTGAATTTTGTACTGCAAATGTTTTGCAACAAGAGTTTAGGTGTCTGTAGTCCAATACTAGACAATATGAATCGTCTGGTTTGGAGACAGGAAATAAATGATTGTTCATTTGTGAGGTGCATGTTTCAATCACCCCCTGGTATTCAAGTTGATCTAAGATCTCCCTGACTTGTTTATTAGCTTCTTGCTTAACAGGATACTGCCTCTGTGCTGTAGGTTGATTTTTTAACTGAATTTTATGGTGAGGAGAATCCTCATCCCATCCTACATGATTTTTATATAATGCAGGGGCTTGGGCCACTGCCCATTTTCTAGCATATGTGTATTTTTTATGAATTGGAATGTGATTTGAGAAGGCAGGCATAATCATTTCTTCGCCATGTGGGCACTCCCTAACAAACTCTGGTGGCCAGTCTTTCTCAGCTAGAAGGATATCATAGCCTTTAGATAAATTCTCCCAAAAGAGAGTTCTTATTTTCCTAGTTATGTCTATACGCAGTTTTATTTCATATTATTTATGGGGTATACTGACTCTGGTGTCTGCAGTTTCCACCTGAATGTATTCATTTGTGTCCACTGTCTCCAGAAGATTCATCAGGATCTTGCGAGCTATGGTCACTTCTGCTGCACTGTCTAGAATTATCAGGGCCCATTCTCCGTTCTTGAGTTGTGTCCTCAGGATCCTCGGCATGTTTTATTTTAATATTAGCTACCTTCTTTTTGGGAAATTGTGATTTTTTACTTTGATGAGCAGGTTCCTTGTCTTTGGACTTGACGCGCTCTTCGTTATGTTCTGACCGTCCTCTTCTTTCCGATTTCTGTGAGGAAGTCTGAAAAGATTGAGAGGGACGTGTATCATTATCTTGATATCTGTCAGGTTTTCCAAAATTATCCCTATTTCTAAGGTTGTATCTTTTTTCAGAGGGCTCTCATTGGAGAGACCTACCCCTTGTTCTGGAGATCTTTCTCTCCTTTGGGGAGACCTTCCTCTGGACTGAAACTGGTTTTCTCTGGGAGTGGTCTGTTTATTACCCTCCCATTTCTTTTTTGTAGTAGTGAGATTATTCTTAATAAAAGTTTTTTCAGGATTTTCTGTTAGTTGTGGTTTTAGTGGTTTCCCACCCAAACTATCTCTACCTAAGCACTTTTCAATGATCCTGGCAAGTTCAAAAGGCTGGTCTGTTATTTCTGTTTCTTTTCATTTTTGGCGGATCGCCACAGATGCTGCTTCTCCTTTTATGTTTGCTAGTAATATAGCCTAGACTTGCTTAAAGTCTTTCAGTAATTTCATACCTAGATTTAAAGCAGGCTCTGAACCGTATTCATTTTGAATCTGTCTTTGTACGTCTGGTATAACCGCCTTAGACGAAACACCATGTGTTTTTGTGTAGATTGAACCAAAGACTGTTCCCCAAGTGTCACAGTCCTCCTCCTCCACATGTGGTGCGATCCCCATTGGTAAACAGATTGTCAGAATTCTGGGGTATATTATCAAGGGGTTTATCTCCGCTTTTTTGGCTTTAAAAGCCAAGAAAGCGGAGATAAAATTATCTCCCTATTACCAAGCTGTCGCTAACACCAGTTAGTGACAGCTAATAGGAGATAGCGACCATCTTGGGCCCCGCTTTGCATGTCAGTGATATTTATCACTAATGACATGCAAAGTGGGCGTGCCAAGATGTTAGCGACTGGAAACAGTCGCTAACATCGCTATCTCCTATTACCAACTTTTGGAGATATTCGCGCTAAGCGCGAATATCTCCAAAAGCTAACACCTGCCCTGAGCAGTTCTTCACCATGTTATCCAATGGGAGGTGGATAACATGGCTAAGAGTATTTGCTCGATAATGCATGAATATCGCTGACTTTTCAGCGATATTCATGCATTGCGGCCGTTTTTTATCGCATTTGCGATAAACCTTGCTAATAGCAAGGTTTATCTGCGATAAAAATCGCCGATGTGCGGCGATAATTTTTGTCTCTAAACAAGTTAGAGACAAAAATTATCGCTAGTTGTTGGTAATATACCCCTCTGTGTTATTCATGAGGTGTACTATCAGGGAATTCTGCCTCTATTTGAGTAATATTTTGAGCTAACCAGAACGGAATTTGTTCCCGTTTTGCGGGTAATTTGCCAATGATTGATTGTATAGTCTGTGGTGTAATTTTATTTGTGTTCCCCTGGTGAGGAGTGTGCTGTTGAATTTTTATTACTGGTTGGCTGTTAAAGTCCGCATGACATATTGGACCAATTGTCTATGTATTTATTAATTGTTTTAGCTGAACTAAAAGTTCTCTGACTGACATTTCTTCAATGTCAGGATGTGGTGTATAGCTGGCTAGAACCGGCCATGTGGCTCCTGGTCTACCTAGTGGACCAAGCCTGGTAATTTCATTGTGATGTTTTAGGGCGCCATTAAACCAGAGCTGATGCTCCTGGTAAGTTAGTGGAATTTCAACGTCCTTGAAAGGAACGTATCCCGTTGGAGGTTCCTCTGCTTTGTAGTAGTGGAACTCGTGTGTCACAGCATTTGCTGCTGGAAAAGTTATCCATGAATAGAATACCTCTATCTGCCGATATTAATGTGCCTCTATTACAGTATAACTTTACCACCTCTCGATGATACCCCGTTATTTAAAAGTTTGTAAGTTACACTCCTTCTTACATTTATTGGGATGATTATTGCATCATCTTCATTTTGTTGGAGAGCTGTGTCATTTAAGACTGCTTGAGCTGGTATTCTAGCTCTCTCTCTTTCGTCGTCACTCATTTTTTTTTTAATGAAAGTTTGCAGAGCAAGTTTCAAGGAAACAAAGATTAGGTGCACAATATTTTGGAACACTGTATCCTTCAACGTTGACTAAATCAAAAACTAATACATAGGATTCTCCTCCTACTAAGTTTTGGCAGATATTAACCTTTCACCCACTCCAGACATCTATTGGAGTTTTTACGGGAAAAGTGTCTGTGTGAAAAGTTACTCTAGTATCTAGCATTAAATTATCGCCTTACCAAACGTTGGGCGCCATGTAGTGTAGTTCCTATATTCCCAATAGGCTCTGCGCAACGGAATAACATAAACAATAGTTTAGACGTAGGACTTAGGTCGACTAGGTCTCTATTGAATATGTTAGACTTAATTATGAATGCCAGCTAGCTCAGAGGTCACTAGAAAGTTTCTCGAATTCACAAGAGGGGATTCGTTTCTGACAACCGCATAAACATGACAACTTTTCTCCCCCAAGAATAAGGAGTATATCTCCAGAGTTGCGGAAACAATAGATAACTATTTTGCTCAGTCACTTGTGCATGCTTAGTTTCACCAGAAGCGCAGAGAAACAGAGAGACGGGCGTTTTCAATAAAAGAGGTTATTTATTGAGCAGTCTTCTTTCTCATGCAAGAGAAGTGAATTGCTACAATCGCAATACTTGCCATAAAGTAAAGTGCGTACAGTAAAAAGAGTATTATAAAATAATACTGTAAAAGCATGGTATGGTTTCTAAGCCATACGGTACTTAAAATGGATAAATTGCATACAATGATAAAATAATGACTAACTGGTGCTTCTAAGATACGCCTACCCCGGTGTACCTAACCTAAGCCTAGTACATGGGAAGAAGTACGGGAGAAGCAGTTTAAAGGTAAATAGTTTCTGCCAAGAATCTAAACCAAGAATTCTCTAAGGGTCTAATCAGCTCTGTACCTGGTTTAGAATGTAGGAGGTCTTGTATCTCTCTCTCAGGACTCGATCTCCCAGCAACCCACAAGGGTAGCAGGGAAACACTGGAGCTGGATTTCTCGGCAAGAGAAAAGACAGCGTCTCACTCAGTGCGTCAGCGGGAGGGTCGGCTTCCTTCGGCACGTGCTACAGCAGGGCGTCGGGCAAGTAGATAGTCGATCTGCTCCAAACCACCGTGTGTTTTGCTAGGGCAGATGCTGGTATATTTATACCTGGAAGGTGCCGATTTTGACGTAAGGTTGGACATAAGACGTCACTAAGAACTCGCAGTTCTTTCAGGACTCCAGGAGTTCTAGGACAAATCAATACAGAAGCAGGGGGAAGTCCCGGACTTCTGCAGGCTTGTTTCTCTAAGAACACGTTGTGCTTTCTAGGAGTCTATGGGAGTAGCCTTGCCGTATTTGGACTGCATTGGCTATGTCTTAATATGGGTATGATTCTTATGCCTATATAAGGACATGATTTGATATAACCACATAAGGGCATACATCGGGCAGGGGCGGCCTTAGGCATGTGCAAGCTGTGCACCTGCACAGGGCCACCAAACCCCAGGGGCCACCACGCCAATATATATCCTTAATATACTTCATTCTCTGAGGATGGATACATATTTGCGTGGCGGCCTGGCAGGGGTTTGGCGGACTCCGGCTCTGTTCCACTTCCAAACACCCTGATCCCTCCCTCTTCACTGGCCTCCGTGCTCCGCCCTGCCCGGACCCCCTCTTCCGGGGCCTCCCTACCTAAGCTCCCTGCCCAGGGCCGCCATGAGCCTAGAGCCGCCCCTGCATCGGGAATATTAAACTAGTGTCCTAGATTCGTCCACAACACTTCCTTCACCTCTGTGAAACTCCGTCGTTGTTGTGCTACTGCCGCTGTGTAGTCAGGGTAGAAGGTGACTTCTGAATTTTCGATTTTGATCGGTGGGGTAACTCGTGCGGCTTGCAAAATGGCATCGCAGTCACGAAAATTTAAAATGCGCGCCAAGATCGGACTTGGCGGATTCCCAGGGTGCGTCTTGCCTCCTGGCACGCGGTGGGCCCGCTCCACCAAGAGATAATTAGAAAGTCCTCTCGGTTGGAGCTGGTTAAGAAATCAGGAGCTGGACCCCCGGCCGTCTCCGGTACCCCAACCAGGCTTACATTATTGCATCGGGATCTACCTTCTTGCTCGTCCAGCTTGGCCTTCAGCAGGGTATTATCTTCCTCTAGCTTGCGCACTTTGGTCTGTAGCTCCACCGTGTCTGACGAGAGTCCTGTCGTCATTTTCTCCACATCTCCCAAGTGATCTGACATTTTGGCGAGGTCCGCGCGCATGAGAGAGATGTCGGTGGAGATTGTGCCCATGGAGGACTGCATTGTCTTCAAGGCCGCCATGACATCCTGGAGTGTGATCCCCTCAGCAGCACCAGGGTTGTCGGCCGGGCGGGTTGATGAGTGCGACGTGTCACCTTTAGCAGATTCTGTGGCATCTTTGGTGTACGCGTATTTATCTAGCCGGGGAACCTGCTGCATTCTGGACCCCCTGCCGCTCATTGCTCCTTCTTGCGGTGTACTTCTCGTGGTCCAGTGTGGCGGCAAAATGTAAGCGGTGTGCAAGTGGGCTCGCGCCGTGTCCACTGCAGTGTCACCGGCCCGGGAACAGGGCCAGATGACCTCACCCGGTGCCTTCCAATTCGGGCCTGAGTCGTCCGCGCCGTCTCTCTACTGGGGAGCCCTTTGAGTTCTGTGGGTGTCTCGGGTCTCAGTGCCACAAGCGATACATGTCCTCACCTCCGCCCCGTCCCGATGGAAATGATAGGGGCCGCGCAGTGGCGCCACCCGAACTCCTCGCTGGTGCTGGCCACCATATTGCGGTGCGGGTCACAATGGCAAGGCGATATCCACCGCTCTCGTGGGCCAGTATCTTGCCAGTCCTTTGCGGGGTATCATCTGTTGGCCAGTGGGATGATTTACGGGCCTCCGTCTACCTCCACCTCGGCTCCGCGGCCCGCGAGGTCCGTCAGGCGGCTGTCGCCTCCTCTGCCCTGGATCCGGGCCGGCATGTGCCCCCCCCGGCCACCGAAGGGATCTCTCGCTGTTGGTCGGCGCAGGCGCGGGGCCCCAGTCTGTGTTACCCTCTCGTCCGGGTCACCTCGCTTTCTTCCGGCGACTCCTCTTCCGTACTGGCCGTCACACCTCCGGGTCCCTTCAATACTTTAGGCCCCGGCTCCGGCAGTATCGTTAGGCCGCGATTTGCGTGGCGGCGTCGCGACGCGGTTGTGGGGAGTGCAGCGAAGCGGTTAGGCTTGTTGGGCAGCGGAGTCACTCCTGTTGAAGGTTTCCAGCTGCAGCACCGTCGTTAGGCAGGATAAATGGGCGGATAATTGTAGTGATCAAGTCCACACAGAGGATGATGTAGAGATGTTTATTTGTAATCAAGTAGTTAAGATGGTAATAACGCCCCACCAGGAACATCTAGCATGATGCTCAGCCCAATGCTAACTGTCATCTACAGCCCACAGAGCCCCAACATTCTACAATACATCATAGCTGCAACATTCCACAAGCTGGGGTAGAGAAGGAGATAATATGCAAAGCATAAACAGGATGCAAGAATACTACATTTTCCCCTTTTGTCCGAAATGAAAACAAACAGAGAAAGAACACAGATCAAAAATAACCTCGGTAAGAAAGAACCAAAGAAACAAACAGAAGAATAAAACCCATCCTCCTTTAGAATAGAAACTGAATAAGTCAGGAAGACAAAAAAAAGCAAGCAAACTTACAAGAACCTATCCACTCTCCCTTCAATAACAGAAGAAAGATAAGAAAACAGCAGACAGGAAAATGAAGATTGAAAATACCAACGGCTAACCGACATACACACCTACTGGCCAGACAGGAATGCAAGACGGATAGACAAAAGTATAAGAACCAAGATAGCGTTAAATATATTTGGTAAAGAACCACAACACGAGAGTGAGAACAAAATAAAAACAAGGGAAAACGGATAAAATTGCAACATCAAAAGAAGACAAAATTACCCATCCTCTCACCAAAAAGTTAAACATAAGCATGTAGAAAAAACTATTACAATGAAGAAAAACTCTCCCACAAGAGGGATTTAGCGTTTCAACCAGAAGAACAATAAATGTAAGGCATATAATACCCAAATCCAACCCCAACAGAGGGATAGAAAAGGCTCCTCATATAGAGAAGTAGTATGTAGACTGCGTATACGGGAATAAAACCCAACAAAGTTCCTTAGCACTGAGAATATGGGACTTAGACCAAAAATTAGAAACCTAGGTGGGACTAACACCCCCTAAACAGGTGGGACTGACACCCCCTAAACATAGGTAAGTCCCTTAGCACTGAGAAAATGGGACTAAGACCAAAAATAGAAACATAGGTGGGACTAATACTCCCTTGCCAGGTGGGACTGACACCCCCTAAACCTAGGTGGGACTAACACCCCCTAAACAGGTGGGACTAACACCCCCTAAAAACTGGATAATTAGGATTTAATCCAATATAGTGCATAGGTGGGACTCAAACCCCCTAATAGGATATGGGACTTAAAACTCACCCCTTAGGATTATGGGACTACAACCCATTCCTACAAACAAAAACACACAGCGTCATCAATAAATAAATACTATATAAAGTACGAACTCCAATTCAAGACACAAGATGGCAGAAGTAACCTTGTTTAGTGCCTTGTAAAACTGTTCATGTTTTAAAGAAGGATACACGTCTTTCCACTGAAGTAAAAAAAAAATTGCAGACAACATTCCAGACGATCAAGACGAAAACTTTGGCACACCAAACTCACCACAAGCATCAGAGGTCTATCTGGTGTAAAATGACCCTCGAGAAGAAAAGATCATTTTCTACTAACATTGTGTTTGTAAATACGGGATAAAAACATATGGCAGTGAACATTATGAAATGATACATCAACAACCCAAAATGAAAAAAAACAAAAAAACACTGCTTCATAAAACCATGAAGACAAAAATCCCTGCACAGAAAATAAGTTAATGTTACGCCGGTGAGCGTACTCTCTCACCCGAGATGGGAATTCAAAGATCTTAGTCAAAGAACAATGAACATTTTAAAAGATGCCTTAATGTAATTTCATCCGGTTAATCAAAAGTGAGATGCTTTTTCTTTAATTTAACTTTATGGACAAAAAAAACGTGAACAGCAGGCATTTCCTCATTCTCCGATTGTAGGGAGGACGTGACTTTCCAAGATGGTGACACGTCTTTTGATGTAAGGCCGGGTGGTTCTGGTAGCGCTTCCGCAGCTCAAGACGTAAGTGCTGTATAATGAGAAAGATTGCGTCACAAAGGGCTGAGGCGAAGGTAGGCTTTCCGCGCTCCTCAATGCTTTAAATAAAAAGTTGACGGTTGAAAGAAAACAAATGCGCTGTTCAAATTAATGGTTTCCTTGCAAAATAAATGTGTGCAGCACTTAGATAAGTACCGTTAATAGTGCCTCGTTAATTACACTTTCCTTTCGCTTGATCATAAAGTGAGGTGATAGTCTCGAACAGCTGTGAAAGGCATACAGTTTTCTTTTCATTTGAACTGATAACAGCTTTTAAACATCTTGAATACAGACAGTCCCAAAAGCGATGTTTCAAACCAGTAAACCACTTCCTCGAATACACAATTGTCAGATTTCCTCGAATATACAGCTGACATCTATGGGGCACTTATCCTTGCACAGTTAATAACATGAAGGCCTTTTAAAAACGAAGATTAGACCGACATTTATATTCCATTTGCCAGGTGCGTAGTTTCTAACGTGCTGCCGCTAGAGATAGTAACGAACATCAGCTTCAAAGCATTTAAATTAATTGGTTGCAGCATAACCAAAAACATAGACAGCAACTTAAAAATGAGTTCGTAACACACATGAACAATTAAATTGTTTAGACATTGAATAGCACGCATCACCTGACGCAGAATATCTTTTCAATAATGTCATTGTGTAGGTTTCATTTGATTTATAGCAGACAAAAACAAGGAACAAAAACGTGCTTACTCTTGTTGAATGTCCAGGTGAGCCACGCTTAACACGCTTGAGCAGGGCTGTCCGATCTGAAGGACACTGGTGGGGCTTTAAAGCGTGCTGATGTTCCCTTAGTGGCTCCTTGGTTTTTGGCTCCTTATGTTCCTTAGTTTCTTCTTTTGATTCATGTAGCTCACGCTTGTTGTGGCTTCTTGCTGAAATCTGCGCCATGTCTAGTTGCTGTAAACTGCGGCAGTTGCTTTTTAAAAGTAAATTAGAGGTTTCTTTAGCCACTTGTACCTTGATTTAAGCGTAGATTCTTCTAGTCCTCGTCGCCATAAATAATGTAGTGATCAAGTCCACACAGAGGATGATGTAGAGATGTTTATTTGTAATCAAGTAGTTAAGATAGTAATACCGCCCCACCAGGAACATCTAGCATGATGCTCAGCCCAATGCTAACTGTCATCTACAGCCCACAGAGCCCCAACATTCTACAATACATCATAGCTGCAACCTTCCACAAGCTGGGGTAGAGAAGAAGATAATATGCAAAGCATAAAAAGGATGCAAGAATACTACAATAATGTGGGGAAAGCCCTTCAGGTCACAGAGCTCTGTTAAGCTGCGAATTACAAAAAACACAGTTGATGGACAGAATGTAGAACAATGTCATACATTCACCCCAGTACAAGGATCTGGGCCTAAATCCATCGTTTTTTTCACTCCACACCACCCTGGGTTAGACACTGGCTATATGCAAATCAGCTCTGACCCTTTGCCTCATGGGAAAAGTCAAGTCCGAACTACCAAGCCATGTCTTTCCCAGACCAGAATCAAGCATCCAAGGACCGGTTTCTGGCTATCAGCCTTCATTCAGCCTGGATAGCTTGACTCCAGTGGTGTGGAGAGCCTGGGACTCACGTCTGAGCATACCCAGCCCACTCGGGGTGAAAATTACAAAAAACACAGTTGATGGACAGAATGTAGAACAATGTCATACATTCACCCCAGTACAAGGATCTGGGCCTAAATCCATTGTTTTTTTCACTCCACACCACCCTGGGTTAGACAGTAGCTATATGCAAATCAGCTCTGACCCTTTGCCTCATGTGAAAAATCCAGTCCGAACTACCAAGCCATGTCTTTCCCAGACCGGAATTAAGCATCCAAGGACCGGTTTCTGGCTATCAGCCTTCATTCAGCCTGGATAGCTTGACTCCAGTGGTGTGGAGAGCCTGGGACTCACGTCTGAGCATACCCAGCCCACTCGGGGTGAAAATTACAAAAAACACAGTTGATGGACAGAATGTAGAACAATGTCATACATTCACCCCAGTACAAGGATCTGGGCCTAAATCCGTCGTTTTTTTCACTCCACACCACCCTGGGTTAGACACTGGCTATATGCAAATCAGCTCTGACCCTTTGCCTCATGGGAAAAGTCCAGTCCGAACTACCAAGCCATGTCTTTCCCAGACCGGAATCAAGCATTCAAGGACCGGTTTCTGGCTATCAGCCTTCATTCAGCCTGGATAGCTTGACTCCAGTGGTGTGGAGAGCCTGGGACTCACGTCTGAGCATACCCAGCCCACTCGGGGTGAAAATTACAAAAAACACAGTTGATGGACAGAATTTAGAACAATGTCATACATTCACTCCAGTACAAGGATCTGGGCCTAAATCCATCGTTTTTTTCACTCCACACCACCCTGGGTTAGACACTGGCTATATGCAAATCAGCTCTGACCCTTTGCCTCATGGGAAAAGTCCAGTCCGAACTACCAAGCCATGTCTTTCCCAGACCGGAATCAAGCATCCAAGGACCGGTTTCTGGCTATCAGCCTTCATTCAGCCTGGATAGCTTGACTCCAGTGGTGTGGAGAGCCTGGGACTCACGTCTGAGCATACCCAGCCCACTCGGGGTGAAAATTACAAAAAACACAGTTGATGGACAGAATGTAGAACAATGTCATACATTCACCCCAGTACAAGGATCTGGGCCTAAATCCGCCGTTTTTTTCACTCCACACCACCCTGGGTTAGACACTGGCTATATGCAAATCAGCTCTGACCCTTTGCCTCATGGGAAAAGTCCAGTCCGAACTACCAAGCCATGTCTTTCCCAGACCGGAATCAAGCATCCAAGGACCGGTTTCTGGCTATCAGCCTTCATTCAGCCTGGATAGCTTGACTCCAGTGGTGTGGAGAGCCTGGGACTCACGTCTGAGCATACCCAGCCCACTCGGGGTGAAAATTTCAAAAAACACAGTTGATGGACAGAATGTAGAACAATGTCATACATTCACCCCAGTACAAGGATCTGGGCCTAAATCCATCGTTTTTTTCACTCCACACCACCCTGGGTTAGACACTAGCTATATGCAAATCAGCTCTGACCCTTTGCCTCATGGGAAAAGTCCAGTCCGAACTACCAAGCCATGTCTTTCCCAGACCGGAATCAAGCATCCAAGGACCGGTTTCTGGCTATCAGCCTTCATTCAGCCTGGATAGCTTGACTCCAGTGGTGTGGAGAGCCTGGGACTCACGTCTGAGCATACCCAGCCCACTCGGGGTGAAAATTACAAAAAACACAGTTGATGGACAGAATGTAGAACAATGTCATACATTCACCCCAGTACAAGGATCTGGGCCTAAATCCATCGTTTTTTTCACTCCACACCACCCCGGGTTAGACACTGGCTATATGCAAATCAGCTCTGACCCTTTGCCTCATGGGAAAAGTCCAGTCCGAACTACCAAGCCATGTCTTTCCCAGACCGGAATCAAGCATCCAAGGACCGGTTTCTGGCTATCAGCATTCATTCAGCCTGGATAGCTTGACTCCAGTGGTGTGGAGAGTCTGGGACTCACGTCTGAGCATACCCAGCCCACTCGGGGTGAAAATTACAAAAAACACAGTTGATGGACAGAATGTAGAACAATGTCATACATTCACCCCAGTACAAGGATCTGGGCCTAAATCCGTCGTTTTTTTCACTCCACACCACCCTGGGTTAGACACTGGCTATATGCAAATCAGCTCTGACCCTTTGCCTCATGGGAAAAGTCCAGTCCTAACTACCAAGACATGTCTTTCCCAGACCGGAATCAAGCATCCAAGGACCGGTTTCTGGCTATCAGCCTTCATTCAGCCTGGATAGCTTGACTCCAGTGGTGTGGAGAGCCTGGGACTCACGTCTGAGCATACCCAGCCCACTCGGGGTGAAAATTACAAAAAACACAGTTGATGGACAGAATGTAGAACAATGTCATACATTCAACCCAGTACAAGGATCTGGGCCTAAATCCATCGTTTTTTTCACTCCACACCACCCTGGGTTAGACACTAGCTATATGCAAATCAGCTCTGACCCTTTGCCTCATGGGAAAAGTCCAGTCCGAACTACCAAGCCATGTCTTTCCCAGACCGGAATCAAGCATCCAAGGACCGGTTTCTGGCTATCAGCCTTCATTCAGCCTGGATAGCTTGACTCCAGTGGTGTGGAGAGCCTGGGACTCACGTCTGAGCATACCCAGCCCACTCGGGGTGAAAATGTCAAAAAACACAGTTGATGGACAGAATGTAGAACAATGTCATACATTCACCCCAGTACAAGGATCTGGGCCTAAATCCATCGTTTTTTTCACTCCACACCACCCTGGGTTAGACACTAGCTATATGCAAATCAGCTCTGACCCTTTGCCTCATGGGAAAAGTCCAGTCCGAACTACCAAGCCATGTCTTTCCCAGACCGGAATCAAGCATCCAAGGACCGGTTTCTGGCTATCAGCCTTCATTCAGCCTGGATAGCTTGACTCCAGTGGTGTGGAGAGCCTGGGACTCACGTCTGAGCATACCCAGCCCACTCGGGGTGAAAATTACAAAAAACACAGTTGATGGACAGAATGTAGAACAATGTCATACATTCACCCCAGTACAAGGATCTGGGCCTAAATCCGTCGTTTTTTTCACTCCACACCACCCTGGGTTAGACACTGGCTATATGCAAATCAGCTCTGACCCTTTGCCTCATGGGAAAAGTCCAGTCCGAACTACCAAGCCATGTCTTTCCCAGACCGGAATCAAGCATTCAAGGACCGGTTTCTGGCTATCAGCCTTCATTCAGCCTGGATAGCTTGACTCCAGTGGTGTGGAGAGCCTGGGACTCACGTCTGAGCATACCCAGCCCACTCGGGGTGAAAATTACAAAAAACACAGTTGATGGACAGAATTTAGAACAATGTCATACATTCACTCCAGTACAAGGATCTGGGCCTAAATCCATCGTTTTTTTCACTCCACACCACCCTGGGTTAGACACTGGCTATATGCAAATCAGCTCTGACCCTTTGCCTCATGGGAAAAGTCCAGTCCGAACTACCAAGCCATGTCTTTCCCAGACCGGAATCAAGCATCCAAGGACCGGTTTCTGGCTATCAGCCTTCATTCAGCCTGGATAGCTTGACTCCAGTGGTGTGGAGAGCCTGGGACTCACGTCTGAGCATACCCAGCCCACTCGGGGTGAAAATTACAAAAAACACAGTTGATGGACAGAATGTAGAACAATGTCATACATTCACCCCAGTACAAGGATCTGGGCCTAAATCCGCCGTTTTTTTCACTCCACACCACCCTGGGTTAGACACTGGCTATATGCAAATCAGCTCTGACCCTTTGCCTCATGGGAAAAGTCCAGTCCGAACTACCAAGCCATGTCTTTCCCAGACCGGAATCAAGCATCCAAGGACCGGTTTCTGGCTATCAGCCTTCATTCAGCCTGGATAGCTTGACTCCAGTGGTGTGGAGAGCCTGGGACTCACGTCTGAGCATACCCAGCCCACTCGGGGTGAAAATTTCAAAAAACACAGTTGATGGACAGAATGTAGAACAATGTCATACATTCACCCCAGTACAAGGATCTGGGCCTAAATCCATCGTTTTTTTCACTCCACACCACCCTGGGTTAGACACTAGCTATATGCAAATCAGCTCTGACCCTTTGCCTCATGGGAAAAGTCCAGTCCGAACTACCAAGCCATGTCTTTCCCAGACCGGAATCAAGCATCCAAGGACCGGTTTCTGGCTATCAGCCTTCATTCAGCCTGGATAGCTTGACTCCAGTGGTGTGGAGAGCCTGGGACTCACGTCTGAGCATACCCAGCCCACTCGGGGTGAAAATTACAAAAAACACAGTTGATGGACAGAATGTAGAACAATGTCATACATTCACCCCAGTACAAGGATCTGGGCCTAAATCCATCGTTTTTTTCACTCCACACCACCCCGGGTTAGACACTGGCTATATGCAAATCAGCTCTGACCCTTTGCCTCATGGGAAAAGTCCAGTCCGAACTACCAAGCCATGTCTTTCCCAGACCGGAATCAAGCATCCAAGGACCGGTTTCTGGCTATCAGCATTCATTCAGCCTGGATAGCTTGACTCCAGTGGTGTGGAGAGTCTGGGACTCACGTCTGAGCATACCCAGCCCACTCGGGGTGAAAATTACAAAAAACACAGTTGATGGACAGAATGTAGAACAATGTCATACATTCACCCCAGTACAAGGATCTGGGCCTAAATCCGTCGTTTTTTTCACTCCACACCACCCTGGGTTAGACACTGGCTATATGCAAATCAGCTCTGACCCTTTGCCTCATGGGAAAAGTCCAGTCCTAACTACCAAGACATGTCTTTCCCAGACCGGAATCAAGCATCCAAGGACCGGTTTCTGGCTATCAGCCTTCATTCAGCCTGGATAGCTTGACTCCAGTGGTGTGGAGAGCCTGGGACTCACGTCTGAGCATACCCAGCCCACTCGGGGTGAAAATTACAAAAAACACAGTTGATGGACAGAATGTAGAACAATGTCATACATTCAACCCAGTACAAGGATCTGGGCCTAAATCCATCGTTTTTTTCACTCCACACCACCCTGGGTTAGACACTAGCTATATGCAAATCAGCTCTGACCCTTTGCCTCATGGGAAAAGTCCAGTCCGAACTACCAAGCCATGTCTTTCCCAGACCGGAATCAAGCATCCAAGGACCGGTTTCTGGCTATCAGCCTTCATTCAGCCTGGATAGCTTGACTCCAGTGGTGTGGAGAGCCTGGGACTCACGTCTGAGCATACCCAGCCCACTCGGGGTGAAAATGTCAAAAAACACAGTTGATGGACAGAATGTAGAACAATGTCATACATTCACCCCAGTACAAGGATCTGGGCCTAAATCCATCGTTTTTTTCACTCCACACCACCCTGGGTTAGACACTAGCTATATGCAAATCAGCTCTGACCCTTTGCCTCATGGGAAAAGTCCAGTCCGAACTACCAAGCCATGTCTTTCCCAGACCGGAATCAAGCATCCAAGGACCGGTTTCTGGCTATCAGCCTTCATTCAGCCTGGATAGCTTGACTCCAGTGGTGTGGAGAGCCTGGGACTCACGTCTGAGCATACCCAGCCCACTCGGGGTGAAAATTACAAAAAACACAGTTGATGGACAGAATGTAGAACAATGTCATACATTCACCCCAGTACAAGGATCTGGGCCTAAATCCATCGTTTTTTTCACTCCACACCACCCCGGGTTAGACACTGGCTATATGCAAATCAGCTCTGACCCTTTGCCTCATGGGAAAAGTCCAGTCCGAACTACCAAGCCATGTCTTTCCCAGACCGGAATCAAGCATCCAAGGACCGGTTTCTGGCTATCAGCATTCATTCAGCCTGGATAGCTTGACTCCAGTGGTGTGGAGAGTCTGGGACTCACGTCTGAGCATACCCAGCCCACTCGGGGTGAAAATTACAAAAAACACAGTTGATGGACAGAATGTAGAACAATGTCATACATTCACCCCAGTACAAGGATCTGGGCCTAAATCCGTCGTTTTTTTCACTCCACACCACCCTGGGTTAGACACTGGCTATATGCAAATCAGCTCTGACCCTTTGCCTCATGGGAAAAATCCAGTCCTAACTACCAAGACATGTCTTTCCCAGACCGGAATCAAGCATCCAAGGACCGGTTTCTGGCTATCAGCCTTCATTCAGCCTGGATAGCTTGACTCCAGTGGTGTGGAGAGCCTGGGACTCACGTCTGAGCATACCCAGCCCACTCGGGGTGAAAATTACAAAAAACACAGTTGATGGACAGAATGTAGAACAATGTCATACATTCAACCCAGTACAAGGATCTGGGCCTAAATCCATCGTTTTTTTCACTCCACACCACCCTGGGTTAGACACTGGCTATAAGCAAATCAGCTCTGACCCTTTGCCTCATGGGAAAAGTCCAGTCCGAACTACCAAGCCATGTCTTTCCCAGACCGGAATCAAGCATCCAAGGACCGGTTTCTGGCTATCAGCCTTCATTCAGCCTGGATAGCTTGACTCCAGTGGTGTGGAGAGCCTGGGACTCACGTCTGAGCATTCCCAGCCCACTCGGGGTGAAAATTACAAAAAACACAGTTGATGGACAGAATGTAGAACAATGTCATACATTCACCCCAGTACAAGGATCTGGGCCTAAATCCATCGTTTTTTTCACTCCACACCACCCTGGGTTAGACACTAGCTATATGCAAATCAGCTCTGACCCTTTGCCTCATGGGAAAAGTCCAGTCCGAACTACCAAGCCATGTCTTTCCCAGACCGGAATCAAGCATCCAAGGACCGGTTTCTGGCTATCAGCCTTCATTCAGCCTGGATAGCTTGACTCCAGTGGTGTGGAGAGCCTGGGACTCACGTCTGAGCATACCCAGCCCACTCGGGGTGAAAATTACAAAAAACACAGTTGATGGACAGAATGTAGAACAATGTCATACATTCACCCCAGTACAAGGATCTGGGCCTAAATCCATCGTTTTTTTCACTCCACACCACCCTGGGTTAGACACTGGCTATATGCAAATCAGCTCTGACCCTTTGCCTCATGGGAAAAGTCCAGTCCGAACTACCAAGCCATGTCTTTCCCAGACCGGAATCAAGCATCCAAGGACCGGTTTCTGGCTATCAGCCTTCATTCAGCCTGGATAGCTTGACTCCAGTGGTGTGGAGAGTCTGGGACTCACGTCTGAGCATACCCAGCCCACTCGGGGTGAAAATTACAAAAAACACAGTTGATGGAAAGAATGTAGAACAATGTCATACATTCACCCCAGTACAAGGATCTGGGCCTAAATCCGTCGTTTTTTTCACTCCACACAACCCTGGGTTAGACACTGGCTATATGCAAATCAGCTCTGACCCTTTGCCTCATGGGAAAAGTCCAGTCCTAACTACCAAGCCATGTCTTTCCCAGACCGGAATCAAGCATCCAAGGACCGGTTTCTGGCTATCAGCCTTCATTCAGCCTGGATAGCTTGACTCCAGTGGTGTGGAGAGTCTGGGACTCACGTCTGAGCATACCCAGCCCACTCGGGGTGAAAATTACAAAAAACACAGTTGATGGACAGAATGTAGAACAATGTCATACATTCACCCCAGTACAAGGATCTGGGCCTAAATCCGTCGTTTTTTTCACTCCACACCACCCTGGGTTAGACACTGGCTATATGCAAATCAGCTCTGACCCTTTGCCTCATGGGAAAAGTCCAGTCCTAACTACCAAGACATGTCTTTCCCAGACCGGAATCAAGCATCCAAGGACCGGTTTCTGGCTATCAGCCTTCATTCAGCCTGGATAGCTTGACTCCAGTGGTGTGGAGAGCCTGGGACTCACGTCTGAGCATACCCAGCCCACTCGGGGTGAAAATTACAAAAAACACAGTTGATGGACAGAATGTAGAACAATGTCATACATTCAACCCAGTACAAGGATCTGGGCCTAAATCCATCGTTTTTTTCACTCCACACCACCCTGGGTTAGACACTGGCTATAAGCAAATCAGCTCTGACCCTTTGCCTCATGGGAAAAGTCCAGTCCGAACTACCAAGCCATGTCTTTCCCAGACCGGAATCAAGCATCCAAGGACCGGTTTCTGGCTATCAGCCTTCATTCAGCCTGGATAGCTTGACTCCAGTGGTGTGGAGAGCCTGGGACTCACGTCTGAGCATTCCCAGCCCACTCGGGGTGAAAATTACAAAAAACACAGTTGATGGACAGAATGTAGAACAATGTCATACATTCACCCCAGTACAAGGATCTGGGCCTAAATCCATCGTTTTTTTCACTCCACACCACCCTGGGTTAGACACTAGCTATATGCAAATCAGCTCTGACCCTTTGCCTCATGGGAAAAGTCCAGTCCGAACTACCAAGCCATGTCTTTCCCAGACCGGAATCAAGCATCCAAGGACCGGTTTCTGGCTATCAGCCTTCATTCAGCCTGGATAGCTTGACTCCAGTGGTGTGGAGAGCCTGGGACTCACGTCTGAGCATACCCAGCCCACTCGGGGTGAAAATTACAAAAAACACAGTTGATGGACAGAATGTAGAACAATGTCATACATTCACCCCAGTACAAGGATCTGGGCCTAAATCCATCGTTTTTTTCACTCCACACCACCCTGGGTTAGACACTGGCTATATGCAAATCAGCTCTGACCCTTTGCCTCATGGGAAAAGTCCAGTCCGAACTACCAAGCCATGTCTTTCCCAGACCGGAATCAAGCATCCAAGGACCGGTTTCTGGCTATCAGCCTTCATTCAGCCTGGATAGCTTGACTCCAGTGGTGTGGAGAGTCTGGGACTCACGTCTGAGCATACCCAGCCCACTCGGGGTGAAAATTACAAAAAACACAGTTGATGGACAGAATGTAGAACAATGTCATACATTCACCCCAGTACAAGGATCTGGGCCTAAATCCGTCGTTTTTTTCACTCCACACAACCCTGGGTTAGACACTGGCTATATGCAAATCAGCTCTGACCCTTTGCCTCATGGGAAAAGTCCAGTCCTAACTACCAAGCCATGTCTTTCCCAGACCGGAATCAAGCATCCAAGGACCGGTTTCTGGCTATCAGCCTTCATTCAGCCTGGATAGCTTGACTCCAGTGGTGTTGAGAGCCTGGGACTCACGTCTGAGCATACCCAGCCCACTCGGGGTGAAAATTACAAAAAACACAGTTGATGGACAGAATGTAGAACAATGTCATACATTCACCCCAGTACAAGGATCTGGGCCTAAATCCGCCGTTTTTTTCACTCCACACCACCCTGGGTTAGACACTGGCTATATGCAAATCAGCTCTGACCCTTTGCCTCATGGGAAAAGTCCAGTCCGAACTACCAAGCCATGTCTTTCCCAAACCGGAATCAAGAATCCAAGGACCGGTTTCTGGCTATCAGCCTTCATTCAGCCTGGATAGCTTGACTCCAGTGGTGTGGAGAGCCTGGGACTCACGTCTGAGCATACCCAGCCCACTCGGGGTGAAAATTACAAAAAACACAGTTGATGGACAGAATGTAGAACAATGTCATACATTCACCCCAGTACAAGGATCTGGGCCTAAATCCATCGTTTTTTTCACTCCATACCACCCTGGGTTAGACACTGGCTATATGCAAATCAGCTCTGACCCTTTGCCTCATGGGAAAAGTCCAGTCGGAACTACCAAGCCATGTCTTTCCCAGACCGGAATCAAGCATCCAAGGACCGGTTTCTGGCTATCAGCCTTCATTCAGCCTGGATAGCTTGACTCCAGTGGTGTGGAGAGCCTGGGACTCACGTCTGAGCATACCCAGCCAACTCTGGGTGAAAATTACAAAAAACACTGTTGATGGACAGAATGTAGAACAATGTCATTCATTCACCCCAGTACAAGGATCTGGGCCTAAATCCGTCGTTTTTTTCACTCCACACCACCCTGGGTTAGACACTGGCGATATGCAAATCAGCTCTGACCCATTGCCTCATGGGAAAAGTCCAGTCCGAACTACCAAGCCATGTCTTTCCCAGACCGGAATCAAGCATCCAAGGACCGGTTTCTGGCTATCAGCCTTCATTCAGCCTGGATAGCTTGACTCCAAATGGGCGGATAATTGTAGTGATCAAGTCCACACAGAGGATGATGTAGAGATGTTTATTTGTAATCAAGTAGTTAAGATGGTAATAACGCCCCACCAGGAACATCTAGCATGATGCTCAGCCCAATGCTAACTATCATCTACAGCCCACAGAGCCCCAACATTCTACAATACATCATAGCTGCAACATTCCACAAGCTGGGGTAGAGAAGAAGATAATATGCAAAGCATAAAAAGGATGCAAGAATACTACAATAATGTGGGGAAAGCCCTTCAGGTCACAGAGCTCTGTTAAGCTGCGAATTACAAAAAACACAGTTGATAGACAGAATGTAGAACAATGTCATACATTCACCCCAGTACAAGGATCTGGGCCTAAATCCATCGTTTTTTTCACTCCACACCACCCTGGGTTAGACACTGGCTATATGCAAATCAGCTCTGACCCTTTGCCTCATGGGAAAAGTCCAGTCTGCACTACCAAGCCATGTCTTTCCCAGACCGGAATCAAGCATCCCAGGACCGGTTTCTGGCTATCAGCCTTCATTCAGCCTGGATAGCTTGACTCCAGTGGTGTGGAGAGCCTGGGACTCACGTCTGAGCATACCCAGCCCATTCAGGGTGAAAATTACAAAATACACAGTTGTTGGACGGAATGTAGAACAATGTCATACATTCACCCCAGTACAAGGATCTGGGCCTAAATCCATTGTTTTTTTCACTCCACACCACCCTGGGTTAGACACTGGCTATATGCAAATCAGCTCTGACCCTTTGCCTCATGGGAAAAGTCCAGTACGAACTACCAAGCCATGTCTTTCCCAGACCGGAATCAAGCATCCAAGGACCGGTTTCTGGCTATCAGCCTTCATTCAGCCTGGATAGCTTGACTCCAGTGGTGTGGAGAGCCTGGGACTCACGTCTGAGCATACCCAGCCCACTCGGGGTGAAAATTACAAAAAACACAGTTGATGGACAGAATGTAGAACAATGTCATACATTCACCCCAGTACAAGGATCTGGGCCTAAATCCATTGTTTTTTTCACTCCACACCACCCTGGGTTAGACACTGGCTATATGCAAATCAGCTCTGACCCTTTGCCTCATGGGAAAAGTCCAGTCCGAACTACCAAGCCATGTCTTTCCCAGACCGGAATCAAGCATCCAAGGACCGGTTTCTGGCTATCAGCCTTCATTCAGCCTGGATAGCTTGACTCCAGTGGTGTGGAGAGCCTGGGACTCACGTCTGAGCATACCCAGCCCACTCGGGGTGAAAATTACAAAAAACACAGTTGATGGACAGAATGTAGAACAATGTCATACATTCACCCCAGTACAAGGATCTGGGCCTAAATCCATCGTTCTTTTCACTCCACACCACCCTGGGTTAGACACTGGCTATATGCAAATCAGCTCTGACCCTTTGCCTCATGGGAAAAGTCCAGTCCGAACTACCAAGCCATGTCTTTCCCAGACCGGAATCAAGCATCCAAGGACCGGTTTCTGGCTATCAGCCTTCATTCAGCCTGAATAGCTTGACTCCAGTGGTGTGGAGAGCCTGGGACTCACGTCTGAGCATACCCAGCCCACTCGGGGTGAAAATTACAAAAAACACAGTTGATGGACAGAATGTAGAACAATGTCATACCTTCACCCCAGTACAAGGATCTGGGCCTAAATCCATCGTTGTTTTCACTCCACACCACCCTGGGATAGACACTGGCTATATGCAAATCAGCTCTGACCCTTTGCCTCATGGGAAAAGTCCAGTCCGAACTACCAAGCCATGTCTTTCCCAGACCGGCATCAAGCATCCAAGGACCGGTTTCTGGCTATCAGCCTTCATTCAGCCTGGATAGCTTGACTCCAGTGGTGTGGAGAGCCTGGGACTCACGTCTGAGCATACCCAGCCCACTCGGGGTGAAAATTACAAAAAACACAGTTGATGGACAGAATGTAGAACAATGTCATACATTCACCCCAGTACAAGGATCTGGGCCTAAATCCATAGTTTTTTTCACTCCACACCACCCTGGGTTAGACAGTAGCTATATGCAAATCAGCTCTGACCCTTTGCCTCATGGGAAAAGTCCAGTCCGAACGACCAAGCCATGTCTTTCCCAGACCGGAATCAAGCATCCAAGGACCGGTTTCTGGCTATCAGCCTTCATTCAGCCTGGATAGCTTGACTCCAGTGGTGTGGAGAGTCTGGGACTCACGTCTGAGCATACCCAGCCCACTCGGGGTGAAAATTACAAAAAACACAGTTGATGGACAGAATGTAGAACAATGTCATACATTCACCCCAGTACAAGGATCTGGGCCTAAATCTATCGTTTTTTTCACTCCACACCACCCTGGGTTAGACACTGGCTATATGCAAATCAGCTCTGACCCTTTGCCTCATGGGAAAAGTCCAGTCCGAACTACCAAGCCATGTCTTTCCCAGACCGGAATCAAGCATCCAAGGACCGGTTTCTGGCTATCAGCCTTCATTCAGCCTGGATAGCTTGACTCCAGTGGTGTGGAGAGCCTTGGACTCACGTCTGAGCATACCCAGCCCACTCGGGGTGAAAATTACAAAAAACACAGTTGATGGACAGAATGTAGAACAATGTCATACATTCACCCCAGTACAAGGATCTGGGCCTAAATCCGTCGTTTTTTTCACTCCACACCACCCTGGGTTAGACACTGGCTATATGCAAATCAGCTCTGACCCTTTGCCTCATGGGAAAAGTCCAGTCCGAACTACCAAGCCATGTCTTTCCCAGACCGGAATCAAGCATCCAAGGACCGGTTTCTGGCTATCAGCCTTCATTCAGCCTGGATAGCTTGACTCCAGTGGTGTGGAGAGCCTGGGACTCACGTCTGAGCATACCCAGCCCACTCTGGGTGAAAATTACAAAAAACACAGTTGATGGACAGAATGTAGAACAATGTCATACATTCACCCCAGTACAAGGATCTGGGCCTAAATCCATCGTTTTTTTCACTCCATACCACCCTGGGTTAGACACTGGCTATATGCAAATCAGCTCTGACCCTTTGCCTCATGGGAAAAGTCCAGTCGGAACTACCAAGCCATGTCTTTCCCAGACCGGAATCAAGCATCCAAGGACCGGTTTCTGGCTATCAGCCTTCATTCAGCCTGGATAGCTTGACTCCAGTGGTGTGGAGAGCCTGGGACTCACGTCTGAGCATACCCAGCCAACTCTGGGTGAAAATTACAAAAAACACTGTTGATGGACAGAATGTAGAACAATGTCATTCATTCACCCCAGTACAAGGATCTGGGCCTAAATCCGTCGTTTTTTTCACTCCACACCACCCTGGGTTAGACACTGGCGATATGCAAATCAGCTCTGACCCATTGCCTCATGGGAAAAGTCCAGTCCGAACTACCAAGCCATGTCTTTCCCAGACCGGAATCAAGCATCCAAGGACCGGTTTCTGGCTATCAGCCTTCATTCAGCCTGGATAGCTTGACTCCAAATGGGCGGATAATTGTAGTGATCAAGTCCACACAGAGGATGATGTAGAGATGTTTATTTGTAATCAAGTAGTTAAGATGGTAATAACGCCCCACCAGGAACATCTAGCATGATGCTCAGCCCAATGCTAACTATCATCTACAGCCCACAGAGCCCCAACATTCTACAATACATCATAGCTGCAACATTCCACAAGCTGGGGTAGAGAAGAAGATAATATGCAAAGCATAAAAAGGATGCAAGAATACTACAATAATGTGGGGAAAGCCCTTCAGGTCACAGAGCTCTGTTAAGCTGCGAATTACAAAAAACACAGTTGATAGACAGAATGTAGAACAATGTCATACATTCACCCCAGTACAAGGATCTGGGCCTAAATCCATCGTTTTTTTCACTCCACACCACCCTGGGTTAGACACTGGCTATATGCAAATCAGCTCTGACCCTTTGCCTCATGGGAAAAGTCCAGTCTGCACTACCAAGCCATGTCTTTCCCAGACCGGAATCAAGCATCCCAGGACCGGTTTCTGGCTATCAGCCTTCATTCAGCCTGGATAGCTTGACTCCAGTGGTGTGGAGAGCCTGGGACTCACGTCTGAGCATACCCAGCCCATTCAGGGTGAAAATTACAAAATACACAGTTGTTGGACGGAATGTAGAACAATGTCATACATTCACCCCAGTACAAGGATCTGGGCCTAAATCCATTGTTTTTTTCACTCCACACCACCCTGGGTTAGACACTGGCTATATGCAAATCAGCTCTGACCCTTTGCCTCATGGGAAAAGTCCAGTACGAACTACCAAGCCATGTCTTTCCCAGACCGGAATCAAGCATCCAAGGACCGGTTTCTGGCTATCAGCCTTCATTCAGCCTGGATAGCTTGACTCCAGTGGTGTGGAGAGCCTGGGACTCACGTCTGAGCATACCCAGCCCACTCGGGGTGAAAATTACAAAAAACACAGTTGATGGACAGAATGTAGAACAATGTCATACATTCACCCCAGTACAAGGATCTGGGCCTAAATCCATTGTTTTTTTCACTCCACACCACCCTGGGTTAGACACTGGCTATATGCAAATCAGCTCTGACCCTTTGCCTCATGGGAAAAGTCCAGTCCGAACTACCAAGCCATGTCTTTCCCAGACCGGAATCAAGCATCCAAGGACCGGTTTCTGGCTATCAGCCTTCATTCAGCCTGGATAGCTTGACTCCAGTGGTGTGGAGAGCCTGGGACTCACGTCTGAGCATACCCAGCCCACTCGGGGTGAAAATTACAAAAAACACAGTTGATGGACAGAATGTAGAACAATGTCATACATTCACCCCAGTACAAGGATCTGGGCCTAAATCCATCGTTCTTTTCACTCCACACCACCCTGGGTTAGACACTGGCTATATGCAAATCAGCTCTGACCCTTTGCCTCATGGGAAAAGTCCAGTCCGAACTACCAAGCCATGTCTTTCCCAGACCGGAATCAAGCATCCAAGGACCGGTTTCTGGCTATCAGCCTTCATTCAGCCTGAATAGCTTGACTCCAGTGGTGTGGAGAGCCTGGGACTCACGTCTGAGCATACCCAGCCCACTCGGGGTGAAAATTACAAAAAACACAGTTGATGGACAGAATGTAGAACAATGTCATACCTTCACCCCAGTACAAGGATCTGGGCCTAAATCCATCGTTGTTTTCACTCCACACCACCCTGGGATAGACACTGGCTATATGCAAATCAGCTCTGACCCTTTGCCTCATGGGAAAAGTCCAGTCCGAACTACCAAGCCATGTCTTTCCCAGACCGGCATCAAGCATCCAAGGACCGGTTTCTGGCTATCAGCCTTCATTCAGCCTGGATAGCTTGACTCCAGTGGTGTGGAGAGCCTGGGACTCACGTCTGAGCATACCCAGCCCACTCGGGGTGAAAATTACAAAAAACACAGTTGATGGACAGAATGTAGAACAATGTCATACATTCACCCCAGTACAAGGATCTGGGCCTAAATCCATAGTTTTTTTCACTCCACACCACCCTGGGTTAGACAGTAGCTATATGCAAATCAGCTCTGACCCTTTGCCTCATGGGAAAAGTCCAGTCCGAACGACCAAGCCATGTCTTTCCCAGACCGGAATCAAGCATCCAAGGACCGGTTTCTGGCTATCAGCCTTCATTCAGCCTGGATAGCTTGACTCCAGTGGTGTGGAGAGTCTGGGACTCACGTCTGAGCATACCCAGCCCACTCGGGGTGAAAATTACAAAAAACACAGTTGATGGACAGAATGTAGAACAATGTCATACATTCACCCCAGTACAAGGATCTGGGCCTAAATCTATCGTTTTTTTCACTCCACACCACCCTGGGTTAGACACTGGCTATATGCAAATCAGCTCTGACCCTTTGCCTCATGGGAAAAGTCCAGTCCGAACTACCAAGCCATGTCTTTCCCAGACCGGAATCAAGCATCCAAGGACCGGTTTCTGGCTATCAGCCTTCATTCAGCCTGGATAGCTTGACTCCAGTGGTGTGGAGAGCCTTGGACTCACGTCTGAGCATACCCAGCCCACTCGGGGTGAAAATTACAAAAAACACAGTTGATGGACAGAATGTAGAACAATGTCATACATTCACCCCAGTACAAGGATCTGGGCCTAAATCCGTCGTTTTTTTCACTCCACACCACCCTGGGTTAGACACTGGCTATATGCAAATCAGCTCTGACCCTTTGCCTCATGGGAAAAGTCCAGTCCGAACTACCAAGCCATGTCTTTCCCAGACCGGAATCAAGCATCCAAGGACCGGTTTCTGGCTATCAGCCTTCATTCAGCCTGGATAGCTTGACTCCAGTGGTGTGGAGAGCCTGGGACTCACGTCTGAGCATACCCAGCCCACTCTGGGTGAAAATTACAAAAAACACAGTTGATGGACAGAATGTAGAACAATGTCATACATTCACCCCAGTACAAGGATCTGGGCCTAAATCCATCGTTTTTTTCACTCCACACCACCCTGGGTTAGACACTAGCTATATGCAAATCAGCTCTGACCCTTTGCCTCATGGGAAAAGTCCAGTCCGAAATACCAAGCCATGTCTTTCCCAGACCGGAATCAAGCATCCAAGGACCGGTTTCTGGCTATCAGCCTTCATTCAGCCTGGATAGCTTGACTCCAGTGGTGTGGAGAGCCTGGGACTCACGTCTGAGCATACCCAGCCCACTCGGGGTGAAAATTACAAAAAACACAGTTGATGGACAGAATGTAGAACAATGTCATACATTCACCGCAGTACAAGGATCTTGGCCTAAATCCATTGTTTTTTTCACTCCACACCACCCTGGGTTAGACACTGGCTATATGCAAATCAGCTCTGACCCTTTGCCTCATGGGAAAAGTCCAGTCCGAACTACCAAGCCATGTCTTTCCCAGACCGGAATCAAGCATCCAAGGACCGGTTTCTGGCTATCAGCCTTCATTCAGCCTGGATAGCTTGACTCCAGTGGTGTGGAGAGCCTGGGACTCACGTCTGAGCATACCCAGCCCACTCGGGGTGAAAATTACAAAAAACACAGTTGATGGACAGAATGTAGAACAATGTCATACATTCACCCCAGTACAAGGATCTGGGCCTAAATCCATCGTTTTTTTCACTCCACACCACCCTGGGTTAGACACTGGCTATATGCAAATCAGCTCTGACCCTTTGCCTCATGGGAAAAGTCCAGTCCGAACTACCAAGCCATGTCTTTCCCAGACCGGAATCAAGCATCCAAGGACCGGTTTCTGGCTATCAGCCTTCATTCAGCCTGGATAGCTTGACTCCAGTGGTGTGGAGAGTCTGGGACTCACGTCTGAGCATACCCAGCCCACTCGGGGTGAAAATTACAAAAAACACAGTTGATGGACAGAATGTAGAACAATGTCATACATTCACCCCAGTACAAGGATCTGGGCCTAAATCCATCGTTTTTTTCACTCCACACCACCCTGGGTTAGACACTGGCTATATGCAAATCAGCTCTGACCCTTTGCCTCATGGAAAAAGTCCAGTCCGAACTACCAAGCCATGTCTTTCCCAGACCGGAATCAAGCATCCAAGGACCGGTTTCTGGCTATCAGCCTTCATTCAGCCTGGATAGCTTGACTCCAGTGGTGTGGAGAGTCTGGGACTCACGTCTGAGCATACCCAGCCCACTCGGGGTGAAAATTAAAAAAAACACAGTTGATGGACAGAATGTAGAACAATGTCATACATTCACCCCAGTACAAGGATCTGGGCCTAAATCCGTCGTTTTTTTCACTCCACACCACCCTGGGTTAGACACTGGCTATATGCAAATCAGCTCTGACCCTTTGCCTCATGGGAAAAGTCCAGTCCTAACTACCAAGACATGTCTTTCCCAGACCGGAATCAAGCATCCAAGGACCGGTTTCTGGCTATCAGCCTTCATTCAGCCTGGATAGCTTGACTCCAGTGGTGTGGAGAGCCTGGGACTCACGTCTGAGCATACCCAGCCCACTCGGGGTGAAAATTACAAAAAACACAGTTGATGGACAGAATGTAGAACACTGTCATGCATTCACCCCAGTACAAGGATGTGGGCCTAAATCCATCATTTTTTTCACTCCACACCACCCTGGGTTAGACACTGGCTATATGCAAATCAGCTCTGACCCTTTGCCTCATGGGAAAAGTCCAGTCCGAACTACCAAGCCATGTCTTTCCCAGACCGGAATCAAGCATCCAAGGACCGGTTTCTGGCTATCAGCCTTCATTCAGCCTGGATAGCTTGACTCCAGTGGTGTGGAGAGCCTGGGACTCACGTCTGAGCATACCCAGCCCACTCGGGGTGAAAATTACAAAAAACACAGTTGATGGACAGAATGTAGAACAATGTCATACATTCAACCCAGTACAAGTATCTGGGCCTAAATCCATCGTTTTTTTACTCCACACCACCCTGGGTTAGACACTGGCTATATGCAAATCAGCTCTGACCCTTTGCCTCATGGGAAAAGTCCAGTCCGAACTACCAAGCCATGTCTTTCCCAGACCGGAATCAAGCATCCAAGGACCGGTTTCTGGCTATCAGCCTTCATTCAGCCTGGATAGCTTGACTCCAGTGGTGTGGAGAGCCTGGGACTCACGTCTGAGCATACCCAGCCCACTCGGGGTGAAAATTACAAAAAACACAGTTGATGGACAGAATGTAGAACAATGTCATTCATTCACCCCAGTACAAGGATCTGGGCCTAAATCCGTCGTTTTTTTCACTCCACACCACCCTGGGTTAGACACTGGCGATATGCAAATCAGCTCTGACCCTTTGCCTCATGGGAAAAGTCCAGTCCGAACTACCAAGCCATGTCTTTCCCAGACCGGAATCAAGCATCCAAGGACCGGTTTCTGGCTATCAGCCTTCATTCAGCCTGGATAGCTTGACTCCAGTGGTGTGGAGAGCCTGGGACTCATGTCTGAGCATACCCAGCCCACTCGGGGTGAAAATGACAAAAAACACAGTTGATGGACAGAATGTAGAACAATGTCATTCATTCACCCCAGTACAAGGATCTGGGCCTAAATCCATCGTTTTTTTCACTCCACACCACCCTGGGTTAGACACTGGCTATATGCAAATCAGCTCTGACCCTTTGCCTCATGGGAAAAGTCCAGTCCGAACTACCAAGCCATGTCTTTCCCAGACCGGAATCAAGCATCCAAGGACCGGTTTCTGGCTATCAGCCTTCATTCAGCCTGGATAGCTTGACTCCAGTGGTGTGGAGAGCCTGGGACTCACGTCTGAGCATACCCAGCCCACTCGGGGTGAAAATTACAAAAAACACAGTTGATGGACAGAATGTAGAACAATGTCATACATTCACCCCAGTACAAGGATCTTGGCCTAAATCCATTGTTTTTTTCACTCCACACCACCCTGGGTTAGACACTGGCTATAAGCAAATCAGCTCTGACCCTTTGCCTCATGGGAAAAGTCCAGTCCGAACTACCAAGCCATGTCTTTCCCAGACCGGAATCAAGCATCCAAGGACCGGTTTCTGGCTATCAGCCTTCATTCAGCCTGGATAGCTTGACTCCAGTGGTGTGGAGAGCCTGGGACTCACGTCTGAGCATACCCAGCCCACTCGGGGTGAAAATTACAAAAAACACAGTTGATGGACAGAATGTAGAACAATGTCATACATTCACCCCAGTACAAGGATCTGGGCCTAAATCCATCGTTTTTTTCACTCCACACCACCCTGGGTTAGACACTGGCTATATACAAATCAGCTCTGACCCTTTGCCTCATGGGAAAAGTTGAGTCGGAACTACAAAGCCATGTCTTTCCCAGACCGGAATCAAGCATCCAAGGACCGGTTTCTGGCTATCAGCCTTCATTCAGCCTGGATAGCTTGACTCCAAGTGGTGTGGATAGCCTGGGACTCACGTCTGAGCATACCCAGCCCACTCGGGGTGAAAATTACAAAAAACACAGTTGATGGACAGAATGTAGAACAATGTCACACATTCACCCCAGTACAAGGATCTGGGCCTAAATCCGTCGTTTTTTTCACTCCACACCACCCTGGGTTAGACACTGGCTATATGCAAATCAGCTCTGACCCTTTGCCTCATGGGAAAAGTCCAGTCCGAACTACCAAGCCATGTCTTTCCCAGACCGGAATCAAGCATCCAAGGACCGGTTTCTGACTATCAGCCTTCATTCAGCCTGGATAGCTTGACTCCAGTGGTGTGGAGAGCCTGGGACTCACGTCTGAGCATACCCAGCCCACTTGGGGTGAAAATTACAAAAAACACAGTTGATGGACAGAATGTAGAACAATGTCATATATTCACCCCAGTACAAGGATCTGGGCCTAAATCCATCGTTTTTTTCACTCCACACCACCCTGGGTTAGACACTGGCTATATGCAAATCAGCTCTGACCCTTTGCCTCATGGGAAAAGTCCAGTCCGAACTACCAAGCCATGTCTTTCCCAGACCGGAATCAAGCATCCAAGGACCGGTTTCTGGCTATCAGCCTTCATTCAGCCTGGATAGCTTGACTCCAGTGGTGTGGAGAGCCTGGGACTCACGTCTGAGCATACCCAGCCCACTCGGGGTGAAAATTACAAAAAACACAGTTGATGGACAGAATGTAGAACAATGTCATACATTCACCCCAGTACAAGGATCTGGGCCTAAATCCATCGTTTTTTTCACTCCACACCACCCTGGGTTAGACAGTAGCTATATGCAAATCAGCTCTGACCCTTTGCCTCATGGGAAAAGTCCAGTCCGAACTACCAAGCCATGTCTTTCCCAGACCGGAATCAAGCATCCAAGGACCGGTTTCTGGCTATCAGCCTTCATTCAGCCTGGATAGCTTGACTCCAGTGGTGTGGAGAGCCTGGGACTCACGTCTGAGCATACCCAGCCCACTCGGGGTGAAAATTACAAAAAACACAGTTGATGGACAGAATGTAGAACAATGTCATACATTCACCCCAGTACAAGGATCTGGGCCTAAATCCATCGTTTTTTTCACTCCACACCACCCTGGGTTAGACACTGGCTATATGCAAATCAGCTCTGACCCTTTGCCTCATGGGAAAAGTCCAGTCCGAACTACCAAGCCATGTCTTTCCCAGACCGGAATCAAGCATCCAAGGACCGGTTTCTGGCTATCAGCCTTCATTCAGCCTGGATAGCTTGACTCCAGTGGTGTGGAGAGTCTGGGACTAACGTCTGAGCATACCCAGCCCACTCGGGGTGAAAATTACAAAAAACACAGTTGATGGACAGAATGTAGAACAATGTCATACATTCACCCCAGTACAAGGATCTGGGCCTAAATCCGTTGTTTTTTTCACTCCACACAACCCTGGGTTAGACACTGGCTATATGCAAATCAGCTCTGACCCTTTGCCTCATGGGAAAAGTCCAGTCCTAACTACCAAGACATGTCTTTCCCAGACCGGAATCAAGCATCCAAGGACCGGTTTCTGGCTATCAGCCTTCATTCAGCCTGGATAGCTTGACTCCAGTGGTGTGGAGAGCCTGGGACTCACGTCTGAACATACCCAGCCCACTCGGGGTGAAAATTACAAAAAACACAGTTGATGGACAGAATGTAGAACAATGTCATACATTCAACCCAGTACAAGGATCTGGGCCTAAATCCATCGTTTTTTTCACTCCACACCACCCTGGGTTAGACACTGGCTATAAGCAAATCAGCTCTGACCCTTTGCCTCATGGGAAAAGTCCAGTCCGAACTACCAAGCCATGTCTTTCCCAGACCGGAATCAAGCATCCAAGGACCGGTTTCTGGCTATCAGCCTTCATTCAGCCTGGATAGCTTGACTCCAGTGGTGTGGAGAGCCTGGGACTCACGTCTGAGCATTCCCAGCCCACTCGGGGTGAAAATTACAAAAAACACAGTTGATGGACAGAATGTAGAACAATGTCATACATTCACCCCAGTACAAGGATCTGGGCCTAAATTCATCGTTTTTTTCACTCCACACCACCCTGGGTTAGACACTAGCTATATGCAAATCAGCTCTGACCCTTTGCCTCATGGGAAAAGTCCAGTCCGAACTACCAAGCCATGTCTTTCCCAGACCGGAATCAAGCATCCAAGGACCGGTTTCTGGCTATCAGCCTTCATTCAGCCTGGATAGCTTGACTCCAGTGGTCTGGAGAGCCTGGGACTCACGTCTGAGCATACCCAGCCCACTCGGGGTGAAAATTACAAAAAACACAGTTGATGGACAGAATGTAGAACAATGTCATACATTCACCCCAGTACAAGGATCTGGGCCTAAATCCATCGTTTTTTTCACTCCACACCACCCTGGGTTAGACACTGGCTATATGCAAATCAGCTCTGACCCTTTGCCTCATGGGAAAAGTCCAGTCCGAACTACCAAGCCATGTCTTTCCCAGACCGGAATCAAGCATCCAAGGACCGGTTTCTGGCTATCAGCCTTCATTCAGCCTGGATAGCTTGACTCCAGTGGTGTGGAGAGTCTGGGACTCACGTCTGAGCATACCCAGCCCACTCGGGGTGAAAATTACAAAAAACACAGTTGATGGACAGAATGTAGAACAATGTCATACATTCACCCCAGTACAAGGATCTGGGCCTAAATCCGTCGTTTTTTTCACTCCACACAACCCTGGGTTAGACACTGGCTATATGCAAATCAGCTCTGACCCTTTGCCTCATGGGAAAAGTCCAGTCCTAACTACCAAGCCATGTCTTTCCCAGACCGGAATCAAGCATCCAAGGACCGGTTTCTGGCTATCAGCCTTCATTCAGCCTGGATAGCTTGACTCCAGTGGTGTTGAGAGCCTGGGACTCACGTCTGAGCATACCCAGCCCACTCGGGGTGAAAATTACAAAAAACACAGTTGATGGACAGAATGTAGAACAATGTCATACATTCACCCCAGTACAAGGATCTGGGCCTAAATCCGCCGTTTTTTTCACTCCACACCACCCTGGGTTAGACACTGGCTATATGCAAATCAGCTCTGACCCTTTGCCTCATGGGAAAAGTCCAGTCCGAACTACCAAGCCATGTCTTTCCCAAACCGGAATCAAGAATCCAAGGACCGGTTTCTGGCTATCAGCCTTCATTCAGCCTGGATAGCTTGACTCCAGTGGTGTGGAGAGCCTGGGACTCACGTCTGAGCATACCCAGCCCACTCGGGGTGAAAATTACAAAAAACACAGTTGATGGACAGAATGTAGAACAATGTCATACATTCACCCCAGTACAAGGATCTGGGCCTAAATCCATCGTTTTTTTCACTCCACACCACCCTGGGTTAGACACTGGCTATATGCAAATCAGCTCTGACCCTTTGCCTCATGGGAAAAGTCCAGTCGGAACTACCAAGCCATGTCTTTCCCAGACCGGAATCAAGCATCCAAGGACCGGTTTCTGGCTATCAGCCTTCATTCAGCCTGGATAGCTTGACTCCAGTGGTGTGGAGAGCCTGGGACTCACGTCTGAGCATACCCAGCCAACTCTGGGTGAAAATTACAAAAAACACAGTTGATGGACAGAATGTAGAACAATGTCATTCATTCACCCCAGTACAAGGATCTGGGCCTAAATCCGTCGTTTTTTTCACTCCACACCACCCTGGGTTAGACACTGGCGATATGCAAATCAGCTCTGACCCATTGCCTCATGGGAAAAGTCCAGTCCGAACTACCAAGCCATGTCTTTCCCAGACTGGAATCAAGCATCCAAGGACCGGTTTCTGGCTATCAGCCTTCATTCAGCCTGGATAGCTTGACTCCAAATGGGCGGATAATTGTAGTGATCAAGTCCACACAGAGGATGATGTAGAGATGTTTATTTGTAATCAAGTAGTTAAGATGGTAATAACGCCCCACCAGGAACATCTAGCATGATGCTCAGCCCAATGCTAACTGTCATCTACAGCCCACAGAGCCCCAACATTCTACAATACATCATAGCTGCAACCTTCCACAAGCTGGGGTAGAGAAGAAGATAATATGCAAAGCATAAAAAGGATGCAAGAATACTACAATAATGTGGGGAAAGCCCTTCAGGTCACAGAGCTCTGTTAAGCTGCGAATTACAAAAAACACAGTTGATGGACAGAATGTAGAACAATGTCATACATTCACCCCAGTACAAGGATCTGGGCCTAAATCTATCGTTTTTTTCACTCCACACCACCCTGGGTTAGACACTGGCTATATGCAAATCAGCTCTGACCCTTTGCCTCATGGGAAAAGTCCAGTCCGAACTACCAAGCCATGTCTTTCCCAGACCGGAATCAAGCATCCAAGGACCGGTTTCTGGCTATCAGCCTTCATTCAGCCTGGATAGCTTGACTCCAGTGGTGTGGAGAGCCTTGGACTCACGTCTGAGCATACCCAGCCCACTCGGGGTGAAAATTACAAAAAACACAGTTGATGGACAGAATGTAGAACAATGTCATACATTCACCCCAGTACAAGGATCTGGGCCTAAATCCGTCGTTTTTTTCACTCCACACCACCCTGGGTTAGACACTGGCTATATGCAAATCAGCTCTGACCCTTTGCCTCATGGGAAAAGTCCAGTCCGAACTACCAAGCCATGTCTTTCCCAGACCGGAATCAAGCATCCAAGGACCGGTTTCTGGCTATCAGCCTTCATTCAGCCTGGATAGCTTGACTCCAGTGGTGTGGAGAGCCTGGGACTCACGTCTGAGCATACCCAGCCCACTCGGGGTGAAAAATACAAAAAACACAGTTGATGGACAGAATGTAGAACAATGTCATACATTCACCCCAGTACAAGGATCTGGGCCTAAATCCATCGTTTTTTTTTCACTCCACACCACCCTGGGTTAGACACTGGCTATATGCAAATCAGCTCTGACCCTTTGCCTCATGGGAAAAGTCCAGTCTGAACTACCAAGCCATGTCTTTCCCAGACCGGAATCAAGCATCCCAGGACTGGTTTCTGGCTATCAGCCTTCATTCAGCCTGGATAGCTTGACTCCAGTGGTGTGGAGAGCCTGGGACTCACGTCTGAGCATACCCAGCCCATTCAGGGTGAAAATTACAAAATACACAGTTGTTGGACGGAATGTAGAACAATGTCATACATTCACCCCAGTACAAGGATCTGGGCCTAAATCCATTGTTTTTTTCACTCCACACCACCCTGGGTTAGACACTGGCTATATGCAAATCAGCTCTGACCCTTTGCCTCATGGGAAAAGTCCAGTACGAACTACCAAGCCATGTCTTTCCCAGACCGGAATCAAGCATCCAAGGACCGGTTTCTGGCTATCAGCCTTCATTCAGCCTGGATAGCTTGACTCCAGTGGTGTGGAGAGCCTGGGACTCACGTCTGAGCATACCCAGCCCACTCGGGGTGAAAATTACAAAAAACACAGTTGATGGACAGAATGTAGAACAATGTCATACATTCACCCCAGTACAAGGATCTGGGCCTAAATCCATTGTTTTTTTCACTCCACACCACCCTGGGTTAGACACTGGCTATATGCAAATCAGCTCTGACCCTTTACCTCATGGGAAAAGTCCAGTCCGAACTACCAAGCCATGTCTTTCCCAGACCGGAATCAAGCATCCAAGGACTGGTTTCTGGCTATCAGCCTTCATTCAGCCTGGATAGCTTGTCTCCAGTGGTGTGGAGAGCCTGGGACTCACGTCTGAGCATACCCAGCCCACTCGGGGTGAAAATTACAAAAAACACAGTTGATGGACAGAATGTAGAACAATGTCATACATTCACTCCAGTACAAGGATCTGGGCCTAAATCCATCGTTTTTTTCACTCCACACCACCCTGGGTTAGACACTGGCTATATGCAAATCAGCTCTGACCCTTTGCCTCATGGGAAAAGTCCAGTCCGAACTACCAAGCCATGTCTTTCCCAGACCGGAATCAAGCATCCAAGGACCGGTTTCTGGCTATCAGCCTTCATTCAGCCTGGATAGCTTGACTCCAGTGGTGTGGAGAGCCTGGGACTCACGTCTGAGCATACCCAGCCCACTCGGGGTGAAAATTACAAAAAACACAGTTGATGGACAGAATGTAGAACAATGTCATACATTCACCCCAGTACAAGGATCTGGGCCTAAATCCATCGTTCTTTTCACTCCACACCACCCTGGGTTAGACACTGGCTATATGCAAATCAGCTCTGACCCTTTGCCTCATGGGAAAAGTCCAGTCCGAACTACCAAGCCATGTCTTTCCCAGACCGGAATCAAGCATCCAAGGACCGGTTTCTGGCTATCAGCCTTCATTCAGCCTGAATAGCTTGACTCCAGTGGTGTGGAGAGCCTGGGACTCACGTCTGAGCATACCCAGCCCACTCGGGGTGAAAATTACAAAAAACACAGTTGATGGACAGAATGTAGAACAATGTCATACCTTCACCCCAGTACAAGGATCTGGGCCTAAATCCATCGTTGTTTTCACTCCACACCACCCTGGGTTAGACACTGGCTATATGCAAATCAGCTCTGACCCTTTGCCTCATGGGAAAAGTCCAGTCCGAACTACCAAGCCATGTCTTTCCCAGACCGGCATCAAGCATCCAAGGACCGGTTTCTGGCTATCAGCCTTCATTCAGCCTGGATAGCTTGACTCCAGTGGTGTGGAGAGCCTGGGACTCACGTCTGAGCATACCCAGCCCACTCGGGGTGAAAATTACAAAAAACACAGTTGATGGACAGAATGTAGAACAATGTCATACATTCACCCCAGTACAAGGATCTGGGCCTAAATCCATAGTTTTTTTCACTCCACACCACCCTGGGTTAGACAGTAGCTATATGCAAATCAGCTCTGACCCTTTGCCTCATGGGAAAAGTCCAGTCCGAACTACCAAGCCATGTCTTTCCCAGACCGGAATCAAGCATCCAAGGACCGGTTTCTGGCTATCAGCCTTCATTCAGCCTGGATAGCTTGACTCCAGTGGTGTGGAGAGCCTGGGACTCACGTCTGAGCATACCCAGCCCACTCGGGGTGAAAATTACAAAAAACACAGTTGATGGACAGAAAGTAGAACAATGTCATACATTCCCCACAGTACAAGGATCTGGGCCTAAATCCATCGTTTTTTTCACTCCACACCACCCTGGGTTAGACCCTGGCTCTATGCAAATCAGCTCTGACCCTTTGCCTCATGGGAAAAGTCCAGTCCGAACGACCAAGCCATGTCTTTCCCAGACCGGAATCAAGCATCCAAGGACCGGTTTCTGACTATCAGCCTTCATTCAGCCTGGATAGCTTGACTCCAGTGGTGTGGAGAGCCTGGGACTCACGTCTGAGCATACCCAGCCCAATCGGGGTGAAAATTACAAAAAACACAGTTGATGGACAGAATGTAGAACAATGTCATACATTCACCCCAGTACAAGGATCTGGGCCTAAATCTATCGTTTTTTTCACTCCACACCACCCTGGGTTAGACACTGGCTATATGCAAATCAGCTCTGACCCTTTGCCTCATGGGAAAAGTCCAGTTCGAACTACCAAGCCATGTCTTTCCCAGACCGGAATCAAGCATCCAAGGACCGGTTTCTGGCTATCAGCCTTCATTCAGCCTGGATAGCTTGACTCCAGTGGTGTGGAGAGCCTGGGACTCACGTCTGAGCATACCCAGCCCACTCGGGGTGAAAATTACAAAAAACACAGTTGATGGACAGAATGTAGAACAATGTCATACATTCACCCCAGTACAAGGATCTGGGCCTAAATCCATCGTTTTTTTCACTCCACACCACCCTGGGTTAGACACTAGCTATATGCAAATCAGCTCTGACCCTTTGCCTCATGGGAAAAGTCCAGTCCGAAATACCAAGCCATGTCTTTCCCAGACCGGAATCAAGCATCCAAGGACCGGTTTCTGGCTATCAGCCTTCATTCAGCCTGGATAGCTTGACTCCAGTGGTGTGGAGAGCCTGGGACTCACGTCTGAGCATACCCAGCCCACTCGGGGTGAAAATTACAAAAAACACAGTTGATGGACAGAATGTAGAACAATGTCATACATTCACCGCAGTACAAGGATCTTGGCCTAAATCCATTGTTTTTTTCACTCCACACCACCCTGGGTTAGACACTGGCTATATGCAAATCAGCTCTGACCCTTTGCCTCATGGGAAAAGTCCAGTCCGAACTACCAAGCCATGTCTTTCCCAGACCGGAATCAAGCATCCAAGGACCGGTTTCTGGCTATCAGCCTTCATTCAGCCTGGATAGCTTGACTCCAGTGGTGTGGAGAGCCTGGGACTCACGTCTGAGCATACCCAGCCCACTCGGGGTGAAAATTACAAAAAACACAGTTGATGGACAGAATGTAGAACAATGTCATACATTCACCCCAGTACAAGGATCTGGGCCTAAATCCATCGTTTTTTTCACTCCACACCACCCTGGGTTAGACACTGGCTATATGCAAATCAGCTCTGACCCTTTGCCTCATGGGAAAAGTCCAGTCCGAACTACCAAGCCATGTCTTTCCCAGACCGGAATCAAGCATCCAAGGACCGGTTTCTGGCTATCAGCCTTCATTCAGCCTGGATAGCTTGACTCCAGTGGTGTGGAGAGTCTGGGACTCACGTCTGAGCATACCCAGCCCACTCGGGGTGAAAATTACAAAAAACACAGTTGATGGACAGAATGTAGAACAATGTCATACATTCACCCCAGTACAAGGATCTGGGCCTAAATCCATTGTTTTTTTCACTCCACACCACCCTGGGTTAGACACTAGCTATATGCAAATCAGCTCTGACCCTTTGCCTCATGGAAAAAGTCCAGTCCGAACTACCAAGCCATGTCTTTCCCAGACCGGAATCAAGCATCCAAGGACCGGTTTCTGGCTATCAGCCTTCATTCAGCCTGGATAGCTTGACTCCAGTGGTGTGGAGAGTCTGGGACTCACGTCTGAGCATACCCAGCCCACTCGGGGTGAAAATTAAAAAAAACACAGTTGATGGACAGAATGTAGAACAATGTCATACATTCACCCCAGTACAAGGATCTGGGCCTAAATCCGTCGTTTTTTTCACTCCACACCACCCTGGGTTAGACACTGGCTATATGCAAATCAGCTCTGACCCTTTGCCTCATGGGAAAAGTCCAGTCCTAACTACCAAGACATGTCTTTCCCAGACCGGAATCAAGCATCCAAGGACCGGTTTCTGGCTATCAGCCTTCATTCAGCCTGGATAGCTTGACTCCAGTGGTGTGGAGAGCCTGGGACTCACGTCTGAGCATACCCAGCCCACTCGGGGTGAAAATTACAAAAAACACAGTTGATGGACAGAATGTAGAACACTGTCATGCATTCACCCCAGTACAAGGATGTGGGCCTAAATCCATCATTTTTTTCACTCCACACCACCCTGGGTTAGACACTGGCTATATGCAAATCAGCTCTGACCCTTTGCCTCATGGGAAAAGTCCAGTCCGAACTACCAAGCCATGTCTTTCCCAGACCGGAATCAAGCATCCAAGGACCGGTTTCTGGCTATCAGCCTTCATTCAGCCTGGATAGCTTGACTCCAGTGGTGTGGAGAGCCTGGGACTCACGTCTGAGCATACCCAGCCCACTCGGGGTGAAAATTACAAAAAACACAGTTGATGGACAGAATGTAGAACAATGTCATACATTCAACCCAGTACAAGGATCTGGGCCTAAATCCATCGTTTTTTTACTCCACACCACCCTGGGTTAGACACTGGCTATATGCAAATCAGCTCTGACCCTTTGCCTCATGGGAAAAGTCCAGTCCGAACTACCAAGCCATGTCTTTCCCAGACCGGAATCAAGCATCCAAGGACCGGTTTCTGGCTATCAGCCTTCATTCAGCCTGGATAGCTTGACTCCAGTGGTGTGGAGAGCCTGGGACTCACGTCTGAGCATACCCAGCCCACTCGGGGTGAAAATTACAAAAAACACAGTTGATGGACAGAATGTAGAACAATGTCATTCATTCACCCCAGTACAAGGATCTGGGCCTAAATCCGTCGTTTTTTTCACTCCACACCACCCTGGGTTAGACACTGGCGATATGCAAATCAGCTCTGACCCTTTGCCTCATGGGAAAAGTCCAGTCCGAACTACCAAGCCATGTCTTTCCCAGACCGGAATCAAGCATCCAAGGACCGGTTTCTGGCTATCAGCCTTCATTCAGCCTGGATAGCTTGACTCCAGTGGTGTGGAGAGCCTGGGACTCACGTCTGAGCATACCCAGCCCACTCGGGGTGAAAATGACAAAAAACACAGTTGATGGACAGAATGTAGAACAATGTCATTCATTCACCCCAGTACAAGGATCTGGGCCTAAATCCATCGTTTTTTTCACTCCACACCACCCTGGGTTAGACACTGGCTATATGCAAATCAGCTCTGACCCTTTGCCTCATGGGAAAAGTCCAGTCCGAACTACCAAGCCATGTCTTTCCCAGACCGGAATCAAGCATCCAAGGACCGGTTTCTGGCTATCAGCCTTCATTCAGCCTGGATAGCTTGACTCCAGTGGTGTGGAGAGCCTGGGACTCACGTCTGAGCATACCCAGCCCACTCGGGGTGAAAATTACAAAAAACACAGTTGATGGACAGAATGTAGAACAATGTCATACATTCACCCCAGTACAAGGATCTTGGCCTAAATCCATTGTTTTTTTCACTCCACACCACCCTGGGTTAGACACTGGCTATAAGCAAATCAGCTCTGACCCTTTGCCTCATGGGAAAAGTCCAGTCCGAACTACCAAGCCATGTCTTTCCCAGACCGGAATCAAGCATCCAAGGACCGGTTTCTGGCTATCAGCCTTCATTCAGCCTGGATAGCTTGACTCCAGTGGTGTGGAGAGCCTGGGACTCACGTCTGAGCATACCCAGCCCACTCGGGGTGAAAATTACAAAAAACACAGTTGATGGACAGAATGTAGAACAATGTCATACATTCACCCCAGTACAAGGATCTGGGCCTAAATCCATCGTTTTTTTCACTCCACACCACCCTGGGTTAGACACTGGCTATATACAAATCAGCTCTGACCCTTTGCCTCATGGGAAAAGTCGAGTCGGAACTACAAAGCCATGTCTTTCCCAGACCGGAATCAAGCATCCAAGGACCGGTTTCTGGCTATCAGCCTTCATTCAGCCTGGATAGCTTGACTCCAAGTGGTGTGGAGAGCCTGGGACTCACGTCTGAGCATACCCAGCCCACTCGGGGTGAAAATTACAAAAAACACAGTTGATGGACAGAATGTAGAACAATGTCACACATTCACCCCAGTACAAGGATCTGGGCCTAAATCCGTCGTTTTTTTCACTCCACACCACCCTGGGTTAGACACTGGCTATATGCAAATCAGCTCTGACCCTTTGCCTCATGGGAAAAGTCCAGTCCGAACTACCAAGCCATGTCTTTCCCAGACCGGAATCAAGCATCCAAGGACCGGTTTCTGACTATCAGCCTTCATTCAGCCTGGATAGCTTGACTCCAGTGGTGTGGAGAGCCTGGGACTCACGTCTGAGCATACCCAGCCCACTCGGGGTGAAAATTACAAAAAACACAGTTGATGGACAGAATGTAGAACAATGTCATACATTCACCCCAGTACAAGGATCTGGGCCTAAATCCATCGTTTTTTTCACTCCACACCACCCTGGGTTAGACACTGGCTATATGCAAATCAGCTCTGACCCTTTGCCTCATGGGAAAAGTCCAGTCCGAACTACCAAGCCATGTCTTTCCCAGACCGGAATCAAGCATCCAAGGACCGGTTTCTGGCTATCAGCCTTCATTCAGCCTGGATAGCTTGACTCCAGTGGTGTGGAGAGCCTGGGACTCACGTCTGAGCATACCCAGCCCACTCGGGGTGAAAATTACAAAAAACACAGTTGATGGACAGAATGTAGAACAATGTCATACATTCACCCCAGTACAAGGATCTGGGCCTAAATCCATCGTTTTTTTCACTCCACACCACACTGGGTTAGACAGTAGCTATATGCAAATCAGCTCTGACCCTTTGCCTCATGGGAAAAGTCCAGTCCGAACTACCAAGCCATGTCTTTCCCAGACCGGAATCAAGCATCCAAGGACCGGTTTCTGGCTATCAGCCTTCATTCAGCCTGGATAGCTTGACTCCAGTGGTGTGGAGAGCCTGGGACTCACGTCTGAGCATACCCAGCACACTCGGGGTGAAAATTACAAAAAACACAGTTGATGGACAGAATGTAGAACAATGTCATACATTCACCCCAGTACAAGGATCTGGGCCTAAATCCGTTGTTTTTTTCACTCCACACAACCCTGGGTTAGACACTGGCTATATGCAAATCAGCTCTGACCCTTTGCCTCATGGGAAAAGTCCAGTCCTAACTACCAAGCCATGTCTTTCCCAGACCGGAACCAAGCATCCAAGGACCGGTTTCTGGCTTCAGCCTTCATTCAGCCTGGATAGCTTGACTCCAGTGGTGTGGAGAGCCTGGGACTCACGTCTGAGCATACCCAGCCCACTCGGGGTGAAAATTACAAAAAACACAGTTGATGGACTGAATGTAGAACAATGTCATACATTCACCCCAGTACAAGGATCTGGGCCTAAATCCATCGTTTTTTTCACTCCACACCACCCTGGGTTAGACACTGGCTATATGCAAATCAGCTCTGACCCTTTGCCTCATGGGAAAAGTCCAGTCCGAACTACCAAGCCATGTCTTTCCCAGACCGGAATCAAGCATCCAAGGACCGGTTTCTGGCTATCAGCCTTCATTCAGCCTGGATAGCTTGACTCCAGTGGTGTGGAGAGCCTGGGACTCACGTCTGAGCATACCCAGCCCACTCGGGGTGAAAATTACAAAAAACACAGTTGATGGACAGAATGTAGAACAATGTCATACATTCACCGCAGTACAAGGATCTTGGCCTAAATCCATTGGTTTTTTCACTCCACACCACCCTGGGTTAGACACTGGCTATATGCAAATCAGCTCTGACCCTTTGCCTCATGGGAAAAGTCCAGTCCGAACTACCAAGCCATGTCTTTCCCAGACCGGAATCAAGCATCCAAGGACCGGTTTCTGGCTATCAGCCTTCATTCAGCCTGGATAGCTTGACTCCAGTGGTGTGGAGAGCCTGGGACTCACGTCTGAGCATACCCAGCACACTCGGGGTGAAAATTACAAAAAACACAGTTGATGGACAGAATGTAGAACAATGTCATACATTCACCCCAGTACAAGGATCTGGGCCTAAATCCATCATTTTTTTCACTCCACACCACCCTGGGTTAGACACTGGCTATATGCAAATCAGCTCTGACCCTTTGCCTCATGGGAAAAGTCCAGTCCGAACTACCAAGCCATGTCTTTCCCAGACCGGAATCAAGCATCCAAGGACCGGTTTCTGGCTATCAGCCTTCATTCAGCCTGGATAGTTTGACTCCAGTGGTGTGGAGAGCCTGGGACTCACGTCTGAGCATACCCAGCCCACTCGGGGTGAAAATTACAAAAAACACAGTTGATGGACAGAATGTAGAACAATGTCATACATTCAACCCAGTACAAGGATCTGGGCCTAAATCCATCGTTTTTTTACTCCACACCACCCTGGGTTAGACACTGGCTATATGCAAATCAGCTCTGACCCTTTGCCTCATGGGAAAAGTCCAGTCCGAACTACCAAGCCATGTCTTTCCCAGACCGGAATCAAGCATCCAAGGACCGGTTTCTGGCTATCAGCCTTCATTCAGCCTGGATAGCTTGACTCCAGTGGTGTGGAGAGCCTGGGACTCACGTCTGAGCATACCCAGCCCACTCGGGGTGAAAATTACAAAAAACACAGTTGATGGACAGAATGTAGAACAATGTCATTCATTCACCCCAGTACAAGGATCTGGGCCTAAATCCGTCGTTTTTTTCACTCCACACCACCCTGGGTTAGACACTGGCGATATGCAAATCAGCTCTGACCCTTTGCCTCATGGGAAAAGTCTAGTCCGAACTACCAAGCCATGTCTTTCCCAGACCGGAATCAAGCATCCAAGGACCGGTTTCTGGCTATCAGCCTTCATTCAGCCTGGATAGCTTGACTCCAGTGGTGTGGAGAGCCTGGGACTCACGTCTGAGCATACCCAGCCCACTCGGGGTGAAAATGACAAAAAACACAGTTGATGGACAGAATGTAGAACAATGTCATTCATTCACCCCAGTACAAGGATCTGGGCCTAAATCCATCGTTTTTTTCACTCCACACCACCCTGGGTTAGACACTGGCTATATGCAAATCAGCTCTGACCCTTTGCCTCATGGGAAAAGTCCAGTCCGAACTACCAAGCCATGTCTTTCCCAGACCGGAATCAAGCATCCAAGGACCGGTTTCTGGCTATTAGCCTTCATTCAGCCTGGATAGCTTGACTCCAGTGGTGTGGAGAGCCTGGGACTCACGTCTGAGCATACCCAGCCCACTCGGGGTGAAAATTACAAAAAACACAGTTGATGGACAGAATGTAGAACAATGTCATACATTCACCCCAGTACAAGGATCTTGGCCTAAATCCATTGTTTTTTTCACTCCACACCACCCTGGGTTAGACACTGGCTATAAGCAAATCAGCTCTGACCCTTTGCCTCATGGGAAAAGTCCAGTCCGAACTACCAAGCCATGTCTTTCCCAGACCGGAATCAAGCATCCAAGGACCGGTTTCTGGCTATCAGCCTTCATTCAGCCTGGATAGCTTGACTCCAGTGGTGTGGAGAGCCTGGGACTCACGTCTGAGCATACCCAGCCCACTCGGGGTGAAAATTACAAAAAACACAGTTGATGGACAGAATGTAGAACAATGTCATACATTCACCCCAGTACAAGGATCTGGGCCTAAATCCATCGTTTTTTTCACTCCACACCACCCTGGGTTAGACACTGGCTATATACAAATCAGCTCTGACCCTTTGCCTCATGGGAAAAGTCGAGTCGGAACTACAAAGCCATGTCTTTCCCAGACCGGAATCAAGCATCCAAGGACCGGTTTCTGGCTATCAGCCTTCATTCAGCCTGGATAGCTTGACTCCAAGTGGTGTGGAGAGCCTGGGACTCACGTCTGAGCATACCCAGCCCACTCGGGGTGAAAATTACAAAAAACACAGTTGATGGACAGAATGTAGAACAATGTCACACATTCACCCCAGTACAAGGATCTGGGCCTAAATCCGTCGTTTTTTTCACTCCACACCACCCTGGGTTAGACACTGGCTATATGCAAATCAGCTCTGACCCTTTGCCTCATGGGAAAAGTCCAGTCCGAACTACCAAGCCATGTCTTTCCCAGACCGGAATCAAGCATCCAAGGACCGGTTTCTGACTATCAGCCTTCATTCAGCCTGGATAGCTTGACTCCAGTGGTGTGGAGAGCCTGGGACTCACGTCTGAGCATACCCAGCCCACTCGGGGTGAAAATTACAAAAAACACAGTTGATGGACAGAATGTACAACAATGTCATACATTCACCCCAGTACAAGGATCTGGGCCTAAATCCATCGTTTTTTTCACTCCACACCACCCTGGGTTAGACACTGGCTATATGCAAATCAGCTCTGACCCTTTGCCTCATGGGAAAAGTCCAGTCCGAACTACCAAGCCATGTCTTTCCCAGACCGGAATCAAGCATCCAAGGACCGGTTTCTGGCTATCAGCCTTCATTCAGCCTGGATAGCTTGACTCCAGTGGTGTGGAGAGCCTGGGACTCACGTCTGAGCATACCCAGCCCACTCGGGGTGAAAATTACAAAAAACACAGTTGATGGACAGAATGTAGAACAATGTCATACATTCACCCCAGTACAAGGATCTGGGCCTAAATCCATCGTTTTTTTCACTCCACACCACACTGGGTTAGACAGTAGCTATATGCAAATCAGCTCTGACCCTTTGCCTCATGGGAAAAGTCCAGTCCGAACTACCAAGCCATGTCTTTCCCAGACCGGAATCAAGCATCCAAGGACCGGTTTCTGGCTATCAGCCTTCATTCAGCCTGGATAGCTTGACTCCAGTGGTGTGGAGAGCCTGGGACTCACGTCTGAGCATACCCAGCACACTCGGGGTGAAAATTACAAAAAACACAGTTGATGGACAGAATGTAGAACAATGTCATACATTCACCCCAGTACAAGGATCTGGGCCTAAATCCGTTGTTTTTTTCACTCCACACAACCCTGGGTTAGACACTGGCTATATGCAAATCAGCTCTGACCCTTAGCCTCATGGGAAAAGTCCAGTCCTAACTACCAAGCCATGTCTTTCCCAGACCGGAACCAAGCATCCAAGGACCGGTTTCTGGCTTCAGCCTTCATTCAGCCTGGATAGCTTGACTCCAGTGGTGTGGAGAGCCTGGGACTCACGTCTGAGCATACCCAGCCCACTCGGGGTGAAAATTACAAAAAACACAGTTGATGGACAGAATGTAGAACAATGTCATACATTCACCCCAGTACAAGGATCTGGGCCTAAATCCATCGTTTTTTTCACTCCACACCACCCTGGGTTAGACACTGGCTATATGCAAATCAGCTCTGACCCTTTGCCTCATGGGAAAAGTCCAGTCCGAACTACCAAGCCATGTCTTTCCCAGACCGGAATCAAGCATCCAAGGACCGGTTTCTGGCTATCAGCCTTCATTCAGCCTGGATAGCTTGACTCCAGTGGTGTGGAGAGCCTGGGACTCACGTCTGAGCATACCCAGCCCACTCGGGGTGAAAATTACAAAAAACACAGTTGATGGACATAATGTAGAACAATGTCATACATTCACCGCAGTACAAGGATCTTGGCCTAAATCCATTGGTTTTTTCACTCCACACCACCCTGGGTTAGACACTGGCTATATGCAAATCAGCTCTGACCCTTTGCCTCATGGGAAAAGTCCAGTCCGAACTACCAAGCCATGTCTTTCCCAGACCGGAATGAAGCATCCAAGGACCGGTTTCTGGCTATCAGCCTTCATTCAGCCTGGATAGCTTGACTCCAGTGGTGTGGAGAGTCTGGGACTCACGTCTGAGCATACCCAGCCCACTCGGGGTGAAAATTACAAAAAACACAGTTGATAGACAGAATGTAGAACAATGTCATACATTCACCCCAGTACAAGGATCTGGGCCTAAATCCATCGTTTTTTTCACTCCACACCACCCTGGGTTAGACACTGGCTATATGCAAATCAGCTCTGACCCTTTGCCTCATGGGAAAAGTCCAGTCCGAACTACCAAGCCATGTCTTTCCCAGACCGGAATCAAGCATCCAAGGACCGGTTTCTGGCTATCAGCCTTCATTCAGCCTGGATAGCTTGACTCCAGTGGTGTGGAGAGCCTGGGACTCACGTCTGAGCATACCCAGCCCACTCGGGGTGAAAATTACAAAAAACACAGTTGATGGACAGAATGTAGAACAATGTCATACATTCACCCCAGTACAAGGATCTTGGCCTAAATCCATTGTTTTTTTCACTCCACACCACCCTGGGTTAGACACTGGCTATATGCAAATCAGCTCTGACCCTTTGCCTCATGGGAAAAGTCCAGTCCGAACTACCAAGCCATGTCTTTCCCAGACCGGAATCAAGCATCCAAGGACCGGTTTCTGGCTATCAGCCTTCATTCAGCCTGGATAGCTTGACTCCAGTGGTGTGGAGAGCCTGGGACTCACGTCTGAGCATACCCAGCCCACTCGGGGTGAAAATTACAAAAAACACAGTTGATGGACAGAATGTAGAACAATGTCATACATTCACCCCAGTACAAGGATCTGGGCCTAAATCCATCGTTTTTTTCACTCCACACCACCCTGGGTTAGACACTGGCTATATGCAAATCAGCTCTGACCCTTTGCCTCATGGGAAAAGTCCAGTCGGAACTACCAAGCCATGTCTTTCCCAGACCGGAATCAAGCATCCAAGGACCGGTTTCTGGCTATCAGCCTTCATTCAGCCTGGATAGCTTGACTCCAGTGGTGTGGAGAGCCTGGGACTCACGTCTGAGCATACCCAGCCAACTCTGGGTGAAAATTACAAAAAACACAGTTGATGGACAGAATGTAGAACAATGTCATTCATTCACCCCAGTACAAGGATCTGGGCCTAAATCCGTCGTTTTTTTCACTCCACACCACCCTGGGTTAGACACTGGCGATATGCAAATCAGCTCTGACCCATTGCCTCATGGGAAAAGTCCAGTCCGAACTACCAAGCCATGTCTTTCCCAGACCGGAATCAAGCATCCAAGGACCGGTTTCTGGCTATCAGCCTTCATTCAGCCTGGATAGCTTGACTCCAAATGGGCGGATAATTGTAGTGATCAAGTCCACACAGAGGATGATGTAGAGATGTTTATTTGTAATCAAGTAGTTAAGATGGTAATAACGCCCCACCAGGAACATCTAGCATGATGCTCAGCCCAATGCTAACTATCATCTACAGCCCACAGAGCCCCAACATTCTACAATACATCATAGCTGCAACCTTCCACAAGCTGGGGTAGAGAAGAAGATAATATGCAAAGCATAAAAAGGATGCAAGAATACTACAATAATGTGGGGAAAGCCCTTCAGGTCACAGAGCTCTGTTAAGCTGCGAATTACAAAAAACACAGTTGATGGACAGAATGTAGAACAATGTCATACATTCACCCCAGTACAAGGATCTGGGCCTAAATCCATCGTTTTTTTCACTCCACACCACCTTGGGTTAGACACTGGCTATATGCAAATCAGCTCTGACCCTTTGCCTCATGGGAAAAGTCCAGTCCAAAATACCAAGCCATGTCTTTCCCAGACCGGAATCAAGCATCCAAGGACCGGTTTCTGGCTATCAGCCTTCATTCAGCCTGGATAGCTTGACTCCAGTGGTGTGGAGAGCCTGGGACTCACGTCTGAGCATACCCAGCCCACTCGGGGTGAAAAATACAAAAAACACAGTTGATGGACAGAATGTAGAACAATGTCATACATTCACCCCAGTACAAGGATCTGGGCCTAAATCCATCGGTTTTTTTTCACTCCACACCACCCTGGGTTAGACACTGGCTATATGCAAATCAGCTCTGACCCTTTGCCTCATGGGAAAAGTCCAGTCTGAACTACCAAGCCATGTCTTTCCCAGACCGGAATCAAGCATCCCAGGACCGGTTTCTGGCTATCAGCCTTCATTCAGCCTGGATAGCTTGACTCCAGTGGTGTGGAGAGCCTGGGACTCACGTCTGAGCATACCCAGCCCATTCGGGGTGAAAATTACAAAATACACAGTTGATGGACGGAATGTGGAACAATGTCATACATTCACCCCAGTACAAGGATCTGGGCCTAAATCCATTGTTTTTTTCACTCCACACCACCCTGGGTTAGACACTGGCTATATGCAAATCAGCTCTGACCCTTTGCCTCATGGGAAAAGTCCAGTACGAACTACCAAGCCATGTCTTTCCCAGACCGGAATCAAGCATCCAAGGACCGGTTTCTGGCTATCAGCCTTCATTCAGCCTGGATAGCTTGACTCCAGTGGTGTGGAGAGCCTGGGACTCACGTCTGAGCATACCCAGCCCACTCGGGGTGAAAATTACAAAAAACACAGTTGATGGACAGAATGTAGAACAATGTCATACATTCACCCCAGTACAAGGATCTGGGCCTAAATCCATTGTTTTTTTCACTCCACACCACCCTGGGTTAGACACTGGCTATATGCAAATCAGCTCTGACCCTTTGCCTCATGGGAAAAGTCCAGTCCGAACTACCAAGCCATGTCTTTCCCAGACCGGAATCAAGCATCCAAGGACCGGTTTCTGGCTATCAGCCTTCATTCAGCCTGGATAGCTTGACTCCAGTGGTGTGGAGAGCCTGGGACTCACGTCTGAGCATACCCAGCCCACTCGGGGTGAAAATTACAAAAAACACAGTTGATGGACAGAACGTAGAACAATGTCATACATTCACTCCAGTACAAGGATCTGGGCCTAAATCCATCGTTTTTTTCACTCCACACCACCCTGGGTTAGACACTGGCTATATGCAAATCAGCTCTGACCCTTTGCCTCATGGGAAAAGTCCAGTCTGAACTACCAAGCCATGTCTTTCCCAGACCGGAATCAAGCATCCAAGGACCGGTTTCTGGCTATCAGCCTTCATTCAGCCTGGATAGCTTGACTCCAGTGGTGTGGAGAGCCTGGGACTCACGTCTGAGCATACCAAGCCCACTCGGGGTGAAAATTACAAAAAACACAGTTGATGGACAGAATGTAGAACAATGTCATACATTCACCCCAGTACAAGGATCTGGGCCTAAATCCATCATTTTTTTCACTCCACACCACCCTGGGTTAGACACTGGCTATATGCAAATCAGCTCTGACCCTTTGCCTCATGGGAAAAGTCCAGTCCGAACTACCAAGCCATGTCTTTCCCAGACCGGAATCAAGCATCCAAGGACCGGTTTCTGGCTATCAGCCTTCATTCAGCCTGAATAGCTTGACTCCAGTGGTGTGGAGAGCCTGGGACTCACGTCTGAGCATACCCAGCCCACTCGGGGTGAAAATTACAAAAAACACAGTTGATGGACAGAATGTAGAACAATGTCATACCTTCACCCCAGTACAAGGATCTGGGCCTAAATCCATCGTTGTTTTCACTCCACACCACCCTGGGTTAGACACTGGCTATATGCAAATCAGCTCTGACCCTTTGCCTCATGGGAAAAGTCCAGTCCGAACTACCAAGCCATGTCTTTCCCAGACCGGCATCAAGCATCCAAGGACCGGTTTCTGGCTATCAGCCTTCATTCAGCCTGGATAGCTTGACTCCAGTGGTGTGGAGAGCCTGGGACTCACGTCTGAGCATACCCAGCCCACTCGGGGTGAAAATTACAAAAAACACAGTTGATGGACAGAATGTAGAACAATGTCATACATTCACCCCAGTACAAGGATCTGGGCCTAAATCCATAGTTTTTTTCACTCCACACCACCCTGGGTTAGACAGTAGCTATATGCAAATCAGCTCTGACCCTTTGCCTCATGGGAAAAGTCCAGTCCGAACTACCAAGCCATGTCTTTCCCAGACCGGCATCAAGCATCCAAGGACCGGTTTCTGGCTATCAGCCTTCATTCAGCCTGGATAGCTTGACTCCAGTGGTGTGGAGAGCCTGGGACTCACGTCTGAGCATACCCAGCCCACACGGGGTGAAAATTACAAAAAACACAGTTGATGGACAGAATGTAGAACAATGTCATACATTCACCCCAGTACAAGGATCTGGGCCTAAATCCATAGTTTTTTTCACTCCACACCACCCTGGGTTAGACAGTAGCTATATGCAAATCAGCTCTGACCCTTTGCCTCATGGGAAAAGTCCAGTCCGAACTACCAAGCCATGTCTTTCCCAGACCGGAATCAAGCATCCAAGGACCGGTTTCTGGCTATCAGCCTTCATTCAGCCTGGATAGCTTGACTCCAGTGGTGTGGAGAGCCTGGGACTCACGTCTGAGCATACCCAGCCCACTCGGGGTGAAAATTACAAAAAACACAGTTGATGGACAGAAAGTAGAACAATGTCATACATTCACCCCAGTACAAGGATCTGGGCCTAAATCCATCGTTTTTTTCACTCCACACCACCCTGGGTTAGACCCTGGCTCTATGCAAATCAGCTCTGACCCTTTGCCTCATGGGAAAAGTCCAGTCCGAACGACCAAGCCATGTCTTTCCCAGACCGGAATCAAGCATCCAAGGACCGGTTTCTGGCTATCAGCCTTCATTCAGCCTGGATAGCTTGACTCCAGTGGTGTGGAGAGCCTTGGACTCACGTCTGAGCATACCCAGCCCACTCAGGGTGAAAATTACAAAAAACACAGTTGATGGACAGAATGTAGAACAATGTCATACATTCACCCCAGTACAAGGATCTGGGCCTAAATCCGTCGTTTTTTTCACTCCACACCACCCTGGGTTAGACACTGGCTATATGCAAATCAGCTCTGACCCTTTGCCTCATGGGAAAAGTCCAGTCCGAACTACCAAGCCATGTCTTTCCCAGACCGGAATCAAGCATCCAAGGACCGGTTTCTGGCTATCAGCCTTCATTCAGCCTGGATAGCTTGACTCCAGTGGTGTGGAGAGCCTGGGACTCACGTCTGAGCATACCCAGCCCACTCGGGGTGAAAATTACAAAAAACACAGTTGATGGACAGAAAGTAGAACAATGTCATACATTCACCCCAGTACAAGGATCTGGGCCTAAATCCATCGTTTTTTTCACTCCACACCACCCTGGGTTAGACCCTGGCTCTATGCAAATCAGCTCTGACCCTTTGGCTCATGGGAAAAGTCCAGTCCGAACGACCAAGCCATGTCTTTCCCAGACCGGAATCAAGCATCCAAGGACCGGTTTCTGGCTATCAGCCTTCATTCAGCCTGGATAGCTTGACTCCAGTGGTGTGGAGAGCCTTGGACTCACGTCTGAGCATACCCAGCCCACTCAGGGTGAAAATTACAAAAAACACAGTTGATGGACAGAATGTAGAACAATGTCATACATTCACCCCAGTACAAGGTTCTGGGCCTAAATCCGTCGTTTTTTTCACTCCACACCACCCTGGGTTAGACACTGGCTATATGCAAATCAGCTCTGACCCTTTGCCTCATGGGAAAAGTCCAGTCCGAACTACCAAGCCATGTCTTTCCCAGACCGGAATCAAGCATCCAAGGACCGGTTTCTGGCTATCAGCCTTCATTCAGCCTGGATAGCTTGACTCCAGTGGTGTGGAGAGCCTGGGACTCACGTCTGAGCATACCCAGCCCACTCGGGGTGAAAATTACAAAAAACACAGTTGATGGACAGAATGTAGAACAATGTCATACATTCACCCCAGTACAAGGATCTGGGCCTAAATCCATCGTTTTTTTCACTCCACACCACCCTGGGTTAGACCCTGGCTCTATGCAAATCAGCTCTGACCCTTTGCCTCATGGGAAAAGTCCAGTCCGAACGACCAAGCCATGTCTTTCCCAGACCGGAATCAAGCATCCAAGGACCGGTTTCTGGCTATCAGCCTTCATTCAGCCTGGATAGCTTGACTCCAGTGGTGTGGAGAGCCTTGGACTCACGTCTGAGCATACCCAGCCCACTCAGGGTGAAAATTACAAAAAACACAGTTGATGGACAGAATGTAGAACAATGTCATACATTCACCCCAGTACAAGGATCTGGGCCTAAATCCGTCGTTTTTTTCACTCCACACCACCCTGGGTTAGACACTGGCTATATGCAAATCAGCTCTGACTCTTTGCCTCATGGGAAAAGTCCAGTCCGAACTACCAAGCCATGTCTTTCCCAGACCGGAATCAAGCATCCAAGGACCGGTTTCTGGCTATCAGCCTTCATTCAGCCTGGATAGCTTGACTCCAGTGGTGTGGAGAGCCTGGGACTCACGTCTGAGCATACCCAGCCCACTCGGGGTGAAAATTACAAAAAACACAGTTGATGGACAGAAAGTAGAACAATGTCATACATTCACCCCAGTACAAGGATCTGGGCCTAAATCCATCGTTTTTTTCACTCCACACCACCCTGGGTTAGACCCTGGCTCTATGCAAATCAGCTCTGACCCTTTGGCTCATGGGAAAAGTCCAGTCCGAACGACCAAGCCATGTCTTTCCCAGACCGGAATCAAGCATCCAAGGACCGGTTTCTGGCTATCAGCCTTCATTCAGCCTGGATAGCTTGACTCCAGTGGTGTGGAGAGCCTTGGACTCACGTCTGAGCATACCCAGCCCACTCAGGGTGAAAATTACAAAAAACACAGTTGATGGACAGAATGTAGAACAATGTCATACATTCACCCCAGTACAAGGATCTGGGCCTAAATCCGTCGTTTTTTTCACTCCACACCACCCTGGGTTAGACACTGGCTATATGCAAATCAGCTCTGACCCTTTGCCTCATGGGAAAAGTCCAGTCCGAACTACCAAGCCATGTCTTTCCCAGACCGGAATCAAGCATCCAAGGACCGGTTTCTGGCTATCAGCCTTCATTCAGCCTGGATAGCTTGACTCCAGTGGTGTGGAGAGCCTGGGACTCACGTCTGAGCATACCCAGCCCACTCGGGGTGAAAATTACAAAAAACACAGTTGATGGACAGAATGTAGAACAATGTCATACATTCACCCCAGTACAAGGATCTGGGCCTAAATCCATCGTTTTTTTCACTCCACACCACCCTGGGTTAGACACTAGCTATATGCAAATCAGCTCTGACCCTTTGCCTCATGGGAAAAGTCCAGTCCGAAATACCAAGCCATGTCTTTCCCAGACCGGAATCAAGCATCCAAGGACCGGTTTCTGGCTATCAGCCTTCATTCAGCCTGGATAGCTTGACTCCAGTGGTGTGGAGAGCCTGGGACTCACGTCTGAGCATACCCAGCCCACTCGGGGTGAAAATTACAAAAAACACAGTTGATGGACAGAATGTAGAACAATGTCATACATTCACCCCAGTACAAGGATCTGGGCCTAAATCCATCGTTTTTTTCACTCCACACCACCCTGGGTTAGACACTGGCTATATGCAAATCAGCTCTGACCCTTTGCCTCATGGGAAAAGTCCAGTCCGAACTACCAAGCCATGTCTTTCCCAGACCGGAATCAAGCATCCAAGGACCGGTTTCTTGCTATCAGCCTTCATTCAGCCTGGATAGCTTGACTCCAGTGGTGTGGAGAGTCTGGGACTCACGTCTGAGCATACCCAGCCCACTCGGGGTGAAAATTACAAAAAACACAGTTGATGGACAGAATGTAGAACAATGTCATACATTCACCCCAGTACAAGGATCTGGGCCTAAATCCGTCGTTTTTTTCACTCCACACCACCCTGGGTTAGACACTGGCTATATGCAAATCAGCTCTGACCCTTTGCCTCATGGGAAAAGTCCAGTCCTAACTACCAAGACATGTCTTTCCCAGACCGGAATCAAGCATCCAAGGACCGGTTTCTGGCTATCAGCCTTCATTCAGCCTGGATAGCTTGACTCCATTGGTGTGGAGAGCCTGGGACTCACGTCTGAGCATACCCAGCCCACTCGGGGTGAAAATTACAAAAAACACAGTTGATGGACAGAATGTAGAACACTGTCATGCATTCACCCCAGTACAAGGATGTGGGCCTAAATCCATCGTTTTTTTCACTCCACACCACCCTGGGTTAGACACTGGCTATATGCAAATCAGCTCTGACCCTTTGCCTCATGGGAAAAGTCCAGTCCGAACTACCAAGCCATGTCTTTCCCAGACCGGAATCAAGCATCCAAGGACCGGTTTCTGGCTATCAGCCTTCATTCAGCCTGGATAGCTTGACTCCAGTGGTGTGGAGAGCCTGGGACTCACGTCTGAGCATACCCAGCCCACTCGGGGTGAAAATTACAAAAAACACAGTTGATGGACAGAAAGTAGAACAATGTCATACATTCACCCCAGTACAAGGATCTGGGCCTAAATCCATCGTTTTTTTCACTCCACACCACCCTGGGTTAGACCCTGGCTCTATGCAAATCAGCTCTGACCCTTTGGCTCATGGGAAAAGTCCAGTCCGAACGACCAAGCCATGTCTTTCCCAGACCGGAATCAAGCATCCAAGGACCGGTTTCTGGCTATCAGCCTTCATTCAGCCTGGATAGCTTGACTCCAGTGGTGTGGAGAGCCTTGGACTCACGTCTGAGCATACCCAGCCCACTCAGGGTGAAAATTACAAAAAACACAGTTGATGGACAGAATGTAGAACAATGTCATACATTCACCCCAGTACAAGGATCTGGGCCTAAATCCGTCGTTTTTTTCACTCCACACCACCCTGGGTTAGACACTGGCTATATGCAAATCAGCTCTGACCCTTTGCCTCATGGGAAAAGTCCAGTCCGAACTACCAAGCCATGTCTTTCCCAGACCGGAATCAAGCATCCAAGGACCGGTTTCTGGCTATCAGCCTTCATTCAGCCTGGATAGCTTGACTCCAGTGGTGTGGAGAGCCTGGGACTCACGTCTGAGCATACCCAGCCCACTCGGGGTGAAAATTACAAAAAACACAGTTGATGGACAGAATGTAGAACAATGTCATACATTCACCCCAGTACAAGGATCTGGGCCTAAATCCATCGTTTTTTTCACTCCACACCACCCTGGGTTAGACACTAGCTATATGCAAATCAGCTCTGACCCTTTGCCTCATGGGAAAAGTCCAGTCCGAAATACCAAGCCATGTCTTTCCCAGACCGGAATCAAGCATCCAAGGACCGGTTTCTGGCTATCAGCCTTCATTCAGCCTGGATAGCTTGACTCCAGTGGTGTGGAGAGCCTGGGACTCACGTCTGAGCATACCCAGCCCACTCGGGGTGAAAATTACAAAAAACACAGTTGATGGACAGAATGTAGAACAATGTCATACATTCACCCCAGTACAAGGATCTGGGCCTAAATCCATCGTTTTTTTCACTCCACACCACCCTGGGTTAGACACTGGCTATATGCAAATCAGCTCTGACCCTTTGCCTCATGGGAAAAGTCCAGTCCGAACTACCAAGCCATGTCTTTCCCAGACCGGAATCAAGCATCCAAGGACCGGTTTCTGGCTATCAGCCTTCATTCAGCCTGGATAGCTTGACTCCAGTGGTGTGGAGAGTCTGGGACTCACGTCTGAGCATACCCAGCCCACTCGGGGTGAAAATTACAAAAAACACAGTTGATGGACAGAATGTAGAACAATGTCATACATTCACCCCAGTACAAGGATCTGGGCCTAAATCCGTCGTTTTTTTCACTCCACACCACCCTGGGTTAGACACTGGCTATATGCAAATCAGCTCTGACCCTTTGCCTCATGGGAAAAGTCCAGTCCTAACTACCAAGACATGTCTTTCCCAGACCGGAATCAAGCATCCAAGGACCGGTTTCTGGCTATCAGCCTTCATTCAGCCTGGATAGCTTGACTCCAGTGGTGTGGAGAGCCTGGGACTCACGTCTGAGCATACCCAGCCCACTCGGGGTGAAAATTACAAAAAACACAGTTGATGGACAGAATGTAGAACACTGTCATGCATTCACCCCAGTACAAGGATGTGGGCCTAAATCCATCGTTTTTTTCACTCCACACCACCCTGGGTTAGACACTGGCTATATGCAAATCAGCTCTGACCCTTTGCCTCATGGGAAAAGTCCAGTCCGAACTACCAAGCCATGTCTTTCCCAGACCGGAATCAAGCATCCAAGGACCGGTTTCTGGCTATCAGCCTTCATTCAGCCTGGATAGCTTGACTCCAGTGGTGTGGAGAGCCTGGGACTCACGTCTGAGCATACCCAGCCCACTCGGGGTGAAAATTACAAAAAACACAGTTGATGGACAGAATGTAGAACAATGTCATACATTCAACCCAGTACAAGGATCTGGGCCTAATTCCATCGTTTTTTTCACTCCACACCACCCTGGGTTAGACACTGGCTATATGCAAATCAGCTCTGACCCTTTGCCTCATGGGAAAAGTCCAGTCCGAACTACCAAGCCATGTCTTTCCCAGACCGGAATCAAGCATCCAAGGACCGGTTTCTGGCTATCAGCCTTCATTCAGCCTGGATAGCTTGACTCCAGTGGTGTGGAGAGCCTGGGACTCACGTCTGAGCATACCCAGCCCACTCGGGGTGAAAATTACAAAAAACACAGTTGATGGACAGAATGTAGAACAATGTCATTCATTCACCCCAGTACAAGGATCTGGGCCTAAATCCGTCGTTTTTTTCACTCCACACCACCCTGGGTTAGACACTGGCGATATGCAAATCAGCTCTGACCCTTTGCCTCATGGGAAAAGTCCAGTCCGAACTACCAAGCCATGTCTTTCCCAGACCGGAATCAAGCATCCAAGGACCGGTTTCTGGCTATCAGCCTTCATTCAGCCTGGATAGCTTGACTCCAGTGGTGTGGAGAGCCTGGGACTCACGTCTGAGCATACCCAGCCCACTCGGGGTGAAAATGACAAAAAACACAGTTGATGGACAGAATGTAGAACAATGTCATTCATTCACCCCAGTACAAGGATCTGGGCCTAAATCCATCGTTTTTTTCACTCCACACCACCCTGGGTTAGACACTGGCTATATGCAAATCAGCTCTGACCCTTTGCCTCATGAGAAAAGTCCAGTCCGAACTACCAAGCCATGTCTTTCCCAGACCGGAATCAAGCATCCAAGGACCGGTTTCTGGCTATCAGCCTTCATTCAGCCTGGATAGCTTGACTCCAGTGGTGTGGAGAGCCTGGGACTCACGTCTGAGCATACCCAGCCCACTCGGGGTGAAAATTACAAAAAACACAGTTGATGGACAGAATGTAGAACAATGTCATACATTCACCCCAGTACAAGGATCTTGGCCTAAATCCATTGTTTTTTTCACTCCACACCACCCTGGGTTAGACACTGGCTATATGCAAATCAGCTCTGACCCTTTGCCTCATGGGAAAAGTCCAGTCCGAACTACCAAGCCATGTCTTTCCCAGACCGGAATCAAGCATCCAAGGACCGGTTTCTGGCTATCAGCCTTCATTCAGCCTGGATAGCTTGACTCCAGTGGTGTGGAGAGCCTGGGACTCACGTCTGAGCATACCCAGCCCACTCGGGGTGAAAATTACAAAAAACACAGTTGATGGACAGAATGTAGAACAATGTCATACATTCACCCCAGTACAAGGATCTGGGCCTAAATCCATCGTTTTTTTCACTCCACACCACCCTGGGTTAGACACTGGCTATATACAAATCAGCTCTGACCCTTTGCCTCACAGGAAAAGTCCAGTCGGAACTACAAAGCCATGTCTTTCCCAGACCGGAATCAAGCATCCAAGGACCGGTTTCTGGCTATCAGCCTTCATTCAGCCTGGATAGCTTGACTCCAGTGGTGTGGAGAGCCTGGGACTCACGTCTGAGCATACCCAGCCCACTCGGGGTGAAAATTACAAAAAACACAGTTGATGGACAGAATGTAGAACAATGTCATACATTCACCCCAGTACAAGGATCTGGGCCTAAATCCATCATTTTTTTCACTCCACACCACCCTGGGTTAGACACTGGCTATATGCAAATCAGCTCTGACCCTTTGCCTCATGGGAAAAGTCCAGTCCGAACTACGAGGCCATGTCTTTCCCAGACCGGAATCAAGCATCCAAGGACCGGTTTCTGGCTATCAGCCTTCATTCAGCCTGAATAGCTTGACTCCAGTGGTGTGGAGAGCCTGGGACTCACGTCTGAGCATACCCAGCCCACTCGGGGTGAAAATTACAAAAAACACAGTTGATGGACAGAATGTAGAACAATGTCATACCTTCACCCCAGTACAAGGATCTGGGCCTAAATCCATCGTTGTTTTCACTCCACACCACCCTGGGTTAGACACTGGCTATATGCAAATCAGCTCTGACCCTTTGCCTCATGGGAAAAGTCCAGTCCGAACTACCAAGCCATGTCTTTCCCAGACCGGCATCAAGCATCCAAGGACCGGTTTCTGGCTATCAGCCTTCATTCAGCCTGGATAGCTTGACTCCAGTGGTGTGGAGAGCCTGGGACTCACGTCTGAGCATACCCAGCCCACTCGGGGTGAAAATTACAAAAAACACAGTTGATGGACAGAATGTAGAACAATGTCATACATTCACCCCAGTACAAGGATCTGGGCCTAAATCCATAGTTTTTTTCACTCCACACCACCCTGGGTTAGACAGTAGCTATATGCAAATCAGCTCTGACCCTTTGCCTCATGGGAAAAGTCCAGTCCGAACTACCAAGCCATGTCTTTCCCAGACCGGCATCAAGCATCCAAGGACCGGTTTCTGGCTATCAGCCTTCATTCAGCCTGGATAGCTTGACTCCAGTGGTGTGGAGAGCCTGGGACTCACGTCTGAGCATACCCAGCCCACACGGGGTGAAAATTACAAAAAACACAGTTGATGGACAGAATGTAGAACAATGTCATACATTCACCCCAGTACAAGGATCTGGGCCTAAATCCATAGTTTTTTTCACTCCACACCACCCTGGGTTAGACAGTAGCTATATGCAAATCAGCTCTGACCCTTTGCCTCATGGGAAAAGTCCAGTCCGAACTACCAAGCCATGTCTTTCCCAGACCGGAATCAAGCATCCAAGGACCGGTTTCTGGCTATCAGCCTTCATTCAGCCTGGATAGCTTGACTCCAGTGGTGTGGAGAGCCTGGGACTCACGTCTGAGCATACCCAGCCCACTCGGGGTGAAAATTACAAAAAACACAGTTGATGGACAGAAAGTAGAACAATGTCATACATTCACCCCAGTACAAGGATCTGGGCCTAAATCCATCGTTTTTTTCACTCCACACCACCCTGGGTTAGACCCTGGCTCTATGCAAATCAGCTCTGACCCTTTGCCTCATGGGAAAAGTCCAGTCCGAACGACCAAGCCATGTCTTTCCCAGACCGGAATCAAGCATCCAAGGACCGGTTTCTGGCTATCAGCCTTCATTCAGCCTGGATAGCTTGACTCCAGTGGTGTGGAGAGCCTTGGACTCACGTCTGAGCATACCCAGCCCACTCAGGGTGAAAATTACAAAAAACACAGTTGATGGACAGAATGTAGAACAATGTCATACATTCACCCCAGTACAAGGATCTGGGCCTAAATCCGTCGTTTTTTCACTCCACACCACCCTGGGTTAGACACTGGCTATATGCAAATCAGCTCTGACCCTTTGCCTCATGGGAAAAGTCCAGTCCGAACTACCAAGCCATGTCTTTCCCAGACCGGAATCAAGCATCCAAGGACCGGTTTCTGGCTATCAGCCTTCATTCAGCCTGGATAGCTTGACTCCAGTGGTGTGGAGAGCCTGGGACTCACGTCTGAGCATACCCAGCCCACTCGGGGTGAAAATTACAAAAAACACAGTTGATGGACAGAAAGTAGAACAATGTCATACATTCACCCCAGTACAAGGATCTGGGCCTAAATCCATCGTTTTTTTCACTCCACACCACCCTGGGTTAGACCCTGGCTCTATGCAAATCAGCTCTGACCCTTTGGCTCATGGGAAAAGTCCAGTCCGAACGACCAAGCCATGTCTTTCCCAGACCGGAATCAAGCATCCAAGGACCGGTTTCTGGCTATCAGCCTTCATTCAGCCTGGATAGCTTGACTCCAGTGGTGTGGAGAGCCTTGGACTCACGTCTGAGCATACCCAGCCCACTCAGGGTGAAAATTACAAAAAACACAGTTGATGGACAGAATGTAGAACAATGTCATACATTCACCCCAGTACAAGGTTCTGGGCCTAAATCCGTCGTTTTTTTCACTCCACACCACCCTGGGTTAGACACTGGCTATATGCAAATCAGCTCTGACCCTTTGCCTCATGGGAAAAGTCCAGTCCGAACTACCAAGCCATGTCTTTCCCAGACCGGAATCAAGCATCCAAGGACCGGTTTCTGGCTATCAGCCTTCATTCAGCCTGGATAGCTTGACTCCAGTGGTGTGGAGAGCCTGGGACTCACGTCTGAGCATACCCAGCCCACTCGGGGTGAAAATTACAAAAAACACAGTTGATGGACAGAATGTAGAACAATGTCATACATTCACCCCAGTACAAGGATCTGGGCCTAAATCCATCGTTTTTTTCACTCCACACCACCCTGGGTTAGACCCTGGCTCTATGCAAATCAGCTCTGACCCTTTGCCTCATGGGAAAAGTCCAGTCCGAACGACCAAGCCATGTCTTTCCCAGACCGGAATCAAGCATCCAAGGACCGGTTTCTGGCTATCAGCCTTCATTCAGCCTGGATAGCTTGACTCCAGTGGTGTGGAGAGCCTTGGACTCACGTCTGAGCATACCCAGCCCACTCAGGGTGAAAATTACAAAAAACACAGTTGATGGACAGAATGTAGAACAATGTCATACATTCACCCCAGTACAAGGATCTGGGCCTAAATCCGTCGTTTTTTTCACTCCACACCACCCTGGGTTAGACACTGGCTATATGCAAATCAGCTCTGACCCTTTGCCTCATGGGAAAAGTCCAGTCCGAACTACCAAGCCATGTCTTTCCCAGACCGGAATCAAGCATCCAAGGACCGGTTTCTGGCTATCAGCCTTCATTCAGCCTGGATAGCTTGACTCCAGTGGTGTGGAGAGCCTGGGACTCACGTCTGAGCATACCCAGCCCACTCGGGGTGAAAATTACAAAAAACACAGTTGATGGACAGAAAGTAGAACAATGTCATACATTCACCCCAGTACAAGGATCTGGGCCTAAATCCATCGTTTTTTTCACTCCACACCACCCTGGGTTAGACCCTGGCTCTATGCAAATCAGCTCTGACCCTTTGGCTCATGGGAAAAGTCCAGTCCGAACGACCAAGCCATGTCTTTCCCAGACCGGAATCAAGCATCCAAGGACCGGTTTCTGGCTATCAGCCTTCATTCAGCCTGGATAGCTTGACTCCAGTGGTGTGGAGAGCCTTGGACTCACGTCTGAGCATACCCAGCCCACTCAGGGTGAAAATTACAAAAAACACAGTTGATGGACAGAATGTAGAACAATGTCATACATTCACCCCAGTACAAGGATCTGGGCCTAAATCCGTCGTTTTTTTCACTCCACACCACCCTGGGTTAGACACTGGCTATATGCAAATCAGCTCTGACCCTTTGCCTCATGGGAAAAGTCCAGTCCGAACTACCAAGCCATGTCTTTCCCAGACCGGAATCAAGCATCCAAGGACCGGTTTCTGGCTATCAGCCTTCATTCAGCCTGGATAGCTTGACTCCAGTGGTGTGGAGAGCCTGGGACTCACGTCTGAGCATACCCAGCCCACTCGGGGTGAAAATTACAAAAAACACAGTTGATGGACAGAATGTAGAACAATGTCATACATTCACCCCAGTACAAGGATCTGGGCCTAAATCCATCGTTTTTTTCACTCCACACCACCCTGGGTTAGACACTAGCTATATGCAAATCAGCTCTGACCCTTTGCCTCATGGGAAAAGTCCAGTCCGAAATACCAAGCCATGTCTTTCCCAGACCGGAATCAAGCATCCAAGGACCGGTTTCTGGCTATCAGCCTTCATTCAGCCTGGATAGCTTGACTCCAGTGGTGTGGAGAGCCTGGGACTCACGTCTGAGCATACCCAGCCCACTCGGGGTGAAAATTACAAAAAACACAGTTGATGGACAGAATGTAGAACAATGTCATACATTCACCCCAGTACAAGGATCTGGGCCTAAATCCATCGTTTTTTTCACTCCACACCACCCTGGGTTAGACACTGGCTATATGCAAATCAGCTCTGACCCTTTGCCTCATGGGAAAAGTCCAGTCCGAACTACCAAGCCATGTCTTTCCCAGACCGGAATCAAGCATCCAAGGACCGGTTTCTTGCTATCAGCCTTCATTCAGCCTGGATAGCTTGACTCCAGTGGTGTGGAGAGTCTGGGACTCACGTCTGAGCATACCCAGCCCACTCGGGGTGAAAATTACAAAAAACACAGTTGATGGACAGAATGTAGAACAATGTCATACATTCACCCCAGTACAAGGATCTGGGCCTAAATCCGTCGTTTTTTTCACTCCACACCACCCTGGGTTAGACACTGGCTATATGCAAATCAGCTCTGACCCTTTGCCTCATGGGAAAAGTCCAGTCCTAACTACCAAGACATGTCTTTCCCAGACCGGAATCAAGCATCCAAGGACCGGTTTCTGGCTATCAGCCTTCATTCAGCCTGGATAGCTTGACTCCAGTGGTGTGGAGAGCCTGGGACTCACGTCTGAGCATACCCAGCCCACTCGGGGTGAAAATTACAAAAAACACAGTTGATGGACAGAATGTAGAACACTGTCATGCATTCACCCCAGTACAAGGATGTGGGCCTAAATCCATCGTTTTTTTCACTCCACACCACCCTGGGTTAGACACTGGCTATATGCAAATCAGCTCTGACCCTTTGCCTCATGGGAAAAGTCCAGTCCGAACTACCAAGCCATGTCTTTCCCAGACCGGAATCAAGCATCCAAGGACCGGTTTCTGGCTATCAGCCTTCATTCAGCCTGGATAGCTTGACTCCAGTGGTGTGGAGAGCCTGGGACTCACGTCTGAGCATACCCAGCCCACTCGGGGTGAAAATTACAAAAAACACAGTTGATGGACAGAAAGTAGAACAATGTCATACATTCACCCCAGTACAAGGATCTGGGCCTAAATCCATCGTTTTTTTCACTCCACACCACCCTGGGTTAGACCCTGGCTCTATGCAAATCAGCTCTGACCCTTTGGCTCATGGGAAAAGTCCAGTCCGAACGACCAAGCCATGTCTTTCCCAGACCGGAATCAAGCATCCAAGGACCGGTTTCTGGCTATCAGCCTTCATTCAGCCTGGATAGCTTGACTCCAGTGGTGTGGAGAGCCTTGGACTCACGTCTGAGCATACCCAGCCCACTCAGGGTGAAAATTACAAAAAACACAGTTGATGGACAGAATGTAGAACAATGTCATACATTCACCCCAGTACAAGGATCTGGGCCTAAATCCGTCGTTTTTTTCACTCCACACCACCCTGGGTTAGACACTGGCTATATGCAAATCAGCTCTGACCCTTTGCCTCATGGGAAAAGTCCAGTCCGAACTACCAAGCCATGTCTTTCCCAGACCGGAATCAAGCATCCAAGGACCGGTTTCTGGCTATCAGCCTTCATTCAGCCTGGATAGCTTGACTCCAGTGGTGTGGAGAGCCTGGGACTCACGTCTGAGCATACCCAGCCCACTCGGGGTGAAAATTACAAAAAACACAGTTGATGGACAGAATGTAGAACAATGTCATACATTCACCCCAGTACAAGGATCTGGGCCTAAATCCATCGTTTTTTTCACTCCACACCACCCTGGGTTAGACACTAGCTATATGCAAATCAGCTCTGACCCTTTGCCTCATGGGAAAAGTCCAGTCCGAAATACCAAGCCATGTCTTTCCCAGACCGGAATCAAGCATCCAAGGACCGGTTTCTGGCTATCAGCCTTCATTCAGCCTGGATAGCTTGACTCCAGTGGTGTGGAGAGCCTGGGACTCACGTCTGAGCATACCCAGCCCACTCGGGGTGAAAATTACAAAAAACACAGTTGATGGACAGAATGTAGAACAATGTCATACATTCACCCCAGTACAAGGATCTGGGCCTAAATCCATCGTTTTTTTCACTCCACACCACCCTGGGTTAGACACTGGCTATATGCAAATCAGCTCTGACCCTTTGCCTCATGGGAAAAGTCCAGTCCGAACTACCAAGCCATGTCTTTCCCAGACCGGAATCAAGCATCCAAGGACCGGTTTCTGGCTATCAGCCTTCATTCAGCCTGGATAGCTTGACTCCAGTGGTGTGGAGAGTCTGGGACTCACGTCTGAGCATACCCAGCCCACTCAGGGTGAAAATTACAAAAAACACAGTTGATGGACAGAATGTAGAACAATGTCATACATTCACCCCAGTACAAGGATCTGGGCCTAAATCCGTCGTTTTTTTCACTCCACACCACCCTGGGTTAGACACTGGCTATATGCAAATCAGCTCTGACCCTTTGCCTCATGGGAAAAGTCCAGTCCTAACTACCAAGACATGTCTTTCCCAGACCGGAATCAAGCATCCAAGGACCGGTTTCTGGCTATCAGCCTTCATTCAGCCTGGATAGCTTGACTCCAGTGGTGTGGAGAGCCTGGGACTCACGTCTGAGCATACCCAGCCCACTCGGGGTGAAAATTACAAAAAACACAGTTGATGGACAGAATGTAGAACACTGTCATGCATTCACCCCAGTACAAGGATGTGGGCCTAAATCCATCGTTTTTTTCACTCCACACCACCCTGGGTTAGACACTGGCTATATGCAAATCAGCTCTGACCCTTTGCCTCATGGGAAAAGTCCAGTCCGAACTACCAAGCCATGTCTTTCCCAGACCGGAATCAAGCATCCAAGGACCGGTTTCTGGCTATCAGCCTTCATTCAGCCTGGATAGCTTGACTCCAGTGGTGTGGAGAGCCTGGGACTCACGTCTGAGCATACCCAGCCCACTCGGGGTGAAAATTACAAAAAACACAGTTGATGGACAGAATGTAGAACAATGTCATACATTCAACCCAGTACAAGGATCTGGGCCTAATTCCATCGTTTTTTTCACTCCACACCACCCTGGGTTAGACACTGGCTATATGCAAATCAGCTCGGACCCTTTGCCTCATGGGAAAAGTCCAGTCCGAACTACCAAGCCATGTCTTTCCCAGACCGGAATCAAGCATCCAAGGACCGGTTTCTGGCTATCAGCCTTCATTCAGCCTGGATAGCTTGACTCCAGTGGTGTGGAGAGCCTGGGACTCACGTCTGAGCATACCCAGCCCACTCGGGGTGAAAATTACAAAAAACACAGTTGATGGACAGAATGTAGAACAATGTCATTCATTCACCCCAGTACAAGGATCTGGGCCTAAATCCGTCGTTTTTTTCACTCCACACCACCCTGGGTTAGACACTAGCGATATGCAAATCAGCTCTGACCCTTTGCCTCATGGGAAAAGTCCAGTCCGAACTACCAAGCCATGTCTTTCCCAGACCGGAATCAAGCATCCAAGGACCGGTTTCTGGCTATCAGCCTTCATTCAGCCTGGATAGCTTGACTCCAGTGGTGTGGAGAGCCTGGGACTCACGTCTGAGCATACCCAGCCCACTCGGGGTGAAAATGACAAAAAACACAGTTGATGGACAGAATGTAGAACAATGTCATTCATTCACCCCAGTACAAGGATCTGGGCCTAAATCCATCGTTTTTTTCACTCCACACCACCCTGGGTTAGACACTGGCTATATGCAAATCAGCTCTGACCCTTTGCCTCATGAGAAAAGTCCAGTCCGAACTACCAAGCCATGTCTTTCCCAGACCGGAATCAAGCATCCAAGGACCGGTTTCTGGCTATCAGCCTTCATTCAGCCTGGATAGCTTGACTCCAGTGGTGTGGAGAGCCTGGGACTCACGTCTGAGCATACCCAGCCCACTCGGGGTGAAAATTACAAAAAACACAGTTGATGGACAGAATGTAGAACAATGTCATACATTCACCCCAGTACAAGGATCTGGGCCTAAATCCATCGTTTTTTTCACTCCACACCACCCTGGGTTAGACACTGGCTATATACAAATCAGCTCTGACCCTTTGCCTCACGGGAAAAGTCCAGTCGGAACTACAAAGCCATGTCTTTCCCAGACCGGAATCAAGCATCCAAGGACCGGTTTCTGGCTATCAGCCTTCATTCAGCCTGGATAGCTTGACTCCAGTGGTGTGGAGAGCCTGGGACTCACGTCTGAGCATACCCAGCCCACTCGGGGTGAAAATTACAAAAAACACAGTTGATGGACAGAATGTAGAACAATGTCATACATTCACCCCAGTACAAGGATCTGGGCCTAAATCCGTCATTTTTTTCACTCCACACCACCCTGGGTTAGACACTGGCTATATGCAAATCAGCTCTGACCCTTTGCCTCATGGGAAAAGTCCAGTCCGAACTACCAAGCCATGTCTTTCCCAGACCGGAATCAAGCATCCAAGGACCGGTTTCTGACTATCAGCCTTCATTCAGCCTGGATAGCTTGACTCCAGTGGTGTGGAGAGCCTGGGACTCACGTCTGAGCATACCCAGCCCACTCGGGGTGAAAAATACAAAAAACACAGTTGATGGACAGAATGTAGAACAATGTCATACATTCACCCCAGTACAAGGATCTGGGCCTAAATCCATCGGTTTTTTTTCACTCCACACCACCCTGGGTTAGACACTGGCTATATGCAAATCAGCTCTGACCCTTTGCCTCATGGGAAAAGTCCAGTCTGAACTACCAAGCCATGTCTTTCCCAGACCGGAATCAAGCATCCCAGGACCGGTTTCTGGCTATCAGCCTTCATTCAGCCTGGATAGCTTGACTCCAGTGGTGTGGAGAGCCTGGGACTCACGTCTGAGCATACCCAGCCCATTCGGGGTGAAAATTACAAAATACACAGTTGATGGACGGAATGTAGAACAATGTCATACATTCACCCCAGTACAAGGATCTGGGCCTAAATCCATTGTTTTTTTCACTCCACACCACCCTGGGTTAGACACTGGCTATATGCAAATCAGCTCTGACCCTTTGCCTCATGGGAAAAGTCCAGTACGAACTACCAAGCCATGTCTTTCCCAGACCGGAATCAAGCATCCAAGGACCGGTTTCTGGCTATCAGCCTTCATTCAGCCTGGATAGCTTGACTCCAGTGGTGTGGAGAGCCTGGGACTCACGTCTGAGCATACCCAGCCCACTCAGGGTGAAAATTACAAAAAACACAGTTGATGGACAGAATGTAGAACAATGTCATACATTCACCCCAGTACAAGGATCTGGGCCTAAATCCATTGTTTTTTTCACTCCACACCACCCTGGGTTAGACACTGGCTATATGCAAATCAGCTCTGACCCTTTGCCTCATGGGAAAAGTCCAGTCCGAACTACCAAGCCATGTCTTTCCCAGACCGGAATCAAGCATCCAAGGACCGGTTTCTGGCTATCAGCCTTCATTCAGCCTGGATAGCTTGACTCCAGTGGTGTGGAGAGCCTGGGACTCACGTCTGAGCATACCCAGCCCACTCGGGGTGAAAATTACAAAAAACACAGTTGATGGACAGAACGTAGAACAATGTCATACATTCACTCCAGTACAAGGATCTGGGCCTAAATCCATCGTTTTTTTCACTCCACACCACCCTGGGTTAGACACTGGCTATATGCAAATCAGCTCTGACCCTTTGCCTCATGGGAAAAGTCCAGTCTGAACTACCAAGCCATGTCTTTCCCAGACCGGAATCAAGCATCCAAGGACCGGTTTCTGGCTATCAGCCTTCATTCAGCCTGGATAGCTTGACTCCAGTGGTGTGGAGAGCCTGGGACTCACGTCTGAGCATACCCAGCCCACTCGGGGTGAAAATTACAAAAAACAGAGTTGATGGACAGAATGTAGAACAATGTCATACATTCACCCCAGTACAAGGATCTGGGCCTAAATCCATCATTTTTTTCACTCCACACCACCCTGGGTTAGACACTGGCTATATGCAAATCAGCTCTGACCCTTTGCCTCATGGGAAAAGTCCAGTCCGAACTACCAAGCCATGTCTTTCCCAGACCGGAATCAAGCATCCAAGGACCGGTTTCTGGCTATCAGCCTTCATTCAGCCTGAATAGCTTGACTCCAGTGGTGTGGAGAGCCTGGGACTCACGTCTGAGCATACCCAGCCCACTCGGGGTGAAAATTACAAAAAACACAGTTGATGGACAGAATGTCGAACAATGTCATACCTTCACCCCAGTACAAGGATCTGGGCCTAAATCCATCGTTGTTTTCACTCCACACCACCCTGGGTTAGACACTGGCTATATGCAAATCAGCTCTGACCCTTTGCCTCATGGGAAAAGTCCAGTCCGAACTACCAAGCCATGTCTTTCCCAGACCGGCATCAAGCATCCAAGGACCGGTTTCTGGCTATCAGCCTTCATTCAGCCTGGATAGCTTGACTCCAGTGGTGTGGAGAGCCTGGGACTCACGTCTGAGCATACCCAGCCCACTCGGGGTGAAAATTACAAAAAACACAGTTGATGGACAGAATGTAGAACAATGTCATACCTTCACCCCAGTACAAGGATCTGGGCCTAAATCCATCGTTGTTTTCACTCCACACCACCCTGGGTTAGACACTGGCTATATGCAAATCAGCTCTGACCCTTTGCCTCATGGGAAAAGTCCAGTCCGAACTACCAAGCCATGTCTTTCCCAGACCGGCATCAAGCATCCAAGGACCGGTTTCTGGCTATCAGCCTTCATTCAGCCTGGATAGCTTGACTCCAGTGGTGTGGAGAGCCTGGGACTCACGTCTGAGCATACCCAGCCCACTCGGGGTGAAAATTACAAAAAACACAGTTGATGGACAGAATGTAGAACAATGTCATACATTCACCCCAGTACAAGGATCTGGGCCTAAATCCATAGTTTTTTTCACTCCACACCACCCTGGGTTAGACAGTAGCTATATGCAAATCAGCTCTGACCCTTTGCCTCATGGGAAAAGTCCAGTCCGAACTACCAAGCCATGTCTTTCCCAGACCGGCATCAAGCATCCAAGGACCGGTTTCTGGCTATCAGCCTTCATTCAGCCTGGATAGCTTGACTCCAGTGGTGTGGAGAGCCTGGGACTCACGTCTGAGCATACCCAGCCCATTCGGGGTGAAAATTACAAAATACACAGTTGATGGACGGAATGTAGAACAATGTCATACATTCACCCCAGTACAAGGATCTGGGCCTAAATCCATTGTTTTTTTCACTCCACACCACCCTGGGTTAGACACTGGCTATATGCAAATCAGCTCTGACCCTTTGCCTCATGGGAAAAGTCCAGTACGAACTACCAAGCCATGTCTTTCCCAGACCGGAATCAAGCATCCAAGGACCGGTTTCTGGCTATCAGCCTTCATTCAGCCTGGATAGCTTGACTCCAGTGGTGTGGAGAGCCTGGGACTCACGTCTGAGCATACCCAGCCCACTCAGGGTGAAAATTACAAAAAACACAGTTGATGGACAGAATGTAGAACAATGTCATACATTCACCCCAGTACAAGGATCTGGGCCTAAATCCATTGTTTTTTTCACTCCACACCACCCTGGGTTAGACACTGGCTATATGCAAATCAGCTCTGACCCTTTGCCTCATGGGAAAAGTCCAGTCCGAACTACCAAGCCATGTCTTTCCCAGACCGGAATCAAGCATCCAAGGACCGGTTTCTGGCTATCAGCCTTCATTCAGCCTGGATAGCTTGACTCCAGTGGTGTGGAGAGCCTGGGACTCACGTCTGAGCATACCCAGCCCACTCGGGGTGAAAATTACAAAAAACACAGTTGATGGACAGAACGTAGAACAATGTCATACATTCACTCCAGTACAAGGATCTGGGCCTAAATCCATCGTTTTTTTCACTCCACACCACCCTGGGTTAGACACTGGCTATATGCAAATCAGCTCTGACCCTTTGCCTCATGGGAAAAGTCCAGTCTGAACTACCAAGCCATGTCTTTCCCAGACCGGAATCAAGCATCCAAGGACCGGTTTCTGGCTATCAGCCTTCATTCAGCCTGGATAGCTTGACTCCAGTGGTGTGGAGAGCCTGGGACTCACGTCTGAGCATACCCAGCCCACTCGGGGTGAAAATTACAAAAAACAGAGTTGATGGACAGAATGTAGAACAATGTCATACATTCACCCCAGTACAAGGATCTGGGCCTAAATCCATCATTTTTTTCACTCCACACCACCCTGGGTTAGACACTGGCTATATGCAAATCAGCTCTGACCCTTTGCCTCATGGGAAAAGTCCAGTCCGAACTACCAAGCCATGTCTTTCCCAGACCGGAATCAAGCATCCAAGGACCGGTTTCTGGCTATCAGCCTTCATTCAGCCTGAATAGCTTGACTCCAGTGGTGTGGAGAGCCTGGGACTCACGTCTGAGCATACCCAGCCCACTCGGGGTGAAAATTACAAAAAACACAGTTGATGGACAGAATGTCGAACAATGTCATACCTTCACCCCAGTACAAGGATCTGGGCCTAAATCCATCGTTGTTTTCACTCCACACCACCCTGGGTTAGACACTGGCTATATGCAAATCAGCTCTGACCCTTTGCCTCATGGGAAAAGTCCAGTCCGAACTACCAAGCCATGTCTTTCCCAGACCGGCATCAAGCATCCAAGGACCGGTTTCTGGCTATCAGCCTTCATTCAGCCTGGATAGCTTGACTCCAGTGGTGTGGAGAGCCTGGGACTCACGTCTGAGCATACCCAGCCCACTCGGGGTGAAAATTACAAAAAACACAGTTGATGGACAGAATGTAGAACAATGTCATACATTCACCCCAGTACAAGGATTTGGGCCTAAATCCATAGTTTTTTTCACTCCACACCACCCTGGGTTAGACAGTAGCTATATGCAAATCAGCTCTGACCCTTTGCCTCATGGGAAAAGTCCAGTCCGAACTACCAAGCCATGTCTTTCCCAGACCGGCATCAAGCATCCAAGGACCGGTTTCTGGCTATCAGCCTTCATTCAGCCTGGATAGCTTGACTCCAGTGGTGTGGAGAGCCTGGGACTCACGTCTGAGCATACCCAGCCCACACGGGGTGAAAATTACAAAAAACACAGTTGATGGACAGAATGTAGAACAATGTCATACATTCACCCCAGTACAAGGATCTGGGCCTAAATCCATAGTTTTTTTCACTCCACACCACCCTGGGTTAGACAGTAGCTATATGCAAATCAGCTCTGACCCTTTGCCTCATGGGAAAAGTCCAGTCCGAACTACCAAGCCATGTCTTTCCCAGACCGGAATCAAGCATCCAAGGACCGGTTTCTGGCTATCAGCCTTCATTCAGCCTGGATAGCTTGACTCCAGTGGTGTGGAGAGCCTGGGACTCACGTTTGAGCATACCCAGCCCACTCGGGGTGAAAATTACAAAAAACACAGTTGATGGACAGAAAGTAGAACAATGTCATACATTCACCCCAGTACAAGGATCTGGGCCTAAATCCATAGTTTTTTTCACTCCACACCACCCTGGGTTAGACCCTGGCTCTATGCAAATCAGCTCTGACCCTTTGCCTCATGGGAAAAGTCCAGTCCGAACGACCAAGCCATGTCTTTCCCAGACCGGAATCAAGCATCCAAGGACCGGTTTCTGGCTATCAGCCTTCATTCAGCCTGGATAGCTTGACTCCAGTGGTGTGGAGAGCCTTGGACTCACGTCTGAGCATACCCAGCCCACTCAGGGTGAAAATTACAAAAAACACAGTTGATGGACAGAATGTAGAACAATGTCATACATTCACCCCAGTACAAGGATCTGGGCCTAAATCCGTCGTTTTTTTCACTCCACACCACCCTGGGTTAGACACTGGCTATATGCAAATCAGCTCTGACCCTTTGCCTCATGGGAAAAGTCCAGTCCGAACTACCAAGCCATGTCTTTCCCAGACCGGAATCAAGCATCCAAGGACCGGTTTCTGGCTATCAGCCTTCATTCAGCCTGGATAGCTTGACTCCAGTGGTGTGGAGAGCCTGGGACTCACGTCTGAGCATACCCAGCCCACTCGGGGTGAAAATTACAAAAAACACAGTTGATGGACAGAAAGTAGAACAATGTCATACATTCACCCCAGTACAAGGATCTGGGCCTAAATCCATCGTTTTTTTCACTCCACACCACCCTGGGTTAGACCCTGGCTCTATGCAAATCAGCTCTGACCCTTTGCCTCATGGGGAAAGTCCAGTCCGAACGACCAAGCCATGTCTTTCCCAGACCGGAATCAAGCATCCAAGGACCGGTTTCTGGCTATCAGCCTTCATTCAGCCTGGATAGCTTGACTCCAGTGGTGTGGAGAGCCTTGGACTCACGTCTGAGCATACCCAGCCCACTCAGGGTGAAAATTACAAAAAACACAGTTGATGGACAGAATGTAGAACAATGTCATACATTCACCCCAGTACAAGGATCTGGGCCTAAATCCGTCGTTTTTTTCACTCCACACCACCCTGGGTTAGACACTGGCTATATGCAAATCAGCTCTGACCCTTTGCCTCATGGGAAAAGTCCAGTCCGAACTACCAAGCCATGTCTTTCCCAGACCGGAATCAAGCATCCAAGGACCGGTTTCTGGCTATCAGCCTTCATTCAGCCTGGATAGCTTGACTCCAGTGGTGTGGAGAGCCTGGGACTCACGTCTGAGCATACCCAGCCCACTCGGGGTGAAAATTACAAAAAACACAGTTGATGGACAGAATGTAGAACAATGTCATACATTCACCCCAGTACAAGGATCTGGGCCTAAATCCATCGTTTTTTTCACTCCACACCACCCTGGGTTAGACACTAGCTATATGCAAATCAGCTCTGACCCTTTGCCTCATGGGAAAAGTCCAGTCCGAAATACCAAGCCATGTCTTTCCCAGACCGGAATCAAGCATCCAAGGACCGGTTTCTGGCTATCAGCCTTCATTCAGCCTGGATAGCTTGACTCCAGTGGTGTGGAGAGCCTGGGACTCACGTCTGAGCATACCCAGCCCACTCGGGGTGAAAATTACAAAAAACACAGTTGATGGACAGAATGTAGAACAATGTCATACATTCACCCCAGTACAAGGATCTGGGCCTAAATCCATCGTTTTTTTCACTCCACACCACCCTGGGTTAGACACTGGCTATATGCAAATCAGCTCTGACCCTTTGCCTCATGGGAAAAGTCCAGTCCGAACTACCAAGCCATGTCTTTCCCAGACCGGAATCAAGCATCCAAGGACCGGTTTCTGGCTATCAGCCTTCATTCAGCCTGGATAGCTTGACTCCAGTGGTGTGGAGAGTCTGGGACTCACGTCTGAGCATACCCAGCCCACTCGGGGTGAAAATTACAAAAAACACAGTTGATGGACAGAATGTAGAATAATGTCATACATTCACCCCAGTACAAGGATCTGGGCCTAAATCCGTCGTTTTTTTCACTCCACACCACCCTGGGTTAGACACTGGCTATATGCAAATCAGCTCTGACCCTTTGCCTCATGGGAAAAGTCCAGTCCTAACTACCAAGACATGTCTTTCCCAGACCGGAATCAAGCATCCAAGGACCGGTTTCTGGCTATCAGCCTTCATTCAGCCTGGATAGCTTGACTCCAGTGGTGTGGAGAGCCTGGGACTCACGTCTGAGCATACCCAGCCCATTCGGGGTGAAAATTACAAAAAACACAGTTGATGGACAGAATGTAGAACACTGTCATGCATTCACCCCAGTACAAGGATGTGGGCCTAAATCCATCGTTTTTTTCACTCCACACCACCCTGGGTTAGACACTGGCTATATGCAAATCAGCTCTGACCCTTTGCCTCATGGGAAAAGTCCAGTCCGAACTACCAAGCCATGTCTTTCCCAGACCGGAATCAAGCATCCAAGGACCGGTTTCTGGCTATCAGCCTTCATTCAGCCTGGATAGCTTGACTCCAGTGGTGTGGAGAGCCTGGGACTCACGTCTGAGCATACCCAGCCCACTCGGGGTGAAAATTACAAAAAACACAGTTGATGGACAGAATGTAGAACAATGTCATACATTCAACCCAGTACAAGGATCTGGGCCTAAATCCATCGTTTTTTTCACTCCACACCACCCTGGGTTAGACACTGGCTATATGCAAATCAGCTCTGACCCTTTGCCTCATGGGAAAAGTCCAGTCCGAACTACCAAGCCATGTCTTTCCCAGACCGGAATCAAGCATCCAAGGACCGGTTTCTGGCTATCAGCCTTCATTCAGCCTGGATAGCTTGACTCCAGTGGTGTGGAGAGCCTGGGACTCACGTCTGAGCATACCCAGCCCACTCGGGGTGAAAATTACAAAAAACACAGTTGATGGACAGAATGTAGAACAATGTCATACATTCACCCCAGTACAAGGATCTGGGCCTAAATCCGTCGTTTTTTTCACTCCACACCACCCTGGGTTAGACACTGGCGATATGCAAATCAGCTCTGACCCTTTGCCTCATGGGAAAAGTCCAGTCCGAACTACCAAGCCATGTCTTTCCCAGACCGGAATCAAGCATCCAAGGACCGGTTTCTGGCTATCAGCCTTCATTCAGCCTGGATAGCTTGACTCCAGTGGTGTGGAGAGCCTGGGACTCACGTCTGAGCATACCCAGCCCACTCGGGGTGAAAATGACAAAAAACACAGTTGATGGACAGAATGTAGAACAATGTCATTCATTCACCCCAGTACAAGGATCTGGGCCTAAATCCATCGTTTTTTTCACTCCACACCACCCTGGGTTAGACACTGGCTATATGCAAATCAGCTCTGACCCTTTGCCTCATGAGAAAAGTCCAGTCCGAACTACCAAGCCATGTCTTTCCCAGACCGGAATCAAGCATCCAAGGACCGGTTTCTGGCTATCAGCCTTCATTCAGCCTGGATAGCTTGACTCCAGTGGTGTGGAGAGCCTGGGACTCACGTCTGAGCATACCCAGCCCACTCGGGGTGAAAATTACAAAAAACACAGTTGATGGACAGAATGTAGAACAATGTCATACATTCACCCCAGTACAAGGATCTTGGCCTAAATCCATTGTTTTTTTCACTCCACACCACCCTGGGTTAGACACTGGCTATATGCAAATCAGCTCTGACCCTTTGCCTCATGGGAAAAGTCCAGTCCGAACTACCAAGCCATGTCTTTCCCAGACCGGAATCAAGCATCCAAGGACCGGTTTCTGGCTATCAGCCTTCATTCAGCCTGGATAGCTTGACTCCAGTGGTGTGGAGAGCCTGGGACTCACGTCTGAGCATACCCAGCCCACTCGGGGTGAAAATTACAAAAAACACAGTTGATGGACAGAATGTAGAACAATGTCATACATTCACCCCAGTACAAGGATCTGGGCCTAAATCCGTCATTTTTTTCACTCCACACCACCCTGGGTTAGACACTGGCTATATGCAAATCAGCTCTGACCCTTTGCCTCATGGGAAAAGTCCAGTCCGAACTACCAAGCCATGTCTTTCCCAGACCGGAATCAAGCATCCAAGGACCGGTTTCTGACTATCAGCCTTCATTCAGCCTGGATAGCTTGACTCCAGTGGTGTGGAGAGCCTGGGACTCACGTCTGAGCATACCCAGCCCACTCGGGGTGAAAATTACAAAAAACACAGTTGATGGACAGAATGTAGAACAATGTCATACATTCACCCCGGTACAAGGATCTGGGCCTAAATCCATCGTTTTTTTCACTCCACACCACCCTGGGTTAGACACTGGCTATATGCAAATCAGCTCTGACCCTTTGCCTCATGGGAAAAGTCCAGTCCGAACTACCAAGCCATGTCTTTCCCAGACCGGAATCAAGCATCCAAGGACCGGTTTCTGGCTATCAGCCTTCATTCAGCCTGGATAGCTTAACTCCAGTGGTGTGGAGAGCCTGGGACTCACGTCTGAGCATACCCAGCCCACTCGGGGTGAAAATTACAAAAAACACAGTTGATGGACAGAATGTAGAACAATGTCATACATTCACCCCAGTACAAGGATCTGGGCCTAAATCCATCGTTTTTTTCACTCCACACCACCCTGGGTTAGACAGTAGCTATATGCAAATCAGCTCTGACCCTTTGCCTCATGGGAAAAGTCCAGTCCGAACTACCAAGCCATGTCTTTCCCAGACCGGAATCAAGCATCCAAGGACCGGTTTCTGGCTATCAGCCTTCATTCAGCCTGGATAGCTTGACTCCAGTGGTGTGGAGAGCCTGGGACTCACGTCTGAGCATACCCAGCCCACTCGGGGTGAAAATTACAAAAAACACAGTTGATGGACAGAATGTAGAACAATGTCATACATTCACCCCAGTACAAGGATCTGGGCCTAAATCCATCGTTTTTTTCACTCCACACCACCCTGGGTTAGACACTGGCTATATGCAAATCAGCTCTGACCCTTTGCCTCATGGGAAAAGTCCAGTCCGAACTACCAAGCCATGTCTTTCCCAGACCGGAATCAAGCATCCAAGGACCGGTTTCTGGCTATCAGCCTTCATTCAGCCTGGATAGCTTGACTCCAGTGGTGTGGAGAGTCTGGGACTAACGTCTGAGCATACCCAGCCCACTCGGGGTGAAAATTGCAAAAAACACAGTTGATGGACAGAATGTAGCACAATGTCATACATTCACCCCAGTACAAGGATCTGGGCCTAAATCCGTTGTTTTTTTCACTCCACACAACCCTGGGTTAGACACTGGCTATATGCAAATCAGCTCTGACCCTTTGCCTCATGGGAAAAGTCCAGTCCTAACTACCAAGCCATGTCTTTCCCAGACCGGAACCAAGCATCCAAGGACCGGTTTCTGGCTATCAGCCTTCATTCAGCCTTGATAGCTTGACTCCAGTGGTGTGGAGAGCCTGGGACTCACGTCTGAGCATACCCAGCCCACTCGGGGTGAAAATTACAAAAAACACAGTTGATGGACAGAATGTAGAACAATGTCATACATTCACCCCAGTACAAGGATCTGGGCCTAAATCCATCGTTTTTTTCACTCCACACCACCCTGGGTTAGACACTGGCTATATGCAAATCAGCTCTGACCCTTTGCCTCATGGGAAAAGTCCAGTCCGAACTACCAAGCCATGTCTTTCCCAGACCGGAATCAAGCATCCAAGGACCGGTTTCTGGCTATCAGCCTTCATTCAGCCTGGATAGCTTGACTCCAGTGGTGTGGAGAGCCTGGGACTCACGTCTGAGCATACCCAGCCCACTCGGGGTGAAAATTACAAAAAACACAGTTGATGGGCAGAATGTAGAACAATGTCATACATTCACCGCAGTACAAGGATCTTGGCCTAAATCCATTGTTTTTTTCACTCCACACCACCCTGGGTTAGACACTGGCTATATGCAAATCAGCTCTGACCCTTTGCCTCATGGGAAAAGTCCAGTCCGAACTACCAAGCCATGTCTTTCCCAGACCGGAATCAAGCATCCAAGGACCGGTTTCTGGCTATCAGCCTTCATTCAGCCTGGATAGCTTGACTCCAGTGGTGTGGAGAGCCTGGGACTCACGTCTGAGCATACCCAGCCCACTCAGGGTGAAAATTACAAAAAACACAGTTGATGGACAGAATGTAGAACAATGTCATACATTCACCCCAGTACAAGGATCTGGGCCTAAATCCATCGTTTTTTTCACTCCACACCACCCTGGGTTAGACACTGGCTATATGCAAATCAGCTCTGACCCTTTGCCTCATGGGAAAAGTCCAGTCCGAACTACCAAGCCATGTCTTTCCCAGACCGGAATCAAGCATCCAAGGACCGGTTTCTGGCTATCAGCCTTCATTCTGCCTGGATAGCTTGACTCCAGTGGTGTGGAGAGTCTGGGACTAACGTCTGAGCATACCCAGCCCACTCGGGGTGAAAATTACAAAAAACACAGTTGATGGACAGAATGTAGAACAATGTCATACATTCACCCCAGTACAAGGATCTGGGCCTAAATCCGTTGTTTTTTTCACTCCACACAACCCTGGGTTAGACACTGGCTATATGCAAATCAGCTCTGACCCTTTGCCTCATGGGAAAAGTCCAGTCCTAACTACCAAGCCATGTCTTTCCCAGACCGGAACCAAGCATCCAAGGACCGGTTTCTGGCTATCAGCCTTCATTCAGCCTGGATAGCTTGACTCCAGTGGTGTGGAGAGCCTGGGACTCACGTCTGAGCATACCCAGCCCACTCGGGGTGAAAATTACAAAAAACACAGTTGATGGACAGAATGTAGAACAATGTCATACATTCACCCCAGTACAAGGATCTGGGCCTAAATCCATAGTTTTTTTCACTCCACACCACCCTGGGTTAGACACTGGCTATATGCAAATCAGCTCTGACCCTTTGCCTCATGGGAAAAGTCCAGTCCGAACTACCAAGCCATGTCTTTCCCAGACCGGAATCAAGCATCCAAGGACCGGTTTCTGGCTATCAGCCTTCATTCAGCCTGGATAGCTTGACTCCAGTGGTGTGGAGAGCCTGGGACTCACGTCTGAGCATACCCAGCCCACTCGGGGTGAAAATTACAAAAAACACAGTTGATGGGCAGAATGTAGAACAATGTCATACATTCACCGCAGTACAAGGATCTTGGCCTAAATCCATTGTTTTTTTCACTCCACACCACCCTGGGTTAGACACTGGCTATATGCAAATCTGCTCTGACCCTTTGCCTCATGGGAAAAGTCCAGTCCGAACTACCAAGCCATGTCTTTCCCAGACCGGAATCAAGCATCCAAGGACCGGTTTCTGGCTATCAGCCTTCATTCAGCCTGGATAGCTTGACTCCAGTGGTGTGGAGAGCCTGGGACTCACGTCTGAGCATACCCAGCCCACTCAGGGTGAAAATTACAAAAAACACAGTTGATGGACAGAATGTAGAACAATGTCATACATTCACCCCAGTACAAGGATCTGGGCCTAAATCCATCGTTTTTTTCACTCCACACCACCCTGGGTTAGACACTGGCTATATGCAAATCAGCTCTGACCCTTTGCCTCATGGGAAAAGTCCAGTCCTAACTACCAAGCCATGTCTTTCCCAGACCGGTACCAAGCATCCAAGGACCGGTTTCTGGCTATCAGCCTTCTTTCAGCCTGGATAGCTTGACTCCAGTGGTGTGGAGAGCCTGGGACTCACGTCTGAGCATACCCAGCCCACTCGGGGTGAAAATTACAAAAAACACAGTTGATGGACAGAATGTAGAACAATGTCATACATTCACCCCAGTACAAGGATCTGGGCCTAAATCCATCGTTTTTTTCACTCCACACCACCCTGGGTTAGACACTGGCTATATGCAAATCAGCTCTGACCCTTTGCCTCATGGGAAAAGTCCAGTCCGAACTACCAAGCCATGTCTTTCCCAGACCGGAATCAAGAATCCAAGGACCGGTTTCTGGCTATCAGCCTTCATTCAGCCTGGATAGCTTGACTCCAGTGGTGTGGAGAGCCTGGGACTCACGTCTGAGCATACCCAGCCCAATCGGGGTGAAAATTACAAAAAACACAGTTGATGGACAGAATGTAGAACAATGTCATACATTCACCCCAGTACAAGGATCTGGGCCTAAATCCATCGTTTTTTTCACTCCACACCACCCTGGGTTAGACACTGGCTATATGCAAATCAGCTCTGACCCTTTGCCTCATGGGAAAAGTCCAGTCCGAACTACCAAGCCATGTCTTTCCCAGACCGGAATCAAGCATCCAAGGACCGGTTTCTGGCTATCAGCCTTCATTCAGCCTGGATAGCTTGACTCCAGTGGTGTGGAGAGCCTGGGACTCACATCTGAGCATACCCAGCCCACTCGGGGTGAAAATTACAAAAAACACAGTTGATGGACAGAATGTAGAACAATGTCATTCATTCACCCCAGTACAAGGATCTGGGCCTAAATCCTTCGTTTTTTTCACTCCACACCACCCTGGGTTAGACACTGGCGATATGCAAATCAGCTCTGACCCATTGCCTCATGGGAAAAGTCCAGTCCGATCTACCAAGCCATGTCTTTCCCAGACCGGAATCAAGCATCCAAGGACCGGTTTCTGGCTATCAGCCTTCATTCAGCCTGGATAGCTTGACTCCAGTGGTGTGGAGAGCCTGGGACTCACATCTGAGCATACCCAGCCCACTCGGGGTGAAAATTACAAAAAACACAGTTGATGGACAGAATGTAGAACAATGTCATACATTCACCCAGTACAAGGATCTGGGCCTAAATCCATCGTTTTTTTCACTCCACACCACCCTGGGTTAGACACTGGCTATATGCAAATCAGCTCTGACCCTTTGCCTCATGGGAAAAGTCCAGTCCGAACTACCAAGCCATGTCTTTCCCAGACCGGAATCAAGCATCCAAGGACCGGTTTCTGGCTATCAGCCTTCATTCAGCTTGGATAGCTTGACTCCAGTGGTGTGGAGAGCCTGGGACTCACGTCTGAGCATACCCAGCCCACTCGGGGTGAAAATTACAAAAAACACAGTTGATGGACAGAATGTAGAACAATGTCATACATTCACCCCAGTACAAGGATCTGGGCCTAAATCCATCGTTTTTTTCACTCCACACCACCCTGGGTTAGACACTGGCTATATGCAAATCAACTCTGACCCTTTGCCTCATGGGAAAAGTCCAGTCCGAACTACCAAGCCATGTCTTTCCCAGACCGGAATCAAGCATCCAAGGACCAGTTTCTGGCTATGAGCCTTCATTCAGCCTGGATAGCTTGACTCCAGTGGTGTGGAGAGCCTGGGACTCACGTCTGAGCATACCCAGCCCACTCGGGGTGAAAATTACAAAAAACACAGTTGATGGAAAGAATGTAGAACAATGTCATACATTCACCCCAGTACAAGGATCTGGGCCTAAATCCATCGTTTATTTCACTCCACACCACCCTGGGTTAGACACTGGCTATATGCAAATCAGCTCTGACCCTTTGCCTCATGGGAAAAGTCCAGTCCGAACTACCAAGCCATGTCTTTCCCAGAACGGAATCAAGCATCCAAGGACCGGTTTCTGGCTATCAGCCTTCATTCAGCCTGGATAGCTTGACTCCAGTGGTGTGGAGAGCCTGGGACTCACGTCTGAGCATACCCAGCCCACTCGGGGTGAAAATTACAAAAAACACAGTTGATGGACAGAATGTAGAACAATGTCATACATTCACCCCAGTACAAGGATCTGGGCCTAAATCCATCATTTTTTTCACTCCACATCACCCTGAGTTAGACACTGGCTATATGCAAATCAGCTCTGACCCTTTGCCTCATGGGAAAAGTCCAGTCCGAACTACCAAGCCATGTCTTTCCCAGACCGGAATCAAGCATCCAAGGACCGGTTTCTGGCTTTCAGCCTTCATTCAGCCTGGATAGCTTGACTCCAGTGGTGTGGAGAGCCTGGGACTCACGTCTGAGCATACCCAGCCCACTCGGGGTGAAAATTACAAAAAACACAGTTGATGGACAGAATGTAGAACAATGTAATACATTCACCCCAGTACAAGGATCTGGGCCTAAATCCATCGTTTTTTTCACGCCACACCACCCTGAGTTAGACACTGACTATATGCAAATCAGCTCTGACCCTTTGCCTCATGGGAAAAGTCCAGTCCGAACTACCAAGCCATGTCTTTCCCAGACCGGAATCAAGCATCCAAGGACCTTTTTCTGGTTATCAGCCTTCATTCAGCCTGGATAGCTTGACTCCAGTGGTGTGGAGAGCCTGGGACTCACGTCTGAGCATACCCAGCCCACTCGGGGTGAAAATTACAAAAAACACAGTTGATGGACAGAATGTAGAACAATGTCATACATTCACCCCAGTACAAGGATCTGGGCCTAAATCCATCGTTTTTTTCACTCCACACCACCCTGGGTTAGACACTGGCTATATGCAAATCAGCTCTGACCCTTTGCCTCATGGGAAAAGTCCAGTCCGAACTACCAAGCCATGTCTTTCCCAGACCGGAATCAAGCATCCAAGGACCGGTTTCTGGCTATCAGCCTTCATTCAGCCTGGATAGCTTGACTCCAGTGGTGTGGAGAGCCTGGGACTCACATCTGAGCATACCCAGCCCACTCGGGGTGAAAATTACAAAAAACACAGTTGATGGACAGAATGTAGAACAATGTCATTCATTCACCCCAGTACAAGGATCTGGGCCTAAATCCGTCGTTTTTTTCACTCCACACCACCCTGGGTTAGACACTGGCGATATGCAAATCAGCTCTGACCCATTGCCTCATGGGAAAAGTCCAGTCCGAACTACCAAGCCATGTCTTTCCCAGACCGGAATCAAGCATCCAAGGACCGGTTTCTGGCTATCAGCCTTCATTCACCCTGGATAACTTGACTCAGTGGTGTGGAGAGCCTGGGACTCACGTCTGAGCATACCCAGCCCACTCGGGGTGAAAATTACAAAAAACACAGTTGATGGACAGAATGTAGAACAATGTCATACATTCACCCAGTACAAGGATCTGGGCCTAAATCCATCGTTTTTTTCACTCCACACCACCCTGGGTTAGACACTGGCTATATGCAAATCAGCTCTGACCCTTTGCCTCATGGGAAAAGTCCAGTCCGAACTACCAAGCCATGTCTTTCCCAGACCGGAATCAAACATCCAAGGACCGGTTTCTGGCTATCAGCCTTCATTCAGCCTGGATAGCTTGACTCCAGTGGTGTGGAGAGTCTGGGACTCACGTCTGAGCATACCCAGCCCACTCGGGGTGAAAATTACAAAAAACACAGTTGATGGACAGAATGTAGAACAATGTCATACATTCACCCCAGTACAAGGATCTGGGCCTAAATCCGTCATTTTTTTCTCTCCACACCACCCTGGGTTAGACACTGGCTATATGCAAATCAGCTCTGACCCTTTGCCTCATGGGAAAAGTCCAGTCCTAACTACCAAGCCATGTCTTTCCCAGACCGAAATCAAGCATCCAAGGACCGGTTTCTGGCTATCAGCCTTCATTCAGCCTGGATAGCTTGACTCCAGTGGTGTGAAGAGCCTGGGACTCACGTCTGTGCATACCCAGCCCACTCGGGGTGAAAATTACAAAAAACACAGTTGATGAACAGAATGTAGAACAATGTCATACATTCACCCCAGTACAAGGATCTGGGCCTAAATCCATCGTTTTTTTCACTCCACACCACCCTGGGTTAGACACTGGCTATATGCAAATCAGCTCTGACCCTTTGCCTCATGGGAAAAGTCCAGTCCGAACTACCAAGCCATGTCTTTCCCAGACCGGAATCAAGCATCCAAGGACCGGTTTCTGGCTATCAGCCTTCATTCAGCCTGGATAGCTTGACTCCAGTGGTGTGGAGAGCCTGGGACTCACGTCTGAGCATACCCAGCCCACTCGGGGTGAAAATTACAAAAAACACAGTTGATGGACAGAATGTAGAACAATGTCATACATTCACCCCAGTACAAGGATCTGGGCCTAAATCCATCGTTTTTTTCACTCCACACCACCCTGAGTTAGACACTGGCTATATGCAAATCAGCTCTGACCCTTTGCCTCATGGGAAAAGTCCAGTCCGAACTACCAAGCCATGTCTTTCCCAGACCAGAATCAAGCATCCAAGGACCGGTTTCTGGCATCAGCCTTCATTCAGCCTGGATAGCTTGACTCCAGTGGTGTGGAGAGCCTGGGACTCACGTCTGAGCATACCCAGCCCACTCGGGGTGAAAATTACAAAAAACACAGTTGATGGACAGAATGTAGAACAATGTTATACATTCACCCCAGTACAAGGATCTGGGCCTAAATCCATCATTTTTTTCACTCCACACCACCCTGGGTTAGACACTGGCTATATGCAAATCAGCTCTGACCCTTTGCCTCATGGGAAAAGTCCAGTCCGAACTACCAAGCCATGTCTTTCCCAGACCGGAATCAAGCATCCAAGGACCGGTTTCTGGCTATCAGCCTTCATTCAGCCTGGATAGCTTGACTCCAGTGGTGTGGAGAGCCTGGGACTCACGTCTGAGCATACCCAGCCCACTCGGGGTGAAAATTACAAAAAACACAGTTGATGGACAGAATGTAGAACAATGTCATACATTCACCCCAGTACAAGGATCTGGGCCTAAATCCATCGTTTTTTTCACTCCACACCACCCTGGGTTAGACACTGGCTATATGCAAATCAGCTCTGACCCTTTGCCTCATGGGAAAAGTCCAGTCCGAACTACCAAGCCATGTCTTTCCCAGACCGGAATCAAGCATCCAAGGACCGGTTTCTGGCTATCAGCCTTCATTCAGTCTGGATAGCTTGACTCCAGTGGTGTGGAGAGCCTGGGACTCACGTCTGAGCATACCCAGCCCACTCGGGGTGAAAATTACAAAAAACACAGTTGATGGACAGAATGTAGAACAATGTCATACATTCACCCCAGTACAAGGATCTGGGCCTAAATCCGTCGTTTTTTTCACTCCACACCACCCTGGGTTAGACACTGGCTATATGCAAATCAGCTCTGACCCTTTGCCTCATGGGAAAAGTCCAGTCCGAACTACCAAGCCATGTCTTTCCCAGACCGGAATCAAGCATCCAAGGACCGGTTTCTGGCTATCAGCCATCATTCAGCCTGGATAGCTTGACTCCAGTGGTGTGGAGAGCCTGGGACTCACGTCTGAGCATACCCAGCCCACTCGGGGTGAAAATTACAAAAAACACAGTTGATGGACAGAATGTAGAACAATGTCATACATTCACCCCAGTACAAGGATCTGGGCCTAAATCCGTCATTTTTTTCACTCCACACCACCCTGGGTTAGACACTGGCTATATGCAAATCAGCTCTGACCCTTTGCCTCATGGGAAAAGTCCAGTCCGAACTACCAAGCCATGTCTTTCCCAGACCGGAATCAAGCATCCAAGGACCGGTTTCTGGCTATCAGCCTTCATTCAGCCTGGATAGCTTGACTCCAGTGGTGTGGAGAGCCTGGGACTCACGTCTGAGCATACCCAGCCCACTCGGGGTGAAAATTACAAAAAACACAGTTGATGGACAGAATGTAGAACAATGTCATACATTCACCCCAGTACAAGGATCTGGGCCTAAATCCGTCGTTTCTTTCACTCCACACCACCCTGGGTTAGACACTGGCTATATGCAAATCAGCTCTGACCCTTTGCCTCATGGGAAAAGTCCAGTCCGAACTACCAAGCCATGTCTTTCCCAGACCGGAATCAAGCATCCAAGGACCGGTTTCTGGCTATCAGCCTTCATTGAGCCTGGATAGCTTGACTCCAGTGGTGTGGAGAGCCTGGGACTCACGTCTGAGCATACCCAGCCCACTCGGGGTGAAAATTACAAAAAACACAGTTGATGGACAGAATGTAGAACAATGTCATACATTCACCCCAGTACAAGGATCTGGGCCTAAATCCATCGTTTTTTTCACTCCACATCACCCTGAGTTAGACACTGGCTATATGCAAATCAGCTCTGACCCTTTGCCTCATGGGAAAAGTCCAGTCCGAACTACCAAGCCATGTCTTTCCCAGACCGGAATCAAGCATCCAAGGACCGGTTTCTGGCTATCAGCCTTCATTCAGCCTGGATAGCTTGACTCCAGTGGTGTGGAGAGCCTGGGACTCACGTCTGAGCATACCCAGCCCACTCGGGGTGAAAATTACAAAAAACACAGTTGATGGACAGAATGTAGAACAATATCATACATTCACCCCAGTACAAGGATCTGGGCCTAAATCCATCGTTTTTTTCACTCCTCACCACCCTGAGTTAGACACTGACTATATGCAAATCGGCTCTGACCCTTTGCCTCATGGGAAAAGTCCAGTCCGAACTACCAAGCCATGTCTTTCCCAGACCGGAATCAAGCATCCAAGGACCGGTTTCTGGCTATCAGCCTTCATTCAGCCTGGATAGCTTGACTCCAGTGGTGTGGAGAGTCTGGGACTCACGTCTGAGCATACCCAGCCCACTCGGGGTGAAAATTACAAAAAACACAGTTGATGGACAGAATGTAGAACAATGTCATACATTCACCCCAGTACAAGGATCTGGGCCTAAATCCGTCGTTTTTTTCTCTCCACACCACCCTGGGTTAGACACTGGCTATATGCAAATCAGCTCTGACCCTTTGCCTCATGGGAAAAGTCCAGTCCTAACTACCAAGCCATGTCTTTCCCAGACCGGAATCAAGCATCCAAGGGCCGGTTTCTGGCTATCAGCCTTCATTCAGCCTGGATAGCTTGACTCCAGTGGTGTGGAGAGCCTGGGACTCACGTCTGAGCATACCCAGCCCACTCGGGGTGAAAATTACAAAAAACACAGTTGATGGACAGAATGTAGAACAATGTCATACATTCACCCCAGTACAAGGATCTGGGCCTAAATCCATCGTTTTTTTCACTCCACACCACCCTGGGTTAGACACTGGCTATATGCAAATCAGCTCTGACCCTTTGCCTCATGGGAAAAGTCCAGTCCGAACTACCAAGCCATGTCTTTCCCAGACCGGAATCAAGCATCCAAGGACCGGTTTCTGGCTATCAGCCTTCATTGAGTCTGGATAGCTTGACTCCAGTGGTGTGGAGAGCCTGGGACTCACGTCTGAGCATACCCAGCCCACTCGGGGTGAAAATTACAAAAAACACAGTTGATGGACAGAATGTAGAACAATGTCATACATTCACCCCAGTACAAGGATCTGGGCCTAAATCCGTCGTTTTTTTCACTCCACACCACCCTGGGTTAGACACTGGCTATATGCAAATCAGCTCTGACCCTTTGCCTCATGGGAAAAGTCCAGTCCGAATTACCAAGCCATGTCTTTCCCAGACCGGAATCAAGCATCCAAGGACCGGTTTCTGGCTATCAGCCTTCATTCAGCCTGGATAGCTTGACTCCAGTGGAGTGGAGAGCCTGGGACTCACGTCTGAGCATACCCAGCCCACTCGGGGTGAAAATTACAAAAAACACAGTTGATGGACAGAATGTAGAACAATGTCATACATTCACCCCAGTACAAGGATCTGGGCCTAAATCCGTCATTTTTTTCACTCCACACCACCCTGGGTTAGACACTGGCTATATGCAAATCAGCTCTGACCCTTTGCCTCATGGGAAAAGTCCAGTCCGAACTACCAAGCCATGTCTTTCCCAGACCGGAATCAAGCATCCAAGGACCGGTTTCTGGCTATCAGCCTTCATTCAGCCTGGATAGCTTGACTCCAGTGGTGTGGAGAGTCTGGGACTCACGTCTGAGCATACCCAGCCCACTCGGGGTGAAAATTACAAAAAACACAGTTGATGGACAGAATGTAGAACAATGTCATACATTCACCCCAGTACAAGGATCTGGGCCTAAATCCGTCATTTTTTTCACTCCACACCACCCTGGGTTAGACACTGGCTATATGCAAATCAGCTCTGACCCTTTGCCTCATGGGAAAAGTCCAGTCCGAACTACCAAGCCATGTCTTTCCCAGACCGGAATCAAGCATCCAAGGACCGGTTTCTGGCTATCAGCCTTCATTCAGCCTGGATAGCTTGACTCCAGTGGTGTGGAGAGCCTGGGACTCACGTCTGAGCATACCCAGCCCACTCGGGGTGAAAATTACAAAAAACACAGTTGATGGACAGAATGTAGAACAATGTCATACATTCACCCCAGTACAAGGATCTGGGGCTAAATCCGTCGTTTCGTTCACTCCACACCACCCTGGGTTAGACACTGGCTATATGCAAATCAGCTCTGACCCTTTGCCTCATGGGAAAAGTCCAGTCCGAACTACCAAGCCATGTCTTTCCCAGACCGGAATCAAGCATCCAAGGACCGGTTTCTGGCTATCAGCCTTCATTCAGCCTGGATAGCTTGACTCCAGTGGTGTGGAGAGCCTGGGACTCACGTCTGAGCATACCCAGCCCACTCGGGGTGAAAATTACAAAAAACACAGTTGATGGACAGAATGTAGAACAATGTCATACATTCACCCCAGTACAAGGATCTGGGCCTAAATCCGTCATTTTTTTCACTCCACACCACCCTGGGTTAGACACTGGCTATATGCAAATCAGCTCTGACCCTTTGCCTCATGGGAAAAGTCCAGTCCGAACTACCAAGCCATGTCTTTCCCAGACCGGAATCAAGCATCCAAGGACCGGTTTCTGGCTATCAGCCTTCATTCAGCCTGGATAGCTTGACTCCAGTGGTGTGGAGAGCCTGGGACTCACGTCTGAGCATACCCAGCCCACTCGGGGTGAAAATTACAAAAAACACAGTTGATGGACAGAATGTAGAACAATGTCATACATTCACCCCAGTACAAGGATCTGGGGCTAAATCCGTCGTTTCTTTCACTCCACACCACCCTGGGTTAGACACTGGCTATATGCAAATCAGCTCTGACCCTTTGCCTCATGGGAAAAGTCCAGTCCGAACTACCAAGCCATGTCTTTCCCAGACCGGAATCAAGCATCCAAGGACCGGTTTCTGGCTATCAGCCTTCATTCAGCCTGGATAGCTTGACTCCAGTGGTGTGGAGAGCCTGGGACTCACGTCTGAGCATACCCAGCCCACTCGGGGTGAAAATTACAAAAAACACAGTTGATGGACAGAATGTAGAACAATGTCATACATTCACCCCAGTACAAGGATCTGGGCCTAAATCCATCGTTTTTTTCACTCCACATCACCCTGAGTTAGACACTGGCTATATGCAAATCAGCTCTGACCCTTTGCCTCATGGGAAAAGTCCAGTCCGAACTACCAAGCCATGTCTTTCCCAGACCGGAATCAAGCATCCAAGGACCGGTTTCTGGCTATCAGCCTTCATTCAGCCTGGATAGCTTGACTCCAGTGGTGTGGAGAGCCTGGGACTCACGTCTGAGCATACCCAGCCCACTCGGGGTGAAAATTACAAAAAACACAGTTGATGGACACAATGTAGAACAATGTCATACATTTACCCCAGTACAAGGATCTGGGCCTAAATCCATCGTTTTTTTCACTCCACACCACCCTGAGTTAGACACTGACTATATGCAAATCAGCTCTGACCCTTTGCCTCATGGGAAAAGTCCAGTCCGAACTACCAAGCCATGTCTTTCCCAGACCGGAATCAAGCATCCAAGGACCGGTTTCTGGCTATCAGCCTTCATTCAGCCTGGATAGCTTGACTCCAGTGGTGTGGAGAGTCTGGGACTCACGTCTGAGCATACCCAGCCCACTCGGGGTGAAAATTACAAAAAACACAGTTGATGGACAGAATGTAGAACAATGTCATACATTCACCCCAGTACAAGGATCTGGGCCTAAATCCGTCGTTTTTTTCTCTCCACACCACCCTGGGTTAGACACTGGCTATATGCAAATCAGCTCTGACCCTTTGCCTCATGGGAAAAGTCCAGTCCTAACTACCAAGCCATGTCTTTCCCAGACCGGAATCAAGCATCCAAGGACCGGTTTCTGGCTATCAGCTTTCATTCAGCCTGGATAGCTTGACTCCAGTGGTGTGGAGAGCCTGGGACTCACGTCTGAGCATACCCAGCCCACTCGGGGTGAAAATTACAAAAAACACAGTTGATGGACAGAATGTAGAACAATGTCATACATTCACCCCAGTACAAGGATCTGGGCCTAAATCCATCGTTTTTTTCACTCCACACCACCCTGAGTTAGACACTGGCTATATGCAAATCAGCTCTGACCCTTTGCCTCATGGGAAAAGTCCAGTCCGAACTACCAAGCCATGTCTTTCCCAGACCAGAATCAAGCATCCAAGGACCGGTTTCTGGCTATCAGCCTTCATTCAGCCTGGATAGCTTGACTCCAGTGGTGTGGAGAGCCTGGGACTCACGTCTGAGCATACCCAGCCCACTCGGGGTGAAAATTACAAAAAACACAGTTGATGGACAGAATGTAGAACAATGTTATACATTCACCCCAGTACAAGGATCTGGGCCTAAATCCATCGTTTTTTTCACTCCAGACCACCCTGGGTTAGACACTGGCTATATGCAAATCAGCTCTGACCCTTTGCCTCATGGGAAAAGTCCAGTCCGAACTACCAAGCCATGTCTTTCCCAGACCGGAATCAAGCATCCAAGGACCGGTTTCTGGCTATCAGCCTTCATTCAGCCTGGATAGCTTGACTCCAGTGGTGTGGAGAGCCTGGGACTCACGTCTGAGCATACCCAGCCCACTCGGGGTGAAAATTACAAAAAACACAGTTGATGGACAGAATGTAGAACAATGTCATACATTCACCCCAGTACAAGGATCTGGGCCTAAATCCATCGTTTTTTTCACTCCACACCACCCTGGGTTAGACACTGGCTATATGCAAATCAGCTCTGACCCTTTGCCTCATGGGAAAAGTCCAGTCCGAACTACCAAGCCATGTCTTTCCCAGACCGGAATCAAGCATCCAAGGACCGGTTTCTGGCTATCAGCCTTCATTCAGTCTGGATAGCTTGACTCCAGTGGTGTGGAGAGCCTGGGACTCACGTCTGAGCATACCCAGCCCACTCGGGGTGAAAATTACAAAAAACACAGTTGATGGACAGAATGTAGAACAATGTCATACATTCACCCCAGTACAAGGATCTGGGCCTAAATCCATCGTTTTTTTCACTCCACACCACCCTGGGTTAGACACTGGCTAGATGCAAATCAGCTCTGACCCTTTGCCTCATGGGAAAAGTCCAGTCCGAACTACCAAGCCATGTCTTTCCCAGACCGGAATCAAGCATCCAAGGACCGGTTTCTGGCTATCAGCCTTCATTCAGTCTGGATAGCTTGACTCCAGTGGTGTGGAGAGCCTGGGACTCACGTCTGAGCATACCCAGCCCACTCGGGGTGAAAATTACAAAAAACACAGTTGATGGACAGAATGTAGAACAATGTCATACATTCACCCCAGTACAAGGATCTGGGCCTAAATCCGTCGTTTTTTTCACTCCACACCACCCTGGGTTAGACACTGGCTATATGCAAATCAGCTCTGACCCTTTGCCTCATGGGAAAAGTCCAGTCCGAACTACCAAGCCATGTCTTTCCCAGACCGGAATCAAGCATCCAAGGACCGGTTTCTGGCTATCAGCCTTCATTCAGCCTGGATAGCTTGACTCCAGTGGTGTGGAGAGCCTGGGACTCACGTCTGAGCATACCCAGCCCACTCGGGGTGAAAATTACAAAAAACACAGTTGATGGACAGAATGTAGAACAATGTCATACATTCACCCCAGTACAAGGATCTGGGCCTAAATCCGTCATTTTTTTCACTCCACACCACCCTGGGTTAGACACTGGCTATATGCAAATCAGCTCTGACCCTTTGCCTCATGGGAAAAGTCCAGTCCGAACTACCAAGCCATGTCTTTCCCAGACCGGAATCAAGCATCCAAGGACCGGTTTCTGGCTATCAGCCTTCATTCAGCCTGGATAGCTTGACTCCAGTGGTGTGGAGAGCCTGGGACTCACGTCTGAGCATACCCAGCCCACTCGGGGTGAAAATTACAAAAAACACAGTTGATGGACAGAATGTAGAACAATGTCATACATTCACCCCAGTACAAGGATCTGGGCCTAAATCCGTCATTTTTTTCACTCCACACCACCCTGGGTTAGACACTGGCTATATGCAAATCAGCTCTGACCCTTTGCCTCATGGGAAAAGTCCAGTCCGAACTACCAAGCCATGTCTTTCCCAGACCGGAATCAAGCATCCAAGGACCGGTTTCTGGCTATCAGCCTTCATTCAGCCTGGATAGCTTGACTCCAGTGGTGTGGAGAGCCTGGGACTCACGTCTGAGCATACCCAGCCCACTCGGGGTGAAAATTACAAAAAACACAGTTGATGGACAGAATGTAGAACAATGTCATACATTCACCCCAGTACAAGGATCTGGGGCTAAATCCGTCGTTTCTTTCACTCCACACCACCCTGGGTTAGACACTGGCTATATGCAAATCAGCTCTGACCCTTTGCCTCATGGGAAAAGTCCAGTCCGAACTACCAAGCCATGTCTTTCCCAGACCGGAATCAAGCATCCAAGGACCGGTTTCTGGCTATCAGCCTTCATTCAGCCTGGATAGCTTGACTCCAGTGGTGTGGAGAGCCTGGGACTCACGTCTGAGCATACCCAGCCCACTCGGGGTGAAAATTACAAAAAACACAGTTGATGGACAGAATGTAGAACAATGTCATACATTCACCCCAGTACAAGGATCTGGGCCTAAATCCGTCATTTTTTTCACTCCACACCACCCTGGGTTAGACACTGGCTATATGCAAATCAGCTCTGACCCTTTGCCTCATGGGAAAAGTCCAGTCCGAACTACCAAGCCATGTCTTTCCCAGACCGGAATCAAGCATCCAAGGACCGGTTTCTGGCTATCAGCCTTCATTCAGCCTGGATAGCTTGACTCCAGTGGTGTGGAGAGCCTGGGACTCACGTCTGAGCATACCCAGCCCACTCGGGGTGAAAATTACAAAAAACACAGTTGATGGACAGAATGTAGAACAATGTCATACATTCCCCCCAGTACAAGGATCAGGGCCTAAATCCATCGTTTTTTTCACTCCACACCACCCTAGGTTAGACACTGGCTATATGCAAATCAGCTCTGACCCTTTGCCTCATGGGAAAAGTCCAGTCCGAACTACCAAGCCACGTCTTTCCCAGACCGGAATCAAGCATCCAAGGACCTGTTTCTGGCTATCAGCCTTCATTCAGCCTGGATAGCTTGACTCCAGTGGTGTGGAGAGCCTGGGTCTCACGTCTGAGCATACCCAGCCCACTCGGGGTGAAAATTACAAAAAACACAGTTGATGGACAGAATGTAGAACAATGTCATACATTCACCCCAGTACAAGGATCTGGGCCTAAATCCATCGTTTTTTTCACTCCACACCACCCTGAGTTAGACACTGGCTATATGCAAATCAGCTCTGACCCTTTGCCTCATGGGAAAAGTCCAGTCCGAACTACCAAGCCATGTCTTTCCCATACCGGAATCAAGCATCCAAGGACCGGTTTCTGGCTATCAGCCTTCATTCAGCCTGGATAGCTTGACTCCAGTGGTGTGGAGAGCCTGGGACTCACGTCTGAGCATACCCAGCCCACTCGGGGTGAAAATTACAAAAAACACAGTTGATGGACAGAATGTAGAACAATGTCATACATTCACCCCAGTACAAGGATCTGGGCCTAAATCCATCGTTTTTTTCACTCCACACCACCCTGGGTTAGACACTGGCTATATGCAAATCAACTCTGACCCTTTGCCTCATGGGAAAAGTCCAGTCCGAACTACCAAGCCATGTCTTTCCCAGACCGGAATCAAGCATCCAAGGACCGGTTTCTGGCTATCAGCCTTCATTCAGCCTGGATAGCTTGACTCCAGTGGTGTGGAGAACCTGGGACTCACGTCTGAGCATACCCAGCCCACTCGGGGTGAAAATTACAAAAAACACAGTTGATGGACAGAATGTAGAACAATGTCATACATTCACCCCAGTACAAGGATCTGGGCCTAAATCCATCATTTATTTCACGCCACACCACCCTGGGTTAGACACTGGCTATATGCAAATCAGCTCTGACCCTTTGCCTCATGGGAAAAGTCCAGTCCGAACTACCAAGCCATGTCTTTCCCAGACCGGAATCAAGCATCCAAGGACCGGTTTCTGGCTATCAGCCTTCATTCAGCCTGGATAGCTTGACTCCAGTGGTGTGGAGAGCCTGGGACTCACGTCTGAGCATACCCAGCCCACTCGGGGTGAAAATTACAAAAAACACAGTTGATGGACAGAATGTAGAACAATGTCATACATTCACCCCAGTACAAGGATCTGGGCCTAAATCCATCGTTTTTTTCACTCCACACCACCCTGGGTTAGACACTGGCTATATGCAAATCAGCTCTGACCCTTTGCCTCATGGGAAAAGTCCAGTCCGAACTACCAAGCCATGTCGTTCCCATACCGGAATCAAGCAACCAAGGACCGGTTTCTGGCTATTAGCCTTCATTCAGCCTGGATAGCTTGACTCCAGTGGTGTGGAGAGCCTGGGACTCACGTCTGAGCATACCCAGCCCACTCGGGGTGAAAATTACAAAAAACACAGTTGATGGACAGAATGTAGAACAATGTCATACATTCACCCCAGTACAAGGATCTGGGCCTAAATCCATCGTTTTTTTCACTCCACACCACCCTGAGTTAGACACTGGCTATATGCAAATCAGCTCTGACCCTTTGCCTCATGGGAAAAGTCCAGTCCGAACTACCAAGCCATGTCTTTCCCATACCGGAATCAAGCATCCAAGGACCGGTTTCTGGCTATCAGCCTTCATTCAGCCTGGATAGCTTGACTCCAGTGGTGTGGAGAGCCTGGGACTCACGTCTGAGCATACCCAGCCCACTCGGGGTGAAAATTACAAAAAACACAGTTGATGGACAGAATGTAGAACAATGTCATACATTCACCCCAGTACAAGGATCTGGGCCTAAATCCATCGTTTTTTTCACTCCACACCACCCTGGGTTAGACACTGGCTATATGCAAATCAACTCTGACCCTTTGCCTCATGGGAAAAGTCCAGTCCGAACTACCAAGCCATGTCTTTCCCAGACCGGAATCAAGCATCCAAGGACCGGTTTCTGGCTATCAGCCTTCATTCAGCCTGGATAGCTTGACTCCAGTGGTGTGGAGAGCCTGGGACTCACGTCTGAGCATACCCAGCCCACTCGGGGTGAAAATTACAAAAAACACAGTTGATGGACAGAATGTAGAACAATGTCATACATTCACCCCAGTACAAGGATCTGGGCCTAAATCCATCATTTATTTCACGCCACACCACCCTGGGTTAGACACTGGCTATATGCAAATCAGCTCTGACCCTTTGCCTCATGGGAAAAGTCCAGTCCGAACTACCAAGCCATGTCTTTCCCAGACCGGAATCAAGCATCCAAGGACCGGTTTCCGGCTATCAGCCTTCATTCAGCCTGGATAGCTTGACTCCAGTGGTGTGGAGAGTCTGGGACTCACGTCTGAGCATACCCAGCCCACTCGGGGTGAAAATTACAAAAAACACAGTTGATGGACAGAATGTAGAACAATGTCATACATTCACCCCAGTACAAGGATCTGGGCCTAAATCCATCGTTTTTTTCACTCCACACCACCCTGGGTTAGACACTGGCTATATGCAAATCAGCTCTGACCCTTTGCCTCATGGGAAAAGTCCAGTCCGAACTACCAAGCCATGTCGTTCCCATACCGGAATCAAGCAACCAAGGACCGGTTTCTGGCTATTAGCCTTCATTCAGCCTGGATAGCTTGACTCCAGTGGTGTGGAGAGCCTGGGACTCACGTCTGAGCATACCCAGCCCACTCGGGGTGAAAATTACAAAAAACACAGTTGATGGACAGAATGTAGAACAATGTCATACATTCACCCCAGTACAAGGATCTGGGCCTAAATCCATCGTTTTTTTCACTCCACACCACCCTGGGTTAGACACTGGCTATATGCAAATCAGCTCTGACCCTTTGCCTCATGGGAAAAGTCCAGTCCGAACTACCAAGCCATGTCTTTCCCAGACCGGAATCAAGCATCCAAGGACCGGTTTCTGGCTATCAGCCTTCATTCAGCCTGGATAGCTTGACTCCAGTGGTGTGGAGAGCCTGGGACTCACGTCTGAGCATACCCAGCCCACTCGGGGTGAAAATTACAAAAAACACAGTTGATGGACAGAATGTAGAACAATGTCATACATTCACCCCAGTACAAGGATCTGGGCCTAAATCCATCGTTTTTTTCACTCCACACCACCCTGGGTTAGACACTGGCTATTTGCAAATCAGCTCTGACCCTTTGCTTCATGGGAAAAGTCCAGTCCGAACTACCAAGCCATGTCTTTCCCAGACCGGAATCAAGCATCCAAGGACCGGTTTCTGGCTATCAGCCTTCATTCAGCCTGGATAGCTTGACTCCAGTGGTGTGGAGAGCCTGGGACTCACGTCTAAGCATACCCCGCCCACTCAGGGTGAAAATTACTAAAAACACAGTTGATGGACAGAATGTAGAACAATGTCATAAATTCACCCCAGTACAAGGATCTGGGCCTAAATCCATCGTTTTTTTCACTCCACACCACCCTGGGTTAGACACTGGCTATATGCAAATCAGCTCTGACCCTTTGCCTCATGGGAAAAGTCCAGTCCGAACTACCAAGCCATGTCTTTCCCAGACTGGAATCAAGCATCAAAGGACCGGTTTCTGGCTATCAGCCTTCATTCAGCCTGGATAGCTTGACTCCAGTGGTGTGGAGAGCCTGGGACTCACGTCTGAGCATACCCAGCCCACTCGGGGTGAAAATTACAAAAAACACAGTTGATGGACAGAATGTAGAACAATGTCATACATTCACCCCAGTACAAGGATCTGGGCCTAAATCCATCGTTTTTTTCACTCCACACCACCCTGGGTTAGACACTGGCTATATGCAAATCAGCTCTGACCCTTAGCCTCATGGGAAAAGTCCTGTCGGAACTACCAAGCCATGTCTTTCCCAGACCGGAATCAAGCATCCAAGGACTGGTTTCTGGCTATCAGCCTTCATTCAGCCTGGATAGCTTGACTCCAGTGGTGTGGAGAGACTGGGACTCACGTCTGAGCATACCCAGCCCACTCGGGGTGAAAATTACAAAAAACACAGTTGATGGACAGAATGTAGAACAATGTCATTCATTCACCCCAGTACAATGATCTGGGCCTAAATCCGTCGTTTTTTTCACTCCACACCACCCTGGGTTAGACACTGGCTATATGCAAATCAGCTCTGACCCTTTGCCTCAAGGGAAAAGTCCAGTCCGAACTACCAAGCCATGTCTTTCCCAGACCGGAATCAAGCATCCAAGGACCGGTTTCTGGCTATCAGCCTTCATTCAGCCTGGATAGCTTGACTCCAGTGGTGTGGAGAGCCTGGGACTCACGTCTGAGCATACCCAGCCCACTCGGGGTGAAAATTACAAAAAACACAGTTGATGGACAGAATGTAGAACAATGTCATTCATTCACCCCAGTACAAGGATCTGTCCCTAAATCCATCGTTTTGTTCACTCCACACCACCCTGGGTTAGACACTGGTTATATGCAAATCAGCTCTGACCCTTAGCCTCATGGGAAAAGTCCTGTCGGAACTACCAAGCCATGTCTTTCCCAGACCGGAATCAAGCATCCAAGGACCGGTTTCTGGCTATCAGCCTTCATTCAGCCTGGATAGCTTGACTCCAGTGGTGTGGAGAGACTGGGACTCACGTCTGAGCATACCCAGCCCACTCGGGGTGAAAATTACAAAAAACACAGTTGATGGACAGAATGTAGAACAATGTCATTCATTCACCCCAGTACAATGATCTGGGCCTAAATCCGTCGTTTTTTTCACTCCACACCACCCTGGGTTAGACACTGGCTATATGCAAATCAGCTCTGACCCTTTGCCTCAAGGGAAAAGTCCAGTCCGAACTACCAAGCCATGTCTTTCCCAGACCGGAATCAAGCATCCAAGGACCGGTTTCTGGCTATCAGCCTTCATTCAGCCTGGATAGCTTGACTCCAGTGGTGTGGAGAGCCTGGGACTCACGTCTGAGCATACCCAGCCCACTCGGGGTGAAAATTACAAAAAACACAGTTGATGGACAGAATGTAGAACAATGTCATTCATTCACCCCAGTACAAGGATCTGGGCCTAAATCCATCGTTTTGTTCACTCCACACCACCCTGGGTTAGACACTGGCTGTATGCAAATCAGCTCTGACCCTTTGCCTCATGGGAAAAGTCCAGTCCGAACTACCAAGCCATGTCATTCCCATACCGGAATCAAGCAACCAAGGACCGGTTTCTGGCTATTAGCCTTCATTCAGCCTGGATAGCTTGACTCCAGTGGTGTGGAGAGCCTGGGACTCACGTCTGAGCATACCCAGCCCACTCGGGGTGAAAATTACAAAAAACACAGTTGATGGACAGAATGTAGAACAATGTCATACATTCCCCCCAGTACAAGGATCAGGGCCTAAATCCATCGTTTTTTTCACTCCACACCACCCTAGGTTAGACACTGGCTATATGCAAATCAGCTCTGACCCTTTGCCTCATGGGAAAAGTCCAGTCCGAACTACCAAGCCACGTCTTTCCCAGACCGGAATCAAGCATCCAAGGACCTGTTTCTGGCTATCAGCCTTCATTCAGCCTGGATAGCTTGACTCCAGTGGTGTGGAGAGCCTGGGTCTCACGTCTGAGCATACCCAGCCCACTCGGGGTGAAAATTACAAAAAACACAGTTGATGGACAGAATGTAGAACAATGTCATACATTCACCCCAGTACAAGGATCTGGGCCTAAATCCATCGTTTTTTTCACTCCACACCACCCTGAGTTAGACACTGGCTATATGCAAATCAGCTCTGACCCTTTGCCTCATGGGAAAAGTCCAGTCCGAACTACCAAGCCATGTCTTTCCCATACCGGAATCAAGCATCCAAGGACCGGTTTCTGGCTATCAGCCTTCATTCAGCCTGGATAGCTTGACTCCAGTGGTGTGGAGAGCCTGGGACTCACGTCTGAGCATACCCAGCCCACTCGGGGTGAAAATTACAAAAAACACAGTTGATGGACAGAATGTAGAACAATGTCATACATTCACCCCAGTACAAGGATCTGGGCCTAAATCCATCGTTTTTTTCACTCCACACCACCCTGGGTTAGACACTGGCTATATGCAAATCAACTCTGACCCTTTGCCTCATGGGAAAAGTCCAGTCCGAACTACCAAGCCATGTCTTTCCCAGACCGGAATCAAGCATCCAAGGACCGGTTTCTGGCTATCAGCCTTCATTCAGCCTGGATAGCTTGACTCCAGTGGTGTGGAGAACCTGGGACTCACGTCTGAGCATACCCAGCCCACTCGGGGTGAAAATTACAAAAAACACAGTTGATGGACAGAATGTAGAACAATGTCATACATTCACCCCAGTACAAGGATCTGGGCCTAAATCCATCATTTATTTCACGCCACACCACCCTGGGTTAGACACTGGCTATATGCAAATCAGCTCTGACCCTTTGCCTCATGGGAAAAGTCCAGTCCGAACTACCAAGCCATGTCTTTCCCAGACCGGAATCAAGCATCCAAGGACCGGTTTCTGGCTATCAGCCTTCATTCAGCCTGGATAGCTTGACTCCAGTGGTGTGGAGAGCCTGGGACTCACGTCTGAGCATACCCAGCCCACTCGGGGTGAAAATTACAAAAAACACAGTTGATGGACAGAATGTAGAACAATGTCATACATTCACCCCAGTACAAGGATCTGGGCCTAAATCCATCGTTTTTTTCACTCCACACCACCCTGGGTTAGACACTGGCTATATGCAAATCAGCTCTGACCCTTTGCCTCATGGGAAAAGTCCAGTCCGAACTACCAAGCCATGTCGTTCCCATACCGGAATCAAGCAACCAAGGACCGGTTTCTGGCTATTAGCCTTCATTCAGCCTGGATAGCTTGACTCCAGTGGTGTGGAGAGCCTGGGACTCACGTCTGAGCATACCCAGCCCACTCGGGGTGAAAATTACAAAAAACACAGTTGATGGACAGAATGTAGAACAATGTCATACATTCACCCCAGTACAAGGATCTGGGCCTAAATCCATCGTTTTTTTCACTCCACACCACCCTGAGTTAGACACTGGCTATATGCAAATCAGCTCTGACCCTTTGCCTCATGGGAAAAGTCCAGTCCGAACTACCAAGCCATGTCTTTCCCATACCGGAATCAAGCATCCAAGGACCGGTTTCTGGCTATCAGCCTTCATTCAGCCTGGATAGCTTGACTCCAGTGGTGTGGAGAGCCTGGGACTCACGTCTGAGCATACCCAGCCCACTCGGGGTGAAAATTACAAAAAACACAGTTGATGGACAGAATGTAGAACAATGTCATACATTCACCCCAGTACAAGGATCTGGGCCTAAATCCATCGTTTTTTTCACTCCACACCACCCTGGGTTAGACACTGGCTATATGCAAATCAACTCTGACCCTTTGCCTCATGGGAAAAGTCCAGTCCGAACTACCAAGCCATGTCTTTCCCAGACCGGAATCAAGCATCCAAGGACCGGTTTCTGGCTATCAGCCTTCATTCAGCCTGGATAGCTTGACTCCAGTGGTGTGGAGAGCCTGGGACTCACGTCTGAGCATACCCAGCCCACTCGGGGTGAAAATTACAAAAAACACAGTTGATGGACAGAATGTAGAACAATGTCATACATTCACCCCAGTACAAGGATCTGGGCCTAAATCCATCATTTATTTCACGCCACACCACCCTGGGTTAGACACTGGCTATATGCAAATCAGCTCTGACCCTTTGCCTCATGGGAAAAGTCCAGTCCGAACTACCAAGCCATGTCTTTCCCAGACCGGAATCAAGCATCCAAGGACCGGTTTCCGGCTATCAGCCTTCATTCAGCCTGGATAGCTTGACTCCAGTGGTGTGGAGAGTCTGGGACTCACGTCTGAGCATACCCAGCCCACTCGGGGTGAAAATTACAAAAAACACAGTTGATGGACAGAATGTAGAACAATGTCATACATTCACCCCAGTACAAGGATCTGGGCCTAAATCCATCGTTTTTTTCACTCCACACCACCCTGGGTTAGACACTGGCTATATGCAAATCAGCTCTGACCCTTTGCCTCATGGGAAAAGTCCAGTCCGAACTACCAAGCCATGTCGTTCCCATACCGGAATCAAGCAACCAAGGACCGGTTTCTGGCTATTAGCCTTCATTCAGCCTGGATAGCTTGACTCCAGTGGTGTGGAGAGCCTGGGACTCACGTCTGAGCATACCCAGCCCACTCGGGGTGAAAATTACAAAAAACACAGTTGATGGACAGAATGTAGAACAATGTCATACATTCACCCCAGTACAAGGATCTGGGCCTAAATCCATCGTTTTTTTCACTCCACACCACCCTGGGTTAGACACTGGCTATATGCAAATCAGCTCTGACCCTTTGCCTCATGGGAAAAGTCCAGTCCGAACTACCAAGCCATGTCTTTCCCAGACCGGAATCAAGCATCCAAGGACCGGTTTCTGGCTATCAGCCTTCATTCAGCCTGGATAGCTTGACTCCAGTGGTGTGGAGAGCCTGGGACTCACGTCTGAGCATACCCAGCCCACTCGGGGTGAAAATTACAAAAAACACAGTTGATGGACAGAATGTAGAACAATGTCATACATTCACCCCAGTACAAGGATCTGGGCCTAAATCCATCGTTTTTTTCACTCCACACCACCCTGGGTTAGACACTGGCTATTTGCAAATCAGCTCTGACCCTTTGCTTCATGGGAAAAGTCCAGTCCGAACTACCAAGCCATGTCTTTCCCAGACCGGAATCAAGCATCCAAGGACCGGTTTCTGGCTATCAGCCTTCATTCAGCCTGGATAGCTTGACTCCAGTGGTGTGGAGAGCCTGGGACTCACGTCTAAGCATACCCCGCCCACTCAGGGTGAAAATTACTAAAAACACAGTTGATGGACAGAATGTAGAACAATGTCATAAATTCACCCCAGTACAAGGATCTGGGCCTAAATCCATCGTTTTTTTCACTCCACACCACCCTGGGTTAGACACTGGCTATATGCAAATCAGCTCTGACCCTTTGCCTCATGGGAAAAGTCCAGTCCGAACTACCAAGCCATGTCTTTCCCAGACTGGAATCAAGCATCAAAGGACCGGTTTCTGGCTATCAGCCTTCATTCAGCCTGGATAGCTTGACTCCAGTGGTGTGGAGAGCCTGGGACTCACGTCTGAGCATACCCAGCCCACTCGGGGTGAAAATTACAAAAAACACAGTTGATGGACAGAATGTAGAACAATGTCATACATTCACCCCAGTACAAGGATCTGGGCCTAAATCCATCGTTTTTTTCACTCCACACCACCCTGGGTTAGACACTGGCTATATGCAAATCAGCTCTGACCCTTAGCCTCATGGGAAAAGTCCTGTCGGAACTACCAAGCCATGTCTTTCCCAGACCGGAATCAAGCATCCAAGGACTGGTTTCTGGCTATCAGCCTTCATTCAGCCTGGATAGCTTGACTCCAGTGGTGTGGAGAGACTGGGACTCACGTCTGAGCATACCCAGCCCACTCGGGGTGAAAATTACAAAAAACACAGTTGATGGACAGAATGTAGAACAATGTCATTCATTCACCCCAGTACAATGATCTGGGCCTAAATCCGTCGTTTTTTTCACTCCACACCACCCTGGGTTAGACACTGGCTATATGCAAATCAGCTCTGACCCTTTGCCTCAAGGGAAAAGTCCAGTCCGAACTACCAAGCCATGTCTTTCCCAGACCGGAATCAAGCATCCAAGGACCGGTTTCTGGCTATCAGCCTTCATTCAGCCTGGATAGCTTGACTCCAGTGGTGTGGAGAGCCTGGGACTCACGTCTGAGCATACCCAGCCCACTCGGGGTGAAAATTACAAAAAACACAGTTGATGGACAGAATGTAGAACAATGTCATTCATTCACCCCAGTACAAGGATCTGTCCCTAAATCCATCGTTTTGTTCACTCCACACCACCCTGGGTTAGACACTGGTTATATGCAAATCAGCTCTGACCCTTAGCCTCATGGGAAAAGTCCTGTCGGAACTACCAAGCCATGTCTTTCCCAGACCGGAATCAAGCATCCAAGGACCGGTTTCTGGCTATCAGCCTTCATTCAGCCTGGATAGCTTGACTCCAGTGGTGTGGAGAGACTGGGACTCACGTCTGAGCATACCCAGCCCACTCGGGGTGAAAATTACAAAAAACACAGTTGATGGACAGAATGTAGAACAATGTCATTCATTCACCCCAGTACAATGATCTGGGCCTAAATCCGTCGTTTTTTTCACTCCACACCACCCTGGGTTAGACACTGGCTATATGCAAATCAGCTCTGACCCTTTGCCTCAAGGGAAAAGTCCAGTCCGAACTACCAAGCCATGTCTTTCCCAGACCGGAATCAAGCATCCAAGGACCGGTTTCTGGCTATCAGCCTTCATTCAGCCTGGATAGCTTGACTCCAGTGGTGTGGAGAGCCTGGGACTCACGTCTGAGCATACCCAGCCCACTCGGGGTGAAAATTACAAAAAACACAGTTGATGGACAGAATGTAGAACAATGTCATTCATTCACCCCAGTACAAGGATCTGGGCCTAAATCCATCGTTTTGTTCACTCCACACCACCCTGGGTTAGACACTGGCTGTATGCAAATCAGCTCTGACCCTTTGCCTCATGGGAAAAGTCCAGTCCGAACTACCAAGCCATGTCATTCCCATACCGGAATCAAGCAACCAAGGACCGGTTTCTGGCTATTAGCCTTCATTCAGCCTGGATAGCTTGACTCCAGTGGTGTGGAGAGCCTGGGACTCACGTCTGAGCATACCCAGCCCACTCGGGGTGAAAATTACAAAAAACACAGTTGATGGACAGAATGTAGAACAATGTCATACATTCACCCCAGTACAAGGATCTGGGCCTAAATCCATCGTTTTTTTCACTCCACACCACCCTGGGTTAGACACTGGCTATATGCAAATCAGCTCTGACCCTTTGCCTCATGGGAAAAGTCCAGTCCGAACTACCAAGCCATGTCTTTCCCAGACCAGAATCAAGCATCCAAGGACCGGTTTCTGGCTATCAGCCTTCATTCAGCCTGGATAGCTTGACTCCAGTGGTGTGGAGAGCCTGGGACTCACGTCTGAGCATACCCAGCCCACTCGGGGTGAAAATTACAAAAAACACAGTTGATGGACAGAATGTAGAACAATGTCATACATTCACCCCAGTACAAGGATCTGGGCCTAAATCCATCGTTTTTTTCACTCCACACCACCCTGGGTTAGACACTGGCGATATGCAAATCAGCTCTGACCCATTGCCTCATGGGAAAAGTCCAGTCCGAACTACCAAGCCATGTCTTTCCCAGACCGGAATCAAGCATCCAAGGACCGGTTTCTGGCTATCAGCCTTCATTCAGCCTGGATAGCTTGACTCCAGTGGTGTGGAGAGCCTGGGACTCACGTCTGAGCATACCCAGCCCACTCGGGGTGAAAATTACAAAAAACACAGTTGATGGACAGAATGTAGAACAATGTCATACATTCACCCCAGTACAAGGATCTGGGCCTAAATCCATCGTTTTTTTCACTCCACACCACCCTGAGTTAGACACTGACTATATGCAAATCAGCTCTGACCCTTTGCCTCATGGGAAAAGTCCAGTCCGAACTACCAAGCCATGTCTTTCCCAGACCGGAATCAAGCATCCAAGGACCGGTTTCTGGCTATCAGCCTTCATTCAGCCTGGATAGCTTGACTCCAGTGGTGTGGAGAGCCTGGGACTCACGTCTGAGCATACCCAGCCCACTCGGGGTGAAAATTACAAAAAACACAGTTGATGGACAGAATGTAGAACAATGTCATACATTCACCCCAGTACAAGGATCTGGGCCTAAATCCATCGTTTTTTTCACTCCACACCACCCTGGGTTAGACACTGGCTATATGCAAATCAGCTCTGACCCTTTGCCTGATGGGAAAAGTCCAGTCCGAACTACCAAGCCATGTCTTTCCCAGACCGGAATCAAGCATCCAAGGACCGGTTTCTGGCTATCAGCCTTCATTCAGCCTGGATAGCTTGACTCCAGTGGTGTGGAGAGCCTGGGACTCACGTCTGAGCATACCCTGCCCACTCGGGGTGAAAATTACAAAAAACACAGTTGATGGACAGAATGTAGAACAATGACATTCATTCACCCCAGTACAATGATCTGGGCCTAAATCCGTTGTTTTTTTCTCTCCACACCACCCTGGGTTAGACACTGGCTATATGCAAATCAGCTCTGACCCTTTGCCTCATGGGAAAAGTCCAGTCCTAACTACCAAGCCATGTCTTTCCCAGACCGAAATCAAGCATCCAAGGACCGGTTTCTGGCTATCAGCCTTCATTCAGCCTGGATAGCTTGACTCCAGTGGTGTGGAGAGCCTGGGACTCACGTCTGAGCATACCCAGCCCACTCGGGGTGAAAATTACAAAAAACACAGTTGATGGACAGAATGTAGAACAATGTCATACATTCACCCCAGTACAAGGATCTGGGCCTAAATCCATCGTTTTTTTCACTCCACACTACCCTGGGTTAGACACTGGCTATATGCAAATCAGCTCTGACCCTTTGCCTCATGGGAAAAGTCCAGTCCGAACTACCAAGCCATGTCTTTCCCAGACCGGAATCAAGCATCCAAGGACCGGTTTCTGGCTATCAGCCTTCATTCAGCCTGGATAGCTTGACTCCAGTGGTGTGGAGAGCCTGGGACTCACGTCTGAGCATACCCAGCCCACTCGGGGTGAAAATTACAAAAAACACAGTTGATGGACAGAATGTAGAACAATGTCATACATTCACCCCAGTACAAGGATCTGGGCCTACATCCATCGTTTTTTTCACTCCACACCACCCTGAGTTAGACACTGGCTATATGCAAATCAGCTCTGACCCTTTGCCTCATGGTAAAAGTCCAGTCCGAACTACCAAGCCATGTCTTTCCCAGACCAGAATCAAGCATCCAAGGACCGGTTTCTGGCTATCAGCCTTCATTCAGCCTGGATAGCTTGACTCTAGTGGTGTGGAGAGCCTGGGACTCACGTCTGAGCATACCCTGCCCACTCGGGGTGAAAATTACAAAAAACACAGTTGATGGACAGAATCTAGAACAATGTCATTCATTCACCCCAGTACAATGATCTGGGCCTAAATCCGTCGTTTTTTTCTCTCCACACCACCCTGGGTTAGACACTGGCTATATGCAAATCAGCTCTGACCCTTTGCCTCATGGGAAAAGTCCAGTCCTAACTACCAAGCCATGTCTTTCCCAGACCGAAATCAAGCATCCAAGGACCGGTTTCTGGCTATCAGCCTTCATTCAGCCTGGATAGCTTGACTCCAGTGGTGTGGAGAGCCTGGGACTCACGTCTGAGCATACCCAGCCCACTCGGGGTGAAAATTACAAAAAACACAGTTGATGGACAGAATGTAGAACAATGTCATACATTCACCCCAGTACAAGGATCTGGGCCTAAATCCATCGTTTTTTTCACTCCACACCACCCTGGGTTAGACACTGGCTATATGCAAATCAGCTCTGACCCTTTGCCTCATGGGAAAAGTCCAGTCCGAACTACCAAGCCATGTCTTTCCCAGACCGGAATCAAGCATCCAAGGACCGGTTTCTGGCTATCAGCCTTCATTCAGCCTGGATAGCTTGACTCCAGTGGTGTGGAGAGCCTGGGACTCACGTCTGAGCATACCCAGCCCACTCGGGGTGAAAATTACAAAAAACACAGTTGATGGACAGAATGTAGAACAATGTCATACATTCACCCCAGTACAAGGATCTGGGCCTACATCCATCGTTTTTTTCACTCCACACCACCCTGAGTTAGACACTGGCTATATGCAAATCAGCTCTGACCCTTTGCCTCATGGGAAAAGTCCAGTCCGAACTACCAAGCCATGTCTTTCCCAGACCAGAATCAAGCATCCAAGGACCGGTTTCTGGCTATCAGCCTTCATTCAGCCTGGATAGCTTGACTCCAGTGGTGTGGAGAGCCTGGGACTCACGTCTGAGCATACCCAGCCCACTCGGGGTGAAAATTACAAAAAACACAGTTGATGGACAGAATGTAGAACAATGTTATACATTCACCCCAGTACAAGGATCTGGGCCTAAATCCATCGTTTTTTTCACTCCACACCACCCTGGGTTAGACACTGGCTATATGCAAATCAGCTCTGAACCTTTGCCTCATGGGAAAAGTCCAGTCCGAACTACCAAGCCATGTCTTTCCCAGACCGGAATCAAGCATCCAAGGACCGGTTTCTGGCTATCAGCCTTCATTCAGCCTGGATAGCTTGACTCCAGTGGTGTAGAGAGCCTGGGACTCACGTCTGAGCATACCCAGCCCACTCGGGGTGAAAATTACAAAAAACACAGTTGATGGACAGAATGTAGAACAATGTCATACATTCACCCCAGTACAAGGATCTGGGCCTAAATCCATCGTTTTTTTCACTCCACACCACCCTGGGTTAGACACTGGCTATATGCAAATCAGCTCTGACCCTTTGCCTCATGGGAAAAGTCCAGTCCGAACTACCAAGCCATGTCTTTCCCAGACCGGAATCAAGCATCCAAGGACCGGTTTCTGGCTATCAGCCTTCATTCAGCCTGGATAGCTTGACTCCAGTGGTGTGGAGAGCCTGGGACTCACGTCTGAGCATACCCAGCCCACTCGGGGTGAAAATTACAAAAAACACAGTTGATGGACAGAATGTAGAACAATGTCATACATTCACCCCAGTACAAGGATCTGGGCCTAAATCCATCGTTTTTTTCACTCCACACCACCCTGGGTTAGACACTGGCTATATGCAAATCAGCTCTGACCCTTTGCCTCATGGGAAAAGTCCAGTCCGAACTACCAAGCCATGTCTTTCCCAGACCGGAATCAAGCATCCAAGGACCGGTTTCTGGCTATCAGCCTTCATTCAGCCTGGATAGCTTGACTCCAGTGGTGTGGAGAGCCTGGGACTCACGTCTGAGCATACCCAGCCCACTCGGGGTGAAAATTACAAAAAACACAGTTGATGGACAGAATGTAGAACAATGTGATATATTCACCCCAGTACAAGGATCTGGGCCTAAATCCGTCGTTTTTTTCACTCCACACCACCCTGGGTTAGACACTGGCTATATGCAAATCAGCTCTGACCCTTTGCCTCATGGGAAAAGTCCAGTCCGAACTACCAAGCCATGTCTTTCCCAGACTGGAATCAAGCATCCAAGGACCGGTTTCTGGCTATAAGCCTTCATTCAGCCTCGATAGCTTGACTCCAGTGGTGTGGAGAGCCTTGGACTCACGTCTGAGCATACCCAGCCCACTCGGGGTGAAAATTACAAAAAAAACAGTTGATGGACAGAATGTAGAACAATGTCATACATTCACCCCAGTACAAGGATCTGGGCCTAAATCCGTCGTTTCTTTCACTCCACACCACCCTGGGTTAGACACTGGCTATATGCAAATCAGCTCTGACCCTTTGCCTCATGGGAAACGTCCAGTCCGAACTACCAAGCCATGTCTTTCCCAGACCGGAATCAAGCATCCAAGGACCGGTTTCTGGCTATCAGCCTTCATTCAGCCTGGATAGCTTGACTCCAGTGGTGTGGAGAGCCTGGGACTCACGTCTGAGCATACCCAGCCCACTCGGGGTGAAAATTACAAAAAACACAGTTGATGGACAGAATGTAGAACAATGTCATACATTCACCCCAGTACAAGGATCTGGGCCTAAATCCATAGTTTTTTTCACTCCACACCACCCTGGGTTAGACACTAGCTATATGCAAATCAGCTCTGACCCTTTGCCTCATGGGAAAAGTCCAGTCCGAACTACCAAGCCATGTCTTTCCCAGACCGGAATCAAGCATCCAAGGACCGGTTTCTGGCTATCAGCCTTCATTCAGCCTGGATAGCTTGACTCCAGTGGTGTGGAGAGCCTGGGACTCACGTCTGAGCATACCCAGCCCACTCGGGGTGAAAATTACAAAAAACACAGTTGATGGACAGAATGTAGAACAATGTTATACATTCACCCCAGTACAAGGATCTGGGCCTAAATCCATCGTTTTTTTCACTCCACACCACCCTGGGTTAGACACTGGCTATATGCAAATCAGCTCTGACCCTTTGCCTCATGGGAAAAGTCCAGTCCGAACTACCAAGCCATGTCTTTCCCAGACCGGAATCAAGCATCCAAGGACCGGTTTCTGGCTATCAGCCTTCATTCAGCCTGGATAGCTTGACTCCAGTGGTGTAGAGAGCCTGGGACTCACGTCTGAGCATACCCAGCCCACTCGGGGTGAAAATTACAAAAAACACAGTTGATGGACAGAATGTAGAACAATGTCATACATTCACCCCAGTACAAGGATCTGGGCCTAAATCCATCGTTTTTTTCACTCCACACCACCCTGGGTTAGACACTGGCTATATGCAAATCAGCTCTGACCCTTTGCCTCATGGGAAAAGTCCAGTCCGAACTACCAAGCCATGTCTTTCCCAGACCGGAATCAAGCATCCAAGGACCGGTTTCTGGCTATCAGCCTTCATTCAGCCTGGATAGCTTGACTCCAGTGGTGTGGAGAGCCTGGGACTCACGTCTGAGCATACCCAGCCCACTCGGGGTGAAAATTACAAAAAACACAGTTGATGGACAGAATGTAGAACAATGTCATACATTCACCCCAGTACAAGGATCTGGGCCTAAATCCATCGTTTTTTTCACTCCACACCACCCTGGGTTAGACACTGGCTATATGCAAATCAGCTCTGACCCTTTGCCTCATGGGAAAAGTCCAGTCCGAACTACCAAGCCATGTCTTTCCCAGACCGGAATCAAGCATCCAAGGACCGGTTTCTGGCTATCAGCCTTCATTCAGCCTGGATAGCTTGACTCCAGTGGTGTGGAGAGCCTGGGACTCACGTCTGAGCATACCCAGCCCACTCGGGGTGAAAATTACAAAAAACACAGTTGATGGACAGAATGTAGAACAATGTGATATATTCACCCCAGTACAAGGATCTGGGCCTAAATCCGTCGTTTTTTTCACTCCACACCACCCTGGGTTAGACACTGGCTATATGCAAATCAGCTCTGACCCTTTGCCTCATGGGAAAAGTCCAGTCCGAACTACCAAGCCATGTCTTTCCCAGACTGGAATCAAGCATCCAAGGACCGGTTTCTGGCTATAAGCCTTCATTCAGCCTCGATAGCTTGACTCCAGTGGTGTGGAGAGCCTGGGACTCACGTCTGAGCATACCCAGCCCACTCGGGGTGAAAATTACAAAAAAAACAGTTGATGGACAGAATGTAGAACAATGTCATACATTCACCCCAGTACAAGGATCTGGGCCTAAATCCGTCGTTTCTTTCACTCCACACCACCCTGGGTTAGACACTGGCTATATGCAAATCAGCTCTGACCCTTTGCCTCATGGGAAAAGTCCAGTCCGAACTACCAAGCCATGTCTTTCCCAGACCGGAATCAAGCATCCAAGGACCGGTTTCTGGCTATCAGCCTTCATTCAGCCTGGATAGCTTGACTCCAGTGGTGTGGAGAGCCTGGGACTCACGTCTGAGCATACCCAGCCCACTCGGGGTGAAAATTACAAAAAACACAGTTGATGGACAGAATGTAGAACAATGTCATACATTCACCCCAGTACAAGGATCTGGGCCTAAATCCATCGTGTTTTTCACTCCACACCACCCTGGGTTAGACACTAGCTATATGCAAATCAGCTCTGACCCTTTGCCTCATGGGAAAAGTCCAGTCCGAACTACCAAGCCATGTCTTTCCCAGACCGGAATCAAGCATCCAAGGACCGGTTTCTGGCTATCAGCCTTCATTCAGCCTGGATAGCTTGACTCCAGTGGTGTGGAGAGCCTGGGACTCACGTCTGAGCATACCCAGCCCACTCGGGGTGAAAATTACAAAAAACACAGTTGATGGACAGAATGTAGAACAATGTCATACATTCACCCCAGTACAAGGATCTGGGCCTAAATCCATCGTTTTTTTCACTCCACACCACCCTGGGTTAGACACTGGCTATATGCAAATCAGCTCTGACCCTTTGCCTCATGGGAAAAGTCCAGTCCGAACTACCAAGCCATGTCTTTCCCAGACCGGAATCAAGCATCCAAGGACCGGTTTCTGGCTATCAGCCTTCATTCAGCCTGGATAGCTTGACTCCAGTGGTGTGGAGAGCCTGGGACTCACGTCTGAGCATACCCAGCCCACTCGGGGTGAAAATTACAAAAAACACAGTTGATGGACAGAATGTAGAACAATGTCATACATTCACCCCAGTACAAGGATCTGGGCCTAAATCCATCGTTTTTTTCACTCCACACCACCCTGTGTTAGACACTGGCTATTTGCAAATCAGCTCTGACCCTTTGCTTCATGGGAAAAGTCCAGTCCGAACTTCCAAGCCATGTCTTTCCCAGACCGGAATCAAGCATCCAAGGACCAGTTTTTGGCTATCAGCCTTCATTCAGCCTGGATAGCTTGACTCCAGTGGTGTGGAGAGCCTGGGACTCACGTCTGAGCATACCCAGCCCACTCGGGGTGAAAATTACAAAAAACACAGTTGATGGACAGAATGTAGAACAATGTCATACATTCACCCCAGTACAAGGATCTGGGCCTAAATCCATCGTTTTTTTCACTCCACACCACCCTGGGTTAGACACTGGCTATATGCAAATCAGCTCTGACCCTTTGCCTCATGGGAAAAGTCCAGTCCGAACTACCAAGCCATGTCTTTCCCAGACCGGAATCAAGCATCAAAGGACCGGTTTATGGCTATCAGCCTTCATTCAGCCTGGATAGCTTGACTCCAGTGGTGTGGAGAGCCTGGGACTCACGTCTGAGCATACCCAGCCCACTCGGGGTGAAAATTACAAAAAACACAGTTGATGGACAGAATGTAGAACAATGTCATACATTCACCCCAGTACAAGGATCTGGGCCTAAATCCATCGTTTTTTTCACTCCACACCACCCTGGGTTAGACACTGGCTATATGCAAATCAGCTCTGACCCTTAGCCTCATCGGAAAAGTCCTGTCGGAACTACCAAGCCATGTCTTTCCCAGACCGGAATCAAGCTTCCAAGGACCGGTTTCTGGCTATCAGCCTTCATTCAGCCTGGATAGCTTGACTCCAGTGGTGTGGAGAGCCTGGGACTCACGTCTGAGCATACCCTGCCCACTCGGGGTGAAAATTACAAAAAACACAGTTGATGGACAGAATGTAGAACAATGTCATTCATTCACCCCAGTACAATGATCTGGGCCTAAATCCGTCGTTTTTTTCACTCCACACCACCCTGGGTTAGACACTGGCTATATGCAAATCAGCTCTGACCCTTTGCCTCAAGGGAAAAGTCCAGTCCGAACTACCAAGCCATGTCTTTCCCAGACCGGAATCAAGCATCCAAGGACCGGTTTCTGGCTATCAGCCTTCATTCAGCCTGGATAGCTTGACTCCAGTGGTGTGGAGAGCCTGGGACTCACGTCTGAGCATACCCGGCCCACTCTGGGTGAAAATTACAAAAAACACAGTTGATGGACAGAATGTAGAACAATGTCATTCATTCACCCCAGTACAAGGATCTGGGCCTAAATCCATCGTTTTGTTCACTCCACACCACCCTGGGTTAGACACTGGCTATATGCAAATCAGCTCTGACCCTTTGCCTCATGGGAAAAGTCCAGTCCGAACTACCAAGCCATGTCTTTCCCATACCGGAATCAAGCATCCAAGGACCGGTTTCTGGCTATCAGCCTTCATTCAGCCTGGATAGCTTGACTCCAGTGGTGTGGAGAGCCTGGGACTCACGTCTGAGCATACCCAGCCCACTCGGGGTGAAAATTACAAAAAACACAGTTGATGGACAGAATGTAGAACAATGTCATACATTCACGCCAGTACAAGGATCTGGGCCTAAATCCATCGTTTTTTTCACTCCACACCACCCTGGGTTAGACACTGGCTATATGCAAATCAGCTCTGACCCTTTGCCTCATGGGAAAAGTCCAGTCCGAACTACCAAGCCATGTCTTTCCCAGACCGGAATCAAGCATCCAAGGACCGGCTTCTGGCTATCAGCCTTCATTCAGCCTGGATAGCTTGACTCCAGTGGTGTGGAGAGCCTGGGACTCACGTCTGAGCATACCCAGCCCACTCGGGGTGAAAATTACAAAAAACACAGTTGATGGACAGAATGTAGAACAATGTCATACATTCACCCCAGTACAAGGATCTGGGCCTAAATCCATCGTTTTTTTCACTCCACACCACCCTGGGTTAGACACTGGCTATATGCAAATCAGCTCTGACCCTTTGCCTCATGGGAAAAGTCCAGTCCGCACTACCAAGCCATGTGTTTCCCAGACCGAAATCAAGCATCCAAGGACCGGTTTCTGGCTATCAGCCTTCATTCAGCCTGGATAGCTTGACTCCAGTGGTGTGGAGAGCCTGGGACTCACGTCTGAGCATACCCAGCCCACTCGGGGTGAAAATTACAAAAAACACAGTTGATAGACAGAATGTAGAACAATGTCATACATTCACCCCAGTACAAGGATCTGGGCCTAAATCCATCGTTTTTTTCACTCCACACCACCCTGGGTTAGACACTGGCTATATGCAAATCAGCTCTGACCCTTTGCCTCATGGGAAAAGTCCAGTCCGAACTACCAAGCCATGTCTTTCCCAGACCGGAATCAAGCATCCAAGGACCGGTTTCTGGCTATCAGCCTTCATTCAGCCTGGATAGCTTGACTCCAGTGGTGTGGAGAGCCTGGGACTCACCTCTGAGCATACCTAGCCCACTCGGGGTGAAAATTACAAAAAACACAGTTGATGGACAGAATGTAGAACAATGTCATACATTCACCCCAGTACAAGGATCTGGGCCTAAATCCATCGTTTTTTTCACTCCACACCACCCTGGGTTAGACACTGGCTATATGCAAATCAGCTCTGACCCTTTGCCTCATGGGAAAAGTCCAGTCCGAACTACCAAGCCATGTCTTTCCCAGACCGGAATCAAGCATCCAAGGACCGGCTTCTGGCTATCAGCCTTCATTCAGCCTGGATAGCTTGACTCCAGTGGTGTGGAGAGCCTGGGACTCACGTCTGAGCATACCCAGCCCACTCGGGGTGAAAATTACAAAAAACACAGTTGATGGACAGAATGTAGAACAATGTCATACATTCACCCCAGTACAAGGATCTGGGCCTAAATCCATCGTTTTTTTCACTCCACACCACCCTGGGTTAGACACTGGCTATATGCAAATCAGCTCTGACCCTTTGCCTCATGGGAAAAGTCCAGTCCGCACTACCAAGCCATGTGTTTCCCAGACCGAAATCAAGCATCCAAGGACCGGTTTCTGGCTATCAGCCTTCATTCAGCCTGGATAGCTTGACTCCAGTGGTGTGGAGAGCCTGGGACTCACGTCTGAGCATACCCAGCCCACTCGGGGTGAAAATTACAAAAAACACAGTTGATAGACAGAATGTAGAACAATGTCATACATTCACCCCAGTACAAGGATCTGGGCCTAAATCCATCGTTTTTTTCACTCCACACCACCCTGGGTTAGACACTGGCTATATGCAAATCAGCTCTGACCCTTTGCCTCATGGGAAAAGTCCAGTCCGAACTACCAAGCCATGTCTTTCCCAGACCGGAATCAAGCATCCAAGGACCGGTTTCTGGCTATCAGCCTTCATTCAGCCTGGATAGCTTGACTCCAGTGGTGTGGAGAGCCTGGGACTCACGTCTGAGCATACCTAGCCCACTCGGGGTGAAAATTACAAAAAACACAGTTGATGGACAGAATGTAGAACAATGTCATACATTCACCCCAGTACAAGGATCTGGGCCTAAATCCATCGTTTTTTTCACTCCACACCACCCTGGGTTAGACACTGGCTATATGCAAATCAGCTCTGACCCTTTGCCTCATGGGAAAAGTCCAGTCCGAACTACCAAGCCATGTCTTTCCCAGACCGGAATCAAGCATCCAAGGACCGGTTTCTGGCTATCAGCCTTCATTCAGCCTGGATAGCTTGACTCCAGTGGTGTGGAGAGCCTGGGACTCACGTCTGAGCATACCCAGCCCACTCGGGGTGAAAATTACAAAAAACACAGTTGATGGACAGAATGTAGAACAATGTCATACATTCACCCCAGTACAAGGATCTGGGCCTAAATCCATCGTTTTTTTCACTCCACACCACCCTGGGTTAGACACTGGCTATATGCAAATCAGCTCTGACCCTTTGCCTCATGGGAAAAGTCCAGTCCGAACTACCAAGCCATGTCTTTCCCAGACCGGAATCAAGCATCCAAGGAACAGTTTCTGGCTATCAGCCTTCATTCAGCCTGGATAGCTTGACTCCAGTGGTGTGGAGAGCCTGGGACTCACGTCTGAGCATACCCAGCCCACTCGGGGTGAAAATTACAAAAAACATAGTTGATGGACAGAATGTAGAACAATGTCATACATTCACCCCAGTACAAGGATCTGGGCCTAAATCCATCGTTTTTTTCACTCCACACCACCCTGGGTTAGACACTGGCTATATGCAAATCAGCTCTGACCCTTTGCCTCATGAGAAAAGTCCAGTCCGAACTACCAAGCCATGTCTTTCCCAGACCGGAATCAAGCATCAAAGGACCGGTTTATGGCTATCAGCCTTCATTCAGCCTGGATAGCTTGACTCCAGTGGTGTGGAGAGCCTGGGACTCACGTCTGAGCATACCCAGCCCACTCGGGGTGAAAATTACAAAAAACACAGTTGATGGACAGAATGTAGAACAATGTCATACATTCACCCCAGTACAAGGATCTGGGCCTAAATCCATCGTTTTTTTCACTCCACACCACCCTGGGTTAGACACTGGCTATATGCAAATCAGCTCTGACCCTTAGCCTCATCGGAAAAGTCCTGTCGGAACTACCAAGCCATGTCTTTCCCAGACCGGAATCAAGCTTCCAAGGACCGGTTTCTGGCTATCAGCCTTCATTCAGCCTGGATAGCTTGACTCCAGTGGTGTGGAGAGCCTGGGACTCACGTCTGAGCATACCCTGCCCACTCGGGGTGAAAATTACAAAAAACACAGTTGATGGACAGAATGTAGAACAATGTCATTCATTCACCCCAGTACAATGATCTGGGCCTAAATCCGTCGTTTTTTTCACTCCACACCACCCTGGGTTAGACACTGGCTATATGCAAATCAGCTCTGACCCTTTGCCTCAAGGGAAAAGTCCAGTCCGAACTACCAAGCCATGTCTTTCCCAGACCGGAATCAAGCATCCAAGGACCGGTTTCTGGCTATCAGCCTTCATTCAGCCTGGATAGCTTGACTCCAGTGGTGTGGAGAGCCTGGGACTCACGTCTGAGCATACCCGGCCCACTCTGGGTGAAAATTACAAAAAACACAGTTGATGGACAGAATGTAGAACAATGTCATTCATTCACCCCAGTACAAGGATCTGGGCCTAAATCCATCGTTTTGTTCACTCCACACCACCCTGGGTTAGACACTGGCTATATGCAAATCAGCTCTGACCCTTTGCCTCATGGGAAAAGTCCAGTCCGAACTACCAAGCCATGTCTTTCCCATACCGGAATCAAGCATCCAAGGACCGGTTTCTGGCTATCAGCCTTCATTCAGCCTGGATAGCTTGACTCCAGTGGTGTGGAGAGCCTGGGACTCACGTCTGAGCATACCCAGCCCACTCGGGGTGAAAATTACAAAAAACACAGTTGATGGACAGAATGTAGAACAATGTCATACATTCACGCCAGTACAAGGATCTGGGCCTAAATCCATCGTTTTTTTCACTCCACACCACCCTGGGTTAGACACTGGCTATATGCAAATCAGCTCTGACCCTTTGCCTCATGGGAAAAGTCCAGTCCGAACTACCAAGCCATGTGTTTCCCAGACCGAAATCAAGCATCCAAGGACCGGTTTCTGGCTATCAGCCTTCATTCAGCCTGGATAGCTTGACTCCAGTGGTGTGGAGAGCCTGGGACTCACGTCTGAGCATACCCAGCCCACTCGGGGTGAAAATTACAAAAAACACAGTTGATAGACAGAATGTAGAACAATGTCATACATTCACCCCAGTACAAGGATCTGGGCCTAAATCCATCGTTTTTTTCACTCCACACCACCCTGGGTTAGACACTGGCTATATGCAAATCAGCTCTGACCCTTTGCCTCATGGGAAAAGTCCAGTCCGAACTACCAAGCCATGTCTTTCCCAGACCGGAATCAAGCATCCAAGGACCGGTTTCTGGCTATCAGCCTTCATTCAGCCTGGATAGCTTGACTCCAGTGGTGTGGAGAGCCTGGGACTCACGTCTGAGCATACCTAGCCCACTCGGGGTGAAAATTACAAAAAACACAGTTGATGGACAGAATGTAGAACAATGTCATACATTCACCCCAGTACAAGGATCTGGGCCTAAATCCATCGTTTTTTTCACTCCACACCACCCTGGGTTAGACACTGGCTATATGCAAATCAGCTCTGACCCTTTGCCTCATGGGAAAAGTCCAGTCCGAACTACCAAGCCATGTCTTTCCCAGACCGGAATCAAGCATCCAAGGACCGGTTTCTGGCTATCAGCCTTCATTCAGCCTGGATAGCTTGACTCCAGTGGTGTGGAGAGCCTGGGACTCACGTCTGAGCATACCCAGCCCACTCGGGGTGAAAATTACAAAAAACACAGTTGATGGACAGAATGTAGAACAATGTCATACATTCACCCCAGTACAAGGATCTGGGCCTAAATCCATCGTTTTTTTCACTCCACACCACCCTGGGTTAGACACTGGCTATATGCAAATCAGCTCTGACCCTTTGCCTCATGGGAAAAGTCCAGTCCGAACTACCAAGCCATGTCTTTCCCAGACCGGAATCAAGCATCCAAGGAACGGTTTCTGGCTATCAGCCTTCATTCAGCCTGGATAGCTTGACTCCAGTGGTGTGGAGAGCCTGGGACTCACGTCTGAGCATACCCAGCCCACTCGGGGTGAAAATTACAAAAAACACAGTTGATGGACAGAATGTAGAACAATGTCATACATTCACCCCAGTACAAGGATCTGGGCCTAAATCCATCGTTTTTTTCACTCCACACCACCCTGAGTTAGACACTGGCTATATGCAAATCAGCTCTGACCCTTTGCCTCATGGGAAAAGTCCAGTCCGAACTACCAAGCCATGTCTTTCCCAGACCGGAATCAAGCATCCAAGGACCGGTTTCTGGCTATCAGCCTTCATTCAGCCTGGATAGCTTGACTCCAGTGGTGTGGAGAGCCTGGGACTCACGTCTGAGCATACCCAGCCCACTCGGGGTGAAAATTACAAAAAACACAGTTGATGGACAGAATGTAGAAGAATGTCATACATTCACCCCAGTACAAGGATCTGGGCCTAAATCCATCGTTTTTTTCACTCCACACCACCCTGAGTTAGACACTGGCTATATGCAAATCAGCTCTGACCCTTTGCCTCATGGGAAAAGTCCAGTCCGAACTACCAAGCCATGTCTTTCCCAGACCGGAATCAAGCATCCAAGGACCGGTTTCTGGCTATCAGCCTTCATTCAGCCTGGATAGCTTGACTCCAGTGGTGTGGAGAGCCTGGGACTCACGTCTGAGCATACCCAGCCCACTCGGGGTGAAAATTACAAAAAACACAGTTGATGGACAGAATGTAGAAGAATGTCATACATTCACCCCAGTACAAGGATCTGGGCCTAAATCCATCGTTTTTTTCACTCCACACCACCCTGGGTTAGACACTGGCTATATGTAAATCAGCTCTGACCCTTTGCCTCATGGGAAAAGTCCAGTCCGAACTACCAAGCCATGTCTTTCCCAGACCGGAATCAAGCATCCAAGGACCGGTTTCTGGCTATCAGCCTTCATTCAGCCTGGATAGCTTGACTCCAGTGGTGTGGAGAGCCTGGGACTCACGTCTGAGCATACCCAGCCCACTCGGGGTGAAAATTACAAAAAACATAGTTGATGGACAGAATGTAGAACAATGTCATACATTCACCCCAGTACAAGGATCTGGGCCTAAATCCATCGTTTTTTTCACTCCACACCACCCTGGGTTAGACACTGGCTATATGTAAATCAGCTCTGACCCTTTGCCTCATGGGAAAAGTCCAGTCCGAACTACCAAGCCATGTCTTTCCCAGACCGGAATCAAGCATCCAAGGACCGGTTTCTGGCTATCAGCCTTCATTCAGCCTGGATAGCTTGACTCCAGTGGTGTGGAGAGCCTGGGACTCACGTCTGAGCATACCCAGCCCACTCGGGGTGAAAATTACAAAAAACATAGTTGATGGACAGAATGTAGAACAATGTCATACATTCACCCCAGTACAAGAATCTGGGCCTAAATCCGTCGTTTTTTTCACTCCACTAAGCATGAGCGCAAAATCCGCTCCGATCGCGGATTTTGCGGATTTTCGGCAAATCCGCGATCCGCGAACTCTCGCGGATTTGCCGAAAATCCGCAATCCGCGATCGGAGCGGATTTTGCGGTCAAAAGTTCAAGCGCGCCTAATTAACGATGGCGCCGGCAAGCTGCCAGCGCCCATCCTGCAATAGTTACTTAATTAGCTTCAACAGGAAGCTCTAACAGATAAGATACAGCAGGGGCTCGAGCGCCTGCTTTATTTTAGCAGTTGGAGCTTCCTGTTGAAGCTAATTAAGTAACTTTTGCAGGATGGCGCTGGCAGCTTGCCGGCGCCATCGTAAATTACTTCAACAGTGGTGTCTTCTTGAATAAATATGAAGGGCAGGGTTCATTCGGGCACGACGGTCCTGGCACAAAAAAATAAACCTCAACAGGAAACACTTGCAAATATCAATAAAGCATGTGCCCTAGTTGAAGCTTAAATTCAGTGACTCATTCATCAGCCCAAAAATTAATCTGCTGCTCTGATCGGTCTCTGACCTTTTATACACACAAGAGGCATGCTCGCATGGACGCCCCGTCCGTTTGGCCCCGCCCACACACTCGAGGTGTGCACCGTCTTCCCGCCATTTACCCACTATGATGGACATTTCACTCAAGGGACCCCTGCGCACTTCGGCGCGATTGCATAGTGACACACACTTGGTCGCTGGAACTAGTTGAAGCGCAAATGCAGTGACTCATTCAGCAGCCCAAAAAAAAACGTGAGCGTTGGGAGGCTGGGCATCTTTGACTTTTACGAGCGCAACCCCCGTGCTGTTCCTGTGACCAGGGGCTTCTGTCTCTTAATCTGCTGCTCTGATCGGTCTCTGACCTTTTAGACACACAAGAGGCATGTGCGCTCGCGTGGAAGCCCCGTCCGTTTGGCCCCGCCCACACGCTCGAGGAAGCCCCGCCCCCAAATCCGCAAATCCGCTGAATCCGCGGATTTTGCGGATCCACGATCCGTGAATCCGCTGAATCCGCGAATCGTGGATCCGCAAAATCCGCCCATGCTTACACTCCACACCACCCTGGGTTAGACACTGGCTATATGCAAATCAGCTCTGACCCTTTGCCTCATGGGAAAAGTCCAGTCCGAACTACCAAGCCATGTCTTTCCCAGACCGGAATCAAGCATCCAAGGACCGGTTTCTGGCTATCAGCCTTCATTCAGCCTGGATAGCTTGACTCCAGTGGTGTGGAGAGCCTGGGACTCACGTCTGAGCATACCCAGCCCACTCGGGGTGAAAATTACAAAAAACACAGTTGATGGACAGAATGTAGAACAATGTCATACATTCACCCCGGTACAAGGATCTGGGCCTAAATCCATCGTTTTTTTCACTCCACACCACCCTGGGTTAGACACTAGCTATATGCAAATCAGCTCTGACCCTTTGCCTCATGGGAAAAGTCCAGTCCGAACTACCAAGCCATGTCTTTCCCAGACCGGAATCAAGCATCCAAGGACCGGTTTCTGGCTATCAGCCTTCATTCAGCCTGGATAGCTTGACTCCAGTGGTGTGGAGAGCCTGGGACTCACGTCTGAGCATACCCAGCCCACTCGGGGTGAAAATTACAAAAAACACAGTTGATGGACAGAATGTAGGACAATGTCATACATTCACCCCAGTACAAGGATCTGGGCCTAAATCCATCGTTTTTTTCACTCCACACCACCCTGGGTTAGACACTGGCTATATGCAAATCAGCTCTGACCCTTTGCCTCATGGGAAAAGTCCAGTCCGAACTACCAAGCCATGTCTTTCCCAGACCGGAATCAAGCATCCAAGGACAGGTTTCTGGCTATCAGCCTTCATTCAGCCTGGATAGCTTGACTCCAGTGGTGTGGAGAGCCTGGGACTCACGTCTGAGCATACCCAGCCCACTCAGGGTGAAAATTACAAAAAACACAGTTGATGGACAGAATGTAGAACAATGTCATACATTCACCCCAGTACAAGGATCTGGGCCTAAATCCATCGTTTTTTTCACTCCACACCACCCTGAGTAAGACACTGGCTATATGCAAATCAGCTCTGACCCTTTGCCTCATGGGAAAAGTCCAGTCCGAACTACCAAGCCATGTCTTTCCCAGACCGGAATCAAGCATCCAAGGACCGGTTTCTGGCTATCAGCCTTCATTCAGCCTGGATAGCTTGACTCCAGTGGTGTGGAGAGCCTGGGACTCACGTCTGAGCATACCCAGCCCACTCGGCGTGAAAATTACAAAAAACACAGTTGATGGACAGAATGTAGAACAATGTCATACATTCACCCCAGTACAAGGGTCTGGGCCTAAATCCATCGTTTTTTTCACTCCACACCACCCTGGGTTAGACACTGGCTATATGCAAATCAGCTCTGACCCTTTGCCTCATGGGAAAAGTCCAGTCCGAACTACCAAGCCATGTCTTTCCCAGACCGGAATCAAGCATCTAAGGACCGGTTTCTGGCTATCAGCCTTCATTCAGCCTGGATAGCTTGACTCCAGTGGTGTGGAGAGCCTGGGACTCACGTCTGAGCATACCCAGCCCACTCGGGGTGAAAATTACAAAAAACACAGTTGATGGACAGAATGTAGAACAATGTCATACATTCACCCCAGTACAAGGATCTGGGCCTAAATCCATCGTTTTTTTCACTGTTAAGCTGCGGCCATCTTAGCTGGTCACTAGCCACGCCCCCCTAACCATTATTTTTTTACCAAAGGGCATTGGAGTGTCTTAAATTAAACTGCTGGAAAGAGTCTGTAAAATTATATCTAGAGAGCCCAATTGAACAGGAAGGCACCCCGGGATAGATATTTTTTGTGACCAATTAACGTCATCGATTTATCCTAGTAAGGTTCCATCTGAACCTCATTCCTTGTATGTTTTCCTATCCAGCTGGCATCTACTCTATAGCTGACCTTCTGCCCTGTCCTTGTGATGGCTATGCCTCCCAATTGAATCTACATACTCACTTTTTTTTTCCACAGAATGTAGAACAATGTCATACATTCACCCCAGTACAAGGATCTGGGCCTAAATCCATCGTTTTTTCACTACACACCACCCTGGGTTAGACACTGGCTATATGCAAATCAGCTCTGACCCTTTGCCTCATGGGAAAAGTCCAGTCCGAACTACCAAGCCATGTCTTTCCCAGACCGGAATCAAGCATCTAAGGACCGGTTTCTGGCTATCAGCCTTCATTCAGCCTGGATAGCTTGACTCCAGTGGTGTGGAGAGCCTGGGACTCACGTCTGAGCATACCCAGCCCACTCGGGGTGAAAATTACAAAAAACATAGTTGATGGACAGAATGTAGAACAATGTCATACATTCACCCCAGTACAAGAATCTGGGCCTAAATCCGTCGTTTTTTTCACTCCACACCACCCTGGGGTAGACACTGGCTATATGCAAATCAGCTCTGACCCTTTGCCTCATGGGAAAAGTCCAGTCCGAACTATCAAGCCATGTCTTTCCCAGACCGGAATCAAGCATCCAAGGACCGGTTTCTGGCTATCAGCCTTCATTCAGCCTGGATAGCTGGACCCCAGTGGTGTGGAGAGCCTGGGACTCACGTCTGAGCATACCCAGCCCACTCGGGGTGAAAATTACAAAAAACACAGTTGATGGACAGAATGTAGAACAATGTCATACATTCACCCCGGTACAAGGATCTGGGCCTAAATCCATCGTTTTTTTCACTCCACACCACCCTGGGTTAGACACTAGCTATATGCAAATCAGCTCTGACCCTTTGCCTCATGGGAAAAGTCCAGTCCGAACTACCAAGCCATGTCTTTCCCAGACCGGAATCAAGCATCCAAGGACCGGTTTCTGGCTATCAGCCTTCATTCAGCCTGGATAGCTTGACTCCAGTGGTGTGGAGAGCCTGGGACTCACGTCTGAGCATACCCAGCCCACTCGGGGTGAAAATTACAAAAAACACAGTTGATGGACAGAATGTAGAACAATGTCATACATTCACCCCAGTACAAGGATCTGGGCCTAAATCCATCGTTTTTTTCACTCCACACCACCCTGGGTTAGACACTGGCTATATGCAAATCAGCTCTGACCCTTTGCCTCATGTGAAAAGTCCAGTCCGAACTACCAAGCCATGTCTTTCCCAGACCGGAATCAAGCATCCAAGGACCGGTTTCTGGCTATCAGCCTTCATTCAGCCTGGATAGCTTGACTCCAGTGGTGTGGAGAGCCTGGGACTCACGTCTGAGCATACCCAGCCCACTCGGGGTGAAAATTACAAAAAACACAGTTGATGGACAGAATGTAGAACAATGTCATACATTCACCCCAGTACAAGGATCTGGGCCTAAATCCATCGTTTTTTTCACTCCACACCACCCTGGGTTAGACACTGGCTATATGCAAATCAGCTCTGACCCTTTGCCTCATGGGAAAAGTCCAGTCCGAACTACCAAGCCATGTCTTTCCCAGACCGGAATCAAGCATCCAAGGACCGGTTTCTGGCTATCAGCCTTCATTCAGCCTGGATAGCTTGACTCCAGTGGTGTGGAGAGCCTGGGACTCACGTCTGAGCATACCCAGCCCACTTGGGGTGAAAATTACAAAAAACACAGTTGATGGACAGAATGTAGAACAATGTCATACATTCACCCCAGTACAAGGATCTGGGCCTAAATCCATCGTTTTTTTCACTGTTAAGCTGCGGCCATCTTAGCTGGTCACTAGCCACGCCCCCCTAACCATTATTTTGTTACCAAAGGGCATTGGAGTGTCTTAAATTAAACTGCTGGAAAGCGTCTGTAAAATTATATCTAGAGAGCCCAATTGAACAGGAAGGCACCCCGGGATAGATATTTTTTGTGACCAATTAACGTCATCGATTTATCCTAGTAAGGTTCCATCTGAACCTTATTCCTTGTATGTTTTCCTATCCAGCTGGCATCTACTCTATAGCTGACCTTCTGCCCTGTCCTTGTGATGGCTATGCCTCCCAATTGAATCTACATATTCACTTTTTTTGTAAATTTTACAAGTACTGCAAAAGATTTATCTGGCCGCTTATGCGTAAATATCATTTTACTCAATGTCGCCCAGCTCTGTATTTTCATCAGTGTGAAACAGTATGCTTTTTTATTTGACAGGCATGGATCTGAATGGAGGAAGGTCACTTAACCTACCATTTTGCTCCAAATCTAGCCCTAAATTAAATGAAGCCTGATGTGTCTCTTCCACGGTTTTATGCTGTACAGGCTTCTTGTACATTTTTAAATAGACATGGAGAAGGCCAAGGAAGAACACTTGATTGTGTTTGGCACATATGATCAGTACTGGTGTGCGTTCACCTGGATTGGGGCCACCTTTGCAAAACAAAATACAAAAAAGAAAGCCAGTTACACACCTACAACTATAGGACCTTTCAAAGTCCAAATTAACTTGATGAGGAAGAAAGCAAATAGCTGTATTTATCTATAAAGTTGGCAATGCAGCCTAGTCAGACCGTTTCATAGGTGTAACTGCATGGTAGCAAGTCAGTAAACTGCTTCAGCCAACAAGCATAGGTGGAATCCAAAACAGCCCTCTTGACTGGCGAAAAAGCATTCAAGACTGGGAAAAAATACTGTGGGCAGGAGGCAGGTGCTTGAGGGTTTTCTGCACATTTGTAAGGACACTGGATGTAGCAGTCACCCGAGTACCACTCATTGCTTCATCCAGTTTGTTATGAAAGTACAGTGTTGGAGTTGCAGAATTGTAGATATTACATGAAAGAAAATAATGAAGTACTTTGGTAACAAAGCGTCATACCTCACCTCAATAGCTTCTTAATTGAAGCTTGTGAACTTGTGACATCAGTATCTTTGAATTTACTTTTTCACGTGATATATCTTTAAAACTTTCAGGGGAGTTCTTAAGTTCAGGGAAAAACAAACCACGTAAAATATTTTGCACTTGTTTTTCTTTTTGCCTACCTGAGACAATATAATGTAGTTTAACTCTTCCGTTCTAGGAACAGAAAGGTCAACTTGTCAATAACTGGAGTGAGGCTGTCTTACATGGTATATTATTGTATTGGGTTTCTCCTGGGAAGTGATGGTGGTTCTGTGTGAAAGACAATTCTTTGATGATTCAACCATGCTGACTGTGACAGAACTCCAACATTTGTACTGCTCTCAACGTCCTTACCAAACAGATATACTAATCCCCTCTTGCAAGTCAACACAAGAGCTTAAGTGACAATTACAAAGACATGCAAATTGATATGTGCACGGCCGTGCATCACTTTTCAACTGACAAATATCACAACGCAGCACCTTGCACTGCCTTGTGTTAGCCTGCATCGTGGAGGTGTTACATGGGAAAAGTATAGTTGTTTCAGTGCATCCACCCATGGATTTTGATGTAACCCACATCTAGTTGGTAAACCTGGGATTGTGTCAAAATGGTGCGCCTATCCAACCTTAGTATAATGAGAATGAATAACTTTATTTCTCTTCGTTGTTTCTTCTTTGCATGAGGGCTCCATTCCGAAGCACACATAGTAAGAGGAATATGCCTCTAAGGATTGTTTTTGCACAAGAAGTTATGCCTTCCTGTACAAAAACAATTCTGCCCACAATGAAGGCAACCTTGCACCACCGCACAGGGGAGCCTGCATTGGGGACAAGCAGTCATAGGGGGGCCAGGCTAAAGAAAGAGATGTACTGTTGCATATTTTTGTAAATTTGGTGACATTTAGCACTCTCCCCTTCAAACAATGCTGCGCAGCAACTTGCCTTGATGCCTTGCGTTGCAAGATCTGGGCCTACATATAGTGTGAGCTACAGGACATGCACGGAAGAGTCAAGCAGCTGCTGTTGAGGCATCCATATAGATGATACAATCTTTGATTATTTCTTGCTCCATTAAGAATATGTTGCTTGCTATTTTAAGTAGAAGACATGCCAGCATGGGGTAATTAGATCTTGGGTGAACTATATGTGTTGAGTAGTAGTGTAACTAATAATAAAGTCAGATCCTACATTTGAGGAAGGACTTCCTAACATGGACCTTCCCAACATGCACCTCTAATCTTTTACAAATTCTTGGTTGACTTCATGCAGTTGGCATGTGATCCCTGTTTGGTGGTTGGCTCATCTCTGCTGCCAAAATGTCATTTGTGCCTGTTCATCTTATCTCTTTTCCTTCGTATCAATGATTCTTGACTCAAATTTGGAAAGCATACATTACTTAATTTATGTCTATTTTAATATCATATCACATCAATCTGACAATAGTATTAAAGACACACAAATAATTCCAGGCAGGCGACCCAATAGTCTACACATTGCCACACAAACACTGAGGAATTTTCCTGAAGCATTTTTTTTTCGTAATTTTGTTGACCACTTGTATGAAATGGCCCTTTGAATCATCCATTATCTAGTCCTTGGCACAGTTACCGAGGTTATAAAGACAGTCATGTCTTTTATGTAGGAAATTAGCATTAAACTGCAAAACACTAAGGGCAGACTATGTTATAAGGATTTTTAAAAAGAACCATAACATTTTGTTATGTTATGTTATGTTATGTTATGCTCATTTATTAAGCGCACAGATGCTCCAGCGAAGGAGCGTCCTGGCGCCCGACAAGGTAGCAGCACAACACAACTAGACAATACAGAGCGGAAAAACAAATTTTAAGGGAACAAAAAAGTTTTTACAGCTTGACGGAAAGAGAGCAGGTCCCTAAGGGCGGGAATCGCCGGGGGAAGGGAGTTCCATAGCACTGCAGCACGGACTTGAAAAGAACGGCCGCCTGCCCTGCTACGCTTAAAGCGGGGGACGACCGCAAGTTCTAGGTCTGAAGATCTTAAAGCCCGAACCGGAACATAGCGGGACAATAGTTTGGAAAGGATCGTAGCCGGGGATCCCTTGAGAATTTTATAGGCTACACAGAGGGCCTTGAACTGGATCCTTTGTGCAATCGGAAGCCAATGCAGCGAACGCAGGGTGTTTGCAGTAGAGCAAAATCTGGGTAGTCCCACAACAGCTCTCGCTGCGGCATTCTGGATGCGCTGAAGACGGGTAATTTCCGCTTGATTTAATCCCACTAGGAGAGAACTAGCGTAATCAAGCCTAGAGATCACAGTAGCTTGAATCACAAGTTGCCTAGTGGTGGCATCAAAAGTTTTTTAACACGGGACGTAGTCCACGCAGAATGCCAAAGCAGCAGGCCGCCGTACGCTTGGTATGGCAGACAAAGGCAAGAGTTGGATCGAGCCATACCCCAAGGTTTTTTAACTCAGAGACCGGGGTTGGCGTAGGGCCCAGATCCGACGGCCACCACCTATCTCCCCAGAGTTCCGTTTGTTTGCCAAAGATCATAACCTCCGTCTTACTTGCGTTCAGCTGGAGACAGTTGGAGGTCATCCAGCTGGCGACCGCCCGAAGTCCTTGCTGGAATCTGGGGGCATCCACGTCCGCATCCCCGCTGATCGTGACCGCTAGCTGGGTGTCATCGGCGTATGACACCATGGTCATACCCCACTGCCTGACTACCTCAGCCAGCGGTCTCACGTAAAGATTGAATAACGTGGGACTCAGCGAGGAGCCCTGGGGAACCCCCAGATCCAGAGGATGGAGTTTGGACTGATGAGGCGGGACGGCCACGCAAAAAGAACGGTTGGTGAGAAAAGAACGGAACCACTGGAGAGCAAGGCCGGTAACACCAGCTTCCTCCAGACGAAGCAGAAGGATAGGGTGGGACACGGTGTCAAAGGCGGCGCTCAGATCTAATAGCACCAGCGCCGCCGTTTGACCCGCATCTAGCACGGAGCGTAAGTGCTCTACCATGTACAGTAGGGCAGTCTCCGTGCTATGCCCAGCCCGAAATCCATTCTGCGTTCTGTCTAAGATGTTTGCCTGAAGAAGATGGTCCGAGAGGACAGAGTTGACATGTGCCTCCGCAACTTTAGCAGGCCAAGGAAGAAGTGAAATTGGACAGTAATTCTCGGGCTTGCCACCGCCCAAAGATGGTTTCTTAAGAATAGGCATGACCACTGCCTGTTTCCACTTCAGTGGAACTACGCCAGGTGTAAATGACGTGTTGATCAGAGAGCAAACCGGCGAGATACCGTGCGATGCTAGATCTTTAAACAAAGCCGGCCGTAACGGATCAGCCGGTGACCCTGACTTCACCTGTTGGGCCAGTGTACTGAGGCTTTCTGGTGTTAAGCTCGGGAAAGAATGTAACACATCCAAGACTAAAGGCTTAAGAGGTCTGCCAGCGGAAGGTACAGCCGAGGGAAAGGCTCTGTAGATGGCATGGACCTTTTCCAAAAAGAAATCCGCCAAGGTTTCACAGTGTGCGGTGGAGCTCTGGTGGGACACAGCCACCTTTTTAGCAGTAAGATCTTTCAGAGCCTTAAAAATAGTTTTGGAGGGGTTAGTACTGGTGCGAAATTGCAAGGCGTAAAAGGACGTGCGGGTTCTGCAAACTGCCCGATGGTGGAGTTTCACAGTGGCCATATACAAAACTTTTTTGTCGCTGTTATAAGTTTTGCGCCATTCCCGCTCGGCACGCCTACAGGTGCTTTTAAGCACCCGCAGCGAATCATCGTACCACGGGCTTGGATCCCTTGCCCCACATTTACACGAAACTATTGGAATAAGGGAATCAAGAGCCCTAGTAACCCACTCACAGAAGCGATCATAGCCCACATCTGCCGACTCAATTAGACCTAGCGGGTCGGTAGACAAGAGATGGAAAAAGTCATCAAGTTTCAATTTATTCCAACGCCGTCTAGGGATAGAGTGCACCATAGGTTTAAGTTGCGGCTCAGACAGGGGGCACTGGATACATACCAGATAATGATCGGTCCAGGCCAGCGGGGATGGAATGGAGATGCTGGCTTCCGCTAAATTGGTAAAAAAAAGGATCTAAGGTGTGACCACCTACATGAGTAGGCTGCGACACCAGCTGAACAAGCTGGAGAGCCTCAAGATCTGCAACAGAACTATACACCGCTGGACTAGACAAGTTGTCATAGTGAAGATTTAGGTCACCGAGGATGGAAAAATTGGAGCAACCTGCAGCCAACGTGCTAATGGCATCTGGGAGGGCCTTCCTGAAGGCCACTTCACTACCAGGGGGGCGATAAATCAAAAGGCCCGAGAAAGCAAAGTTAGGCGTAATAGCGATCTTAAACATCGCGCTTTCACAGCCAGACATTTTTTGCCCTTGCCAAACGCACAGGTAGCAGGACTCAACCGCAAGCGCTATCCCCCCACCTCTAGAGGCTCGGTTAAGGGTGTACACCGAGTACTCAGGCGGGAAGGCCAGGTTAACAACGGCCGTATCAGCGTCTTGCAGCCAGGTCTCCGTCAGACAGAAAGCATCCGGCGACTCCTTACCTATGAGATCGAAGATGTCATGATGATGTTTGACCATCGACCTAACGTTTAGGTTCCAAATACGGAAAGATGGACTTGGGCTGACAGCCACAGCGGCAGACTCGTTGCAGGCCCTTATTAGAGGGGCGGGGAGATCGAACATCCCGCATGCACATGAGAGAGGGCCACACAGCAGGCCGACCCGCGACACCTCACAGGTCCCATATAGTTGTCCAATGGCCAGCAGCGTATCCCTGGTGTAACACAACATTATGTACCGCAGAACGTCCAGCGGTGAGGGCCAGGGTCCTGCCGCGTCCTACGTGTCCTACGCGTCCTGGCGCGGACGGGCAGGACTCTGGCACGACTCCGGCCACGCGAAGGCACGCCCGCTACGCGATCCCGCTACACTAGGGGAGGAGCATTAAGTAGGTGTTCCCTCGCTGGCTCCTGCGCACTGAAGCACAGGCGGATAGTGGCGCCTACACCAACACTCACCCCACTCAAAGATGGCGACCAAAAAAGGCAACCCACCCCAAGCACCGGACCCGCCAAGCGGCGGTGAAACAACGATTATAATGCAGGTGAGGGGAAATTAAAACCAGGGGAAAACAAACTAAGAAAGAAAGCAAATAGAAAAATAGGGCTTTTAAAATGCGATTATCAGCAAAGCGTGCAAAGCGCTCCAGCAGCAGTACGCTACCTTGTCAGGGCGAGGATACCAAGGGACTCGCCTTAAGTTGGTGTTCCCTCGCTGGCTCCTGCGCACTGAAGCGCAGGCGGATAGTGGCGCCTACACCAACACTCACCCCACTCAAAGATGGCGACCAAAAAAGGCAACCCACCCCAAGCACCGGACCCGCCAAGCGGCAGTGAAACAACGATTATAATGCAGGTGAGGGGGAATTAAAACCAGGGGAAAACAAACTAAGAAAGAAAGCAAATAGAAAAATAGGGCTTTTAAAATGCGATTATCAGCAAAGCGCGCAAAGCGCTCCAGCAGCAGTACGCTACCTTGTCAGAATTATTTCCTCCTGATTACAAGGTTTATGAAAGTTAAAGAGAAGGTGTGTGTTGAACATAAGTACATTCAAAGAACCTGGAACAATATATGTGGCGATAACTTCAGGAAGTCATGGAAAGAGAAGTTTTAGATTAATAGAACTCTTTGCTACCCAAGTGTTAGCCAATATAAGGTTGTTTCGTATTGGAGAAACAGAAAGTATATGATCAAGGCCCTTGAAACTTGCAAAGTATAATACAACAAAGACACGATGCAAAACCTCTGTTTTTGGGAATGTTGTAAGTGCTCGAAGTAGTGTAGGTTACAAAATATATGGGAGCTGTTTTGATAGACAGCAATGAAATATGGCTCCTTTCTTTTACAAATGGCCCATGGTTCCAAGACACTGACTCCCCGGTGCACAAGGGCTGAAATATCGCTCGTTTCTTTTAAAAATGTCCCAGGGTTCCCAGGCCCGACTCCCAGGTGCACAAGCATTGTAACCAGTTTCATCAGCCTGAACATCTAGCTGATATATTGATGCCGGGTCTGGTGGCTCAGTGGACTATTTCGTTCACTGCAAGGGCCTATGTTCAACCTCATGGTCAGAGGTTCAAATCCCTTTGGGTCCACTCAGCCTTTCATTCTTCTGAGGTCGATTAAATGAGTACCATTGAGTTGGGTAACATTAAACATCTGTTATTCAGCACCACGGTGCCTAAGGGTGAACATGCAGTTTAAAAATACATATGTTATGTGTAAATTTGTGAGCCCGGCCCTGGACCTCACCTCAAATCTGACACACTCCTACCTACGGCATGGGGGAGTACGAAGCACTCCCCATGCCAGGCTCCTGACACATGATAAATGAACGTATAATTATCCATGAAATTGGGGCCTGCATGTGGAAAATGACCCAGTAATTCTGGGTCTGCACGTGATTTCAAATTAGAGGACATTAATGTGGAATATCGCAACAAGGCGACACATAACAAACATCTAATGCATTTTCAGGTTCCATATACATAACACAGAAAAACTCCCACTGATCATCTATTTCTTCTACAAAGAAATCATGTGACAACGATCCACGCCGCATGACACCAAAATTACAAATTTACCTTTTTTAATGATATTTCTTTTGTATATTAAATATAAATCATTCAACACACTTCATAGTAAATATACATGTTGTACACTATTCTATTTTTTTTCCCATTAGCACCTAAATTACTAATCAGATGCATACACATCAATTATCCTCAAACACCCTACTGGAACTCCAAAATTGTCTCAGAAGCCCATTAACCCACCCAATCAGGAAAATATATAATGTGCGTATATCCACTTTACTGGGTAGTGGCCTGTGCACTCTATAAAGAAATGTGTAGTGTCTTGCATACAATAAAGACAGAGGGCCCGATTCATAGAACTAACTTAAGACAAAATCCTAAACTTACTACCATTTTGGTATTCACAGAAGGCACTTACTCATTTTGGTATTCACAGAATGCACTTACTCATTTCGGTATTCACAGAAGTTAGGAGTCCTAACTTTAGGACTCTTAAATGCCTTCTGTGAATACCGAAAGTCTTAAAGTTAGGATTTTTCTCAATTTAGTAGTAGTAAAGTTAGGACTCCTAACTTTAGGACTCCTAAATGCCTTCTGTGAATACCGAAAGTCTTAGAATTAGGATTTTTCTCAATTTAGTAGTAGTAAAGTTAGTACTCCTAACTTTTGGACTCCTAAATGCCTTCTGTGAATACCAAAAGTCTTAACATTTGGATTTTTCTCAACTTTACTTCTTCTAAACTGAGAAAAATCCTAATTTTAAGACTTTCGGTATTCACAGCAGACATTTAGGAGTTCTAAAGTAAGGAGTCCTAACATTACTACTACTAAACTGAGAAAAAACCCAATTTTAGGACTTTCGGTATTCACAGAAGGCATTTAAGAGTCCAAAAGTTAGGAGTCCTAACTTTACTACTACTAAATTGAGAAAAATCCTAATTTTAAGACTTTCAGTATTCACAGCAGTCATTTAGGATTTCTAAAGTAAGGAGTCCTAACTTTACTACTACTAAACTGAGAAACAACCCAATTTTAAGACTTTCGGTACTCACATAAGGCAGTTAGGAGTCCAAAAGTTAGGAGTCCTAACTTTACTACTACTAAATTGAGAAAAATCCTAATTTTAAGACTTTCAGTATTCACAGCAGGCATTTAGGAGTTCTAAAGTAAGGAGTCCTAACTTTACTAGTACTAAATTGAGAAAAATCCTAACCTTAAGACTTTCGGTATTCACAGAAGGCATTTAAGAGTCCTAAAGTTAGGACTCCTAACTTCTGTGAATACCGAAATGAGTAAGGGCATTCTGTGAATACCAAAATGAGTAAGTGCCTTCTGTGAATACCAAAATGGTAGTAAGTTTAGGATTTTGTCTTAAGTTAGTTCTGTGAATCGGGCCCAGACACTTACTTTATGTTTCAAGGAGCTTTATTGCCTTACTCCTTACTCGTCCCTGTCCCTACTCTAACTGCCCCTTTCCTGTCTTGACTCCTCCTCTTCCCCAAGCCCCATGACTCCACCCACGCCCAACTACTAGACTGCTCACAATATCACATCTCCCCCTTTGTTAACAAATGAAATAAACGCTGACTTGATTAGAGTTCTTCAATGAGTCTCTTGGGCTTTTGAATGTTCCTTCGAGGTCGGAGACTCACACCTGCATCTCCAGACACAGTTTCTGTCTGAGTATCAAGTTCCTGTACGGCACCCATTGAAACAGATCCCGCCGCATCTCTGTGACATGGTGTTTTATCAAGAGCCTCCTTCATAGCAGGGGTGCACTTTTGAAAATGTGAAACGTTTCGGGTGATCCTTCTCTTGTCAGACTCTGCGGTAATCATGGTACCCTTCTGCTGGGTGATTATCAAAGGTTCATCTTTGAATTTGCAGTCTGTTTTCTTTGACTGTTCTTGTTTGACCACTACACAGTCTCCGGTATGGAAAGATGGAGACTTTGCTCTACTCTGCGTGCCTGCGTAGGATTTCATTTTGCTTTTGCCAGCTCGATCAGCCAGCACCATTTCTTAATGAACACTTGTCGGAGACACTGATCGCAGAGCTCCTTCCCAGGTTGGAATCCGCGTTCTAATGGGTCGCCCCAACATAAGAGTGGCAGGACACTTGCCCGTGGTAGCATGGGGTGTCGTTCGATTGGCTTGCAGGACCTCATTGAAAGCAACTTGCAGATTTCTCTTGTCCAAAGTAGCTTGTTGAAATGTCTTTTTCAAGGTTGCCATGAACCTTTCAATAGTGCCATTTGCTTGTGGCCACAGAGGCGTGACTTTCCGATGCCGGAAATTGAGGTGCTTTGCGAACTCACCAAATTCATGTCCATTGAAAGGAGGACCATTGTCCGTTTTGAGTTCCGTGGGGACTCCCCAGGCAGCAAACACTTCGTCAAGTACAGCAATCGTGCTGGACACATATGTGGACGATACAAACTGTGCTATTGGAAACCTCGAGTGTTCATCCATAATTGCCAGGACATATTTGCCTGACTGGAGTGGTCCATTGAAGTCCATGGCAAGTTCTTGCCAGACCCCACTGGGTAGCTTGGTCATTTGAAGAGGAGCTGGGGGCTCTCCGTGGCTGACCAATTGGCACTGGGGACAGTCCTTTAAAGTGAGCTCCACCATTTGGTCCAGCAGTGGAAACCACACTCGCTCCCGGAGAGCTCTTTTTGTCGCGACCACTCCACGGTGGCCCTCGTGGGCTAAGTTAATAACGCCTTGACGTAACTGCCTCGGGATGACAATCCGATGATCTCTCAGTATGAGCCCCTCTGATAATTCTTCACGGATGTGTCTGAAAGCTTGTATCTCTTGGCGGACTTGAGGATCATTCTTTTCTTCCTCACTGTCATGTCTCCAGCGATGTGTTCGCAGTCGGCGCACTGCCTTCTGGAGAATGTTGTCCTGCGCGGTGGCCTCCTGTATCGCTTCCAAAGGAACTGCCGGTGGTCGGGCTAGGTCCACTACAAAGTGTATGTATTGTTCGGCTATGGATGGAGATGAGATCTGGGATGCTTGAGGGTGTCGTGACATATGGTCTTCAGGATTCGCTGCCTTTCCCGGTTTGTGTATTATTGTATAGGTGTATTCCTGTAGGCGCAAACCCCACTGTTCGATTCGTGGTGGCATTTTGGCTTTGGGGTTTCCAAAGATGGTGACGAGCGCCTGGTGATCAGTCACCATGGTGAAATGTTTGCCATAAATGAATACATGAAAGTGTTTGCAGGCCCATACGGCAGCAAGACTCTCCTTCTCAGGTTGCGAATAAGCCTTCTCGGTGTCTGACAAGCTGCAGCTGGAATAGGCCACGATGTGTCGTTGGTCAGTGTCATTGTCATACTGTGCCAGGATTGCACCCAACCCCACTGGGCTAGCGTCCAGGGTTATCTCCGTTTTCTTCTTGGGGTTGAAGTATGCTAAACTGTCAGCTGATTCCACGGCCTGTTTAATCTCTTGAAAAGCCCGCTCGCACTGGGGGTTCCACACAAACGGTTGTCCTTGCTTGGTGAGGGCTCTTAGTGGGTGACTGATGGAGGCATAATCCTTTATGTATCTGGCACAATAACTCACCATACCCAGAAACGATTGGATGTTACTCACGTCTTGAGGGTTCTTGGTGGCATTGAGCGCTGCCACTTTCTCAGGGTCAGGCTTCATCCCGGCCCCCGAGAACACATGTCCGAAGAACTTAAGAGTGGATTGATGAAACTCACACTTGTCCTTGTTGAGGGTAAGATTAGCTTCCAGGAGAGCATGGCATACTCGATCCAATGCTTTGTCATGTTCCTGTGTTTTCGACCCATATACCAGAATGTCGTCACTGTAATTTAGCGAATTTGGTATGTGTCGGATGGTCTGACGAATAACTTCTTGAAATATTTCCGCCGCAGAGGAGATACCAAAACTCAGCCTTTTGTATCGAAATAAACCCAGATGAGTGGCGAATGTTGTTAGGTACCGCGACTTCTCATGTAGTTCCAGCTGGTGGTATCCCTTATTTCAATCAAGTTTGGAGAAGACTCTGGCTCCATTTAATGCTGATATCATGTCACTCAGGTGAGGTCCTGGGTGACGCTCTCTTTCTATGGCCGTGTTGGGAAGTCTCATGTCCACACATAAACGCACTTTTTCAGGAGTGCCTTTCTTTGGAAAAATGACAACTGGTGACACCCATGGTGTGGGACCGTCCGTTTTTTCAATAATATCTGCTTGTAACAACTCCTGAATTTCATCCTCCACCGCTTGCTCTTTCCGCTCACCACGCCCTGTCTCCATGCTTTTAGCATGTTCTTCCGCTTGATCATGCACTCTAGTCATTTCCTCTATCTCATCGAGATTATGACTTTTCCTTAGCAGCCGCCTTCGAAATGTCTCTGAGTGGCAACCCTCTGTGACTCGCAGTCGGATGGCATCCTCCGTTGAGAACGTGTCAAAGTTTCAAAACCGAGATAACTGGCGTAGCCTGGATATGAAGGTGCTCATCATCTCCTCTTTGTCTTGACGGGCTTGGTGGAATACATATCTCTCATAGTCTACGTTTCCTTTGTGTATGAATTTTTTGTTTAACGCATCTTGCACTTTGTCATATGTTCCTTTGTCATCTGTCGGCAACTCTTTGATCAATTTGCAGACTTCTTTTCCTACCAGGTTGCGCAGTGCAATCAGTTTTTCTCTGTCCCCGGTTACTTTTGACCCTTCAATATAATCCTCAAAGTCCTCGAGCCACTCCTCCCATCTGGGGCCCATGTTTCCGCCAGCTACCAGAGTCAGTGGTTCCGGGGGGCGCAGATGTGAAGCTCCAGTCGCACCTGGGGTGACTACTGCTGCACCGCCAGCACCACGGTTTGGTGAATTTGACATTTTTGTATCGAGTTGTCGATAATAACTCTCCACCTACTGGACAGGTTGCTCTTCGTTAGTGCTTGCTTTGCATTTACCAATGCTTGTTTGATTGTTTCTTGTTTTTCGCCAATGCTTGTGTTGTAGTTACCACTACCGGTCTCTTTGCAGCTACCAATACTTGTTTGATTACTCCTTGTCTTCGCCAAGGTTTGTTTTGCAATTACCAATGCTTATCTTGCATTTACCAGTGCTTGTTTGATTGCTTCTTGTCTTTGCCAATGCTTGTTTTTATTTGCCAGTGCTTGTTTGCTTTGCACTTGCCGCTGTTCTGTTCTGCATTTACCAATGCTTGTTTTGCACATTTACCAATGCTTGTTTTGTATTTGCCAATGTTCATTTGCTTGAATATGGTACTGCCTGACTTCAAAATGGCCGCTTCCAATCTGCACAGAGGGATTGTCCTGTTGGCCGCCTGGTTCCAAGATGGCCGCCGTTAGAGAAATCTCGGCTCCCGCGAGATTTCAACTTCATTCATTCCCTTCACACCGATTCAAACACCGGGACTCACCGGATCGCCGGTCTTGCAGGCAGCAACGCGGTGGTGACGCTCCACACACCTTCATTTGCTGGACTCTCCAAACAGGGTCGAGGTGAGCTCCCGACTCAGCCGCTCCACTCGCTGGCCACTTCCGACGCCGTGCCGAGTTGCACGCATCTGGGGTAAGCTCTCAACTTTGGCGCGAAACAGCGCTCGGCTGCAAGTTCTTCCAGCGCTCGATCGCGCTCGACAGGCAGGGCTCCACGCGATCAGCGAATCGCGGAGCGGGAACAATTACCGCTGGCCTCGGTCTTGAGGCGGCGATCTCTCTGGGGGCACACGTGTCGCGACGGCGACCATGTTCTTCGGGCTCCCCGGGACAGGACGCTTTCCTTGGTCATGTAGGGATGGCAGGTCACTTCATCCCACCCTCGTCGCCAGCTGTAGTGTCTTGCATACAATAAAGACAGACACTTACTTTATGTTTCAAGGAGCTTTATTTCCTTACTCCTTACTCGTCCCTGTCCCTACTCTAACTGCCCCTTTCCTGTCTTGACTCCTCCTCTTTCCCCAGCCCCATGACTCCACCCACGCCCAACTACTAGACTGCTCACAATATCACAAAATGGTCGACTCAGTCAGGCGGGGAAGATTGCAATGCAGTGCCCGGTGGTATATGTGGATGTCAGCCTCTTCCTGTGACTTGTTTTACCTCAATGGTGAAAGCTCACAGGTGGGTAGGGTTTTCATGCGAGGATAAATTGGTGTACTTAGTCTTGGTCAAGTGTTTAATACATTAATTTCACTCAGCACATATCTGAATTAAAGTTTATGATTGTGTTTCTGTTTAATAAAATATACACTCTCAGGATTGTGGGGTGAATATATCCCAAAAGGAAATATATGTATAGTGTGCTGGAGAAACATATCTATGACTATGACTACTTTTATCTGGAAGAGGAGATCAGGCAGCTCTACCAGAAGAAACAGAGGAGCACTGTGGAAAGATAAAGCTCATGCAGGTGAGAGGCGCTCCCTATTTTTAGTGTAATGGGGGAGGGGGTTGCTATTGGTCATTTAAATCTCACCTGCACGGCAATAATGGCTGTTAATCACCCCCCTTGTTATGTGCACTCAACTGTGGGTGGGATCCAAAATTACAGGCAGGATATATGCCAGGTGTTATTGCCTGCAAGTCTGGGCATTAATGCCTAATAAGAACACCCGCCAGTTGTGGTCTTGGAATAGCACTGTAGCTCTTAAGCTCTGAGCTATAACAGTTGTGGAAGGCCCTTACACAGCATAAAGTCATGTTTCTGTGTGTGGGCCTATAAGTCAGGAGGAAGGTCTTTAGCAACCATTATAACTCTTCACAGCACGCCATTATTCTATTTCATTCCTGCTTTATGAGTGATGTAAAGTGGAGTTTTTTGACAGACATTATAACAGGGACAGTTGAGTCAGCTATTAACCCCCTTGGCTCAGATCTGAGAATCTCTGTGACTATCTTGTCTGACCTTCCTGCAGTGATGTATCACATCAACATGTATTAATAAGAAGAAGCAAGTGCCATGATCAGCCCGCCTGGCACCAATCTAAAATTATTTTGCAGCCTTTGGTGATTAATGGAATCAATTGTGAAGTGCCTTGAAGCAGTCAGACAGCATGGTCACCAGACAACATGTGATCCCTGGTTTGGCCAAGCATGTCCATGAGAGAGAAAAAATAACGAATGTGTCCTCATGTAATGCAACTGGTGCTATGTAAAGCGCTATGATAGCCGATTCAGGTTTAGTTTGCGCTATATAAAACTCTGTAACAAAAAAAATGAGGTGGCCAAACTGGATGTATGTAAGAAAAAGAGGCTCCCCACATACACTTTCTTGAGTGGGTTCTGTGGGTATTTTACCTAATCACCTTTTGCTTGTCCTGCGTTTACCTCTCAAGGGTCTCTGCAGGGTAGAGGGGTCACACCCCACTGGAAAAGTGGACCATTGCTTTATGACACACAGAGGGTGATGGCTGGGGTCATGAGAAGGAACAGCAGAATGGGGGTAGAGATGCGAGTTCATGAGATGAACAGGACCTTCATCTCAATGGGCAGGACAACCAGTGGGATCAAGGTCAGAGTTGGATCATCTGTTTGCCTTAAACATGTAATTGTAATTGCATTTATATATCACTTACTACCCCTGATGAGGTGTCAAAGCGCTTTTTTGGCGAGTAGCACGCTACTTCGGAACACATAAAGGATTAGTGTTGAATTAGTATAGTGAAATATGAAAGTCATTTGAGTGCTGGATATGCTAGTCAGTTATTTGGATTGAGAAGAGTAGCTGTCGTGTATTTCTATAGGTTCTGAATCGATCCCCCTATTCCTGACCCTATTCTGGTTAAACTAACTAGCTAGTTAACTAACAGTCAGCCCATGAGGCAAGAAAACCCCCATGATGCAGATACCGTTATCTGACGCAGTCACACTACGGCACAGGAACGTGTTATCTGATTAGGTCATAACGCTTGAGATCTAATTAGACAAGCGACATTCCTCCAGCCCCTGATAAGGCATACGACGTTCTCATAACAAATCAAACCTATGACAACCTGGATAATCCGTGCGGCCATTGTTTTGATTTCACAGAGAACTTTTGCAAAAGAATGTGCTAACGAGCAAGTCGTATGACATCTTTATTGACGTACCTATGTCCATCCTTACGTCAATCTCGGCACCTTTAAGGTATAAATATTGCCGACCTTGCCCTATGCAAACACACGCGTGGTGACAAGACGGAGCAGCCATACTTGCCGAAGCCGAGAGCAGAAGCAGACCCCGCTGGCAGCAGCCCCGCCTTCCTGACGCGCTGAGAGACGCGCTGCTATCTCAAGCCGAGAGACCCAGCACCGGCGCATCCGGGTAGCCCTCGCAGGCAGCCTGGAATATCGAGAGCAGAGAAAGAGATACCATTCCTCATCCATCCTAAATTCCAGGTACAGAACTGAATAACCCCTCACAGAGAATTCTTTAGTTATTCACTTGGCAAAAACAAACTTAACTTAAACTGTAACTTTCTATTCCCGCCCACGCATTAGACTTAGTTCAGGTACACGGGGTAGGCGTATTTAGAAACACCAGTTGAGTACGTTTAGTCAAATGTATATGTGTATGTAAATATATTTTAATCATTTTAAACATCATATGGCTCAGAAACCATATCAATGTTTTTACAGTATTATTTTATACTATTGCTTTTAATGTATGCACTTTACTTAACTATAAGTATTGCAATAATATCGATCCATTTCTCTTGTACGAGAAAAGAGACTGATCAATAAATAACACCTTTTTATTGAACACGCCCGTCTCTTCCTTTTCTCTACAATCTGATGAGACTAAGAATGCACGTACTGACTGAGTAAAATAATTGCCTTGTGCTCACACGACTCTTGAGATTGACTCTTGATTAGGGGAGAGCAAAGTTGTCATGTTCTATGGTTGTCAGAAACTAAATCCCTTCTTGTCTAATCAGGGAAGTTAATCCTTCCTGAACATTCGAGAAAGTTTCTAGCGAACTCTGAGCTTAGCTGGCAAACCCAAAAATTAAGTCTAGTATCGACAGTAGTAGACCTAGTTAACGTCTGGTCTAGGCCTTTACTGCTGTAGGTACTATTCCAATGCGCAGAGCCTATTGGGAAGATAGGAACTACACTACATGGCGCCCAACGCGTTTGGAAAGGGCGATAAAACTAACGTAAGACATTTAGAGTAACTCAGTCGTGCTTTCTCATTCAGACCCCTTTTCCCAAATACTCCAAAGACGTCTGGAGTGGGTGAAAGGTTATATCCTCCAAAACCTCGCAGGAGGGAACTCCTATGTATGGTTCTTGGTCAAGTCAACGTTGAAGGATAAAAACAGTTCCAAAATATTGTGCATCTAATCTCTGTTTCCATAAAGAAACCTGATCTGCAAATAAAAACAAATACCATCCTGTCAGTAAAATGGGAGACAGTGATGAAGAAAGAGAGGCAGTTAGATTAGCTACTGAACTCGCAGATGCTGATGCTACCATGCAAGCAGCAGACCCGAATATAACACTCATTCCGGTCATTAAAAGGAGATCTATAACCTTAAAACTTATAGAAAATGGACTGACACCTAGAGGTGGCACAGTCATATTCGTAATTGAGGCACACGAATATCGGCAGACAGAGGTATATTATACATGGATACATTTTCCAGCAGCAAATGCTGTAACAAAGTACTTCCACTATTACAAAGTAGAGGAACCTCCTGAAACATACACTCCTTTCGAGGAGGTGGAAGTACCACTCAAATTCCAAGAGCATTTGCTCTTATTTGATGGCGCCCTAAAACATAACAATCACATTACAAGGCTCGGTCCTTTAGGAAGACCAGGAGCAACGTGGCCGGTCCTAGCCGGATACACACCACATCCAGACATCGACGAGATGCCTGCACCACAGCTGTTAATACAGCTAAAACAATTACTAAAAATTCATAGACAATTAGTTCAGTATGTAATGCGGACTTCAACAATTCAGCCAGCGATTAAACTTCCACAGCTGACCCCTCACCAGGGGAACACAAATAAAATTACACCACAGAACATCCAATCCTGCCTAGGTAAAGTTCCAGCTAAACGGGAACAAATACCATTCTGGTTGGCACAGAAAATCACCCAAATAGAGGCGGTGTTTCCTGACACCACCCCGCTGGAAAAACACAGGATTCTGACTATATGTCTCCCAATGGGAATCGCACCACACATTGAGGACTGTGACACTTGGGGTACAGTCTTTGCTTCCATCTATACAAAAACGCACGGTGTCCCATCCATTTCGGTGATACCAGATGTGCTAAAACAAATTCAAGATGAATACGGTCCAGAACCTGCTTTAACTCTTGGTATGAAATTACTGAAAGACTTCAAGCAGGTCTCGGCTATATTACTAGCCAACATAAAAGGTGAAGCAGCAAACGTGGCGATCCGCCAGAGGTTAAAAGAGACAGATATAGCAGACCAACCAGCTGAAATTGCCAGAATCATAGAAAAATCCTATGAAGAACTAGGCAGAGATAGTCTAGGTGGAATACCAGTAAAACCCCAACTGACTAAAAGTCCAGAAAAAATATTTTTTAATAATAATAATTCACCAAAAAAGAACTGGGATGGAAACAAACAATCCAATCCTAAAGAAAAGAAATTCCAGTCCAGAGGAAGGTCTCCTAGGCGAAGAGAGAAATCTCCAAACCAAAGACAGAGGTCACCGCAGAGTGACCCCTCTGGGAATAGATATAACCTTAGAAATAGGGATAATATTAAAAAACCTGATAGATATCAAGACATTGATACACGTCCCTCTCAATCTTTTCAGAATTCCTCGCAGAAATCGGAAAGAAGAGGACGATCAGAAGAGCACGCCAAGTCCAAAGACAAGGAACCTGCTCAGCTAAAAAAGAAATTACAATTTCCAAAAAAGAAGGTAGCCAGTATCAAGGTAGTTAACAATGCCGAGAATACTGAGGACACAACTGAAAAACGGAGAGTGGGCTCAGACAATGCTAGACAGCGCAGCAGAGGTGAGCATAGCTCGCAAAGTCCTTATGAATCATCTGGAGACAGTGGACACGAATGAATATCTTCAAGTGGAAACTGCAGACACCAGAGTTAGCAAGCCCCACAAAATATACGAGATAACATTACGTATAGAGGGAGATAAGACTAGGAAAATAAGGGGACTATTTTGGGATAACCTCTTCAAAGGCTATGACATCCTTCTAGCTGAAAAAGACTGGCCACCAGAGTTTGTCAGGGAGTGCCCTCATGGCGAAGAAGTAATTATGCCGGCCTTCTCGAATCAAATACCGATTCATAAAAAATATACACTTGCTAGAAAGTGGGCAGTGGCCTTAGCACCTGCTTTATATAAAAATCATGTAGGATGGGATGAGGATTCTCCTCCTCACAAAATCCAGTTAAAATCACAACCTACTGCACAAAGGCAGTACCCAATTAAGCAAGAAGCTAAAAAACAAGTAAATGAAATACTAGATCAGCTAGAATACCAGGGGGTGATTGAAACTTGCACCTCACAAATGAACAATCCTTTGTTTCCGGTCTCCAAACCAGACAATTCATATCGTCTAGTTTTGGATTACCGACACCTTAACACATGTTGCAAAACCTTTGCAGTGCAAAACTCACACAGTGCTGCACTAATGAATAACATAGTGCGCAAAAAATACAAAACAACCTTGGACATCTCCAATGGATTCTTTTGTCAAAATATAGCACCAGAGAGCAGATATTTAACTGCATTCTCAGTAAATGGCACTCAAAAACAATTCTGTCGGTTAGCCCAGGGGTACAAGAACAGCCCGGGGGTATTCTCAGCGAGAGTAACAGAATTACTACAACTATATGATGATGAAGCATTATCTTATGTTGATGACATTTACTTAACAGATGATGACTTGGAGACTCACTTGAAAAGAGTGAACACCATAATACTTGGGTTCGCAGCAGAGGGTTACAAATTCAACTTCAAAAAATCCAGAATTGCCCATCTGACAGTCCTATTCTTAGGATATGAGTTATCAAGTGAAGGTAAAAGCCTGGCAGACAATTTCCTAGAGAAATGTGCCGTAATCCAAGCTCCTAAAACACTAAAAAACCTACAGTCAATTCTAGGCTTCCTAAATTTCGGAAGAACATACATTGCAAATTACGCAGAAAGGGTAAAGCCCCTTTATGATCTAATTAAACCAGACTTTAGAAGATCCAATTGGACTCAAACACACACAGAAATTTTGAGATCCTTACAAACAGACATGCTAATTAAAACAAAATTAGAAACACGTGATAACACACGCAACCTTGTGATCCGAGTCATCCCAGGGAGATGCGGATTCACATACCTAACCTCTAATGAGGGAGAAAAGGTACCAATTGCATTCAAATCACACTTGTACACTAAGGCTGAAATGAAATTTAGCCCAACGGAAAAAATTCTTACAGCAACACAGACAGCTATAGCAAAAGAACGAGCCCTGGCACAAGGTAAACGAATAATAATCGTGACACCAATACCAGCCTTAGAGGCGGTAACAAAGGCAAGCATTCCAAATGCTAAAGTACTCCATCCGAGATGGATACAATGGGCTAACTCTCTTGCTGCAACAGACGTGGTGTACGAATTTGATCCTTACTTAAAAACACAAGAATTTCTGCAATATGAATTTGAATGTCCTCCGCCAACCGAAATTCTGCCTCTAGACCAATACGGCTGTATAATATATACAGACGGATCAGCACAACCCGCAGTAGGGGGTAAACAAGCTTACAGTGCTGCGTGCGCGATTGTTAAAGGTCGTTGGCACGAAGGGAAATTTAAACCAACCCTCACTAAAACCCAATCTCTAGGAGATTGCACAGCTCAGTGAGCTGAACTACTAGCATTCAAGATGGCGCTTGAAAATACCGATCGAGAATTCCCCACACTCATAGTGTGCGATTCGTATTATTGCGTTCAATCTTATAATGAATACTTGCAGATCTGGCTTCAAAACGGTTTCAAGGATGCGAAAGGTGGCACAATCAAAGCATAAAATGCTCTGGGAACAAGTAGCTCTTTTACAAAAAGAACTACCAAAGACTCACGTGATACATACACTGAGTCATCAACGTGATGGCGTTCACGTTGCAGGGAATTCATTGGCGGATGAGGCCGCGAAAGCAGGTGTGCAAACGGCTTCCGTAGCTGCCGTCACCCGGTCAAAAATAAAAATAGACAGCGAAATATTACAAGCTGTCAGCGCTTCAGAAAAGGATTCGATAGAACCACTCCCTAAAGGCTTTCCAGTAAAATACTCATACATAACTGATGAAAACAATGTTCATTTTGCTCAAATCCCTGGAGTGGGGGATAGGGCAATTCCAAACATGGAACATAGAATAGGACTAATAATAGCGGCACACGAAGGGCTTGCTTCTACCCATGCTGGCGTCTCAGCCACTGTATCATTATTAAAACAGAGATACTGGTGGCCACAAATGAGAAGACAAACAAGGAACTATGTTCTAGCATGTGAAATATGTCAAAAAATGAAAGTATCAACTGTGAGACGTCCAGCACAGACGCCCCTTCTGATCTCGGATAAACCATTAGCCTGTGTTTATCTAGACCACTGCGGTCCCTTACAAAGGGATGGTAACTATAAATATATCTTGGTCGCAGTGGACTCATGCACGAGATTCATATGGATGTGGCCCCAGCGAACGGCTGACGCCAGAACTGTTATAAAAGATTTGCGGGTCTTTATCGGCAAATACGCAATTGGCATTCTGCATTCGGACAATGGTCCTGCTTTTAGCTCTCGGGCCTATAAGGAGGCCATGGTCAGCATGGGCGTGCAATTGCGGTACTCTTGTCCATTTCACCCTGAGGGGAACGGAATTGTTGAAAGAAAAAACCGTGACATAAAGCAATCTATAACGGCAAAGGTATTAGGTTCGGGAGCTGGGTGGGTCAAACATCTAATAAGTGTCCAACGTAGTCTAAATAACTTGCCAAGAAATTCTCTGAAGGGATTCAGTCCGTATGAATTATTATTCGGAACTAGGATGTTGATCTCTGACCTTGATAGTCAGACTTCAGTGGTAATAGAAAAAACCTTTGATGTCAAAGAACGTTTGGCTATTTTGCAGGACTTAAACAAAACAAGAAAAGACCTGAGCAACATACAGTTGAAACAACAGCCAACAACCACTGAAGAATCACCACCTGTCCCAGCAAGACCTGTCTGGATTCCAAAAGTCGGGGATCTAGTCAGGGAGAAGATCGCGGTAAAGAAGGAATTTGGGCCTTCTTACAGAAAAGCAGTTCCTGTCTTGTCTGTCAACGGGACAAGATCAGTTGTACTACCGCCACTTGCTGGAAAAAAGGAGAACCGAGTTGTATCCATCGACCTGGTAAAACCACAACATGTGGCCGATAACAAACAGTAGGCCAAGTGGACTCCCAATAAGTAGCAGAACACCAAGGTTTGCTACCAGTACAGAGGTCCTAACAAAGAGGCTCATCACATTCGAAACGCCTACAGAAGAACAACAAGGACTATGCAACAATGCAATAGAACTAAGACCTCTGAAAACCCAAATAAAAACATTTAGCAGAGACACACCAATCTACAATGAAGTACCAAGTGACAATGCAAGAAACAAAAATCCTGAAGCAATTGGAACAATTGACAGAACTGCATCTGGTTACTTCATCAACTTCGATGATTCCTCTGAAGGTTTCAGTGAATCAAAGACACAGCCATCATCAAAATCCTTTAAAGACAAAGCTAAGGAACTTTTGAAACAACTGAAAGAAACATATCTGGTTTCTCCATGGATTGAATTTTGGGTGGGTTTTGGTACATTTATCCTCATACTTTGGCTCATCATGGTATTTACTTTGTGACGCTTCATTGAGGGAAAATATGCTAAAATGGACACAGCAAGTCAGAACATCAACTTAGTCCTCAAACCACACACATCTTCACAAGTCAAGAAAAGAGAACTTTCTCCAGAACTTTCTTCAGCCAACTTCACAGCCAATCCGATACCTGGTGGGGTAGCCTGGGACAACACTGACTATGAAATTTATGGTCCGGTCGAGATCCTTAAATATCCACACCAAATCAAGATCTCCTTGAGTGACTTTGCAAAACCAAACTCATTTGCTGATGATTGGGACTTCGAAAGTATTAACAACATGATGTCTGACTTAGTAATGTCTGCTAAATTTACAAAACATGATTATTTGCAAGGTTCTACAAATTATGATAGTATGTATTGCTATAACCATTATGGTAACCATTTCTTGCATAAATCTGCACAACCTAGAAATGTTTTAAATTATAATCAATGGGAACATTGTGCTACACCTCCAAAAGGGAGCTCTAGAACCGTTTATGACAAATATTCATACTTTCAAGGTTTTAACACAAGTAATGCTGAAACATTTTATTATAAATTGTCAAACAAGACAGGGATGAAAACCATGATAACCAACACAAAATTGATATATTCAGATTCATTCTTTGAAAAAATGAATACTTTTGGATTTGATTATTGGGACAAAAATGTTGATTTGAAAAGTGTTTGGGGTACAAAAGATTGGCAAGTACAGGGTTTAGAAGCTTTGTTTAGAGCCTGCATGATCCCAGAACAAATGATATTTTTAAATGACACTGTTCAACAAACCACCTGTCTTGGCTTAGCCAAAATCAAAGATTTAAATAACCCGTCTATTCCAAAGCCAACAATGTTTAGCAATAACTCTGATACAGATGAAGAAATAGACGTAAACCATATACTTAACCAAAACAGAACACATCCTGATTGGAAACAGTGGTTGATCTGGCCAACAGATACTAATAACTGTCAAGACAGATTCCTGAATAAAACACAGGGGTTCAAAATGACCAGGCCAGACCCTAGATATCCCCAAAGACATCACCCAGGGATAATTACAACCTACAGTGTGGGCAAATTATGCCTTCAATGGCTACAGACTTCCACACTGCCTGAAATTAAGCAACACCTAACTTTACTTACTGATGGTGCTGACTTGCGTGATTTCATAATGGGACCACGCAAACAGCGTCACAAGCGTTTCATAGCAGCCTCTGTATATGCAGCATACAATGAGGCCTGGAAGGTTACTCAAATTGAAACAGCAGAGAGAATACGTGAAATTGATCGTATTAATTTGGAAAAATCACTTTCTGTAGTGGACAATGGGTTAATGACTCTGTCCTCCAGAATATTTTCATTGGACAGCATTGTGTCTTCAGCAATCGATATATTATCGCAAGACTTACTGTTATTACAACATGGTCAGTCACAATTGCGTTCTATTGTACAGCTTGGCTGGACGTTACAAAATCTGCGTTCAGGCTATGTGCCTTGGCGTTTAATCAACACAACGTCACTATTCCAAATCTTTAACCTTACTGATAGACAAATCGGTATGGCACAAAAGGGTGCTGATTATACAATCTTGAGCATTGAAAAACTAGAAAGATTACCAATGACAATGTCAGAACGACCTGTCAGTGAATGGATAATCCACGGAATAATAAATATTCCAATCTCAACCTTCAGGTTTCAATACTGCCAAAAATATATACAGGCTGGCATGTACGAGAAATTGGGAAAGGGGTACCTTAAAACAACATGGAACCTGCCCTATTCACATGCATGTGTCAGTAATAAAGGACAGAAAGTGTTTCTTAGTGGCAACAATTGTGCTATGTCACTAAGCGGCACGCTTCTGTGTAACGGAATTAGTTTGCATGGAGCCTGTGAAGGGAATTCATACAACCTTTCATGTCACCAGCAAGGCACACCTGCAACTGAAATAGAACCATTCTTTCAAAGACTCTATAATGGGAGTTACATTCTTATTGTAGACCGCAGATGTTGCAGTCTTATGCCCGGGACTCCTTATCTAGTAACTACAACGGCGAAGGTCAAGTGCTGTGGACGTTCTTTGTTCCCCAGCTCCTTTCCAGACAGGGAGGCAAGGGCATGGCCCAGTTTGAAAATTACTTCTATTCGAATAGACACTTTAAGCAGAATGAAAACAGTGCTTCTTCAGACGCCTACAAGGCTCACGTCATCAAAAGAAACGTATGATCTACAAGTCGCAAGGACGACTGCAGAGATACATACATTATTATCAACTAATTCCCCCGTACATTTCGCGGAAATCCTGAGCGAAATCTTAAATATTTCTGATACCACTGGGGTCTCAAAGGTATTTAAGACAGTATTTTCGATGGCATTAACACCATTCAAAGCCATACTGGGTATTTTTCCAGATTTCGTCCATTCGATTTTTGGCGGACTTCCCCTGATCCTGGGACTAATTGCAGGAATCCTATTCCTAGTCCTTATTTTTCGTTATGGCAACCCATGTCACAGATTAAACTCTCGCGACAATGGAAGAAACGATCCTAGCCATTGGATACCGGGACCGGATATCAAAAATCCTGGGACTCTCCCGGCTTAGAGACCTGAACATGACTTGGTTTCTATCATTTCGACCAATGTGGCAAAGGTGTGTTTTACCTGTACTAAGGTGTCTGCTATGCGGAGAAGAATGCGTGTTAGACACCTGTCTGACGCTACAATCGGATGCGCCAGTGGATGCAGATACACTGTTGGTTCCTACCAAGGTTCACGCTTTGTGCTGCCCTCAAAGGCTGCCAATCCTGATGACGGCATTCCTGGAAACTTCACCACTACGATTGAAGAGTAGTGAAGTTCAAGATGAAAGCAGCATCGAACAGGTACGACCTTCTGTCAGCAATGCAAATCAGAATGTCAATGGAGACAATCATGCGCACGAATGCATGGTTACCCCTATTCCCGACTTAGTGGAACTTTCCCATGAAGCTGTTGACAGTTTTTTCGAAAGCCTGAATGATATGATGTTCTCTCCAGAACAGAAATAGAGACTTTTGAGTAAACTCGCACACGGCGTTCCCTGAATTCGGCCTTCAACTTTAAAAATAAAGTCACATGAACAATTTCACTCCAGTTCACGGACAGCAATTTTTTCAGCAAGCCCCTTAAAATATTTTTCTACATATTTTTTTCCGGGACACTGATCTTCTGCTTAAAGTAAGAAACTATTCCTAGAGAACTAAAATTTCTATTTTTAGATACTTTATAGACTTTATAGACTTTAGCTGCCCGCTGGTATGTTCACAAATATTTTATTATGTGATGAAATGGTCTCGACCTTCCTTTCTGTATAGCCATATTAAGAGCCATTTCATGTGTATTTCTCATATACCAATAAGCAATAATGCATAAAAATGCGTGTTTACTTTTGCATTTAATTCATAGCTTAAGTGCATACAATATATATGACTGCAATTTTTCAGTATATTTGAAAATTTCGAAATGCATTTATGTATTTTGGGGTGGTAAGGTATACACTATACTCTATAGTATGTTGTACTATGTTATACTATGCATAGATTAGTAGATATGACCATAGTTAGCGTGGAGTGGGTGTCGTGTATTTCTATAGGTTCTGAATCGATCCCCCTATTCCTGACCCTATTCTGGTTAAACTAACTAGCTAGTTAACTAACAGTCAGCCCATGAGGCAAGAAAACCCCCATGATGCAGATACCGTTATCTGACGCAGTCACACTACGGCACAGGAACGTGTTATCTGATTAGGTCATAACGCTTGAGATCTAATTAGACAAGCGACATTCCTCCAGCCCCTGATAAGGCATACGACGTTCTCATAACAAATCAAACCTATGACAACCTGGATAATCCGTGCGGCCATTGTTTTGATTTCACAGAGAACTTTTGCAAAAGAATGTGCTAACGAGCAAGTCGTATGACATCTTTATTGACGTACCTATGTCCATCCTTACGTCAATCTCGGCACCTTTAAGGTATAAATATTGCCGACCTTGCCCTATGCAAACACACGCGTGGTGACAAGACGGAGCAGCCATACTTGCCGAAGCCGAGAGCAGAAGCAGACCCCGCTGGCAGCAGCCCCGCCTTCCTGACGCGCTGAGAGACGCGCTTCCGGGTAGCCCTCGCAGGCAGCCTGGAATATCGAGAGCAGAGAAAGAGATACCATTCCTCATCCATCCTAAATTCCAGGTACAGAACTGAATAACCCCTCACAGAGAATTCTTTAGTTATTCACTTGGCAAAAACAAACTTAACTTAAACTGTAACTTTCTATTCCCGCCCACGCATTAGACTTAGGTCAGGTACACGGGGTAGGCGTATTTAGAAACACCAGTTGAGTACGTTTAGTCAAATGTATATGTGTATGTAAATATATTTTAATCATTTTAAACATCATATGGCTCAGAAACCATATCAATGTTTTTACAGTATTATTTTATACTATTGCTTTTAATGTATGCACTTTACTTAACTATAAGTATTGCAATAATATCGATCCATTTCTCTTGTACGAGAAAAGAGACTGATCAATAAATAACACCTTTTTATTGAACACGCCCGTCTCTTCCTTTTCTCTACAATCTGATGAGACTAAGAATGCACGTACTGACTGAGTAAAATAATTGCCTTGTGCTCACACGACTCTTGAGATTGACTCTTGATTAGGGGAGAGCAAAGTTGTCATGTTCTATGGTTGTCAGAAACTAAATCCCTTCTTGTCTAATCAGGGAAGTTAATCCTTCCTGAACATTCGAGAAAGTTTCTAGCGAACTCTGAGCTTAGCTGGCAAACCCAAAAATTAAGTCTAGTATCGACAGTAGTAGACCTAGTTAACGTCTGGTCTAGGCCTTTACTGCTGTAGGTACTATTCCAATGCGTAGAGCCTATTGGGAAGATAGGAACTACACTACATAGCGAAGGGATAGAAGAGGGAAAAAGGTTTGCATTTATATAATGCTTGCTACCCCTGATGAAGTGTTGAAGCGCTTTGTCAGTGAGTAGCACGCTGCTCTGGATCCTATAAAGGATTAGTGATGATTTAATATAGTGAAATATGAAATTTAATTTGAGAATTGGACATGTTAGTCTGTTATTTGGATTGAAAAGGATAGTGGAGGTGATAGAGCGCGCGAGGCCACCCGACCAACAGTTTTCGCCGTTTCCGGCTTCAGGGCCCATATACTTTTCAAATCACCATATACATCGATCGGGTGACTTCACGAGCTCTATCAAGTTGGGGTGTGTGTGTTCCCTGCTACCAAATTTCGGTGCACCCGACTTACCATCCACCGATGCGGGTGCCTAATGACCACAATGAATCAGGGAGCTAGCTGTAAAAGAAAGGCAGTAAAATACAACCCAACCAATAATAATTCAAATACTGTTTAAATGACCACGGACAACTGGAAGTTTTAAAATGTTTATCTAAAGTTCAATATTTTCTTGCATGAGGTACAGTAAAATAAGGCAATCAATAACCAAGATAACGTAAATCACATAAGCATGAAGAAATAATGACAGAGTAATCATCAAGGTACTGATAAAATGTAGCGAGAAATTACTATGCAAGTCAGTATTATCTAAACAGGGATAGACTAAGTGTGGGTGACTATAGGAGAGCTTATAATGAATAACACGCTTCACTTAAGGTGAAGGGGCCTTTGAACAACCTAGGCAACGAAGTTCTAGACCATATCAGGAAATGACACACTGCTATGCAAAATATAATTTCTAACAAATGAGAAGACATAGGAATAAACTTTATGGAAAAATATAAATGACTTTCAATAGTTGCGGAAAGGCATGGAAAATATAACATATGCAATGTTGAACTTTATTAAAGCAAAAGTTAGAAATTCAGAAGGTGCAAGAATTTCAAGAGGTTCAGAGCAATATTTACCTAGAAAGGTGTGGAAACCAAACCCTGGCCACGGGTCAGTTAAGGACAGGAAACCCTCAAGGAAGGATACCCCTCAAAGGACAGCAGGTGCAGAATGGACACCCAGGACAGGACAGGATACCCTCGGAAAAGGAATCAGGACAGGACCCTCAGGACAGGACAGCAAACCCTCAGGACAGGACCCTCTTCAGGACAGGACCGGAACCCACAGTTCGGAAGCAACGCCTGCGCTCCACCCGCTCTGCAGCTATCGATCAAGACCCCGATTGAGTCAGCGAACTCCCAGCTAAGTGCTTGCCAGCACTTTAAGGTTCAGTAGAACCTTAGACTATGGTCAAATTCGGACAGAGTGCTCCGCAGCGCTCTGTATCTTCAGTCACCTATTGAGTGCGTTGGGTCAGTGACAGGTCAGCTAAACCAGACAAGTCGGACGGTTCACTAGGTGAACCCAGGGTAGATATACAGTTTGGGGACAGTGTACCACCCCCAATGTTGCAAAGTGTCAGAATCCCTCAATTTTGATTGGTCCTAAGGTAGGGTTTGGGTAACACACCAATCACAATACACGAATTGAAGCCTTCATTAACATATTTGGGTACCGCCTAGCAGGTTTGGGGTTCCCATGAGAAGTTACACGGCAAACAGTAGCGCAACATTACAATGTATCATATAAGGAGCCACATTCGCTGTTCTCGCAGGGCAGAGGTGACTTTCTCAGGAGCATCTCGCCCATCACTGCCAACTGGCTATGTTCCATCAGCCAAGGTCCCTCGTGCTGCCGAATGTCGCACAGGCGCAGAAGGGACCTCCAATATGGCTCTCCTCTCACTCAGACCCCCATTTCCCGCGGTACATGAAAAGTAAGCGAAAACAAATTAATACATAATAATGTCATTATGAAAACACATCACAGGGTTTGTACTTTTAACTCATCATCAAGAAATAAACTTATTGCATAAAATGTTAGCTACATTGACACGGACACAAGAGCAGTGGCACGAGCAGTACCACATGATAAGCACAGCTATGAATTACGCATGCGCATAACTTTCCCTCCACTTCTGCAGACGCGTCAGGACACGTGAGTGTGGCTGACGCATGCGCAGTAACTAAAATACAAGCGGCGGCCATTTTTAGGGACACGGATTAATTCATTAGAAATACACATAGGCAAGCTTCGGGAACTTTGCTTAAACAAAATAAATGTTAGTAAAACATACATTTTTGTTACCTTATTACACATAAACGAGGTTCTTGATTTCGGCAAGCCGCAAAATATGCGAAGCTTTGCTTCATCAATCCCCTCTTTGATGATATCTACTATCATCACAAATTATAATGGAACCAGATGCCAACTTTCTTTCACACTTTATAAAGTTCTATTTCTTCCAGCAACCGTTCTAATTTTTCTCTTTCAGTTTTAGCAGGGTGAGAAGTCTTCACCTTTTTGTATATCTGATCATTCACTTCCTCTAATTCAATCTCATCCACACTTCGTTTCACTCCTCTTGCATTTACCTCGTGCTTTTTGGTGCGCTTGCGGCATTTACAGCATAAGAAAATGGAAAGTATAATAAGACCTATAATACCAATTGGCATCAGAATTTTGAATAATAAGCTTTTACCTATGCTAGCAAGCCAATGACCTACATTTGAGAGACCATCTACCAGTCTCTTCCAGGCACTATCAACCTCGAGTGGTTTGAGTTCCTTTGCCAAATTAGTAATGTTTTTCACATATCTTTTGATCTGCACACTTTTATCCGGAATATAAGTGCAACAATGTTGCGCCTTCAACATCCGGCAGACTCCGCCCTCTTTCGCTAATAAGGTGTCAAGAGCAAGTCGATTTTGTAAAACCATTGATCTGATCGCAACCATTTCGGTATTGACCAGCAGAAATCCATGAGCTGTTTCAGTAGACAGCACATCTACTATAGTAGACAATTTGCAAATTCTGTGAGTGTTCAGAACCGCTCCCACTCCAGGTATCAGTGCACTGAAAATACTACCCATAATTTCACCTATACTCTCTCTTTTACTACGCACTAAGCCATTAGTATCTTCATTGCTTCCAGCTTTTCCATTCACATGGTATATTTTCGGGAAAACAATGCCAAAGTAGCAGCTTCCATACCAGTGATCCGGCAATTTGAAATAGGCCTTGTCCCCACAAATATAATAAATTCCAGGAAACACAGGCTCTGACCCATTTTTGAAACCCCAACCTCCAATTACCTTGTAATTATGTTCGCATTCACTGGAACCAATGAAAACATTATTATAATAGCTAGTCTTCTCGCGGTGAAGACATAGCTTGCCTTTCTTTTCAAAATCCAGCAACAGAGCAGGACCCGCTCCACCAGATGAGGTGCCTTCCATGTTTTCTGCCCACTTTGGCTTTTTCTGACTTTCGTCATTAGCCTTCTTCTGAATTTTAATTCTCCTTTTCTCTGCCATGTTCAGGAACATCTTTTCCTGCTCACGCAAAGAACAAGTCAAGTTATCTCTGTGTGCGTCTGCTATGTCAATGTTCCCTATAGTCAGAAAGTAGTCTCCCATATATCTTATGGTGTCAGTTTTGGTATGTACAGGATTCAAGTTCCCACGTATAGGAAGTTCAGAAAAAATCACGTCATTGTTAGAGTAATAATACTGTAACGGTCCCCTTTTGTAAAATAAACTAGCTAAAATGCTACAGGAAATTCCATATGTCAATGGCAGATGATGGTATGTCACGCCTTCAGCCACAGAAGTAGGTAGCTTCATGCAGACATAGCAATCTTCAATTTCCATAGTCTCTACATAGTGTATTAATAAGTTTGCGAAAACATTTAAATGTGTCCTGTTCTTCATTCCATGATAATGTAGTCCTCCCTCATCTGATGCTTCTAAGTCTCGTTTAGTTTGTCTCAATGCTCTCTCATGTCTTTCTACACTCGGTGTTGTTAGCTCCTCATTGTCAGTATTTACAACTTCAGTAGGGACAATGTTAGTATCTTTACTTACAGCAAAGGGAATGAAAATTGTTAATCCTATCCAAATAACTATCAGTACTACTACACTACATATACACACCTTGCAACACGTCTTAAAACGGCTGCAACTAGGTCTACCATTCACTGTTGAATCAGACATTTTGGCTCAGAAGGAGTGTTCTCACCCCTCTTTTTGGCTTTTTACACAACTAGCTTACTTTGTGCAAATTCACGGTGGTTCGTCTTCCTCTTCAGCTGAGTACTCTGGGACAGGCTCCCCGTCGCTCACGTCAGTTATATCAAGATCTTCAAGTTCTTCCAAAACCAGTGTCCATTCAGGAGACTTGTACTTTTTGTTTTGTCTTTTTATTCGCTCACTCCTTCTTTTGGAAGAGTCTTCTTCTTGCTCTGCTATTCGAGCACTTCTTCTTGCCTCTGCACGTTTCTCTTCCACTGTTTTTATCCTAAGTCTCAATCTTTTTACAAACCTAGGCTCAAGGTTGTTTCTTTTCTTTAGTCTCTTAGTCGGTACTTGGACCTCACTTTCTTTTCTTATTTTCTTGTTCTCTCTATCTTGTGGTAATTCTTCTCCACTTTCTTCTCCTACTTCCCTTATCTGGCTAGTTCCAGGGCTAGCATCAAATTCTTCTGCCTGGTTGTTAATCTGGCCTTGTTCAGGAATATTTTGTTTTTGGCTTTCGATTGTCTTTATTTCTGTTTCTGTTTCCTGAACCCGTTCTTCTAACCCTCTCTGATCCTGTTCAAGCACTTCGATCTCTTGATTTTCTTCTGCTCGAACTATCACTCTTTTTCTAGTCTCTCCCTTATCTGCATCAGGTGTTAGCGGTGGTGTATCGAATACCTGCTCTGTCCCTGTCTGACCTTCTCCTTCCTCAGTTTTGATGTGAATCTCAAGCGGCTGAGGTTCTTCGCCTGTGCCTTGCTTTTCCTGACTAGTCCACTCTCTACCTTCACTAAGTCGTTCTCTTGTTCTGATAGGATCTTCAGTCAGATCAATCATCGGTATCCATTCTTCTGGCCATATGCTTGGCAGCTCGTCTTCAGCTACTCCTGGCTCAGTTTCCTGGACCTCTTCAGCAGGCTGGATTCTTGGCAGTTCGTAGTCAACTACTCCTGGGCCAACGTCTGCTGTTCCTGCAACCTGACTGGTGCTGGGCTGCTCGTTGTCAGTTGCTTCTGGTCTGGCTCCTTCAGGGTCCTCTGCTGGTTGCCCTTCTTCTTCAAATCCTCTGTCTGGCAATACCTTCTGGGTGTGTCCAGCGTGGATCCACTGAGGAACACCTGCGACCTTCACTGCAGTGGTTGTCACCAGGATTACTTGGCGTTTCTTTCCCCACCTTGGTGCCAGACAGCTTGATCGAGTGTGCTTCTTTATTTTGACCCAATCTCCTGGAACCAAGCTGTGGAGAGGAGTCGTTGGATTAAGGATGCCGTCGTCTCCAATCTGGCGAGAGATAGAACGCACTTGGTCACCCAATCTTCTGCAGTATTCAAGCACCAAATCATCAGTAATACTCAACAGTTTGCTTCCTGGCACCCATGCTTGTCTCATCACTCTTCCCATAATGATTTCATGGGGACTTAGGCCTGTCTTGCGGTCTGGAACACTTCTTAGTCCCATCAGGACCAGGGGCAGGGCCTTCACCCAGGTCATGCCAGTAGCATCTGTCAGCTTTGCTAGTCTGTTTTTGATAGTTCCATTTACTTGTTCCACTATTCCAGAAGCCTCTGGGTGGTATGCACAATGGAGTTTCTGCCTTATTCCGAAGGCCTTACAGAGTTCAGCCAGTATGTCATTCTGGAAATGTCCACCCTTATCTGATTCAATAATGCATGGTATTCCGAACCTAGGTATCAGTTCTTTTAGTAAACACTTCGCTACTGTCAGTGCGTCACTTTGAGGAGTAGGGTAAGCTTCTACCCATTTTGAAAATACGCAAACAATGACAAGGACATATCGTTTCCCTTCACAACGGGGCATGGTGATGAAATCAACCTGTATCCTTATAAAGGGACCCCCTGATCTCCCAATCTTGCTCAGTTCAACCATTGTCCTCTTGCCTGGGTTCATCTGTTGACATGACAGGCACCTCTGGCAAAGGGACTCTGCTACCTTCCTGAACTTTTTACTGTACCAAGTCTGTTGAAATACCAGAATCATGGCATCCCTACCAATGTGTGATCCTTCATGTATTAAACTAGCCATTGTGCCAAGCAAGTGTCGGGGTAACACAGGCATACCAGTTGGGCCCAAAATGACACCATCCACACGTCTCGGTCTACATCCATCCTCCTTCCATTTCTCTCTTTCTTGCCAAGGAGCCGACTCCTGCCACTCTCTCACCTCATCCCATGTAGGCACTTCCTCAAACACCTGAAGCTGGCAGCTGGTTCCTGGCCCCCCTCGTTTTGGATTTACAATATACCGATCTTTGGCACACCATTGAGCCACTCGATCAGCATAATCGTTTCCCAGTGATACTCTGTCCATGCTCCTTTGATGAGCGGTACATTTTACCACTGCCAGTTCTTTGGGCAACTGGATGGCCTCTAAAAGGTCATGAACAACTTTTGCATTCCGAATGGGAGTACCTGAGGAAGTCATGAATTCCCTCTGTAGCCATAATTGGCCAAAGTCATGCACAACGCCATAACAGTACTGACTGTCAGTATACACTGTTATGCGTAAGTCCTTCCCAATTTTGCAAGCCATTATCATGGCTATCAATTCGGCTACTTGTGCAGACTTGATGTTATATAGGTAACCTGCTTGTTCAATTTTTGTGAAAGACACTACTGCATAAGCAGCACTCAAGCCTCCTAATTCATGTCTTAGACAGGAACCATCCACAAATAGTTCTTTATCATGCTCAGGCAATGGTACTTCTTTTATGTCTGGGCGTGGCTTAGTACTGAACTCTGTCAGGTCAATACAATCATGTTCATCATCATCCCCACCTTCCATTTCCAAGGGGTCGGGGAGTAAGGTGGCAGGGTTCAGAATACCGCACCTAACAATGCTTACATTTGCTGCACCCACAAGAATCCTCTCGTATTTAGTCAGCCGACTAGGGGTGAGATACTGTGTTTTAGTTCTGGTCAATAGAATTACCACTCCATGTGAAACATACACGGTCACAGGATGTCCCATGACAATGGACTCACTCTGTTCCAAACTTGCACAGGTAGCAGCTACTGCTTTCAGACAGCCTGGTAACCCAGCAGCTACTGGGTCCAGTGTGGCAGAGAAATAAGCCACAGGCCTTCTGGTCGTGCCATGTTCTTGAGTCAGGACAGACAATGCGCAATTATCGCGAGTGTCACAGAAAAGGGCAAACTCTTTGGAATAATCTGGCATTCCCAACGCAGGGGCTGTACACAGACAGTTTTTCAGTCTTGTGAAAGCCATTAGACTTTCATCGTCCCACTGTACAACATCTGGCATTCCTCTCGTGGTCATTTTTATCAAGGGCCTGGCTAAGGCTGCAAATCCCAGAATCCACTGCCTGCAGTACCCTAATACACCCAGGAACATTCTGACATCTTTTTGAGTACGGGGCAACTGCATTTTTTGAATTATTCTCACTCTTTCTGATGTGACTTTTCTGACACCCTTTTCTATTTGGTGTCCCAGATATTTTACAGATTTCGCACAGAACTGTAGTTTGTCAGGGGCTACTTTATGCCCTTTCTCACACAGATGATTTAGGAGGGCAATGGTGTCAACTACACAGTCCCGGTGACTTTTAGACGCCACTAGAAGGTCGTCTATGTACTGCACTAACACAGAGTTCCCAGGTAAGATCAAAGTCTCTAGACATTTTTTCAAGATCTGATTAAAGATAGAGGGGCTCTCTGTATACCCCTGAGGGACCCTGTTCCAACAATACACGTGACCCTCGAAAGCAAATGAGAAAAGAAATTTGCTGTCGGGGTGCAGGGGTATCGAAAAGAATGCATGACACAAATCAATCACAGTGAACCATTCAGCATCCCAAGGAATCTGGTATAATATCACTGCAGGGTTTGGGACAATAGGGCAGCAAGGAACTACAATTTTGTTAACCTTTCTCAGGTCCTGCACTACCCTATACTTGCCACTAGGCTTTTTGATGCCCATAATCGGTGAGTTGCATGGGCTGCTCATCACTTCCTGTATGATGTTTCCTTCCAATAATTTTTGGATTTCCAGAGTGACACCTGCTTTCACTTCAGCATTCATTCGGTAGGGCCTAGTGTTAGGATATACTGCATTGTCCTTGATGGCTATCTGTATGGGGTCCACATCTTTCATCAAACCCACATCTTTTCCAGTGAAATCCCACACTTCTGGCTTTACGGCTTCCTGGAGTTCTTGGGGCAAGTCCTGCAGGGTCAATCTATTAATTTCTGAGTCAGGTCTAAGCAACAATAATTTATAAATGCCGTCTTCATCTGGGGTCTGTATTTCAACACCCTTTGGTGTGCAAAAGATGGTACAGTTCATTTTGCACAGCAAATCACGTCCCAGTAGATTCACTGGACTGGTGTCACAGACGACAAATCTATGCATCTGTTTAAAATTTCCAATTGAAATCTCCATTGGTTCGGTAACAGGAGTACTAATCAATTGATTAGATACACCTACTACTTGGATATTTTCTCCCGAGAGGGGTAGGTTTGGAACGTCCACTGTTCTTACAGTAGAACGGGTAGCGCCAGTGTCCAACAGGAAGGTGACATCATTTCCGTCAACCTTTCCTTCAATATATGGTCCAGACTGGTCTACCGGCAAGGAAGCGCCAAGTACGCACTCCTCGTCCTCCCCTCTCAGGCCCCGTCAGTCCTGATCATTACAAAGGAAGGTATCATTCAGCAGATACTGCGAAGTTGCTGTATTTCTGTTCTCCCCGCTTTCCCAAACCTCTATCTCTTCATTTTCTGCCTGTCTTCCCCTGTATACCTGCTTGGGTGCTCGAGGCACCTGAACTGTTTTTACCTGGGGTTGAGTCTTTCTTGGTCTTTCTTTCTGCGTCTGTGGAGTTAAATCAGGAGTTTTCTCATTAACATCGACTAATTGGGGACACTCGTTTCGCCAGTGTCCAATTTCGCCGCACTGATGGCAGGGAAATTTTTTCATAGCCTCTTCCCTGCTAAATTTGGGCCGGGGCTTTCCTCCACCCCCTCCCCCAGGACCTTTGTTCTCAGCATTTTTAACCATGTTACTCAATTGTTTTTCCTGTTGTTCTGCGAGCTTCACCTGAGCCCACATAACCTTCTCCTTAAGAGCTTTTTTCTTTTCTGCCATCTCGTCCTCGCAGTACTTAGCGTACCGCAGGACCTCATCCATTTTCTTAGTATGCCAACAGATTTTATTATCTTTTATCCACTGACAAATTTCAGGTCTTAAACCATTTACAAACCTGTAAATAAAGTGCGTCATATCCTTCAGGTCGATGTTGTCAATACCACTGTATGTTTTAAATACCTGCAATAACCTCTCATAGAAGGAGTGCACTGTCTCGTCCCTTTCCTGTGTTGTTCTATCTATTTTTGTCCAATCAGTTTCCTTTGCGGGCACCTTTTCTTTCAAATGCTGAATTACCTGCTCATACTTTCGCATGACATCCTTTGATGGCTCCCCTGTTTCTTTATTTCTTGGGTACTCCTCACTCGGCCAGTCTATGTTTATTTTACCATGGGTCCATAAATCTATTGGAACCACAATGTCGAAAAACCCATCCAGGTCTTTCCACAGACATTTCTGTACCTTCACGAACCTCTCCACCTGCCTGTACCAGTCAACTGGTTTCTCTCGTAATTTTGGAAAATCGTTCGTGAAGGACACAATATCCTGCCTAGACCAGGGGACATGCACATATTTTCCCCCTGGAACTTCGCGCATGGGGCATAACTGCTCAGGTTTTTCTACCTCTCTTAAAGCAAACTCGGGAGTCACTTGTCGGGAGCGAACCTCTTCCCTCTTTTTCGCCCACCTGCTTCTCCATTTTTCCACATCTCCCCATTTCTGCAGTACCCCCATTAATTCTTTAATCTGCCACTTCTTCCCTGCCACATTCAGGTGTTCTATATCTTTGTCTGAGAAGTCTGCTCTGTACGGTTTCTGTAAGGGCTTGGATTTTGAGATATCTACCCCCATACTAACTGCTGTTTCGGTCAGTTTTTCGTGGAGCACTCTGGTGTTCCTTGTAAAGCTTTTACATATGAACGACAATTCTTCTTCAGAGTAGGTATTCAATCGATCCAACCCCACATTTCCTGCCATTAATTCTTCTATTTCGACCCTCAGCTTGTAGAGGTCTAAAGGTTTTGTTTGCGGAGTCTGTTTCTCTAATTCACGACTCCAACTCTCAATTTCATCCGGAGTTACCAGAGAGACATTTCTAGTACCTGTTGCTGTCTCTAATTTAATTTCTTTTGTATTAAAAGGTTTATGCCTCTGCTGTATTCCCTTTCCAGTCTGTTTGTTTGGCAATTCCAAAAACGCAACTTCAGACTCGCACTCACTGGACTGATCATCTATGATGATCGGTTCCTGTCTCGGGGTTGCCATGACTGGGGTCATAACTGGAGTAATCGGATTTCCCTGACCATTTCCGTATAACGGGACCACCGGTCCAATAGTTACTGGAATAGTCAATGCCTCAGGACTGGTATTTAACTGAGAAATTTTCTGAATTATTTCTGTTCTTTGTCTAGCTAGAGCCTCTTGCTCCTTTTCCACTAGTACCCTTCTTAAAGTTGTGTCATGTAATATCTGGGGGGTCAATGGAGTAAAACTCGGGGCAGTAGGATGCGTTTCACTCGGTCCTCCCCCATAATTGGGTTTCGGGAATAAAGTTCCAGTATTAAAGGACCTGCGCTCTTCCCCATATGGAGGTTGAACAAAAGGCAGTCCTGAATTCGAGGGTTTCTCTTCGCTTTCATACAAGGGTCTGGGAAAAAAGGTTTTCGTACGTGAATATTTTTCTTCCTGACTTGCGGGCACTTTGGGATATATATCCCTTGTTTCCGTCAGTTCGGGTTTTTCAGGATAGGGCAATACTTGACCACCCCCTCCCAGTCCCAGGGACCTGTCTTCTTCTTTTAGGAAGTGGCGTCGGGGAACATCTCCTACACTGGAAGGTCGGGTTCCCTCATTGTAAGGTGGCGGACTTCTGGTACAGATGTCATCTATTAGTTCATCATCTGAATCCCCCAGGGCCCCCCAATGCTTACATTTTTCAGTACTTTTCTCACCCGCTCCAATGTTATGACATGCAGGCATCATGGGAAACAGACCCTCAACAATCATGCTCTGCCTCCACTGTTTCATCCTTTTATCCCTGGATTCCTGTTTCTGCCTGGGGTACCACTTGGTCAAACCCTTGTCCATTCGGGGTCTTTCTCTTTCAAAAGCCTCAATCTCCCATTCCTCTAATGCCTCATACTGCGTTAGTCTCGGTCTGGGATGCAGTTCATTCATTCGGGTTCTTAAATTAAATAAGATCCTACCATTGAAAGTACCATCTAACGGAAAAGCCAATACTCCGTCATCTTTTGTGTACTTCACCCAATTCTCCAGCCACACACAAGTATTGTACCCTCGGTCAAACATCATGAATGAGGCGGGAGTATTGGGTGCTGGGACAAGAACACCTTCTCTAGATTTAATCGGTTTGTCCGTTTTAAAATAATTTTTCACCTTACTTATAAGGGACATTTTTCTCTTGGTTCCGTACATAATATCGTATCTATTAGCCTTCCACTGATCCCTTTCAAACCCTAGATGCCTTGGATCAGGTCGAGTCTCTGTAGTCCGCGAGTGCCACATACGACTTCTGCGCTAACTTTGTTTACAAACTACCTCCAATCAGAACGCGCTTCAGAAAATTCGTGCAACCAATGGGTGCGCGACACAAAATAAGCTCCGCCAATGGGTGCGCGGCCCCTTCGTGAGACAGTTCCCACGCTCCGGCGCTCACCCCTCCTTTACAATTTCAGCTCCGCTACCCGCCCGCTGCTTCTACCAATCCCAGCGCGGCACAGAGTGACGTCAGAGGCGCTTCGCGACTGACTCCCTCCCTTCACAAGGTAACGGAAACTTTCTTTCTTTTAAAGTGCTCAGTGCTTGGTTATTTTACAACAAATACACATTCGCCACAGTGCTCAAGTGTCTAGACAGAGAAAGAATTCTTTTACTGCAAGTAAACTACTTCCATTTACTTTTCACGCGCTGCGGGCAGATCTCTTCCGCCTACCCTTCACTCTAGCATCGGTGAACCTGTTATTCCCCTAAACTCATCCACTTCTTTCCGGGATATATTCCGAGTTTAAGGTTTCTCAGCGGACCCCTCTGCTTTCACGCTAGCTCCGAGGAACCTGCTACTTTTCCGATGTGACCCTTACTAGGTTACGCCACTATGGGAATTTTGCCAATGAACCCCGTTACTGTCATTTATTCACACATGTATTCAGAAAACCCTAGTTAGTGCTTCCCGGTTATCCTAACCTGCACCTAACTTTCCTCGAACCTGTGACCTCAGGACAATGGATTCTATTCACCACTTGCCCTTTCAATTCCCCGGGGAGTTCGGACAACAAACAACTAGACGATTGACAATTGCATGGATTAGTACATATAACAATATAAGAACAAGAATAATGGCAATACAGTAATTCATGAATTTCAGCAGCGTATTCACAAGAGAGTGATCAGTTCCCTCAGAACAGCCGCTCTTATAGCAGTATTAATATAATAGCAGCTTCCGACTTAACTAGTCCAACTAATCCCTGCCTTACTCTCAACTAGTCCCTAACCATCCTCTAGCTACCAGAAAACTGATAGAGCGCGCGAGGCCACCCGACCAACAGTTTTCGCCGTTTCCGGCTTCAGGGCCCATATACTTTTCAAATCACCATATACATCGATCGGGTGACTTCACGAGCTCTATCAAGTTGGGGTGTGTGTGTTCCCTGCTACCAAATTTCGGTGCACCCGACTTACCATCCACCGATGCGGGTGCCTAATGACCACAATGAATCAGGGAGCTAGCTGTAAAAGAAAGGCAGTAAAATACAACCCAACCAATAATAATTCAAATACTGTTTAAATGACCACGGACAACTGGAAGTTTTAAAATGTTTATCTAAAGTTCAATATTTTCTTGCATGAGGTACAGTAAAATAAGGCAATCAATAACCAAGATAACGTAAATCACATAAGCATGAAGAAATAATGACAGAGTAATCATCAAGGTACTGATAAAATGTAGCGAGAAATTACTATGCAAGTCAGTATTATCTAAACAGGGATAGACTAAGTGTGGGTGACTATAGGAGAGCTTATAATGAATAACACGCTTCACTTAAGGTGAAGGGGCCTTTGAACAACCTAGGCAACGAAGTTCTAGACCATATCAGGAAATGACACACTGCTATGCAAAATATAATTTCTAACAAATGAGAAGACATAGGAATAAACTTTATGGAAAAATATAAATGACTTTCAATAGTTGCGGAAAGGCATGGAAAATATAACATATGCAATGTTGAACTTTATTAAAGCAAAAGTTAGAAATTCAGAAGGTGCAAGAATTTCAAGAGGTTCAGAGCAATATTTACCTAGAAAGGTGTGGAAACCAAACCCTGGCCACGGGTCAGTTAAGGACAGGAAACCCTCAAGGAAGGATACCCCTCAAAGGACAGCAGGTGCAGAATGGACACCCAGGACAGGACAGGATACCCTCGGAAAAGGAATCAGGACAGGACCCTCAGGACAGGACAGCAAACCCTCAGGACAGGACCCTCTTCAGGACAGGACCGGAACCCACAGTTCGGAAGCAACGCCTGCGCTCCACCCGCTCTGCAGCTATCGATCAAGACCCCGATTGAGTCAGCGAACTCCCAGCTAAGTGCTTGCCAGCACTTTAAGGTTCAGTAGAACCTTAGACTATGGTCAAATTCGGACAGAGTGCTCCGCAGCGCTCTGTATCTTCAGTCACCTATTGAGTGCGTTGGGTCAGTGACAGGTCAGCTAAACCAGACAAGTCGGACGGTTCACTAGGTGAACCCAGGGTAGATATACAGTTTGGGGACAGTGTACCACCCCCAATGTTGCAAAGTGTCAGAATCCCTCAATTTCGATTGGTCCTAAGGTAGGGTTTGGGTAACACACCAATCACAATACACGAATTGAAGCCTTCATTAACATATTTGGGTACCGCCTAGCAGGTTTGGGGTTCCCATGAGAAGTTACACGGCAAACAGTAGCGCAACATTACAATGTATCATATAAGGAGCCACATTCGCTGTTCTCGCAGGGCAGAGGTGACTTTCTCAGGAGCATCTCGCCCATCACTGCCAACTGGCTATGTTCCATCAGCCAAGGTCCCTCGTGCTGCCGAATGTCGCACAGGCGCAGAAGGGACCTCCAATATGGCTCTCCTCTCACTCAGACCCCCATTTCCCGCGGTACATGAAAAGTAAGCGAAAACAAATTAATACATAATAATGTCATTATGAAAACACATCACAGGGTTTGTACTTTTAACTCATCATCAAGAAATAAACTTATTGCATAAAATGTTAGCTACATTGACACGGACACAAGAGCAGTGGCACGAGCAGTACCACATGATAAGCACAGCTATGAATTACGCATGCGCATAACTTTCCCTCCACTTCTGCAGACGCGTCAGGACACGTGAGTGTGGCTGACGCATGCGCAGTAACTAAAATACAAGCGGCGGCCATTTTTAGGGACACGGATTAATTCATTAGAAATACACATAGGCAAGCTTCGGGAACTTTGCTTAAACAAAATAAATGTTAGTAAAACATACATTTTTGTTACCTTATTACACATAAACGAGGTTCTTGATTTCGGCAAGCCGCAAAATATGCGAAGCTTTGCTTCATCAGAGGTATAGAAGAGGGAAGGAATTAGACTTTTTTTTCCATTTGTTTTGGAGGTCATAGCAGTAGGAGGTGACTTGGGATGAGTAAAAGGGATGTGGAGGGGAAGAGTCTGAGGGAAGTGTTTAGAAAGGCTTGTTTTGGGGATCAGTATACTAAAAGAGTTAGGGGATGATGCAAGGAGGGGTAGAGTAGGAAAGAGTGTAGAAAAAGTTAATTTGGGGACCATTGTAGTGGTATGGGGTTTCGGATTAATTAGAGAGTGGAGGTAGAGGCTACATTGATAGAGGTATAGGGTGAACAATAGGTGCTCAACACACATAATTAACACACACTACACACAACATGTGTTCTACATGCAAATATTTTGATCACATTCACACAGGTGGACTTATTGGTTCTGCCACCACGTATTGGTGCCTTGTGCCTGCCATGCTTGACCTGACTTTGCATTGTTTGCATTATTGGCAAACTATAGATGGGTCACTTATACTTTGTGAAAGAATTGCATCTTTGTAATGTTAATTATAAAAAACAAAAACGAATAAACTGCATGTTTGGTCTTCAGCGACACAATTTGCCCGTTCTTTGTTATTACTAGGCGAAGACCTCAAGGGCTCACTTGAAAAAGTTACTGTTTAGTTTTAATAAAAATTGAGAAATCTGTGAGGGCTAATTATCCCCCCCCCTAATTGATGTAAATCCACCAGGCCTACTCTTCTCGAATTCTGCTGACTGCCACTGTTGGCAGTAAGCAGAACTCGAGCAGATCAGGTCAGCCAAGTCGGGATTCTTCACTCTTTGGCCAGTTGCCCACGCATGACTTTCAGACTCTTTTCAAATTGGCATATAAGAGCACTGATTTTTATACATATTGTATGATGCAAATATGGGAAGTGCTTCATACATGTGAAATGTTTTTTTTTAGTATTACATTGCTCCAAAACGACATAAATGCATTTAAAAGTACAAGATATCGGCTAGAGGGACTGGTTTAAGGAGGATATATCTCCTGCCACTCTCTGGCAATCCCCAGGTAGGCTGGATGGGGCGGGGGCTGGTTTTCCGACAGGGGGCCGGTTTTGTGACTGGGGCCAATTTTCGGTCTGACTGTGAGTGACGTGAGTCACACTTCAGAGAGGAGTCTGACGGACTGTCTGTCTGAGTCTGACACGCACCTGGGTCCTCGATCTGATGACCCCAGGCCACCCCCACGTCTCTGACCCGGCGCCGCAGGTTCGCCCCTGGTCTCGGCTTCCCCCTGCCGCTACCTTAGCTGTTGCCCACACTTGTGTTGTACTGTGCTATTTTATTTTATTTATTTCTGTATTTGTGGTATCTCTCGTATTTTCCGTAGCTGCCCCTGCCGCTACCTTAGTTGTTGCCCACACTTGTGTTGTACTGTGCTATTTTCTTTCCTTTATTTCTGTATTTGTGGTATCTCTCGTATTTTCCGTAGCTGCCCCTGCCGCTACCTTTGCTGTTGCCCACACTTGTGTTCTGAACTGTGCAATTTTCTATTCTTATTGCTGTATTTGTGGTATTTCTCGTATTTCCCATAGCTGTTGTATCCCTCTGGTGTGCCCCCCCACTCCCCGCTTCCCGCCGCTGCCCCTCGCGGCCCCGCCCCACCCCGCCTCTTTATCTTCTGTTCCCTCCGCCCATTGGCCGCCCCGCTCCCGCCTCCCTGCTGCTCCTCCCTCCCACTTCACCTCATATAGAGACTGCATGGCGGCCGCGCGCAGCGGGCACGCCTAAGGCAAGCCCGTCTGCTCCCATCTGCACCTGGACTGCGCCCAGCGCCAGGACCCCTGGCCCGCATCGAGGCCTGCCCACCCGACGAACGTACGACGCTGCCACCATCCACGCACTCAACGCCGGCCGGAACCCCGCCTGCTACTAAGCTACCCCCAAAATGCACCCACGGACCCTTCACTTGCCAAACCTGCAAATTCACGTGCGTCCGACCCTGCCCGGCACCCGCCAAGCCGAGCACCAGCAACAATCACCTTAAGCGCATCCTGCTCAACACCCGCTCCGTCCACAAGCACGCCATCGAACTCTGGAACCTCCTCGAAACAACATCGCCAGACGTCGTCTTCCTCACAGAAACCTGGATGAACGCCTCCTCAGCCCCCGACATCGCCATAGCCATCCCGGCTGGCTACAAGATCACCCGGAGGGACCGCGCCAACCAAACCGGAGGAGGCATCACCATCGTGCACAGACACACCATCCGCATCACGACCAACGCCGACGACACCCTCACCGCCGCCGAGCACATTCACTTCAAGATACACACCGACCCCAAGACCACCCTCAGAGGCACTCTCATCTACAGACCCCGGGACCACGAACACAATTTAGCAAAGCCATCGCAGACTTCGTCAGCCCGCACGCCCTAACCTCTTCAGACTACATCCTCCTAGGGGTCCTCAACTTCCACCAGGAGAATATCAACAACAGCAACACCGTCACCCTGCTGGACAACCTCGCCAACCTCGGACTCAAGCAACTGGTGAACACCCCCACCCACTACGTCGGCCACACGCTTGACCCCCTCTTCTCCTCCAGCAGGCACATCTCCTTCAGCCACTCCACCGGACTACACTGGACAGATCACAGCTGCGTCCACTTCAACTTCAGGAGAACCACGACCCAGCACCACCCGCAACACGTCCCCCGCAGAAGCTGGAGCAAGATCACCGCCGACCAGCTCACCACCTCCCTCAGCCAGAACCCCCCCACCAACACGACGGACCCAAACGAAGCAGCCCGGAACCTCACACAATGGCTCACCAACTGCGCCGACGACCTTGCTCCACTGAAGAACCCTCCCAGCAGACCCGGCAGCAAGAAAGCCTCATGGTTCATCAACGACATCAAAAACTCCAAGAAAAACTGCTGCACCCTCGAAAAAGCCTGGCGCCACGACAAGACCACAGAAAACATGACAGCCCTCAAGAACGCCAACCGCAAACACCACCAGCTGATCCGCACCACCAAAAGGACAACATTCAAAGAACGACTGGATAACAACTCCCACAAGAGCAAAGAACTATTCAGCATCGTTAAAGAGCTCTCCAACCCCCAGCGCCTGCAACAACGACATCACATCCTCGCAAGACCTCTGCGACTCACTCGCCTCATTCTTTCACCGCAAGATCACCGACATGCACAACAGCTTCAACGCACAGACCACGCACCCAACCACCGAACCAGCGCCCCCCACCACCACCCTCTGCACCTGGAGCTTGGTCAGCACCGAAGACACCACCCGCACGATGAACACCATCCACTCCGGCTCCCCAACCGACCCATGCCCACACCACATCTTCAACAAAGCCGACTCCATCATCGCGCCCCAGCTCCTTCACATCCACGACCTTCCCGGAGAGCTGGAAACATGCCGAGCTCAGCGCCCTCCTGAAGAAACCCACCGCGGTCCCCACGGACCTCAAGAACTTCCACCCCATCTCGCTCCTCCCCTTTCCTACCAAAGTCATTGAGAAGACCGTCAACAGACAACTCTCCGCCTTCCTCGAGACAAACGGATACCTCGACCCCTCGCAGTCTGGCTTCCGAGCAAACCACAGCACCGAGACTGCACTCATCGCAGCTACCGACGACATCAGGTCCCTGCTCGACAACGGGGAAACAGCTGCCCTCATCCTCCAGGACCTCTCAGCAGCCTTCGACACCGTATGCCACCGCACCCTGATACAGCGCCTCAGCAACACCGGCATTCAAGGAATGGCCTTGGAGTGGATCATCTTGTTCCTCGCCGGAAGAACCCAGAGAGTCCGCCTTTTCCCGTTCCGATCCGCGGCCACCGAAGTGATCTGCGGCGTCCCGCAAGGATCCTCGCTCAGCCCCACCCTCTTCAAGGTCTACATGAGCCCCCTCGCAGCCATCACACGCCAACACAACCTCAACATCATCTCCTACGCCGATGACACCCAGCTGATCCTCTCCCTCACCAACAACCCTCCACCACCAGAACCAGCCTCTAGGAAGGAATGAAAGACGTCGCGGAATGGATGAAGCTCAGCCGTCTGAAACTGAACTCAGACAAGACGGATGTCCTCAACCTGGGACCATCCCCCTCTGCCTGGGACGACTCCTGGTGGTCCCCGGCCCTGGGCACCGCCCCCAAGCCAACGGACCAGGCACGCAACATGGGATTCATCCTGGACTCCTCCCTCACGATGACTAAGCAAGACTATGCCGTATCATCAGTCAGTTTCAATACCCTGCGCATGCTCCGAAAGATCTTCCGGTGGATCGCCACCGAAACCAGGAAGACGGTCACCCAGCTCCTTGCCACCAGCCGACTGGAATACGGGAACACCCTCTACGCTGGTACCACAGCCAAACTCCAGAAAAGACTACAGCGCATACAGAACGCTTCGACACGACTCGTCCTGGACATCCCCCGTCACAGCCACATCTCTGCCCATCTGAAAGACCTGCACTGGCTCCCCGTCACCAAGAGAATCACGTTCAGACTCCTCACCCACACACACACGGCTCTCCACGACATGGGCCCCAAATACCATAACAGCCGCCTCACATTCTACACACCCATGTGCCAGCTCCAATCCGCCAACCTCGCCCTCGTCTCCGTCCCATGAATTCGCAAAGCCACCACCGGAGGAAGATCCTTCTGCTACCTGGCAGCCAAGACATGGAACTCCCTCCCCACCCACCTACCGCTGACCCAGGAAAACCTCTCCTTCAGGAAACAACTCAAGACCTGGCTGTTCGAGCAGTAGTGACTCCTCCCCCCTTCCTAGCGCCTTGAGACCCTAGCGGGTGAGTAGCGCGCTTTACAATTTTATATGATTGATTGATTGATTGATTGATTGATAGTGTGAAGGGACTGACAGACTCTGCCAGAATCACAGTTTTCCCACTTAACTGCACTGTGAGGTCCTGGGCAAAAACGTCATCGCTTGCACACCAGTTTCCATCAGGAGGAGGAGGTGCTTGTACGCAGCGCGCAGAATGATGCTCTGTCTCTTCCTCCTCTGCATCTGCGTGCCTCTCGTAGGGTGCTGCTGATGTCATCATGCTGCATGCGCATTGGGCCTAGCGCAATTAAAAGTGTGCATGACTGCCTGCCCTGCAGCATAACAAGTAACAACTGAGACAGTGGCAGGCACTGTGCGCACTTGACAGGAGCTTGCGGAAAGCCATAATTTAAATATTCCTAGGCTAGCAGTAGCCCCCCTGTCTGCCGCCAGCGCCAACCGACAGCAGGTACATTTTTCCGGCACCAATTAATGATTCATGGTGATGGTGGCACTGTGGCACAGTGGCACAGTTGGCACTGGGGGGGCGTTGCGCCTCGCGCAGTGGGGTGGATTCAATTTTATTTGAATGCTGACTGTGTTGTGACCTGGTGATTTGTTGTGAGCAGGGCGGAGGGCGGAGGCATTGCGGAGCGAGGTGGCTTCACTGGCCTGAGATGCGTGCTCTACTCAGCCTCTCACAGGACCGTCGCGGGTGCAGGCAGTAAATCAACATTTGTGTAATTATGATGATGAATCAATCATCATCATGATTACAATTTTTGATATGGTGCGGGCGGCCAGGCCGGCAGACCGCGATTAAAGTAGGAGGCTGGAGAAGTGAACTAAACTAATGCAGGGACGGCTGGCTTGCTGACTGCTTTGTTTGTTCTCCTACTTTGATCGCGGCCTATTGAGGGGTGGGCGCGAAAGAAAATTACAGGCCCAATGTATTTTTTTGCACATACCATCAGATTGAGGTCTATTCCGATGGTATGGGCAAAAAAAAAAAAAAAAACGGAGCAAACATTATTTGGAGCATGTGGAATGTTGTCAATTATTCCAAGGAAAGAAGTGATATTTTATAGCTTGAATGCAGGTGTATGTAACATAGCTGCCAAGGTTTCAGATTGCTATGTGTGACATTTTCATAATTTCATTGTAATTATGAGTGATCTTTCAACAACTATGAGTGACACTTTCTCGTGAGCAAAATCAAGCAATGTAACTTGTGCACAAACCACACAGGACTCAGGGTAACCTCACCAACATGAAAGAACTTGTCACCCTATAAAAAGCAGGTCAAGTAACAATAGGAAAAACAATAAATGTATGCCGAAGGGGGACAATCACCCTTTTAAGGTCCTTCTGCATGAGAGCCCTGCTCTCCGCACAGCATGTCCCAAAGAGCGTGACTCGTGGACTCCAAAATGGAAGTACAGCCGCAACTGCCAGACTTCAACACAGTGTCCCTGGCTGCTCTGATGTGGGAAGCACCAAAGCCGACCAACTCAGAGTAACCCGCTAAGCCTCCATGAGCAAAGCTCCACTCCCCACAGTAACTCACAGCCATCGATAATGAAAGCAACGGTAGCCCACGAGGCTGCACCACCATGGACAAAATCAGGTATCCGCAGAGAAGATGGAAAAAAGAGGAGGTGCCAGGTGAGGGCCTTTTATTGGAGGGGAAAACTTGGAATTGATGGTGTCAGGTGGATGCCGGGAAAATCAAAACTGTAGTGAATTCAAGCATGGGAGGGACATAGGGGTAATGTATTAAAAACATGTAACTACTTATTACACACTCACACTGTCTGTGCATTGTTCAGATTCCGATCACTCTGACTACTAGGACCCGTATTTGGAAATCACTGCCACCTCATATCCGAGTTTTGCACTGATCCAGTAAGAACTAAAGTACCCTTGCATGCTGTATGATAAAACTGGAACGAAAGAACAACTAAGAACTGTGGTGACCCCACTATTTAAAAGCTAACAACCATTTGTCACCTGTGTAATTATTTTTGTTTTTTGTCATCGGCGCACCGTTGATGTCGGTCTGTCAAAGTAGTAGAAATCTAACAGCAACACAAGACAAGTATCAATAAAGACAGCACATAAAATATCTTGTCACAATTGTAACGTGATAACTTGCCTCAGACATTAAGGGGTTAACAATGTGTATGTCAGACATGTTAAAATGAGCACAGCCTTTTAATAAACTATTGTTCTGTTTAGATCAGAATTAAAAAAACATAGGGCTGCTTCAAACAAGAAAAAATAACCGATTAAAGCAATCCTTTTGGTCATGGAAAACAAAATGTGCATCTTTTGATCACTAAAATGCAGCATTCAATAAAATGCAAATTCGCAATGGTCGCGACGCCTACAGGTGAGCACTTCTTGTTCCATGACTAGTTGGGTTAAGAAACCTTTACTTCATCTCCAGACTGACTCTTTTCTCTTGCAAGAAATGCCTTCTCCTTACCAATCACAATCAGAAAGGTGACAGTCTCGGTACTATCAAGGCTGCAATTATGTTTGGCAGTGTAACTTGTCATGATCAACTTCATATCGTGGTGCATGCAGCCACACTTTGGTTTCAGCCTGCGGCCTGCAGTCTCATTGTAGTGATGCCAGGGCTTTGTAGTATAGTTCCTATATTCCCAATAGGCTCTGCGCATTGGAATAACATAAACGATAGTTTAGACGTAGGACTGAGGTCGACTAGGTCTCTATTGAATATGTTAGACTTAATTATGAATGCCAGCTAGCTCAGAGGTCACTAGAAACTTTCTCGAGTAAACAGGAAGGTGTTAACTTTCCTGAATAGACAAGAAGGGATTAGTTTCTGACAACCGCATAAACATGACAACTTTGCTCCCCCCAGAATAAGGAGTATATCTCCAACAAGTCGCGGAAACAATAGACAGTTATTTCACTCAGTCAATCATGCATGCTTAGTTTCACCAGGAGTGCAGAGAAATAGAGAGACAGGCGTTTTCAATAAAAGTGGTTATTTATTGAGCAGTCTTCTTTCTCATGCAAGAGAAGTGAATTGCCACATTTGCAATACTTGTCATAAAGTAAAGTGCATACAGTAAAAGTAGTATTATGAAATAATACTGTAAAAGCATTAATATGGTTTCTGAGCAATAAGATACTTTAAAACGGATAAAATACATACAATGATAAAAGTTGACTAAACGTACTCAACTGGTGTTTCTAAAATAAGCCTTCCCCGGTGTACCTAACCTAAGCCTAGTACGTGGGAAGGAGTAAGTGAGCTGCAGTTTAAGTTAAGATAGTTTTTGCCAAGAATCTGAATCAAGAATTCTCTAAGGATCTAATCAGCTCCGTGCCTTGGTTATAGAATGGAGGAGGACTTGTATCTCGTTCTCAGGACTCGATCTCCCAGCAACCCGCAAGGGTGACTGGAAACAATGGAGCTGGATTTCTCGGCAGGAGAAAAGACAGCGTCTCTCTTAGTGCGTCAATGGGAGGGTCGGCTTCCTTCGGCTCTCATTACTGCTGGGCTTCTGGTAAGTAGATAGCCGATCTGCTCCAAACCACCGTGTCTTTGCTAAGGCAGATGTCGGTATATTTATACCTGCAAGGTGCCGAGTTTGACGTAAGGTTGGACATAAGACGTCACTAAGAACTTGCAGTTCTTTCAGGACTCCAGGAGTTCTTGGACAAATCAAAACATAAGCAGGGGGAATTCCCGGGCTGCTGGAGGCTTGGTTTGTTTAAAGAACGCGTTGTACTTTCTAGGAGTCTATGGGAGTAGCCTTGCCGTATTTGGACTGCATTGGCTATGACTAAATATGGATATGATTCTTATGCCTTTATAAGGATATGATTTGTTATAACCACATAAGGGCATAAATCGGGGATATTTAAATAGGGTCCTAGATACGTTACGTTACGTTACAACACCCACTCCACGTATAATGTCCATCATTACTAAATACTAAGCAATACTAAACATATAACAATGCATGTGTTTTCCAACCCACGCCAAAATACAAAAAATGCATTTGAAATGGTATATACACGAAAGATGAGTATTATACTGTACGATTTTTAAGCAGAGGTATCATTCAGATATGCATATATGGTACGTTGGCTGAATGAATTGCGAAAATTACATTTATGAAATGGCTCTTAATACAGAAGAGAAGGTCGAGACCATTTCATCACATATTTATACAAGACTGTACATGTGCTAGAGGCTAAGTCAAAATATTGGCTCTGGAGATTCTAAAAATAGAAATTCTGTTCTCTAAGAATAGTTCTATTTTAAGCAGAGTATCATGTGCCAAAAAAAGTAAATATTTTGGGAAAGAAAAAAATTATTTCGCTTTCAGGGTAGTAAAAACAGTTCCAATGTTTTCAAAAGTGTCGTTTATCAAAAACTGAAGGCCGTATTCAGAGTTCAGGGAACACTGTGTGCTCACGTTTTCAAAAGTTATTCTCGTCGTTAGGGGAGAACATTAATTCAGATAGGCTGGCAAATAATTTGTCTATAACAGTAGGCGAAAGTTGGACCAAATCCGAAAAAGTTGAAATAGTGCAAATGTGAGAATCATTGCCATCATCGATGTCTGGATCAGCAATGTTCACAGAAGGTTGTACCTGTGTGCCGCTTTCATCTCGTACCTCACCGCCACATAATCGTAATGGAGAGGTCTTAATGAATGCCGTCATCAGAATAGGTAACCGCTGGGGACAACACGTTGCATGAGCCGTTACCGAACCAAGCAAAGTATCGATATCCTTTAGTACTGCTGATGGTAGTGTAAGACAGACGTCCAACACGCATTCTTCTCTGCATAGCAGGCATCGTAGAACAGGTAAGATGCAATCTTGCCAGATTGGTCTGAATGAAAGAAACCAGGTAGTATTCAGATCTCTTAGCTTCGCCAAGCCGAGGACTTTAGTAATTCGCTCTCGGTATCGTATTGCTAGGATCGTTTCTTCCATTGTTGCCTGGGTTTTGCCTGTGACTTGACTTGCCATATCAGAGCAGAAGGAACAAAAATAAAATTCCTGCTACGAGTCCCAAGATGAGAGGCAGGCTGCCGTACACAGAATGCACGAAATTCGGGAAGATGTTCGGGACTGCTTCAAAGGGCGCTAATAGTCCCGAAAAATTGTCTTAAATACATGTGCGATGCCACTGGTATCTGACATGTTTAAGATTTGCCCTAACATTTCTACGAAATGCACAGGGCAATTTGTCGATAATAGTGTATGTATCTCTGCCGCAGTCCTTGCAACTTGCAGACCATACATCTCTTTGGACGAGGTTAAAGGCACAGTTGTCTGTAAAATAATGGACTTCATTCTGCTTAAAGTATCAATTCGAATAGAAAAGATATTCAGAGAAGGCCATATTGCTGCCTCCATGTCTGGTTTGCTGTTTGGTTACAATACTTGCATACAGCAAATGACCCTGGAAGTAACGCTCACGAGATAGGCTATTCCTGGCACCATGCCACAACAGCTGTGGTCACCTATTATAACGTAGCTACTATTGGAAAGCTGTCTGAAAAAAGGCTCTATCTGTGTTGCAGGGGTGCCGTGCAGGTGACATGAAAGGTTATTTGATAAACCTATGCAGGCTCCATGCAAGTTTGACACAGAAGTGTACCGCTTAGTGATTTTTTACAGTTGTTGCCACTAAGAAATACCTCTTTTTTCCCTTCACTATAACATCTATGTGTATTAGGTAAATTCCAGGTTGATTTGATGTACCCTTTACCCAACCTTTCATACTGGCCTGCTGGTATATATTTTTGGCAATATTGAAACTGAAAAGTCGTTATCGGAATTGTAATTGTTCCGTGTATTATCCATTCAATGACAGGTCGTTCTGACATTGTCAATGGTAATTTTTCTAGTTTTTCAATGCTTAGCACCGTATGTATAGTCTGCTTCTCTTTGTGCCAACGAGATTTGTTTATCTGTAAGGTTAAAGATAGAAAATAATGATGTTGTGTTTATTAGACGCCATGGCACGAAGCCTGAACGGAGGTTTTGTAACGTCCAGCCTAGCTGTACATTAGAACGTAATTGGGACTGACCATATTGTAACATTAGCATATCCTGTTCTATTATATCAATAGCAGATAATACAATGCTATCCAGTTAAATCATTCTGGAGACAGAGTCGTTAACCCATTGTCCACTACGGACTCATATTTTTTCAGCAGTTTCAATTTGCGCTTCTTTCCAAGCTTCGTTGTAAGCTGCGTATAAACCGGCGAATATGAAACGTTTTTGACGCTGTTGGCGAGGTCCCAATAAAAAATCTCGCAAGTCAGCACCTTCTTTAAGTAAAGTCAAGTGTTGCTTAATTTCAGGCAGTGTGGATTTCTGTAACCATTCAAGGCATAGTTTTCCTACACTGTATGTTGTAACTATCCCTGGGTGTTGTCTCTGGGAATATCTTGAGTCTGGCCTGTTCTGTTTGAACCCCGTGTTTTGTTCAGGAATCTATCTTGACAGTTAATAGTGTCTGTGGGCCAGATCAACCATTTTTTCCAATCAGGATTTGTTCTGTTTTGTTGTAAAATATGGGATACGTCTATCTCCACATCTGTAGTGCTATTACTATCAGGTATGGGATTTGGAATATACGGTTTGTTTAAGTCTTTTATCTTGGCTAGGCCAAGACAGGTTGTTTGTTGAATGGTGTCATTCAGGAATATTATCTGTTCTGGGATCATGCAGGCTCTGAATAATGCTTCTAAACCTTGTACCTGCCAGTCTTTTGAACCCCAGATGTTTTTTGTCTCAACGTTGTTTTTCCAAAATTCAAAACCAAATGTAGACATTTTTTCATAAAATTTTTCAGAATAAATCAATTTAGTATTTGTCAACATGTTTTTCATTCCTGTCTTATTTAACATTTTAAAATAAAACGTTTCTGGATCAGTGTTGTTTAACCCGGAGAAGTATGGGAATTTCTCATAAAATGTTTTCGAACTGCCCTTTGGCGGTGTTGGACAATGTTCCCATTGATTATAAGTAAAAACATTTCTAGGATTAGCAGATTTATGCAAATAGTGATGCCCATAGTAATTAAAACAATACAGTTCTTCATAGTTTGATGAGCCTTGTAAATAATCATGTTCTGTAAATTTTGCTGACATTTCTAAATCTGACATCATATTATTAATATTTTCAAAGTCCCAATCATCAGAGAAAGTACTTGGTGTCACAAAGTCCCTTAATGAAACCTTGAACTGATGTGGATATTTCAAGAGTTCAATCAGGCCATAGATTTCGTAATCAGTTGCGTCCCATGCTACACCACCAGGTATAGGATTGGCTGTGATGTTCACTGATGACAGTTCTCTTTTTTCGATGTGAGATGATCTGTGAGGTTTCAGAACCAAGTTGATGTTCTGACTTGCTGTGTCCATTGTACTATATTTTCCATCAATAAATCTACCCAAACTTAAAACCAAGATGAGCCACAGAAGGAGGAAAAGTACACCTAGCACAATCCATAATTCAATCCATGGTGAAATTATATATGTTTCTTTGAGTTGATGAAATAGTTCAGTAATTTTTTCTTTGAAAGTTTTAGTTGCTGGTGCTTCTTCATGTTTGCTTGGATCATCAGAAAAGTCATCGAAATTGATGAAGTAGCCAGATGCAGTTCTGTCTATTGTTGGAATTGCTTCCGGATTGTTATTAATCTTTGATTCTGTATGTTCAGAGGCCACATCATTGTAGACAGGTGTTTCTTGACGAACTGTTGCAATTTGGGATTCAAGAGGCACAAGTTCCATGGCTTTGTTGCATTAGTGATTAGTCTTTCAGTTTGAACCTCTTGGATTGTTGCAAGGTTTGGTCTTCTGCTACTTCTTGGGAGTCCACTGGGCCTACTACTTATTATTAGCCACATGATTGTGGTTTTACCAGGTCGGTTGATACAAGTCTGTTCTCCTTTTTACCAGCAAGGGGCGTTAGTACTACTGATCTTGTTCCGCTGACAGCTAAGACAGGTACTGCTTTTCTGTAAGAAGGCCCAAATTCCTTCTTCACTGCGATCTTTTCTATGACCAGATCACCAATCTGTGGAATCCAGACAGGTCTTTCTGGGACAGGTGGTTTTTCTTCAATGGCTCTTGGCTTTATATTACTTAGACTTCTTCTTGTTTCATTTAAGTCCTGTAAAACAGCCAAACGATCTTTGATATCAAAAGCTTTTTGTTTCACCAGTGAAGTCTGACAATCGAGGTCATGAATGATCATTCTAGTACCAAACAAAGGTTCGTAGGCAGTGATACCTCCTAGAGAATTTCTTGGCAGATTATTAAGACTACATTGGACACTTATTAGATGTTTCACCCACCCGTCACCCGAACCTAATACCCTCGCTGTTATAGATTGCTTTATGTCACGTTTTTTTCTCTCCACTACCGCATTTCCCTCGGGATGGAATAGACTAGAGTACCGCAATGCAATGCCAATGCTGGCCATGGCCTCCTTGTAAGCTTGAGAGCTAAACGCAGGACCCTGGTCAGAATGTAGCATGCCAATTGCGTATGTGCCGATAAAGACTCGCTAATCTTTAATAACAGTTTGGGCGTCAGCCGAGCGCTGGGACCTCATCCAAATGAATCTCGTCTTAATAATTATGGGATCGCATTTTTCCATCTGGATGTCTGCGTATTGATAGCCTAATGCTTTCTAATAGAGGTGTCTGGGCTGGTGTCTGGTCCGGTTCACAACTGCGATCTCTGTTGCAGTCCAGCCAATTCATTGCAAAGTTATAAATTTGCACGCTCATCCCCGGCCACCAGTATTGTGATTGTAATTCTATTAGAGATTTCAAGATCTCTTGGGGCCTCAGACCCAGTCCCATGTGTGCTTCTTGAATCAAGTAAGCCCCCCGGTTCGTGCTTGGAATTACTCTATCCCCCACTTCAGGGATTTGAGCAAAAGGAATGGAGTTCGCATCAATTATGTATGTATTATTGAGTGGATATTTGAGAGGTAATGCTGCATTGTCGCCTTTTAATGAGGCTTTTACTGCCAGCATGGTTTCTCCATCTATTTGTTTTTTAGAATGCTTTTTGTAGCTACGGAAGCCGGTTTGACAACTGCCTCTGTGGCTCTGTTAGCCAATGAATTCCCTGCAACGTGAACGCCATCACGTTGATGACTCAGTGTATGTATCACGTGAGTCTTTCGTAGTTCTTTCTGTAAAAGAACTACTTGTTCCCAGAGCTTTTTACGCTTTATTCTGGCACCTGTCTCATCTTTGTAATCATTTCCAATCCAGGTCTGCATGGAACTATTGTAAGACTGGACGCAGTAATGCGAATCGCACACTATTAGTGTGGGGAATTCGCGATTGGCATTTTCAAGCGCCATCTTTAAAGATCTTATTTCAGCTCGCTGAGCTGCACAGTTTCTGAGTGATTCAGTTTTGGTGACCATTGGTCTGAATTTACCTAAGCGCCAGCGACCTTTAACAATCGCGCCCGCTGCATTGTAAATTTGTTTGTCCACAACGTAGTGTTGTGCAAATCTGTCCGTGTAGATTACACAGGTGTATTGTTCGAGAGGCAGAATTTAGATTGGCAGAGGACATTCATGTACGTATTCTAGATCTTCTAGTTTTTCATTTTGGGATCAAATGCGTGTTTCACGTCTGTTGCAGCAAGAGAATTTTCCCATTGTATCGATTTAGGATCTAAAGCTTTAGCATTCGGAATGCGTGGTCTTGTTACTGCCTCAAGGGCTGGTACTGCTGTTAAAACAGATATGTTCCTCCCTTGGGCTAGGGCTCTTTCTTTTGCTACAGCAGTTTGAACCGCAGTCAGAATTGTTTCAGTAGAACTGAATTTCATTTCAGCTTGTGTGTACAAGTGTGATTTGTAAGCTATTGGTACCGTTTCTTCCTCATTAGAGGTCAGGTATGTGAATCCGCATCTTCCTGGGATGACTCGGATTACAAGATTGCGTTCGTTTTGCACGTGTTTGCAGTTTTGTTTTAGTTAACATGTCTGTTTGTAATGAACGTAAAATTTCTGTGTGTTTCTGAGTCCAATTAATTGGTTTGAAATCAGGTTTTATTAATTTGTAGAGAGGTGTAACCCTCTCTGCATAATTTAGAATGTATGTTCTTCCGAAATTCAGGAAACCTAGAATTGATTGTAAGTTTTTCAGCGTTTTTGAAGCTTGGAGTACTGCACACTTCTCTAAGAAGTTGTCTGCTAGGCTTTTGCCTTCACTTGATAACTCATATCCTAAAAACAGGACAGTTAGGTGGGCAATTCGTGACTTTTTAAAGTTGAATTTGTACCCGTCAGATGCGAACCCAAGTATGATAGTGTTCACTCTTTTCAAGTGTGTCTCCAGGTCGTCATCTGTAAGACAGATGTCATCGACATAAGATAATGCCTCATCATCATACATTTGTAGTAATTCTGTTACCCTTGCTGAGAATAATCCTGGGCTATTCTTGAATCCCTGTGGGAGACGACAAAATTGATGTGCCCTCATACTGGAGAAAGCGGTCAAATACCTGCTTTCTGGTGCTATGTTTTGACAGAAGAAGTTATTTGAAATATCTAATGTCGTTTTATATTTTTTGCGCACAATGTTATTCATTAGTGCTGCACTGTGTGAATTTTGTACTGCAAATGTTTTGTAACAAGAGTTTAGACGTCTGTAGTCCAAAACTAGACTATATGAATTGTCTGGTTTGGAGACAGGAAACAAAGGATTGTTCATTTGTGAGGTGCATGTTTCAATCACCATCTGATATTCAAGTTGATCTAAGATCTCCCTGACTTGTTTTTTAGCTTCTTGCTTAACAGGATACTGTCATTGTGTAGTAGGCTGATTTTTTAACTGAATTTTATGGTGAGGAGAATCCTCATCCCATCCTACATGATTTTTATATAATGCAGGGGCTTGGGCCACTTCCCATTTTCTAGCATATGTGTATTTTTTATGAATTGGAATGTGATTTGAGAAGGTAGGCATAATCATTTCTTCGGCATGTGGGCACACCCTGACAAACTCTGGTGGCCAGTCTTTTTCTGCTTTTTCTTATATAGTTTATCCCAAAAGAGACCTCATAATTTCCTAGTTTTGTCCCCTTCTATACATAATGTTATTTTGTATATTTTATGGGGCACGCTAACTCGGTGTCTGCAGTTTCCACCTGAATGTATTCATTCGTGTCCACTGTCTCCAGAAGATTCATCAGGATCTTGCGAGCTATATTCACTTCTGCTGCGCTGTCTAGCATTGTCAGGGCCCATTTTCCGTTTTTCAGTTGTGTCCTCAGAATCCTCGGCATGTTTTATTTTAATATTAGCTACCTTCTTTTTTGGAAATTGTAATTTTTTACTTTGAGGAGCCGGTTCCTTGTCTTTGGACTTGATGCGCTCTTCTTTGTGTTCTGACCTTCCTCTTCTTTCCGATTTCTGTGAGGAAGTCTGAAAAGATCGAGAGGGACGTGTATCAATATCTTGATATCTGTCAGGTTTTCTTAATTTATCCCTCTCTCTAAGGTTGTATCTTTTTTCTGAGGGCTCCCTTTGTGGAGACTTGCCTCCTTGTTCTGGAGATCTATCTCTCCGTTGAGGAGACCTTCCTCTGGACTGAAACTGTCTTTGTCTAGGAGTGGTTTGTTTATTACCCTCCCACTTCTTTTTTGAAGTATTGAGATTATTTTTAATAAAGGTTTTTTCAGAATTTTCAGTTAGTTGGGGTTTTAGTGGTTTCCCACCCAAACTATCTCTACCTAATTCTTCATAGGATTTTTCAATTATTCTGGCAAGTTCAAAAGGTTGTTCTGCTATATCTGTTTTTTTCAATTTTTGGCGGTAGCTTGTACCGTCAATTGTTAATTCAACTAACTATCTATATGCTTTTGTTAATTCTTTTAGTTTAACTAAAAGTTCTTGGTCTGACATTTTTTCATTGTCAGGATATGGTGTGTAGCTGGCTAGAACCGGCCATGTGGCTCCTTGTCTACCTAGTGGACCGAGCCTGGTGTAGTGATTTTGATGTTTTAGGGGGCCATTAAACCAGAACTGGTGCTCTTGGTATGTTATCGGAATTTCAATGTCATCGAAAGGGACATATTCCTCTGGAGATTCCCCTACTTTGTAGTAGTGAAAATCGCATGTCACAGCATGTGCTGCTGGAAAGTGTATCCATGAATAGAATACCTCTGTCTTCCGATATTCATGGGCCTCTACCACAAATATGACTGTACCACCTCTTGATGATACTCCATTTTCTATACGTTTTATAGTTATTGTTTTCCTTACATTGACTGGGATTATTATAGCATCCTGGTCATTTTGTTGGAGAGTTGTGTCTTCTAACAACAGTTGAGCTGCTATTTTAGCTCTCTGCCTTTCGTCTTCACTTTCACACATGTTTTCTGACAGAAAGTTTTTGTTGCAGAGCAAGTTTCAAGGAAACAAAGATTAGGTGCACAATATTTTGGAACACTGTATCCTTCAACGTTGACTAAACTAAAAAGTAATACATAGGATTCTCATCCTACTAAGTTCTGGCGGATATTAACCTTTTACCCACACCAGACGTCTATTGGAGTTTTTACGGGAAAAAGGGGTCTGTGTGAAAAGCACGACTGAGTTACTCTAGTATCTAGCGTTAGATTATCGCCTTACCAAACGTTGGGCGTCATGTAGTGTAGTTCCTATATTCCCAATAGGCTCTGCGCATTGGAATAACATAAACGAGAGTTTAGACGTAGGACTGAAGTCGAATAGGGGCCCGATGTAGGTCGGTCGGTAACGGCCGAAAATCGGTATTTTCGGCCGTTACCGACCGGTATTTTAGAAATGGTATGTAGGGCCACATATTTTACAGAATCGGTAAATTTACCGATCGGTAAATTTACCGATTCTGTAAAATACCGAATCGGTATTTCTACCGATTAGGTAAATTTGGTATGTAGATGGGACTCTTCTGAGTCCCACAAGCCTTACCGATTCGGTATTTTACCATCAAATTCAATTTGATGTTAAAATACCGATTCCGGTGTGCATGAACATGTGTGCATGCACACCTATGCCATATGACAGGCAGACCTGCCGTTAGGGCAGGTAAGCCTGCCACATGGCACCCGAGCCTCTTTTGGGGGTGCCAGAGGGTGTCAAAGTGACACCCCCTGCACCCTTGTGTAATTCGGTATTTACCGATTCGGTAAATACGAATCGGTAATGCCCATTCATTCCTATGGGCTTCAAAGCCCATAGGAATGAATGGGCATTACCGGTCAGTATTTACCAAATCGGTAAATACAGATTTTTACCGATTCGGTAATAGGAACATCTGGATGCTCCTACATGTCCCCCCTTCTTATTTACCGATTCTTAATTACCGAATCGGTAAAATTCGGTAATTAACAATCGGTAAATAAGTCCTACCCACATCGGGCCCTAGGTCTCTATTGAATATGTTAGACTTAATTATGAATGCCAGCTAGCTCAGAGGTCACTAGAAACGTTCTCGAGTGAACAGGAAGGTGTTAACTTTCCTGAATAGACAAGAAGGGATTAGTTTCTGACAACCGCACAAACATGACAACTTTGCTCCCCCCAGAATAAGGAGTATATCTCCAGAGTCACGGAAACAATAGACAGTTATTTCACTCAGTCAATCATGCATGCTTAGTTTCACCAGGAGTGCAGAGAAATAGAAAGACGGGCGTTTTCAATAAAAGTGGTTATTTATTGAGCAGTCTTCTTCCTCATGCAAGAGAAGTGAATTGCCACAATTGCAATACTTGTCATAAAGTAAAGTACGTACAGTAAAAGTGGTATTATGAAATAATACTGTAAAAGCATTTATATGGTTTCTGAGCCATAAGATACTTTAAAACGGATAAATACATACAATGATAAAAGTTGACTAAACGTACTCAACTGGTGTTTCTAAAATAAGCCTACCTCGGTGTACCTAACCTAAGCCTAGTACGTGGGAAGGAGTAAGTGAGCTGCAGTTTAAGTTAAGATAGTTTTTGCCAAGAATCTGAATCAATAATTCTCTAAGGATTTAATCAGCTCCGTACCTTGTTATAGAATGGAGGAGGACTTATATCTCGTTCTCAGGACTCGATCTCCCAGCAACCCGCAAGGGTGACTGGAAACACTGGAGCTGGATTTCTCGGCAGGAGAAAAGCCAGCATCTCTCTCAGTGCGTCAATGGGAGGGTCGGCTTCCTTCGGCTCTCGTTACAGCTGGGCTTCGGGTAAGTAGATAGCCGATCTGCTCCAAACCACTGTGTGTTTGCTAAGGCAGCTTTCGGTATATTTATACCTGCAAGGTGTCGAGTTTGACGTAAGGTTGGACATAAGACGTCACTAAGAACTTGCAGTTCTTTCAGGACTCCAGGAGTTCTTGGACAACTCAAAACAGAAGCAGGGGGAATTCCCGGGCTGCTGGAGGCTTGGTTTGTTTAAAGTACACGTTGTACTTTCTAGGAGTCTATGGGAGTAGCCCTGCCATATTTGGACTGCATTGGCTATGAATGAATATGGATATGATTATTATGCCTTTATAAGGATATGATTTGTTATAACCACATGAGGGCATAAATCGGGGATATTTAAATAGGGTCCTAGATACGTTTACAACAGCTTCTGAGCTACTTCACAGTTAGCTCTGTAACAGGAATGGGCGGCAACTACTGACTGCAGGCAGAGCTTTCTGATGATCGTGCGCTGCTGAAAAGGAAATTATTTCTGAGAAATTGACACGCATACTGCTGCACTGCAGCACGTATCATCACTACTACTTACTTCAACTTGGCTCAGTCCGTGAGCCACAGGAATTCAGGTTTGCTGCCCGCCACCTGAATCCAGTGACAAAGTCCTAGCTGCTGCTACAATGATCCCTCGACTCCGTCTCCATAGCCCCTCAAATTCGCAGTGCACATCTGTGTCAATTGTGAATGATTTTAAAGTTAAACTTACTGAATCTGAGCAACGCTGCGGCTGCCCTGTGCAAGCTCTGCAGGTAGCGCTGCACCATGATTTGCGCAATCCAGCCAGCCTTCAACTAACTCCAATTCAAGTGAGCCCTACAGGACGTCGTCACGTAACGAGCCACAAGCCTGCGCAAGCAGCGCACGCACACCACGCACACAGCACTTGCTGCCAGCCACTCCAGTCTGCTTTAAACGTACTATGCAGCGAAGGCAATGCTAACTGCTTGACAGCCAGGAGCTATACCGAGTGACAATGCATTTCAGTGCGGTGAAGCGGAGCACCACACTGAAATGCGTTATTCTAATGCCTGAAGCGTGATACTTGGCAGGACTGATGTAAGGGTGAGGGTCTCCCTGTTTCTACCTTCTGGAAAGGCATCGAGCAAATAGACGGTTCCCTTCTGTAAATGGCTGACCTCACTGGAGACGAGCCTAGAAAATCAAACAGCAAAAAGAAAATAGCAGCAGTTTTTTTTCCCAGGTAGATAACCCAGTGTTCCGTCAATCGGTGCAGAAGAAAGAAGCTATTGCCTTTTGGAATATTTGTAGCCCTGTTGCACAGCAGCGTGTATTCTGTACATCGGATTCATGGCAGAAAATTGAAAAGAAAAAAAGCTATATCGATGGATCGATGGGAGGAGTGTAGCATGGACGGCATAATGACTTCCACCCCTGACCCCGCATTCCCACCATCAAAATTAAAATGTGACTTGCAGCCATCATGGCTGCCTACGCTCACGCCACTGCACTGTGCAGAGCAGAACCGTGCTGAATCAACTGGGATGAATCAGACAGGGCTGACTGTGGTCTGTGGAGAGATGTTCCCATAACAGGAATCATTTTCACAGACAGGAACAGACCGGGCTGTGGATAAATGTTCCCATTAATAATCATTTCCACAGGCAGAAACAGGCCAGGCTAAGGTCTGGTGGTAAAGTTGTGGCTGTGGTACACTCTGGGTATGTTAGATGTTGTTCTGACAGTGGTGTCTTCGGCAGCAACAGGTGTGTGCATGCCACAGATGTGTGTTTTGCGGTGATGTGGTCTCTGCTGCATCCCTCTGCTGTGTGGTGTCCATCACTGTCCGTGCTGCGCGTTATGCCTTATGTGCTTTGTATCACTATGTGCGTGCCCTGTACTGTGTGTTGTGTGACTGTTTTCTGTGTTATGTGTCATTGTGCTTTTGATGTGTGTTTCACTGTATCTGTGCTGTATGCTGCACTATCACTGTGTGTGTGTTTTATGTCATTGTGTAGGTATTGTGTGACACTGTGTCTTTGATGTGTGTCACTTTGGTTATGTGCTGTATGTACATCTGATTGACAGCATGTGTTTGACTTGTGCCTATTTGTGTCTATTTTTGGTGCTCTCTGAAAGAATGTCTATAGGTACATAAGACTGGGTGGGTAACCTGGTGCTCTGTAAGGTCATCATCTACTATGTACTTTGCTTTGAAACAATTGATACAATTGAATATGCAATGAGAAATGTGCTGTAAAATTCACCATTTAGGTCTGTAGTTTTCTAAACTTTTCTTGCAAATGGCGGTCCGTCTGGCTTGAAGCGCTCGCTCGCTACGCACCTGACAGGGGCTGGTCTGGCAGAACGAGTCTGAAGACTGGTAAGTGACGTAAAAAATGTCTGCATGCTCATGATTCCTATCTACCAGAACATTTTGTAGAAAATATAAGTATTCGCCTCCTCCCTCCCCACATTACTGGCAAATAAAGCTGAATTGTTGAACTTAAAGTGAATTGGGGTGCCCTGAGGATCTTTTGGACAGGGAACATCTGACTCCCTGATGGCGTCGAGAACAGGAGGTGCCTGCGCATCAGCAAAAGTGACCAGAACATGGATATTGTCTTCTATGTCCTTTCCAAAAATGGAGAGCACAGAATCAAACACATATTTTTGTGAATTTGTCATTTAAATAGGAGGCAGATCCATTTACTTCAACCAGTCCACAAAGAAAGCTGGCCTTCAATGATGCTGAAACAGCAAGAGAGGAGGCTTTTTTTTTCAGTGCTGTCAGATGTGATGATCTGGTATTCAGTCTTGGGCTGAGGCTTGGTGCCCACGTCCATCTGAAGTGTTTCATTGTTCCATAAAGTAATACCTATAGAATAAAAACCAACAGATTACAGGTTAGAATCTATTCCAGCATAGGCTGTCTCTAAGCCTAGCAAGGTACCATATAGATAAACACATTTAAGCAGGCATGTGAGATCCTATATTTAGTTTTATAAACTTTCCTACATATACATTTTAAGATATTATGAAGGCAAGTACATGTGGAGTTAGAATAGTAAATCTATTCTTCCCTCTGTATGCTTACCCCAACAGTATCGAGGTCTTGATATTTTGTAGTAGATCTGTGTGTAGGTATTTATTTCGATCCTCAATATTTTGAAATACAATCAAAGTCCTCACACCCACACAAGGATTTTTACATTAAAATAGTTTGTCCTTAACCTGCCGTAAACCGCATGGTATCCTTACCTCTAATCATTCTTGATTGAAAGAGAAAAACAATTATTTGGTGGCTGGAAATGTATTCACATTGTTATACTGAATGCATCAGCACACTTAACATATTCCATGAAACAGCCATTGTATGCAAGTGCTAAGGGGCAGACATCATCAAGTGATGCCTTATCAGTAAATTGCTCGTCAATAGAACAGCGATGAATGGATTTGGAGACAGACTCCACAATTCTGGCTTTGGTGATCTGCCCACTGCTACTATCATTCAAGGGTGAGTTGTCTGAAGAGTAGTAGTTCATGGTCTGACTGCTGCTTTACAATTGTGTTGCAAGTTTGCTGAGGTACATCTGTTGTTGTGGAGACACACCACATACAGCTCGCTTCCAAGCCCTTGGAGATCGTTTTCAGAAATGCACAAGTAGATTTCAAGTAGTCTTTCTCAGTCCTTCTCCTCTCCTTCTTGCAGCAAGGTACCCACCACAGGCCAGTCTCTCAGGTCAGAGACAGCAATCCTCCATGCAGCTTTCCCAGGTCCTTCTCTTCGGGCAGAAGTTCTTCTGAGCGTAAACGGGATCTAATTTCTTAGGAGCAGGGCTCCTCTTTTTATACACCATTTCTTTTGTTCTTGCAGGCCAGAGGGGCCTTTGCCTAATCCAGTCCAGTTCCTTAGCACTTTGTTTTGGGCGGCTCTGGCTTTTCTTTCAGTGAGCAGGGCCATCAGACGCTCCGCAGGAGGTAGAGCCAGCATTGTGGTGACAAGTACAGTCCAGGAGTACTTTGTTGACAGTCTTCCCCTCTCTCTTCAAAAGGTGCGGGGCAGAGACATCAGACGCTCCCCAGGGGGTGGAGCCAGTATTCAGGTGGCAGAGCACAGCCCTATTCAGAGTCAAGGGGCACTCCCCCCACCCATCCTGGTGTAATCCCTCTATTCACCACCTATCATCCCCAGCCCTGTCAATCACAGAAACCAGACAGCAGATACACATCCTAGCAGAGGCGGGCTGAAATGGTTAGGTAAGCAAATACTAACTTTTTAAAAGTAGTATTTGCAAACACAGGATAATAAAATAAACTTTACTAAAAGAAGTATTTTATTATTCTGAGTTCAGGCATACTAAACTTGAGTTTCTACCGTGCTCTCTGAGTCCGCTGGGATTATAGGGTGTAATAATTCCAGCAGCCCATTCTGGCCCATGAGAACAGGCAGCCTTACAATAGTGGAAAACGAAAATGGCTGTAATTCGCTATTAGGACATACCACACACATCAGGGCTTGTCCTACCTTATGCTTACAATGCACCCTGCCCATAGGCCTACCATAGGGGTGACTAATATGAAGTTAAGGGAAGGGTAAGGGACTGGCAAGTGGGTGCACTTGCCCAGTCAGCATGACAGTACCAGACTGCACGCAGGTTCTGCAATGGCAGACCTTAGACACATTTTATGAGGCTGCTTCTGTGGGTGGCACAACCAGTGCTGCAGGCCCACTAGCAGTATTTGCATTTACAAGCCATGGCACTCCTGGTGCACTTTACTGGGGTCTGACAGTAAACCAAATAAGCCAATCATGGAAACCAATCACATATACACTTTTCATAGGGAGAGCATATGAACTTTAGCTCTGGTCAGCAGTGGTAAAGTGCCCCGAGTCATTAAACCAACAAAAACAGGTCAGAGAGAATATTGGAGGAAGGCAAAAAGTTCAGGGATGACCCTGCAGAAAGTGCCAAGTCCAACACCTGTCATTGGTGAAGGTGCCACCCCAGTGTTGGATCCAGCAGTCCCCAGGCCTTCGTTGTTGCAGCCAGAAAGGTAGCCACACTTCAGCCCTTCTGACTCTACTGGAAGTGGTGCCTCTGAGGGGCCTGCCTTAGTGTTTAGGGGTCCAATGCTCGTTTGTGGCCTGTTTATATTCACGTCTTTGAGGTCAACTAATAGATTCGACATTGTCACCGGAAGGGTTGACAGCTTGTCTAAGACAGGGGAGTACCCGCCCCCCTGCCCTATTCCCTGCATGTCAGCTTGTGCTCTCTTTTACAATTTTCGGTTCGCAATTTTCTCATCAATGCCTCACACATAAATTGCTAGAGTGTTCAGGAGGCTAATTTGTATGTCAACTTTGTTTGCTCGAAAACTGAGTACTTCTTGTGAGCCGAGCAGAATCCTTATCATGGTTGACCATAAGGCCCCTTGTGAGTTCTTGCTTCCTTTTGGGTTTGGGCAGGAGTTTGTTTGTCCTCTTTGTCAGTACCAACTTAATTGTTGACTGTTTCCTGAGGGCTCAGCACAGTCGGTGAGGGGATAGTCACAGCCACAGCATGACCAGGTGGAGTTGAACAGTTGTTATGGGATCCCATTCCCAGTCCTGAGCTTTTGACATTTCCTTTCTTCCTCTATGGCCATACCTTACCTTAGCTCACACACCACCCGCCACACCAGAGCTCAGCAATCTCTGCCAGCCTAGTTTCCTTCTTCCTTGGAGCTTCTCTAGACCTTGGCTTGCATCGCTCTCCATGTGGGATTTTCCACCTTCTCCACTTGCAGCCTGTTGTCTTGCAGGCTCAGTATCTCCAATGGGTACTATGCTTACATTCAAGGCAGACACAGGCCTGCGAGCTATGCGGGAGGTCCTGGTAGTTCTGGCACTAAGCTCCCCTTCCTGGGAACTGGCTGCAGCACAGTATCTGTCTCTGTCTGACATTGCGCCTCTGTGCTGCAAGGAGCAAGAAGCACCCCACCAGCTGGCATGGTGGTTAATGTTCAGTGGTAACGCAGTGGGACAAAAGCACCAGAATGGTAAGTGCTGTTGGGGTGAAGCACTGTTATTTCGCAGGTATACTGATCACTGGCATTAGCAACCATCAAATACTGTGGAAACTCATGTGCTCCCCCAGTGATGTGGAAGTCAAGAGCTGCGAGGGGCATGTGTCAGCGGCCCGCAGTCTGGGGGCCACAGCTCCAGAGGCCTTTGTGGACTGGGAGCCCCGGGTTGACCACTTGTGAGCCGCATATGTCTCTTGTGCTGCCACTTGCTTCTCGTGGCACCGTTCTCCTTAGCCTCACCTCAGCTGCTGTAAACAACTTAAGCTTCACACTCAAACTGCGCCCTCCAAGGTCCTGCCTCTGGTTCCTGCATCCTGTGTTAGACTCTGCACTGCTAACCATGCGCTCTTGATTCTGTTGTGTAATGTCAGTGGTGCAATATATATAATCAATGACTGATTCTGGGGCGACGGAGAGCGAGGCCTCCTCTTGCTCATGGCTGCCGTCCGGCGCTGGTGCTCGAATCTAAGACAACGCTGTGAGTACCTCAGAAAGAAAGCAGACGGCCTACTCACCGGGTCCCAGGTCTAGCGGCAGCCAAAGTGCTGACCTCAGGAACTGCTACGCGGGGTACAGGAATACCCGGTTGCCTCACCTTAAGATGGTGGCCCCTGGGGACAGCAACAGGAATACCCGGTTGCCTGTCCTTAAGATGTTGGCCCCGGGGACAGCAACGAAGAGCCACAGATGACACACTTCATTTTTTCTACATGGCGGAAATGGAATTGAGACTGCTGGGCCTGATTATATAGTGCAGCACAGGACAACGAATTGAGAGACAATGAGAAGCGTCCCTACCTATTGCGAGGACCAAGCAAGGTATTTTGTGTCAAAGCTGCTTGGGAGAATGGTAGCCATGATCATGCTCCACTGTTAGATTGCTACTATATCGTTCTGGAGACACTGCTGTACTGCAACTTAGTGTTAGAGTTGGTCCACTGAACACCAATGGACTTCAGCACTAAGGCAGACAGTACCAAAATGGCCGACGAACAGAAGCTGGACCAGTAGCTCCCACTGCCGGGATCATTAACATTTTTATATCCCGCTGTTACCCTGCCATCCACCTACTTTTAACCAACAGTGCCTCAAGACTTGTCCTCATTCTTGTTGAGGCTAATTTATCCGTAAGAGTAGAGTAAGAGGGATTTAGGAGGTGTCCCAGGACATAAACCAAACTTCGACCTAACCGTAAACCTATCCCCCATCATGATTACCCGTCAGCACTTTGACCTTGTTGATCTTTCCTCCGACAGCGGAGACCTAGCCTTCTTGCTGAGGCCTGGTGGAGCTACTAGATAGCTAAAGAGGTGATGGGTTGTGGACTTCCCCTTGAGCCGTCACCTACCCAGCTGGTCCTTGGTCAAACCTTCCTTCATCTCTCTGTCGTTCCTCCTGCCTTCCCCTTCACCCTACCACCCATTCATCCTGTCTTCTACGATTTTTAAATATTGTTCTGTGGGCTGTTGACTTCCCCCTCAGCCTTCACCTACCCAGTCAGACCTTGGGCAGATTTTTCCCTCCGTCTCTCTGTCGTATCTCCCCCCAACCCCGTTACCCTACCCCTTACCCTCTAGGCTCCTTTGACATCTTCCTCAAAGATATTTATATGTTTCCAATAGCTGATGTTATTTTGGAACAATGTGGAATTCATGCAAAGCTTTCTGATACCTTCGGGTCTAATCTGTTTTTGATACCTGAACGCTGAGACCTGAGCAACATGGTTGATGCCCGCTGAAGCTGCTAGACAGCTAAAAAGGAGATTGGCCCTGGTATCCCCCTCGACCATCACCTACCCAGCCGGACTTTGGACTCAGTTCCTCCTCATTTCCCAGATTTTGGCTCCTTCCTCCTCTCCCTCCCACGAACTCTCACAACATTGATTTTATACTGTACTTTGCTATGCTCTTGTAACTGATGCAACTTGTAACGTAACTCTGTCTTTAATTTACTGTACATTGACCTTATGTTAATCGCTATGATTCCTTAACTCTTGAGTCTAACATATTTCTCTTTTTGCCGTCTGCCTTTACTCCCTCCTCCCTCAGGTTCCCTCCCCCACCTATCCTTTTACTCATACTCCTGTCCCCCTTTCCCTTTCTGCCTCTTTATGATTCATCATTCACTTTTAATTTACGTGTAAAATGTTTAAGATTATTATTCTTTTAACTCGCTGTTGTTCCTTATGTAAAGCTCTCTGATACCTACGGGTCTAGCCAGCACTATATAAAACTCAATAAATACAAAAAAAAACTAAATAAATTGCTTTGATTTTATTTTTAAACATAGCTGACAAGTGTCTCAAGGTCATGTATAAAAACGCCAGGCCAATTCTGTCATTTTAGTCAGCAGCACGTTGAATGCTATTATTATGAGCCCTTAATGAAAATGTAAAAAGGAAAACTACATGGCCCGCAATGCTGTGGTCTGAAAAGCCAAGAATGGCTGATAGTATCATGTGTCATAGTGCTACTTGGCAGGTTTCTGAAATGCAAAAAGGAATATTACATCCTGACTGACTTTTTTCTTGCAGGGCATCAACAGCCAAGTAGATGAGAGGACAGAGTTAGCCTTTCAAAGGCAAATATAAGCTACTAACTGCAAATGGGTTATCATTAACACTCATTGGAAATGAACATGCTGACAAAGGATGCTATTTAACAGATCAGTGCAGCAGTAGAAGTAGCTGGACACATTTGGAAAGAAAAAACAGTATGCTGGACCGTTCTTCCGGAGGTTAATTTCACGTGATTTAGATGGGGCATCTGCATCTCCACAATAATTGATGTAATCTGCCTTGAACAGGAGCGCCACTTGCTGCACATGTGGCATGACTATGTTTGCGCTGATGACACACCAGTGTTATACCCTCAGCAGGGGTCACAGGTCACCATGGACGAGGGTGAGGCTGGTGGTCATTGGGACGCCTCTGTTCTTCCTGTCCGAGCACTGTCATTGTGCATACGGCTCAGCCCATGCAGCCTACAAGTTCAGTAGTGAAATCAGCACCAATTTAAAATGATGATTTTAGTGTTGTACTGCTCTGCTGTGCTGTCAATCATTAAGTGCCTGTGTGCCAGCTTGCTTCCTATCGATTCAACACCAACCGACCAGTCATCGCATTCACCAGGTGCTGCACAGACATGCACTTGGGCTCAGCCTTGATTTGCTGAGTGAATGTTATAATGGATGGAGACACTCGTTAGGGACGATGAAAAGTGTCAACGACGGTAAGTCACTTGTGCCTTCTGGGAAGGCTGAGGCAGCACACATTGGTGTCACATGTTATAGTGCTTGAGGACTGTCAGCAGGAATACCTGTACTTTACTTGTTCCTGCACTGGCCCAGCCTATGTAAGTGACACCAGCAGTCATCACATGACCACCATGAATGGATGACTCTGGGTAGCGCAGTTCCAGCTCTATAAACCAGGCTGACAGCAAGGAATTGTACATGGAGAAAGCAGGTTCCACACTTTTTGGCCAATCAAGCAAAGTACTGAATTACTGAGTCTGAGCCCCACTGCAAGTAAGACAAATAAGACATATATCATTTTATTTAGGTATGGAAACAAAACTAAAAGCCAGATGTGTTTATGCATTTAATAGTTTTACAAAGCTCTTAGGTGTTGCCCTATGACTACTTTACAACACTATGGAAGTAAAGAACGTGAATGAATGATATGGTGATGAAAAGGAATTGGACCACCTGGTTATGGTATACATTAGGAGACACGTAAATAGTCATCCTAGAAAAAGGTCTTGAAGGACATTTTTGTCTGGTTTTTATAGTGACTTTTATAGTGACTACGTTTTAAAGGGTGAACATTGAATGCATCTTTGAAAAGGCAGGTTCTAAGGTGGTTTCTGAACTGAAGGCTCTTTGCCAGGTTTCTCATAAAAAGGGTCCAGGTTGTTCCTAAAGTGAGCCCACACGCACATCTAGCACCTTCCTCATTTGTCAGTGATCTGGGCTTTTGAGCTGTGCAGCACTGTCCGATCATGAGGTTTTCATAGGTTGGTAAGGTGAGGCCAGATGCTTGATGGTATGATAAAGAGTGATTACTTTCATGTGAGTGCGGATGAGTGACTGCATGGATGAAAGCATAGAGGTACTTTCTTTAGTAAGCCTGACTAATTGACTTGGACAATGCCTTCTCATAGTGCAGACACCACGATAAAAGGTTTGGGAAACATCCTTTACAACAAAACTTTTACAAAGCAGTGCTTTTACAACGCAGGTTTTACAACGAAAACCATTACAATGCATTGTGCTGGGGGGCGCTCTAGGATAAGGAATAGATTTCATTTACTATCCAACACCTTCCCTAGTGTCCACGGGGACTGGAGTTGGAATAGTAAATTAAACTATTCACTATCCAGCACCCCAAAGCGCTATGCGTTGTAAAGGTTTGCGTTGTAAAAACTGCGTTGTAACAGCATGCGTGGTAAAAGCATGTGTTGTAACGTCATACTTCCCAAGGTTTAGTAGTTCCAACTTGATTCTAATTCATTTTTGTTTATTATACACAAGTTTCTTTTGCAGGTGCATTAGCCCAAAATATCGGATTGCAACAGGTAGCACTACCTTTGAATATCTAGTTTCACATAAAGCACCCAACTCCTTGGCTCTGCACATGCCCAAGGAAGTCCAGGTTCACACCAGCTCCCACCATTCTGAAATATGAGAAAGCTTTGTGCAGCATGAAAGGGTTTTCTCATTAATTCCTCTTGCATTTTGTAAATAGCTGGGCTTTGTTGCCATGTGGCCCTCTTCTATGGCCCACATGTGGAGGGGCACTTAAAGTGTAAGTGAAAAAGTTTGGGATGAATTTACCCTGGGATATATTGGCGCTTTGCCTGTTAAGGTCAGTATTATGATTGCAAAATATTCTTAGTTAATGGGTGCTTAGGAGCGAGGCAGTCATCCAATACCCCAGCATACAGATCAGATTTACAACAAAAGAAGCCTAGCACACCACAGTACATATCTCAACAGATTAGTTTGTCATTCAGAATCAACATGGATGTTTGACAAAGATGTTCTTTTTAATGTTATTCAATCAATCAATCAATCAATCAAGACATTTATAGAGCGCACTACTCACCCGTAGGGTCTCAAGGCGCTAGGAGGGGGGGGTGCCGCTACTGCTCGAACAGCCAGGTCTTGAGCTTCTTCCTGAAGGAGAGGTGGTCTTGGGTCAGGCGCAGGTCGGTCGGGAGGGAGTTCCAGGTCTTGGCGGCCAGGTAGGAGAAGGACCTTCCTCCTGTTGTCGCTCTTCGGATGCGGGGGACGGCGGCGAGGGCGTGGCTGGTTGATCTGAGGTGGCGCTTGGGAGCGTAGAAGTTGATTCGGTTGTTGAGGTAGCTCGGGCCTTGGTCGTGTAGGGCTTTGTGTGCGTGGGTGAGGAGACGGAAGGTGATTCTTTTGTTGACGGGGAGCCAGTGCAGGTCTCTCAGATGTCCGGAGATGTGGCTGTTTCGTGGGATGTCGAGGATGAGTCTGGCTGAGGCGTTCTGGATCCGCTGGAGTCTCTTCTGGAGCTTGGCGGTGGTTCCGGCGTAGAGGGCGTTGCCGTAGTCCAGTCGGCTGGTGACGAGGGCCTGGGTGACAGTCTTCCTGGTCTCGGTGGGGATCCACCAGAAGATCTTCCGTAGCATGCGCAGGATGTTGAAGCATGACGAGGAGACGGCGTTGACTTGTCTGGTCATGGAGAGGGAGGAGTCCAGGATGAAGCCCAGGTTGCGTGCGTGGTCCGTCGGTTTGGGTGCGGTGCCCAGGGCGGGGGGCCACCAGGAGTCGTCCCAGGCGGAGGGCGAGGAGCCCAGGATGAGGACCTCCGTCTTGTCTGAGTTCAGTTTCAGGCGGCTGGTCGTCATCCACTCGGCTACATCTCTCATCCCTTCGTGCAGGTTGGCTCTGGCGGCGGCGGGGTCGTTGGTCAGGGAGAGGATCAGCTGGGTGAGATGTTCCAACTCCTGTTGACACCTGTTTCGTCGTTTAAGATGATAAACCACGACTTCCTCAGGGCTGGAAAAACATATACAAATGATATAGTGTAAGCCCTTGATATAGTGGGCGTATCTCACAATATATTCCAACATTTCACATGATTATGCTTATGGCTTGTGTGGTGCCTCTCAGTGCAGGTGGCATACTATTACTCTAAAAGATGGGGAAAATTGTGCAACAAATCCCAACAGATCAAATCAGCTCGGCAATGTGCATCCGAGAATAGTATAATCAATGATGGCCGTGTATAGTGAAGCAAACTTGGTTGGCTATTTTCACCATGTGTGTCTAACTGTCGTGGGGACAGGGGGTGTGGTCTACTAATGCATCGAAAAATTGTAATCGTAGAAGAGATTTGTGACAGAAGTGCAGCGCGCCTAACGTATAAAAACTGAGGCATACCTCAGGCCTACCTTGTTGGTCATAAGCAAAATCTTTTGCGCCTAAATCATATAAACTGAACAGACAATAAGTCCTCCAAACAGATCGTTATATCTTAATGCCATCTAAATATCATGAGAGGTCAAAAATGTACCTTCTGGCTGGTTATAATTCCGTCCCAGCCTAATTCACGCTGGGTAAATCAAAAGCGAGTTCGTCGTATTTGAATTCAGTATCTGTAACCAAATATAATGGATGCAATCAGGAAACGTACTCCATAAGTTATACTCGATTTACTAATTTCTCTGTTACAAATTATCGTATCGTTATACTAAAACAATTCGACATCTCTCAACCTGCCTTGGACCCTGATCTGGGTCACACAGCCCAAAACCTCTGTCATTCCAATTAAAGCTATGCTACAATAATCACTCACGTGTGTATATCCGTGAATTATAAAGCTTCCAACACGTTTGTCTGTAAATCCGTATCGCTACATGTAAAAAACGAGAGACAAAACGGGGATGCCGTTAGCCAAGAATGTTAACCGGCTGCAATAAGCAACATCAACCGATCAGTTATGAGAAGGTGTCGTCCCTGTATTCGGCTACCTCCAAGCAGCGTCCACCCTTATCCGGCGTCTCCGTGTTGTGAAAGCGAGTCCGCACCTCAAATGCGGAAGTGGTCTCAAGTATCCCGCGACCCGGTAGGACGCAAATAAACTAGACCGCCTACCCGATGGTCACGTGTCTTGTAGAGGGACGCCATATAAGGTGTCCATCTAAAGTATATTTCGCCTCATCCACGGGATTTATCTCTGTCCGGTACATTTGCAAAGACAAATATATCACAAATCTTTATAACTATAATTATTCGACTTTCTCTGCCGCTTCGCAAAGTCCCTGTTTAAAATTCGTATCCACGGTAACATTACCCACAATATAATCTGCATGTGCTAACCGGGGTCTCACGATCCGTCATTACTCCATGCCCCAGCATGATCATAGAAAATCTAAGGTATGATTAACTCCCAATCTGCAAAACTGCTGTCATATTCTAGTGGATTTCCAAAGTGTCCCCGTGTATCGTGATGTTCTGAAGTGGAGAGTAATTTAAAAAGGGTGCTACAGGATGCTCATTAATAGTGAGACCATCATTGATCAGTCGGAACCAACATCTATCAGGAGGAATTTTAGGAAAGTATTTTAAGGTGGGAATCAAAAATTATAGACAGATGAAAAATCTAAATTAATTGCTCCAGTACAACATACAAAGCCCTTATTTACAACTTCCAATATATGTCAACAGATGTAAGTAACCCGTCACAGTATTACATTGTTCATAAGCGTCTGAGTCAGTGGTCACACAATGTAATGATCAGGCATTATACTGTTCTTAAACTTAGTAATCATTGTTATAATCCCCCCAATACATAGACATAGTACATATTCAGCAGACTTAAAATCTCATATTCATACTATAGTCATTCATTCATTCAATCCCCCAGGAAGTAGTGTAATTCGTGGTCAGAGTTCATGCCGTGTTCTACTGCCTGAAGCTTCAAAATGCAGAGAGCCTCTCTCCGTCTGAGTTGTAACTCATGATTGCCACCTCTCCGGTCTGGATTCACCTGTTCTATGCCACAGAATGCAATTGTTTTGTTTCCCGTTTGTGCTCGGCAATCATTGACATGTGATGCAGTTGCATACCATGTATCATTATATTTAATGGCCATCAAATGTTCATATATTCGTTCTTTCAGTGACCTGATCGTGCTGCCTATATAAAAGCTTCCACATATGCATTTTATCATACAGCACCCACATTTGTGAAATCTCACACATCTCTGTTCCAACCAGTTCGGTTGTCTCATGCCTTGTTTTGTGTAACTCGGACTGATCAATTTTTTAATGTTTTTGCCACGTCTGTATGTAATTAGGGGCTGTTTAGCAATATAATTATTCAGTGTTTTGTCACTGGTAAGTATATTCCAATGGGTTTGCATACTCTTCCTAAGTGTGATAGCTGCTTCATTGTAATTAGTTACTAGTCTCACATGGGACTGAGCCTTAGGATAACATGCTTTATCTTTAAGGGTATCACTTCTTGCCATACTCTCTACCTTGCGTTCTGCTTTTCTGCTTATCTCAGGTTTATAACCGCTGGTTATAAATCTCTGCCTTATGTTGTCTTTGCAGACAATGAAATCCTCGTCTTTGCTGCAATTTTTCCTTGCCCTTGTCAATTCACCATAAGGTATGGAGTTGATCTGGTGCCTAGGGTGCGAGCTGGAAGCATGCAGTAACGCGTTGCATGAGGTTGGTTTGCGGTAAAGGTTACTCTGTATCCTATTGTCCTCAATAAAGAGGTTCAGGTCCAAAAATTCTATGTGTGTGGTACTCAAATTGTGTGTGAAATGTATGCCCATATCATTATTATTCAATCGTTCACAAAATTGGGTAAGGTCTGCCATACTTCCAGACCAAATCAGTATACAGTCATCTATATAACGACCCCAAAATATAATGGATTTATTCCAAGGTGTACCCCTAGGGCCCCAGATCCACTCCTCCTCAAACCATCCCATAAAGAGATTAGCTTACAAAGGAGAAAATCCGGAGCCCATGGCCACACCCTGTTTCTGCCTGTACCACTTTGCATCAAAGAGAAACACATTATTTTCTAGAATAAGTTCAATCATTCTGATTATCATTTCAGCATGCGCCCAGTGACTCGCCGGTCTTTTACTCAAGAACTTCATCACAGCTTTGATACCCAGCTCAGTCCTAATGTTGGTGTAAAGGGAGGTCACATCCAAAGTGGCCAATATCATGCCCTCCTCCCATGACACATCAGATAAGATACTCAAAATATGTTTCGTGTCTCTGATGTATGCCGGTAAATTTTGAACCATCGGTTGTAGGAATGTGTCCACATATTGTGACAATTTCTCTGTTGGCCCCCAAATGCTTGAGATTATAGGTCTACCTGGTGGTTTCTCTAGGTTCTTATGAATTTTGGGTAAGGTGTATATGCAAGGGAATCTCGGTTTATCAATTTTGAGATAGAAGTATTCATCTTGGTTTATTAGGCCACTATTCAACCATTTTCTCAGGTGTGTGTTGATTAGAGTGGTGAGTGGTTCCATTGGGTTGTCTGATAACTTATCATAGTATGTCGTATCCTCAAGTTGTGACAGTATTTCCATATTATTGTCCTTAGTGTTCATGACTACAATATTCCCCCCTTTGTCCGTCTCCCTTATGATAATATTGTCAAGTGTACTTAAATCTTTCAAGGCCCTTCGTTCATTCCTAGATAGATTATCCAAAAGTCTCTGGTGATGTTTGTTCTCATGTCTAAGGTGTTTATACATATCCTCGGTCACCAATTTATGGAATACATCTACATTATTGCCACTAGGTAATATTGGAGTCCATCTGGATTTGTTCCTTAAACCACTGGAAATACTAGTGTCTATAGCTATATCATGTTCCCACAATAATTCATCAATAGAGATATGGTCACGATCATCATCTGCAATAGATAACAATAGTTCTGCATCTCTAATGTCTTGAATAGTTATAACATCATGAGACAAGTCACCGATGGTAGTGGTCATGCTTTTATTCGGTTTGGGGTTGTATTAAAAAACGTCTTTAGTTTTAAATTCCTCGTAAATTTGAACAAATCAATCATAGTATTGTACATATCACCCTTCTCCCTGGGACAAAAACCCATTCATTTTTCTAGTACCAAGATCATGTCCGTGGTCAAAATCTGGTCACTTAAATTGATAACCTCTACTCCCTTGATCTGATTTAGTTCTGACTCGGTTTCTTCCAGGATCTTAACCTCATCCCTTTTTTATCCTTCTCCTTTACCCTTTCCTCTCTTTCCTCTCCTTGTTTTCTTACAGTATTTTCCTTTGGTCTTGGCTGCTCCCTGTTCCCCCGTTTTATCCTTTTCACCTCTCTTAAAAAACCAATATCATGGTTACTGCCACTAGAGGCTCCTTCCGTCTCACTCTCACTTGGTATGGTTTCCACAGATGTCGAGCTAGAGCTCACAGATTACATATTCGTGGCCGCTAGTTTATCATTCTTGTTGTCCCTCTCTACCAAATGGTTATATTTTTTCGCAAATGTGAAGATACGGCCTTGTGAATAATCAATCTCATCTCTTTTGAGCTTGCGGGCTTTCCTTTGCTTAATATCTTCCTGGTGTTTATTGAGAACTTCCTTGAGTATCTCGTAGTTCTTATCCATTGCCTCCTTAAGGTCTAGCTTCTTATCTCCAGCTCTATCTGTGCTATATCAGTCTGTAATTTCTTGACTTTTCTATCTGCATTTTCTATTAGAATTGACATTAAGTTGTTTGAGTTAGAGGTCAATTCCTTTTCCCATGATAATAGTAGATCCTCATCAAGATCATCGTAAGTAGGTAGTATTTGAGAGCGAAGCCCCCTAGGTATTCTCTTTAGCCTTATATATTGTTCCAAAGTAGCTCCATCCTACCATTTAGAGTTTTCAGCCATTCTTAATTTTTCCAATCTCTGGAAATTCTCCCACAATCCCTCTTTATTCTTATTAGTGTTACCACTAGCTAAGGAGGTTGTCACTGTCTCCCCTCTCGCTAGACTCTCAAATAGCTCTGCTGCTTCCTTCCCTCGGTCCATCGTTAGGTATTAGTAGGGAGTTTATATGACCGTGCTAGCTGCCACCCAGGTGCGACTAAATTTAAGTGAAAAGATTTGGGATGAATTTATCCTAGGATATATTGGCCTTTGCCTGTTACGTTCAGTATTATGAATGCAAAATATTCCTAGTTAGTGGGTGCTTAGGAGCGAGGGAGTCATCTAATACCCCCTTAAAGTGTGACATGAGCAGGGCTTTCCCACAGAAACTTAAGACAGAGAGTGAAAATCGGAACAAACGAGTTTATCTTTGCAAGAGACAAGAAAGGCCCTTATTACAAGTTCATGGCTAAATCCCAATCAATTCACAAGAAACTCTGTGAGCACAACACCTAGAGCCACTAACATACTTGATAAAAACAGGAAGCTATCTGTTCCAACTCTTTTCATACTAATCATCTAAATCATTTCCATATAATACATTTAATATGCATCTCATTTGGTTTTGTGCGGAACAGCTCATTTTCAGGAGAGCAGGAACCTGCATGTCTCCACCCATTTCAAAACTTTAAATGAGACTCATACTGTTTTGACTGTTGTATTTGCTCTTATTTACCAGAACATGACAGTTCAGTATGCAATTTAGTATCTTATATCTTAACTTTGAAAGATCATTGCAGCAATCAAGTCTGTACATGAGGCATACATGCAACCACACACGCACTCACATTGCATGCCCACACAAATGAAAACATGAGCACAGCAAACTGCCGTGGAAGATAAGGGCACACACACATAAACTCGAACAAACAAAACAAAAGCATACAGGTGCCCAAACACATGCACATCCACATAATGCATTCCCTCACAAATGCAACCACAAACAGGCACACATGCAAACACACAGAAATGTGCCATGAAAAACAAAGGTACACGCACTGAAGCTTACAGAAACAAGCAAAGGCAGGTATTTGCTGCCCTGCCAAGTGCCACGCAGTACGCATGATCCTAAGGCATTTAAAGGCAAGCGCTAGCATCACCGCATTAAAAATAATCATAACGCATTATAGCGCTTCCTCAGTGTCAAGCAGGAGCACTGCAATATATTAATTCACAGTGTCTGTCTGAGCAAAGTTGGCAGCCCTTGTATGCGGTGCTCGCAGCTTGGGGGAAGACTCAACTGCGCTCCGCTCTGGATACATTTTACTTGGTCCCAGCATTCTGATTCACGTGACCCAACTTCATGAGAGTGACTGTAAGGATCTGTCCAATGATTGTGCAGCCGAAAGGCGGGCTGCAGGGGGCAAGCTGGCAGAACTGGCCTGAGGAGTTCGAGGTGCTCACTGTTATTTGCGCAGCCCTCTTTCCTTCAGGTCGGATGACTGTTCTGACTGCGAGCAGTGACGCAGCACCAGCTGAGCCCGCACAACAAATAACTGTGCAGCAGGGACTGTGGCTCAGTGTGGCCCTTGAGGTAATCAGTGTCAGGGACAGTTCGGTTTACATTTCACGTTTAACTAAATATTGTATTACCTTGAATGCGGACAGCAGCTTTCACCATTCCACACATGACCTGGGCTCCAGTCTGGCACTTAAATTGACATTACCTTTACACAAAATGAGTATTACCGCCCATTCCCCAAAGCTTTAATAAATGACACTAAATTATAGAAAAGAGTAATGACAAACTCAAGCAAGCATCAGTCGAGGGAAGGTGAGGCGCGAGAGTGTAAATATGGGAACGAGGCAAGTGATCCTTAGTTCCTACACTGTTTATTATTTTATTTACCCCAACAAACACGACTGAAGGAACTATGAATTATGTCACTATTACACGTAAGGTTGGCATTTAACCAACGGGAAGGTTCTTGTTTAGGTTATTGAGGGCTGTATTGTGATAACTTTACACCAGTGCAAAAACAACACAGTTTAGGAGAGTAGGATCTGCCTACTATGGTTACCCCCACTTTTTACTGTTGTTTCACTGTTTTTTTACTTCAGTCTGGCTGGGGCCCTGATAACCAGGACCCCAGCCTAGCTGCTTCCTCTCTAAAATGATTAAATGTACATTAGGTACACTCCAGAATGGTTACAGGGTTATCCTTGTAAGTCCCCAGTATATGGTACCTTGGATACCAAGGGCATAGGTACCCCAGATGCCACCAGGGGCTGATGCATTTGTTATGCCACCCCTGGGAAGCCTTCCAAAATGGCACCACAGGTCTGCTACTATAGCCTGGGTAAGGTGGTGCATGCATCTCTTACTAAGATATAGGTTACCTATATCTACCTTTAATCACTGACACATATAAACCTACAAGTCACTCCTATCGCAGGCCTTATCATTCCTGAAGGCAGAGTGCTTGGTTTTGTGTGAGAGGGTGCCCATGCATGAGCAGGACCCCTCTGCAGCTTTCGGCATCTATTCTCTGAGGCTGTTCTGTGATGCAGCCAGACCATATACTCTTAAGTGCATTATAACCTCGCGGTTAATGCTAACTTTGGAATGGCTGCATGGAAACATGTCGTGTTTGGTGTCAAACACTTTGGAATTCCCTTGGGGTCAAGGGGCAACTCCCCTGTTCAAACAGGCACCAAAGAAGCATCTTGCCTTTCTGCATTTCCAAGGCTCCCACTGGAACCCGATGGATTTGGGACTCAGGACACGGATTTCCAGACTTCTCCAGGCCGACACAAGATCCCAGCAAAGCTGAGACCCGCTGCCCTCACCAGTGACGTGGGACCGGAACTCTTGGACACGTCATATTTGCAAGTGCATCGACTTCCCGAGCTTCCAGAAGCTGCGCATTGGGCTGCTTGTAGTCCATGCCCCGTGCACCATTTGCACCAAAGATTGTGGGCCTACACTCCACGACTGTTCCTCGAGCCTGCTTCTAGCATTTCCGCTCGAGGGCCCTTCGCAATCCCTGGTCTGTCGACTGGTGGGTCCCCACGAATGTAACTCTCCTGTTTCCTTGGCTTCCCTGGTTGCACCAGACATGCCCTGACTTCCCTTCAAAGGGTGAGTCCCTCAGACCTTGCTGGTCTTCACCAAAGCCAATCTTTTCTTTCTGCATGGGTTGCTGTTGCCAAGGCTGTTGGGTCTGATCCAGAAACCGACACCGGAGCACTCGACATCCTTAGTGGGACAGCTCGAATCCAGTTACTGGTCATCCTCGACACCTCCTGGTCCTCGTGGCTGAACAGTCAAGCTACACCTTCTTCACCTGAAATCACCAGACATTGGTGGGCATCTGTTTATCGCCTTCCTGGTCACTGGCTAGTGACCCAAACGATGTCCACTCTGCTTTCAGGTTCTTCAGATCTCCGATCCACCATTGGATCCACCCGGACACTTTCCACTTGGTCGCCTGCAGCATTCTTCAGCAGCTTGCCATTGAAATCGACGATGAAACCCGACACGAAAAGTCACCTATGCACCCGGCTTCCCTGGGTGAGGTAACTCGAGTACTCCGGTGCTCCCGTGGGTGTTGACTCTAGAACCTCCTAGTTCTAAAGGGGTTTGCTCCAAGTCCTCTTCTAAGTGTCCTTAATCTGTAATTTTCCAATTGCGACTTTCCGTCCTAGAATTTATTGGTGATTCGCGGCTGTGTTTAGACACTGCGCACGTCCCCCGTGGGTCCACTGTGTCACTACCTTGGGTGGTTCATGGTGGCCCCAGTGGTTCTAAAGGCGCTAGACCTTGTATCTATATCAGTCATGGTTCTTATACCACCTTCTAAATATATGGTTTGGTACGCCCCTAGGGCTCAACGTATTTTGTGCTAATTTACTGTGTACAAAATGAGTTTACTGAATGTACTTTTACCTCTACCCTCATAAACAGTCTAGGTTGATGTGTTTAGAATAAATACATATATTTTATATGTATACCTGGTGTGGTCCTCCTTTCATTTGGTCATTCATGAGATTATAGACTGGTAAACAAGCTGCTTTACATTCCTTCACGACTTAGCCTGAAGGCTGCTCTCCACAGCTACCGTTAGGATGGATTTCTATATAGGTTGTCTTTAAACCTACCATCAATAAGGGTTGTTTGGACTGGTGCAAGGTGCCCACTAGAATAGTGGACAGCATATGCAAATTAGGACCCCCAAACACCCCAGGTGTGCTGTAACAAGGAGCTTCAACAGCAAACTTACTGTGCTATAGAAAGCGTGCCTGTGTCTGACTGTGTCAGGAACTTAAATAGATGGTGAACTGGAGCGCAGCGAAGCCTGATGAAACAATAATCAACAGCACTTCCAAGTTGTCTATTGCAGCTTATCGTCGTTGTTTTATTCAAGGCGTGCTTCCCTTGTGATTACTGCATGCAGGGTAGTTGGCCTCCTAGGAGGCGGGCGCAAGGTTTTATTTTCTTAGCTTGCCCGTCTCTGGCAGATTTCCGTTGGACAAGTCGATTATGAGGTAGGAGGCGGGTTTTAGTTTTCATTTTGGAGTCGACACCTGTATCGCGTCCCACCCACACTCTCAACATTCACCTATCCAGACCTTCGCATTTTGGCTCAGGGGGGTACACTTAACTGCCCCTCGCAGGTTTATAAACATTATGATTCATCTGCTCATTTGTTGGAGGCTCTGGGGGCGCACTACAAGTCATGCTGACGGTCATGCTGGGGTCTAGTTCCTTAAATTCGTGCCTTCGAGCATGTAAGAAAATTATTTAGCGTATTCGACCATCATTCATTCGTATTCTGTCCCGCCTGGTTATGACCCTGAGCATTTGAAATCGCAGTACATATATTACGAAACATCAGAGGCCTCCTGGAAAAATTGAGGTGTATTCTGTGCATAAGCAGGAGTCATCTTAATACAACAGCAAATGATGAATAATTATGCATGGGGCATTGTTTCATTTTTCTTTTTCGTTTTGTTTTCAAAGAAAGGGTGCATTTAAACATTTGTGTCTGACGCACTACCAAAGTCTTTTCATCGTTTATATTTTGAATTGAGATTGTGAGGGTTCTGCACCATCAGGTTTAAGGTCATCATTTATTGATAATTTAGGCAGCAGTCACTGTATTTTGGGCATTCTACAATTGTGATTATCACTTTTCCTTTGCATTGTGCTTGGTCTCATTTTCATGTAGTAAACATGGTGAATGGGCATAGTATAACTGAAGAGAGTCACGTATTTCATAAATTCCTTGGCTCAGCCTGCAGTCACATGTTTCTGGATTAACTCCACCACATATTTAAAATGATTGGGGCAGATTTATGTTAACTGGCGCATCCCCAGGGATGCGTCAGTTAATGTGCGCCACAGTGCGCCACAGCTCCGCCACCCATGGTGCGCCGCATTTACAATGCGGCGCACCATGGGGCAAAAACGGCACAGATGCGTGACGCATCTGTGCCGTAAAGGCGGCGCATTGCTGGAGTTGCGTCGCAAGCGCGACGCAGCTCCAGCAAGGCTCGGGGGTGCCCTATCTGACCAATGCTGCATCAAGACCTACGCCTGCTTCAAGCAGGCGCAGGCTTTTGTCACAGCATTGGCCTGAAAGTGACTGAGTGAAATCTTATAGATTTCACTCAGCCACTTTTGCGAGGCGCACCTGCCCCGGAACGCCCACCCTGCGCCCGAACGCCCACAAGCGGCGCAGGGCTTTACAACGTGACGCATCTGCCTAGATGCGTCACGTTGTAAATCGTTCGTAGGGATGCGCCACGTTTACGCCACCTTGCGTGACGCAACAGCGGCGTAAACGTGGCGCAAGGGCCTCATAAATCTGCCCCATTGTTTCCACCTGTGTTGTTTATGGCGAGTTTGCTGACCATCACTTTGCTGGGAGGATAACTTTGTTTGTATTAGGGATGGTATAATGGGAGGCTAAATTGCAGACATTGTCCTGAATATGCTGATTTCCACACTGGCTCTTCTCTCTAAACATATCGTAAATCGAGCCTTTGCTTATGTTTGGCTTACTTTCAGTTTTTATGGATGCTTTTACTCAGGCCACCACTCAGCAAGGACGCATTGATTGGCAGATTAGCTTGCCGTCACTTTTTGCACCCCGCACCCCGGTTAGTGCAGTTTACTTCAATTACTTCTTAGAGTTTGTTGGTGCTCAAATGGGTGTAATTTCAGATATTTATATGTTTCCCTATATGTTTAATTGTTTGATTTTTGCTTGCGAAAAAGTGTCACTCATATTCTTTGAAATGTCACTCATAATTTCACTGAAATTATTAAAATGTCACACATTTATCGTGCTTCCTAAAATAACTCTTTATCCAGGATCTCTAATACCTTAGCCAGCAGTTGGACTTTGCCCAGAAAAGAATTGTATTATGAGCTAATTTTAACACCGTGAATTATTTCCTCTTCTGTCTCCAAGACGTAAGGGATTTATGGCTGTGTAAGAATCACCCGTCTGCAATGCGTGCATTTCTATCAGCAACTCTGCTCGGTGCGCTGCTGGATCCGAGGTTCTTCTCTCCTGGGGTGGGCGGGGCTATTGGGGGCTCGTCCGAGCTCTCCAATCGGCAGGACGTCCGGAATCTGCCGAAGCGAAGGGGATACACGATCCCGAGGGGATACCTGATATTACACAACACTGGCAGCAGACACGGGGCGAGGGCGAGGTCAGGTTATTATTATTTTTTTGCATAATTATTTTGGGCGCAAACTTGACCCGCAGGTATTGGAGCGCACCGTATTTTGATTACACATTCAGGCATAGGGAGATTAAGGGCCCGATGTAGGTAGCCCTTTACCGATCGGAATCGGCCGAAAATACCGATTTTCGGCCGTTTCCGATCGGTAAAGGGCTATCGAGATGTAGGGGCACATTTTCGGTAATTTTACCGAATCGTTATCATTTCCGAATCGGTAAAGTTACCCAATCGGTAATATTTACCGATTCGGTAATGATGACGATTCGGTAGAACTACCGAAAATGCAATGTAGGTAGCCAATGTTCCATCAGCACATGGCCTACAGAATCGGTATTTTACCATGGAATACAAATCCATGGTAAAAAAACGATTCCTGTGTACATGCACATCTGTGCATGTACACATGTGCCATGTGACAGACAGACGTGCCCTTAGGGCATGTCTGTGTGCCACATTGCACACATGCCCGTTTTGGGGGTGCTAGAGGGTGTCAAAGTGACACCCCCTGCACCCTTGTGAATTCTTTAATTACCGATTCGGTAAATACCGAATCGGTAATGCCTAATCATTCCTATGGGCTTCAAAGCCCATAGGAATGAATGGGCTTTACCGATTCGGTATTTACCGAATCGGTAATTAAAGAATTGTTAAGGATTCGGTAACGAATCCAGATGTTGGGACCTACATCCCATTTACCGATTTTTGAATACCGATTCGGTAGGATTCGGTATTTCAAAATCGGTAAATGGGATTTACCTACATCGGGCCCTAAGTGATTTACCCAGAATCACAGGATGTGGACGCGACCCCAGGCTCGAACCCTGGTCTCCAGCACCGCATTCAGCAGTTTAGCCAACGGACCACCTCCAGCAAATCAATCAGTGCACTGGCTGCAAGCAGCAGAGGTGCCAGAAAATTCCCAGAGCCTCAGGGTTGCTGCGCCACGCGAGTTCAAAAGGGCAGAGGCAGGGGGGCGGGTGGCCTCCGGCGTCACCTTATGCTGTGACTATCAGATTGGCCACACACAGGTAACTGGAGAGGCAGCAGGTCACAGCAAGGTCAAGTGCAGGGCCATTAGGTCATGCAGCTCTGCTCGCACTTTTTTCTCGCGATAATGGCCTGCCACTCTCGGGAGGGAGAGGGGACATTAGTTTGTCCCCTCGTCCCCCCCCCACCGTTCTCCCGTGTGTCCCCCCCACTTAGGGTGACCAACCGTCCGTAAATTTCACGGACAGTCCGTAATTTTGGCTGTCTGTCCGTTGTCCGTGAAGGATTCTTTAACGGACGCCATTTGTCCGTAATTTTAACCGGGCCCAGCTTCCACCCACCTCCCTCTTTGACTCCGAGGCTGTTCCAAAGCTCAGACACCCGGCAGCATTGGAGGCACAGCGGGATGGCAACGCCTCGCACCTTCAGCCCGTGATGAGCTGTTAAGAGGTGCTTGACGGTGACTGAGAGGGAGGTTGCAGGTTCAGGAGCAGGGGCATCTATTCAGATGCAAACAGCACTGAATGCGTCATGTCTCTGCAATTTAGAGGGGCCTCACACATTCATTTCTACCCAGGGCCCCAAACATCCTAGACTCTGCCAGATTACACCGACCTCGGTTCTTTAAACATGCAGTCTATATTGTACTAAAATTAAGAAATGGCACAATCGCACCTACACTGATTAACAAAGTATGGAGGACAATCAGTTAAACCAGTTCTCTTAGAGTATCTCCTATAAGTACTGTACATCACAGTGGGGGAGGGCATTTTGGACAGAGAGCCTGTCTTCTTGTTGTCTTGTGCAGGAGGGGGTGAGGAGCCCAAGATGATACTAGAATACTGCATGCCCACCCCTGTGCCCACCCTGGTGGATCCTGTTCCCCCTCCTGTGGTGGATCCTGTTCCCACGAATGTGATGGCTCCTGTGCCCCCGCTGTGATGGCTTCTGTCCCCCCACTGTGGTGGATCCTGTCCCCCCCCCCCCGTCTATCCCCCTGTGGTGGATCCTGTCTCTGCCCTGGGTGGCTTCTGTCCCAGTCCTGGAACGGCTCCTGCAGCGAGGATGAAGTTCCTGATGGGCCTCTTCTCAAAATGGCTCAGCTCAAATTAATATGGAAAGGTGGGCGAGTAAGTAAGTGAAGGGATGGGTGGATGGCTGGATGAATTAGTGAAAGGGTGAATGGATGAATGAAAGATTGAATAAATGGATAATGAGAGAGGATGGATGTATTGATGAGTGAGGGGAAAGAGTGATGAGAGAAAATATAAATAGCTGGATGTATGGGTGGAAGGGTAGCTGGATGATGGATGAGGGGAAGGATGGATGGATGAGTGGAAGGATGGATGTATGAGAGGATGGATGGATGGATGGAGGGGAAGGATGGATGATGGATGAGGGTAAGAATGGATGGATGAGGGGAAGGATGGATGGATGAGGGGAAGGAAGGATGGATTGATGAGGGGAAGGATGGATGAGGGGAAGGATGGATGGATGGGTGAGGGGAAGGATGGATGGATTGATGAGGGGAAGAATGGATGAGGGGAAGGATGGATGGATGAGGGGAAGGAAGGATGGATGGATGAGGGGAAGGATGGATGGATGGATGATAAGGGGGTGGGTGAAAGAATGGATGGATGGATGATGAGGGGAAGGATGGATGATGAGGGGAAGGATGGATGGATGATGAGGGGAAGGATGGATGGATGATGAGGGGATGGATGGATGGATGATGAGGGGATGGATGGATGGATGATGAGGGGAAGGATGGATGATGAGGGGAAGGATGGATGGATGGATGATGAGTGGGTGGGTGAAAGGATGGATGGATGGAGAGTGGGTGGGTGAAAGGATGAATGGATGGATGATGAGTGGGTGGGTGAAAGGATGGATGGATGGATGATGAGTGGGTGGGTGAAAGGATGGATGAGTGGGTGGATGGATGGTGGGTGGGTGAAGTGATGGATTAGTGGACGGATGGTGGGTGGGTGAAAAAATGGATGAGTGGGTGGATGGTTGGGTGGATAAGGGGTGGTTGGGTGGATGAGTGAAATGATGGATGGATTGATAAGTGCAAGGGCGGATGAATGTACGTATGAGTGAAAGGGTGGATGTAAGGATGGATGGATGAGTGAGTGAAAGGGAGGGTAGATGGACAAAAGAATGAATAGATGTGTGAAGGAGTGAAATGATAGATGGATGAGTGATAGGGTCAATGGATGGATTCATGAGTGGATGAGTAGATGGATGGATGGGTGGATGGATGGATGGAAGTAAGGATGGCTAAGTGAAAGGGTCGATGGAGAGAGAAAGGGAGGATCGATGGATGACTAAAAGAGTGGATGGGTGGAAGGATTTGTAAGTGAAAGGATGGCTGGATTAGTGAAAGGGTAAATGGCTGGATGGATGAGTGAATGGATGGATGGGATGAAGAGTGGATGGATAAGTGTACAGATGGATAGGGTGAAAGGGTGGATGGATGGATAAAGGATGGATGAGTGAAAGGATGGATGAAGGGATGGATGAGTGAAATGATAGATGGAAGGATACATGATGGATAGGTTTGCAAATAGTTGAATATGTTTGGAAATGGCTGGGCTTAATTATATACTATTGCACGACCTCTGACGTGTCTGTAAAACTTACCTATTGTCATGAAGTTTTGTCCTGAATTTTGACCTCCTGTCCTGAATTTGTGTCCTGAATTTTGACCCTTTGTCCTGAATTTTTACACTCACCGTCCTGAATTTGCACCAATGCCAGTTGGTCACCCTACCCCCACTCCAAAATCAGGGTGGGGGGGGTTATCCCCGCGCCCCCCACGGTTCCTACGCCCATGGTGCAGTGTGCACGAGGGTGGCAGTCATTGGATGCGGATGTTTACAATGGTTTTCGGGTGAACCTGGGAGAGTCCAGCACCTGTGCTTGTTTTCAGCAGCTGTGCAGCAGAGGCCTCTGTATTTTATGGCAGCAGACAGGATCGTTTCCGTTAAATGTCCCTTAGTTAGGATGATGCACACTTCTTCCGACTGTATCAACCAGTGGCGGGGCCAGCTCTTTCTGTCCAGTTAGCAGTTGTGTGATATTCCCCGTGCATTTCCATTTTTGTGATAAACGGATATTTCGGCTGTCTGCTTTTGCGTCGTATTTACGTGAGTCTACCTCACACACATTTCAGTTACGTTTTAAAGGAAAGAGCACTTAAGATATTGGGCTGTGCTTGTAAACACGAGCACAGGCAAGCCTTTAGCAAATACACTGTACTTGTTTACTTAAATAAATTCTGAGCGTCCACAATTACATGGATTGGTGCATTTCGTGTATGATTATTTTTCAACCAAAAACTCGGTTTTGAAATAATTTTCGTTTGTCTTAAATTAAAAAGTTATGAAAAATAGTCAGGAAATCTGAACATAGCATCCCTGTGGACTTTGAATATTGTTTTGTCATATTCAGTATTTTTTACAACCTCCGGTCACTTTCCATGTCGTTTTAAAAATGGGTTCAGAAAATGTGCCTTGTTACTCATTTGTAATTGCAAATATATGAACTTGTGATGTGATGTAGTGCAGTTGTGAAAATACGATACACCTTCGATCCAGCCGATCATCTGATGTCCATCTGATGTCCAACACAACTATAGTTATACAATGTTGTGTGTGTGCTGTGTCAAGTGTTATTTAACACCCCTCCCCCCCTGTAGCATTGTGCTACTAAATGAACACAGACACAGCTTACTATTTAAGGGAGCTTTATTCCATAGGTCTCGTCCTGACCACGTCCCTACACTAACTAACTTCCCTCGCCCCGGCTCCTCCTCTTCCTGCCCTCCCTCTGTCTCCACCCACAACCACTAGTCTGCTAACTTCACAACATCTCCCCCCTTTGTAACAAAACAAATGAAACTCAGACTTCTTAGTCCATTTCTGCAATAAGTCTCCTGGGTGGACGGGTATTCCTATGAGGTCACGGCGATTTGACACTCGGACCAATGCTGTTCGGTGTTTCATCAGCAGGACTAATGTTCTCACAATCATCTGTCCATGGTTCAGCCGAACCAGGAATGGCTATTTCACTGGATGCAGTTTCGGTGGTGTCCTGCGATAGTTTCTTGAAGTGTGAAATGTTTCTGGTAATGCGTCGCTGCTCCGATTCGGCAGTCAACATAGTTCCTTTCCGTTTTGTGATTACTAACGGTTCATCCTTGAAAGGGCAGTCAGTCTTCCTCTGCTGCTCTTGTCTGACAAGTACCTGGTCCCCTTCATGTAGTGAGAGTGACCGTGCTCTTCTCCGTCGATCTGCGTATGTCTTCATCCTGTCTTTCCGGTGTTTGTCAGTCACCATCATCTCTTGATGTTCTCGAGCCGGTGACACTGACGGTCGTAAGGCCCCTTCCCATGTTGGAATGCGGTTCCGCATGGGACGCCCCAGCATGAGAGTCGCTGGGCACTGCCCTGTGGTAGCATGAGGGGTTGTCCGATAGGCTCGGAGGACCTCATTGAGGGCTACTTGTAAGTCCTTTCCCTCTGCCGTTGCATGCTGAAAAGTCTTTTTGAGCGTGGCCATGAATCTTTCGATTGTTCCATTGGCCTGTGGCCAGAGGGGCGTGATCTTACGGTGATGGAAATCTAGGTGTTTTGCAAACGCTGCAAAGTCTTGTCCATTGAATGGGGGCCCATTGTCTGTCTTCACTTTAGAGGGAACTCCCCAAGCCGCAAAGACTTCATCAAGCACCTTGAGAGTGCTCGCGGCATTGGTTGACGGTACAAAGTGTGCAAATGGATATCTGGAGTGTTCATCAATGATGGCCAACACGTATTTGCCCGATGACAGGGGTCCATAGAAATCAATGGCAATCTCTTGCCACACTCCCGGTGGAAGGGGGGTCATGTTTAATGGTGCTGGAGGGTCATTTTTGCTTGTGAGCTGACAGAGGTGACAATCCTTCAATGTGGCTTCCACCATTTGGTCAAGGTATGGAAACCATACTCGCTCTCTCAGTGCACGCTTGGTTGATACAATACCCCGATGACCTTCATGAGCAAGTGCAACTACTCCTTGTCTCAGCTTGGTAGGGATCACAATTCGCTGGTCTCTCAGTAATATGCCATCAGTGGTGGCAGACAGTTCACCACTTACATGTTGGAAAGCTTGCATTTCCTGTTTGAGGAGTGGATCAGTCTCTGTATCCGTAGGATTGTGTATCCACCTGTTGTGTCGAAGGCGGCGCAAGACCTTCTGCATGACAACGTCTTGGGATGTACATTCACGGATGGTGTCCATTGGAATGGCAGGAGGGAGAGCTTGATCTGTCACAAAGTGTATATATTCTTCCGGATTGAGGGATTAGAAGCTGACGATGTGAGTGGATGTCTGGACATGCAGTCAGCCGGGTTTTCTGACTTCCCCGGCTTGTGGACTATTGTAAATGTGTATTCCTGTAACCTTAGGCCCCACCTCTCGATTCTTGGGGGCATCTTGGACCGGGGATTTCCGTAGATAGTGACAAGTGCTTGGTGGTCTGTAATTAGGGTGAAATGTTTACCATATATGAAGACATGAAAATGTTCACATGCCCACACTACGGCAAGACTTTCTTTCTCGGGCTGCGAGTATGCCCTCTCTGGGTCAGTTAGACTGCGACTCGCATAAGCAATGATTCGACGTTGATCTGAATCGTTGTCATACTGGGCCAGGATGGCCCCAAGCCCAACGGGGCTGGCGTCCACAGTTATTTCTGTTTTCCGTTGTGGATTGAAGTATGACAGGTGATCTGCAGTTGCCACTGCCTTCTTGATGTCTTTGAATGCTGTCTCACATTGTGGAGTCCATTCAAATGGTTGACCCTGTTTGGTCAGGATGCGGAGGGGGTGGCTGATAGTTGCGTAGTCCTGGATATACCGTGCACAATAGCTGGCCATCCCGAGAAATGACCGGAGCTCATTAACGTCTTGAGGACTCTTGGTGTTGTTCAGAGTCCCAATTTTGTCGGGGTCAGGCTTCATGCCAGCACTGGAGAAGATATGACCAAAGAATTTTAATGTGTCCTGATGAAATTCACATTTGTCCTTGTTTAGGGTCAAGTTAGCTTCCAGTAGTGCGTGACAGACACGATTGCGTGCAATGTCATGTTCTCGTAAATCAGAGCCATACACAAGAATGTCATCCCTATAGTTGAGCGTATTGGGAATGTTCTGGATGACTTGTCTGATAGCCTCTTGAAATATTTCAGCTGCTGAGGAAACTCCAAAGCTGAGCCTCTTATATCGGAATAACCCAAGATGAGTTGCAAATGTGGTGATGTATCTGGATTTTGCCTCTAGTTCCAGTTGATGGTACCCCTTATTTAGGTCCAATTTGGAGAACACCTTAGCTCCGTTGAGAGCTGAGATCATGTCGCTCAAGTGTGGTCCTGGGTGTCTCTCTCTTTCAATAGCAGTGTTGGGCAACCGCATGTCTACACAGAGTGTGACTTTGTTGGCGGTGCCGTTTTTAGGGACAATGACTACTGGAGATACCCATGGAGTTGGGCCCTCAGTGCGCTCGATGATGTCAGCGGCCAACAAGTCCTGGAGTTCATCTTCCACTGCGGTCTGCAAATGGAATGGCACCCTTCGTGGATGCTGAGCAACTGGCCTGACTTGTTCGTTGATGTGCAGCCGCACTTGACAGCCCTTCAACTTGCCTAGCCCTTGAAAGAGTCTGGGGAATTGACTGGTCACGTCTCGGTTTCCACTGACCTTGAAAAGAATTTCTACAAGGTGAAGGCGTTCTGCTGTTGGTAAACTCAATAGACAGTCTGCTTCAGGGCCTTTGATAACATGGATGACTGCCGAGATGGTTGTGTCTTCATGTGTAAGGGTTGTCGAGAATTTCCCCAGGCAAGGAAGTGGCTTCTTGGCCATCCAGGTGAAAACTCTGACAGGTGCGAACGACAGAGGTGGACGCGGGCTCATTCTTTCGTATTCAGTGACTGGAATATAGTTCAGAGACGCACCTGAGTCCAGTACAAATTTGCTGTCGTGATTGCCGACCTTGATGTCCAGCCTTGGATATGTTTTGAGCTGATCAGGATCCGCAGCTAAGTTCAAATATTCAATGGTGTATAAAGAGTCTCTGGATGACGGCCTGGATTCCCTGGACGGTGATCTCCGGTCCCACCTGGACCGACGTGATTCCCTGCTGGAGTGGGACGACCCTGACGACAGCTCAGTTTGATCTTGAACCGCTCGTGCATGGTGTCTCCGGCCGTCAGATCGGGACATTCTTGAGGTACCTCTTCGTGGCTTAGGCTGAACTGTCTTGTTGGTTCCGCCTCTTCTCTCTTGGTGGTACTCTCCACACATTGCTTCAAAATGATTGGTTCTGCCACATTTCCGGCATTTCTGGCCCATGGCAGGGCAGCTGTCTACATGGGGGTAGTCATATCCGCACCTGAAACACTTCCTTATATTTTCAGATCTCCTTTCTTTCTTCCATGGCTCTCGCCGCTGATGTCGCGATTGTTCTCGACGAGATGACGGGCGTGACCTCCACTGCTTGTCTCTCGAGCTTCTTCACTGGTCACTTCTGGCGTGCACACGTTGCACTACCTCGCGACTCCCTTTGTGCCCTGTTTCAATGGCAGCCGCATGCTCCTCTGCTTGATCAAAGATCCGTGTCATCTCCTCGATCTCATCTAGTGTGTGTTCTTTCCTCAGCAACCGTCTCCGCAGTTGATCGGAGTGACATCCATCAATTATTTGTGATTGTACTGCAGCATCCGTGGAGAAGTTATCAAATGCACAGTGCCTGGCTAGTCTCCTCAGTCGCATCATGAAAGCGCTCATTGGTTCTTCCTTCCCTTGACGTGCTGAGTGGAAGGTGTGTCGTTCATAGTCGACGTTCTTTTTGTGAAGGAACCTCTTGTTCAGAGCGTCACGCACTTTGTCATAAGTATCTGCCTCTGTGGCAGGAAGGTCCTTAATTATTTTAACAATCTCTCCCCCCGCCAGGTTACGCAGGGCAATCAGCTTCTTTTTGTCCTCAGTCACTTCTGACCCTTCGATATAATCCTCAAATTCTTCGAACCATTCTTGCCATTTGGGGCCCATGGTGCCCCCAGTGGTCACTTTTAGGGGTTCAGGCGCTCGTAGGTGCGACCCACCCGGAGCCTTAGGCTGATTTCTCTCATCACCGGACATCTTGGCAAGGTTTGCAGGTGTCTTTGTCACACTCACTTGGACTCACCAATGCTTGTTTATGTTCGGGTACCAATGCTTGTTTCTCTTGTCAAGGTTGGTTTGTTTTCGGGTATCAATGCTTGTTTCTTTGCCAATGTTTATTTGTTTGCAGGTGCCAGTGCTTGTTTCTTCGCCAGTGCTTGTTTATTCTTGGGTACCAATGCTTGTTTGTTTGCCAATGCTTGTTCCTGCCATCAATGCCTGACTTCAAAATGGCCGCCGTGTAACAGTCAAGGGGTTTGTCTTGAAACTTGCCTGACTTAAAGATGGCCGCCACTCAATGACTATGGAGTCTGTCCTCACACCTGCCTGACTCCAAGATGGCCGCCACCAGTCATCCACGAGGTCTGAGCTCCTCTTCACTCCCAGTCACACTCGGTCTCTTTTGGCACTCACCGAAGGTCCTTCTTTCCAGTAATCAGGATTTGGCAGTTCCCTTTCACCTTCTGGCCACTTTCCACCGTTCAGGTAGGCCAATGCAGGTTCCCGCGTCTTGTTTACCGCGGCGTGCCGTTTCTCACGCATCGGGGGTGAGACCCGGTGTCGGCGGCATCGGCGCTTTTGTCCTGGCGCCTCCGCGAGTTTCACTCGCTTCTCGCTGCACTCCTCACTTGTGCAGGACACTTCAGGAAGGCTGGGGTAGGCTCCCAGTCCCTTCCTTCTTGACTCTCTGCTTCGGGGCACACTCCCGGATTTGGCGCGTCTTGGGGCAGCGTCTTGCTTTTCTCTGCTCTGACGTGGCCACACACGATCTCCTGGTCGTGAATAACTTCTCCACCGCTGGCCTCAGGCTGGAGGCGGCGGCAATCACAGGGCACAGACGTCGCAGATAGCGGTCGCGTCTGGCTGGTGTCCTGGACGGGTCAGCTGCTTTTCTCTCGTTCTCCAATGTTGCTAGTGGGTCACCTTATCCCACCCTCGTCGCCAGTTGTAGCATCGTGCTACTAAATGAACACAGACACAGCTTACTATTTAAGGGAGCTTTATTCCATAGGTCTCGTCCTGACCACGTCCCTACACTAACTAACTTCCCTCGCCCCGGCTCCTCCTCTTCCTGCCCTCCCTCTGTCTCCACCCACAACCACTAGTCTGCTAACTTCACAACACCCCCCCCCCCCCCACACACACACACACTAACCTTATAATTTAGTACCGGGAGCTATGATTGCTTTAGCGCACGCTTCTTTTTCCAGGTGTGTTTTTTTTCTTTCTTTGTGATACACTAGAATGTATTATATCATTGCCATTTGGTGTCAATAAGTATCAGACTTTCTGAATATTTCAGAATATTTTATTGGGCACGGAAACTATAAATGTTCAGCTAAACATCGGCAAGGGTTAGGGAGTTTTGTGAAAAGAAGATGTATCTGTTTTGTACACTGTATGGTGCTTTGCTTAGTTATCTAATGCCAGCAGACACGTTCCATCTGGGGCATGGTGTGGAGAAAGCATGGATCTGAGGTGAAAGTTGTCGCTCATTGCTGTCAACTTGCCCTACCCATGTCCTCCACACTCCTCCCCACCCTACGCTGAGTTCTTTCTCTTGCTTATATTTTCTCATTTTTAGGGGTCTCCATCGGTTAGTGGCGAGGAGACTCTAGGAAAAAGTGCCTGCGCTTTAGAAATTGATTACACCACTTTTGGCCAATACTGGCCCATACATATTTATAGGGAAAATCCCAAAAACACTTGCTAAACAATGTGTTGAGCTGAAACACAATTTAGTACTTCCAACAATTGTACTGGCCTCTTCTGCTGGGATAATGTTTGCTTTGGCCGCTGTAGCCTTTGGTTTTTTGCTGTTCAACACACCCTAGTTTTGCGTTTTGCATGGACAGCACATTTTCCCTTCTGCCCTGGTGGGTCAATTTTATAAGTCACTTTTTGAACATAACAAAGTGTAAAGAAGTGTCACACAGGTAGGTCGCACACTTCCTATATTAAGTCCGGTCACCACAGCTTCCTGGCAGCAACTGCCAATTCCCCGCATTCTATGTTGCAGGCCGGGAACCCACAAGCACGGAACGACCACGGACGTGACGTCCCAGATCCCAACACAAATGAAATAGAATTGCAGTCACAGACAGTAAATGCAACAACCATTTACAAAGCCTAGGGGGCTGATTCACAGAACTAACTTAAGACAAAATCCTAAACTTACTACCAATTTGGTATTCACAGAAGGCACTTACTCATTTTGAGTAACTTACTCATTTTGGTATTCACAGAAGGCATTTACTCATTAATGGACAAGGAAAGGACTCGCAATAAGATTCAAAAGAAGTACACTAAAAAAATTGAACAATTTCAAGAAGTTGCATAACAGGTACGGTCCTCGATTGAGAAACTGGGAATGGACATCTCTGTAACAGATTGATTGATTTTTAATGAGTAAAGCCCTTCTGTGAATACCAACATTAATAACTTACTCATTTTGAGTAATCTAATCAAAATGAGTAAATTGCTCAAAATGAGTAAGTGCCGTCTGTGAATACCAAAATTAGTAAGTTTCTTCTGTGAATACCAAAATGGTTGTAAGTTTAGGATTTTGTCTTAAGTTAGTTCTGTGAATCGGGCCCAAAATACTTGGCTTTGTTGGTTTTGTATGGAGCATGCGTACGGATAGACACACAAACCGCCCCCCACCCTGGAGGCCCACCGGGGAAAAGCCCTGTGCCTACTATGGCCAGGGCCCTGGCAAAATGTACAAGTAATTTATAGGCAAATATGCAAACAAACAGACCAACACTCATTAAGCTCCTGCTGTACTTAATCATCACATGTACAAGCAATGATTCATGGCCACAACCATTCTGCAGGCTTGGATTTTTAAGCTGACATACAATGCTAAAATCAGAACTACAGAGCCAACAATGTAAATACTTGGTGCTAAAAAGACACGCCTGACTAAAGTTGTTGCAGATGGCATAGACCATTTGGCATGTTGATCACATGCTTAAACTAATAGGTGTTATTGAGTGAGAATCAATTGGAAATTAAAAGCATACCGTTTGTGATGCCAATCGTTCATATAATGTTGATGCCCAACAGTTTGAGTAGGTGTGCTTGTAAAATATAAATTAGGTTGTTTAATGTATATTAAGTGCACTCTTTAGTAAGAGAATGATTTTATTTGTGACAAGAGAGGGCCTGAATGCTTGGGTAGTCAACTTTAATTCTTGTTTGTTTACGTTTTTCACCTGCATACAGTCCGTGCTAGGTAATATATCTGAATTGCTATGTATACCAACATAAATTGGTTTCTTTCAGTGCACAGCAATTGACATGTAGCTGCTGTTTGAAGAATGTGGTGCAGGGACGAATATGCATTCCTGAAGATTGATGCTGGTAGCTGAACCAATGGACAGCCAGCAATTCCACCTGCATCACAGGTTAACATTTATTCTTGTGTCTTTCAAATTATTGAACATATGCTGCGTTTGTAAAGTCAGATCTAGAAAGTATCTTATTGTATCCATTGAAACAGCTCAGTGAGTTATGGGCACATTAGTGATGATTGATGTGACCCCCAGGCCACAAGATTGATTCCTGGCAGAGTAGCATAGCTCTTGATCCTTACTAGGCGGCTAAAAGGAGTACCATTAAATTGGGTCATAATATACCTAGTATTTACAGGACTATAAGACTTCAGAACTGTGGTACCGGTTATCATCTGATACACATCCCGCACCCACACCAGTTACCTACTTCACCTTTCCTCCTGGCTATATTCACACTTACAGTTCACGTGGGGGCTAAGCCGCAGCTTGGCATCATGTGCTGCACTGCATCATTTGGGGCCCGTTCATCAGCTCAATGGACATTTTGACTTGTAGGAAAGCAGGGTGTTAAACATATAACTGTGCTAAGGGATCAAGGAGTTGAGCATTTGGGTTGCCAAGCATCTACACAGTGGGAAGAATGTCCTCCACCTTGGTGGAAAGCTTTCGGTAAGTCTGGATCGATAGTAACATTGCAAGAGAGAAGAGGGCAACCATAGGTGGTCTTGATACTGAAGGGCGTAGAGGCCTGCCACGTACAGCATCTGTGTTTTAGTACTCCCATCACCCCGTTGTACTCCGCATTTTAAGAACTGCTCCGTATTCCTCAATCTTAGGTGATCTTCCATGAAGGAAGAGGGAGGGTAGGCATGGCAAGAAACATGCTTGAAACTTTTTTAGCAATATGTGTATGCAACCTCTCTGTGGCCATATTGTCCTTTTGATCATTTTGATCTATAAGCTCTTAAACATGGTGTTCATAAAGGCTCAATAGGACTATATGAAACAAGCATCCGTTTCCCTCAAGGATCAGTATTTGCTTACGGCACAGCTTTCCAAACTTTTCATGTTGGTGACACACCCTTTTGTGAAAAATGTTTTAGGGACACGGTAACGCGAGGAAGCGCAGCGAGCGATCCCGAACCACCTATGGTGGGTTCGGGCGCCACACCCCACACACACAAACCCACACACCCAAAACTTAACCACACACACACCCCCACTGACACCCCCCCACACACACACACCCCCCTCACCCCCCCCCATACACAGAGGTGCCGATTCACAGAACTAACTTAAGACAAAATCCTAAACGTACTACTTTTGGTATTCACAGAAGTTAGGATTTTGTCTTAAGACAGACTTAAGACAGACTTAAGTTAGGATTTTGTCTTAAGTCTGTCTTAAGACAAACTTATGACAAAATCCTAACTTCTGTGAATACCAAAAGTAGTAAGTTTAGGATTTTGTCTTAAGTTAGTTCTGTGAATTGGCCCCAGAGACTTGAGGGGCACTGTTAAAGGGTACTAGTGAGGGAATCAGTGGCGGAGGTGGCCTTTGCCTCCAACTGTCTCCCTCCATCTGTCTCCCTCCCTCTCTGCCTCACTCCCTCTCTAGCTCACTCCCTCTGACTGTCTCTCTCTCTCTCTCTCTCTCCCTCTGTCTCACTCTCTGTTTCACTCTTTCTCTCTCTCCCTGTCTGTCTCCCTCTGTCTCACTCTCTCTGTCATCCTCCCTCTCTGTCTCCCTCCCTCACTCTGTCTCACTCCCTCCCTCTCTGTCTCACTCCCTCCTTCTCCCCCGATGCAGTTAAGAGCAAGGGTTTCCTAATTGCAAGGAAGATTTTGTTCCTCTGACGAGGCCCTGAGCGGGATAAAGCTTTTTTGGGTGCTGTATGCATACATGGCCTTTTATCATGGCATGAAGAGGCGATAGCCACTGGTAGGACAAGGCCCTTAATGTAAAGACACGATGTGGACTGAAGGTAGTACTGTGAAAACATTGTACTCATGCTAAAAAAAATAGAGCAAACACATTTTGCTACTTTTTCCACATATGATAGTGACGTGCGATGTTGCACACAGTGGCAGTGCGACCTTTCGCTTATCCAGTCCCAAATGGGAGGCAGTCATCCACAAACAAACTTAAATCAAATTCATTTCCCACTGCAAAGTGGGGGCGCATGAAATTTGATAATCGTGAAGCAGTAGGAACCAGGGTGAAAAGCAAACCTGTGACCCCAACTCATAAAAGAAAAGTTTGGTGGATTGAGGGAGTGGTTGTTTCTTGCACAAAAGGAACCATAGCACTGAATGTAGTTTATTCCCAGCCCAGAGCAGGAAATAAACAAACACTACCCAGTGCTGCTTATGCTGGTGTTTGCCCACCCAGGCCTGTAGATACAATGGAAACACTGCACCTCATCTCATGTCATCTCAACAATTCAATTCAAAATTCCTTTATTCGACTGTATACAGTACAGTCATAAAAGTACAATAGAAAACATATACATTCAAAACAATGTTAAATATGCTGTTTATCTAAAAAACATATTGCTGGGGGAGGCATAATTCGTTGAACAATTAACCTTCCATGCTTTTTCTGAATTTCAAGGCTGTTTTGAAAAAATTACATAAAAACATGGTATTTTCACAGTGTAACATTTGGAGATAAAATAATGCAGGCCTTATTTGTACAAAATTTAGTTGTTTAAAAAGGGTTTTAAGAACAATTTTCGTGGTATCGTGTAATAGGAGCATATGAATAAAAAGTGAGCCAGGTCTTGCGGAGACTTACTGTCGCAGCCGCAAGCTGGCAACACTTGTCCTCTGTGGGCCCCACTAGGCACAGCTAGCAACAAATGATACAAATCAAAGCGAAATCTGGACATCAGAAAACGTTCATATCTAGAAATGGGCCAGGATAGATAGGGTTCAATTTGCACGCAAGATTTTGTTAAAACATGCTTCCTCACACTACCTTTTTTAAGCTCTGACTCTTCCCTAGCTAGCTGCCGATTCAACATAAAGGTGTCTTTCACATGAGTTACATCTTGTTTGGATACTTGCTGTGGTGCTAGGAAAAGTTCCAGCCGACCCAATTCATGAAGACAGTTTCTGATGTATTTTAACCAAGGTATCTTGTATTTCCCTTCCCAAGTGAGTGCTTCAAGAAGGATGTTTTGGGTAAACGGTATATCATCATTCGTTCAGCAAGTTAACCAACACAGCAAAGGGTTGACAGCTATTTTATCTCCTAGGTAGGACATACCAAGTTCTTCGTGGATGGAGAAGTTAGCTCAACATTTTCACGAAAGCTTGATGAGAAACGTAGTCATTTCATTATACTTTGATAAAAACTAAACATCAGTTGCAACCCTCCAGAAGGTGGCGCTATTTGATTACACTACTCCACAACAACTGCATTATCTCATGCAATTGGGACGAGAAATATGGTGATGTAAAATACAGTAATACATAAACTAAATACGTTTAACAGCTTGCACTGGCTCACTAAAATCTAGTCAGTCAAAGGATTACTGGCGTTATTTACTGTGAACAGAGGATCATCAAAGTATGTCCCTAAGAAGCATGAATCTCCATTCACCCATTTTAGTTGATCTGTAAATAAATTACTGTGGTGTGGAGGAAAGGTGAGGCAGGCTCGCACTTAGTAAGTGTAAGATTGAGTGAAACATTTTACACCCGGACGCTGTTGTAAAACCCGGACATTTCTCCCCACCCCCCCTGTCGTGTGTGACAGCCTGGGCCCGCTCACAGCTGCATCCAAGCACTTCACAGGTTGTTAAAGACCTTGTGCAAGTGAATGAGGCTTTGTTGTTGCTTCGCCCCTTCTAAGAGCCCCTGCAGCTCCACTCTGCCGATTGCCGGCAGAAGTAATTTTATCTCATACCGCGACACACCTACGGCTGGGGTGCGAAACAGTAATGTGTCGCGCCACACAGATTGGAAAGCTGTGGCTTACGGACACTTGATAACTTTGGCAACTCATCTTAGTACCGCCTTGTTTTCGTTTGTAGCCTTCCATGAGGAATGTACCTTTTACTTCTGTTGTTACACGGTACGTCTTATTTAGTCTGTAAGCACTATTTTCTTTAATGAGTTTCTCCTACTTCAGGCAAGATATGCTTTCCTGCAACATGCAGAGCACCAGGCGCGCTTTCACTTTCCAAGCAGCCCCATTAAATGGCGGCTGCTTCTTTGAAGTGATGTAGGTCTTGCATTTACAAGAGTTTGAGTTATTGGCATTGTAAATGACAATGCCTTTTATTTATGTGTAAATTATTAAAAGATAGATAAATTAAAGGCATTGTCATTTACAATGCCAATAGCTTAAAACTCTCGCAAATGCAAGTCCTATTGCATTGTAAATGTCTGTTATAAATTAGTGTTGGGTTTTCATTGTGTGTTGCGACTTAATTAGTTTACGAATTGGTGTTTTTAAATGCTTTTTCATACCTGTCTCCAAATTTAAGCGTGACTGCTCGCAGCCAAACTACCCAGGGTTGAGCATGGGAATATTTTACTGAGAACTGTACTGAGCCCTAGACTGTGTTAGTGGCCTTATTGCCAGTGGTAGATGCATATTTACCACTACTAATAACCCATTTTCCAACAACAGTGCTGTACATTTAAGTGATATTCCGTGTGTTCCAGTTTCAATATAAGTTTTTATGATGCCTCTCTGTGGGGTTTTGTGTCACATTTATTTGAATTCACCTAATAAATAGTAGGAATTTTATACATTTTCAGGAAAAAAGTACTCATGGTATTGGGCTGTGTGTTCTAGGCATTAGCACATGCAAGCCTTTAGCAAATGCACTGCACTTGTTACCTTATACAAAAACTACCAAAATTGCACAGAACCATGCAATGCATTTAGGTTATGCCTTTAGTTTGTTGAACAGAAACTACAGCCCCACCCTCACCCCTACCATTCACCAAAAGGCAATTCTCAGGAAGAATTAAGCCCCTTTCTAGCAAAGTCTCCATTGAATTTCTGAAGCTAGTCCTGTCTTCATCCTCCTCACTTCAATGCCTAGGTCTCCACGCTCATGAATGCCCACAATGAACTTCTACTGTATGTAGAGGCTGTTCTCGTCTTCATCATGGGTGATGTTGAATCTAGAGCATCCAAAATGCATCGTACTATGCTTTTCTAATTATAACCGAGCCAAACTGCAAAGGCCAACATCAGAAGACATCTGATTCAGCCTTTGCAGAATTTCCTTGTTGATGTCTGCATTATGTATACCGTACCCTCTGCCACGTTGCCATGATCTTGTGGGTACTGGTCCTTTGAACACAGAATAAAGGACTTAGTATTACCCTATATATGCATCCAGCCAATACTTTACACTTCCAACTCCTGAGCTGATCAACTGCCTTGCTAAAGCTGTCGTCTAGTCATGCCTAGCAGCAGACAGACTGTTCGCCTGATTCCAGCAAACGTAAATAATGTTTCTTTTTACAATTTTGCATTCTTAGATTGCATGTTATATCAAAAAGTCTCATCTATATTCCTCAAATCCTGAATGAAATTTGACCTTGACTTACAATTTCGGCTTGTTGCCTCTCCTTTTTCTTTCAAACAACTAGTTCCTTATTTTCCATCCACGGCATGTCTCCCCTCCTCGCGTTAAGCCTACTTTAAGTCGCATACATGTTATTTTTAACCCCTATTATTGTATTCCTGCAAATAGTCCATTCTTTGTCTCAAAGATCAGAGCCTCTCCTTCTTTGCGAGTTATAATCCTGCAGCTTAATAATAGCTATTGTCCTCTTGCAAATCCAATAATCTCACCAAACATCTGCATGAACTCTCATACCCCTTCTAAATTCTATCAATTTACGGGAATAAACTCATAGAATGCTTTCCTTGACAAGAGTGCAAGACTAATCCTAATAACGAACAATAACCACTAGATTAACTACTAGCTTATGGTTCTGAACCATGCTGCCTGGCTTAATGTGCTTCCATGAAATTTCAGGGGTCGTAAGCTCTTGATAGTGCAATTACAATACAGTGCAATAATCAATCAATCAGGTCATATTTGCAGACCGCGTCTTGTCACCCTAGAGGGTATCCAGGCACTTGTTGCATGTTTCAGTCGAAGACCCAGGTCTTAAGCCCCTTCCTGAAGTAGGATAGTGAGGGTGCAGTCCGGAGGTGGAGGGAGTTCCATGCTTTGACAGCGAGATGGGAGAAGGAGCCTCCTCTGGCGTGGCACCAGCGTACATGAGGGATCTGTGCAAAGGCGAGGTGTCTGGAGCGGAGGTTCCTGATGGGTCGGAGGAAATGCAGATGGTGGTTCATGTAGGCGGGTCCTTGGTTGCGGAGGGCTTTGTAGGAGTGGGTCAGGACCTTGAAAAGGCATCTCTTCTACAGCAGGAGCCAGTGGAGGTTCTTCAGGGGCTGGGTGATGTGGATTCAATTGGGCAGATTGAGAATCAGTCTAGCGGTTAGTTCTGAATCTTCTGGACTCCTTGCATGAGTTTGGTTGTGGCGCCTGTATGGAGTGCTTTGCTGTAGTCCAGTCGGCTGGTGATGAGGGCAAGCGTTACTGTCTTCCTGGTGCTGATGGAGAGCCACTTAAAGATTTTGCAGAGTATGAAGAGCGTTTAGAAGCAGGCTGAGGTCACGGTGTTGACATATTTCTGTCATGAGTTTGATGTCGAGGATAATGCAGAGGTTGCGCCCTAGATGAAACCTATTGGCTTTGCAAAGGCTTGTGTTTGTAACAGTGAAATTCAAAGTATGCTTTACAACAAGGCAAAACTATTACACAGAATATCAAAACTATCATCAGTCATATGAGAAGATTAATCGACAACATTATTATTTATTATGTTTTTATTGGTATTTAATTATGAGGCATAAGTACATATTCCTATGTATTACACTTAAATACATTTTGGTATCTCTATGCAGCGAGCAAACAGAAAATTCATTAATTAATAAAGAAAGCGAATATAAATGACATGATGCAGTTACAAGAATAATAATAGCAAATTATTAATTAAAGGTAGATGGGAGCCCTGAAGGAGTTGGACAGGTTGCGAAATCTCTCTTTTGTTTTTAATATATATTTATGTTTAGTGATGAAAGGGTGTGAGATTTCCTGACAGGGTTCCATAATTGGTACTTTGGGCATGTGGTGGAATCTAGGCGGCCAAACAGAAAGTACAATTGTAGATCAGTAGGTATCGAAAATGAGTGATTTATACCACTTGGTCATAAGTGACACAACAGACCACTGTAGCTCTGCTTTCGCCTACCATGTCCTTTGGGTACCACAGCTGCATTACAGCTGTGTTGATGACATCTACTGTTGTACAATACATAATGCCCTTTTTCACATGATGTCTCAATTTATGTGAAATTTTTTATTGATGATTCTCTTATTCATTTGCATTAGTGATACTTTCAGGCAGGAGAGTTCATAATTGCACATACAAGGTTTCATCCAATATGTGTACTCTGTGGCCAATGTTTACTTTTGTTATCTTTGTAAATTCCCCTGTGAAGCAAAGGCAGGCTGGCCAACAGCATATCGAAACTGAGTAAGTCAAAGAAGCATGTCAGCCAGACACAATCGAGAGACTCTGCTCCAGCCCGTCTAGCTTTTCAGAGATGAGCCTGGCATGCCACTCAATTTACTCCAATCCCCCCTCCCTAGAGTTTCTTAAAATATCGCGATGTGGAACTATGTTGTCTTATTATAAATTATACTAATTTATTCATAGTTTTATTATGTAGATGAGAGGTATTAAGCACCTGCCCCAAATTCTTTTAGCTATACTACGAGTAGAACAAAACACACAAAGTCGAAAATTAATATAGAAGCATAATTAATGAGGAAGGTGTATAATCAAGGGCAAGACAGAGCGATGAAGGTGGTTTCACCTGGAGACGAAGGTGTATAATCAGGCCTCTTGTTCACCACTCTCTGTACTTTCCTGCCCTCATTCAGTAGATATTTTGGTTAATAGATTTGATAACTGTGAGTAAAAAAACCTTATGGGATTTAAAAATCTTGGTGGACCCACAAAACAAGGCTCTAAAATCAGTACACGTGTGAACCTTTATTCCTTCACTCACAAGCAAGCACGCAAGTCAAGAGTTAAAGATCTATTTCTCCCCAGTCCACGTGATTGTGCATCGTAGGAGGGTGTGTGCAGAGGAACAACTTCTACAAACAGTGACCGCAAAATACAATAAAGCCTTTTCTTACTAGCACAACATTTGAGATTAATAGCCATGGCCCAATGGTTGGCACTGCCAGGGCCACGCCTTGATAATATCTATTCACTGCTGCCTGAAAAAAAAGATTTTACCGTTTCTACTACACTCTGTAGCTTAGACTTGCTTTTCTGCATCGATTTGTACTTTTTACTTTCTTCAGGCAGCAGTCCCTCGTTATTAGCAATCTTCTGGATCAGGAGAGCCTGCTCCCGGACCACATTCAGAGATTTGATCCGTTCTTTGTACCCTGCCTTCAGCTCCCGCTCCTCCGCCTGGATCATCAGATCGATGTATTCTGGAGTTGAGAATGGGTTGGGCTTTAATGCAATTTCTTGGAGGCGTCTCAGGCTTGACGATGATTTCTCAATGAGGTTGACCACAGTATTTTCCACCGCAGCATATTCAAGAAGAAGCTCGTCAAATATCTTCTCTGCTGTCATCACCCCACCAGATGCATTCTCATATTTAGCTTTGAGATCTGCATAGGTTTTTTTCTCTTTTACCGTCTTGTACTCAAATTTATACTTATTATTGTAGTGAATGTTCCATATGCACTTTCCTGGACAAACAGTACAATATCCGTCACACATTGCAGAACACCCAGCTTTCTCACGATCATCAGAAATGCCACAGGGAAAGTGACAAGTGAAATGGCACATGCTACAATTTGTGATGAGGCCAGTAATATCAATTTTAATCTGTTTGGTGGTTTCCACCTCATACTCAAAGTCTTTATTGGCCTTCATCTCATCCTGGTGCTGCTCCAGAGCCTGCTGGGTTTTCCTTATCGCTTCGAGCTTTATCAGCCCGGCTTTGATTTGCGGCTGCAGGCCCTGCACAGAAACTTCCAGTTGGCTGCGCTCCTTGAGGACCTCCTTGGTTAAACGTAGGCTCTTTGACTGAAGACTGTTCAGTGACGTAAAAAATGTCTGCATGCTCATGAGTCCCATCTTCCAGAACATTTCATTGAAATTAAAAGCATTCGCCTCCTCCCTCCCCACATTACTGGCAAATAAAGCTGAATTGTTGAACTTAAAGTGAACGGGGGTGCCCTGAGGATCTTTTGGACAGGGAACATCCGACGCCTTGATGGCATCGAGAACAGGAGGAGTCTGCCCATCAGCAAAAGTGACCAGAACCTGGATATTGTCTTCTATGTCCTTCCCAAAAATGGAGAGCACAGAATCGAACACATATTTTTGTGCATGTGTCAAACGCGCGGCAGAGGCCTGCACCACGCAACACACAGCATCGATATGATCAAGACATCCTGGTTTAGAGAAGAATTCTCGGATATTTTGTGTAATCTTTTTGTCTTGTTCTATGCCTCGAGTGTCTCCAAATCCGGGGGTGTCTATAATGGTCAGCGAATATGGAATGCGGAATCCTTCCTGAAAATTGATTTCATAGGCAGTAACCACAGAAGTCTGACTGTGGGCCTGACTTTTATCCACAACTTCGTTTATCAGCTTGAATCGGAAGTTGTCTTTCCATTCTACTCCCAGAATGAAGTTGATCATGCCATTAACGAGTGTGGTTTTACCAGATCCAGTGGCTCCCAAGACCATAATAACTTTATGAGTTTGTTGAATATTTAGCTTCCCCATTGTGTACTTTCTGTAAGCTCTATCTGGGCTAAGGACAGTTGGCACCAGGTAGATGGAGGGCTCGTCCTTTGTCACTTGAGTGCTTTTTTTCAGTATAGTTTGTGCAATTCGAGGCCCTTGTTTCTCGCCTGATGTAATGATAACATTTTCACTTGGGGCACTAACCCCCACGCCCTTGCAGATAGCATAGACTCGGAATAGGTATGATGTGCTTGGATCAAGACCGTGAATGGTAAAAGTCTCAAACTTCTGTCCCACCCTTTCTTTTAACCACCACGCTTTCTTCTCTTGTGTCCCCTCACCTCCCTTTTCTCTGTATTCTATCTCATAGTCAGTGATAGTGACTCCATCTGCGATGACAGATGGGACCTTCCATCTGAGAGTTATGGCGTCGGGGTAGATGGCTATGCTTGCTGGTGTACCTGGTGGACTAGTTGGTAGAGTCTTTGCAGCTCTCTTGATATCACTAACAGCACTGAGCCCAGGTTTGCACTCTGAATAGTAGCGGAATTCATATTCAGAATTAGCTTTGAGACCATTTATGGTGAATGCCTCGATTTTTCGCTCTGTTCTTATGTCAGTCCAGTGCTCCTCATTTGTAGATCGATACTCTATCTTATACATCTCTATGCCTTCCTGCCCAAACTCTGATGGCCTGAGAGTGAGTTCTACACTATTGTGTGTTATTCTATTTATAAGAGGTGGGTTGGGTTTGGAGGGAGGCTCAAACTTTGTACTCAAAAGATCTCCTGCCTCATACAGGTAAAGGAAAGCCCCAGGATTACTTTGATCTGAAACTGATGACACAATGAACTGAGTGTCCTTCTTAGACTTATTAAGAATGAAAAATTCTTGGAATGCCTTGACATATTTCCTTGTAGTTTTGGAAATATTTGACTGACTGACCCACTGTTTTGTTTTCTCTTTCTGGTAGACATTACTCTGTGCTTCTGAAGCATGCGTCTTCTTGAGGAAGTCTGCCTGGAGCCAGTCTTTCAAATCTGATAAGAATGGTTCTCCATCCTTCAATGAAGTGAATGTAAATGACATCACATACTCTGTATTGGGATTAAGAATTATGAGGTTAAGTTCACTCTCAGTGGATATAACTCTCACGTCCTTAAGGAGACTAAGATAGGAATTCACAAAATCCATCTCTTGGAGTTTGTCATCTAGAAACTCTGACAGAGACTGAAAGTTGAATGGCGATTGTCTTTGGCTCCTTAGAATGTCCACCAAGGCACATTCCTCCTTCCCACCCCCACGGATGGATGGTAAGGTCTCTGCCAGCTGCTTCTGGAAGGTCAGGGTATACTGCATGCAGAGCTCCTGGAATTGCTGGACTTTACTTCTGATCTCTGGAAACGCTGTTGCAGCTGGGTGCTTCAGCAGGTCATTGCTCTGCATGTTAATCTCAGACATTTTCTCCAAGACAGCCTGGACATCAAATACTAGTTGGATGCTAATATCACGTACAACCTGAGCAGCTTTGGAATCCATTTGTTTGAGTGGATATAACCAGACCTTCACTGGCACTGCCTTTTCTCCCTTCTCGCCAAGCAATTTTGGAAGGGTGGAGTAGATTTTTATGGCCTCTTGATAAGTAGTAGGATTGCTATCAATAGAAAAGTCCCCATAGAATTTACAGCTAAATTTTTCAGCATTCTCAATCTCTTTATCACTCATCGTGAGAGAGCCCTCCCCCTCGATAGCAATAAGTGGTATCTTTTTTATCATCATTTGGAGGTTACCCTGTATATCTTGGATGCTTTCTGATGATGAATAGTCAGAGTCAAAAACAAAGAAAGCCTGCGCCCCATACAGTACTGCAGTTACAACATGTGTTGCTGTGCCTTGGTCAAAAACGTCAGGATAAGAGACATTTTGTGGTCCTAAATGTTTCATAGTCAGATGTTCAAATAAAGTAGTGGTTGAATACTGGAGCGACACCCGCGCCTGTTTCTTTGACACCTTCTTGTCATTTAAATAGGAGGCAGATCCATTTACTTCAACCAGTCCACCAAGAAAGCTGGCCTTTAATGATGCTGAAACGCCGAGAGAGGAGGCTTTTTTTTCAAGGCTGTCAGATGTGATGATCTGGAATTCAGTCTTGGGTTGAGGCTTGGTGCCCACGTCCATCTGAAGTGTTTCATTGTTCCATAAAGTAATACCTATAGAATAAAAAACACAGAATCAATTCCAGCACAGGATGTCTTTAAGTCTAGAGAGGTACAGCATATATAAACACATTAAAGCAAGCATGTGAGATCATATATTTAGTTTTCTAAACCTACCTGCATATACATTCTAAGATATTATGAAGGCAAGTACTTGTGGAGTTAGAATAGTAAATCTATTCTTCCATATGTATGCTTACCCCAACAGTATCGTAGTCTTGATATTTTGTAGTAGATTTGTGTGTAAGTATTTCTTTCGGTCCTCAATATTTTGAAATACAATCAAAGCCCTCACACCCACACAAGGATTTTTACATTAAAATAGTTTGTCCTGAACCTGCCTTAAACCTCATGGTATCCTTACCTCTAATCATTCTGAAAGAGAAAAACAATTATTTTGTGGCTGGAAATGTATTCTCATTCTTATACTGCATTTATCAGCACATGTAACATATTCCTTGAAACAGCCATTGTATGCAAGTGCTAAGGGGCAGACGTCATCAGGTGATGCATTATCAGTAAGATGCTACTCAATAGAACAATAATCAATGGATATGGAGAAATGTTCCTCAATTCTGGCTTTGGTGATCTGCCCACTGCTAGCATCATTCAAGGGCGAGCTGTCTGAAGAGTAATAGTTTATGGCCTCACTGCTGCTTTACAATTGTGTTGAAAGTTTGCTGAGGTACATCTGTTGTTGTGGGAACACACCACATACAGCAGTGTGTGTGTGTGTGGTTCATGGAAGCCCACCCTGAATTTTCATATGACGATGATAGGCTGTATTACCCATACATTCTTTCACATCTGCCTCCTGCTTATGCCTCCACTTGGACCCATCCAGAATTAACCTTTATCTCTCCTCTTAGACGCCCAGGGTAGATCACCTCAGACTAAAGAAGAAACAATAAAAGCTGTAACTGTGCTCCATCATGTGCAGACGACACTTTGATACTTCCGTAATACTCTGTACTTTACCATAATATGAGTAGGGATAAGTAGGGACTTACCAGTACTAATAAGGATACAATAACAATAAAAGTATCAGCCAAGGTCCCAATAAATTATTTCCTTGCTCAACCCCTCATAGCAGACAGCGAGCAGACAGGCTTAATTTAGGAAAGAGGCATATAAAAGTATATAAAAACACCAATACATTAAATAAGTATGATATAACACACCATAAAAATCCAAATCCAATAAAAAAAATAGGGTATTTTTTTATGATAGACACCAAGTCAACAAAAACCCTAAGTAGGCAAGCAGAGGTACGACTTTTCAAAGAATAAACACTTTCTAGTGCTTAATAAAAAAAGTGCCAGCTTGGGATATCTGATTGTGCCTGACCAGGACGAAGTCAAAGTTTGAGGTTGACTGCGATGGAACCCTGGTCAGAAACTAGGGGTGGGCGGAATTTGCGAAATTGCCTTTTGCAAAATTCTGCGAAACTGCAAAAATAATTCTGCGAACATGCGGAATTTCGTGTGCTCGCTGAGATTTCGGGGGCGGGGCTTCTTTGCGAGTTCACATGACTCCAACCTGGTTTCCCTGTTCCTAAGTGGCAGCTTTGCTTCGTGAGGCACATCTCCTCACTTTTACGAAGCCTGAGTAACGCTGGGTGGTGAGTACCAAGGTAGGGCAGAGATCAGAGCCTGTGGCGAGGGGCACCAGGAAGGAAACTGTGGTATTCGGACCAGTTGGTGACAGGTGCTGTGAATGTACCAGAGATATACCCGCTATGGAGCTTATGGCCACACCAGGGGGCCCTCCTGCTAACCACAGAGAAAGAATCCTGCCATTCATATTTATCCAAGAAGATGCCACTGTTTTGTGCGATACCTCTACTCAACTGGAGTACTTTCTACTGGCTAATCAGTAAGGGCTATCTTGTTGGGTAAATGTAGTGCTTTTCCTACACTACAGCTGCGTAAAGGGCCAGAAGAGTTGTCTCCAGTGACCATGTGTGTGTAACTTTGCCATCGCGCCGAAAGGCGCCGGGGTCCCTTGAGTGAACTGTACATCATAGTGGGTAAAGTGCGGGAAGACGGTGCACAGCGCTAGTGTGTGGGGTGGGGCCAAATGGGCGGGGCTTCTACGCAAGTTCACATGCCTCTTGTGTTTATGAAAGGTCAGAGACCGATCAGAGCAGCAGATGAGGAGAAAGAAGCTCCTGGTCACAGGAACTGCACGGGGATGGCACTCTTGAAAGTCAAGGATGCAAAGGCCTCCATCAAGCATCACAGCTAATTTTCGATGGTAGATATGGAGAGAAAGCACACCTGCACAGCCTCGACAAAGCTCACAATTTTTTTGGGCTGATTAATGAGTTACTTCATTTGACCTTCAACTCGGGCACCTGCTTTATTTATATCTGCAAGTGCTTCCTGTTGAGGTTTAATTTTTGTAACGGGAGCATTGTGCCAGAATGAATCCTGCCCTGCATATATTTATCCACGAAGATGCCACCGTTTCGTGCAATACAATTCCGTTCTGCCGCAGATAGGGGAAATGTTGACATTTTTGTGTTCAGCACTAACGCGAAAATGCCGAAATTTCGCAAGTTCCGTGAGCGGAACGGAATTTGCCACACACCCCTATCAGAAATACTATGGGGTGAGCCTTGGTCAAAATTTTACCTTCGGGTTTAGAAACGTTTCTGAAGCATTTTCTCTTGACATTGAGCGAGGCTCCTCTTCAGGCTGGATTAATGTAAACTTCATCCACTTTGTTCCATGCGAGCCCTCGGTCAACTCCTGGATGTCTTGAGCTCTGGAACTTTAAGCAGGACAAACTTGATATCAAGGCAGGGTTGCGGTTCAATGTAGTCTGCTTGACACTCAACATCGGGTCTGTAACTTTATGGAGATTTTTCAAAAAGTTGCTCCAAATTTCTCCAAACTTCTGGAACTTCCAACTGAAGTTTCTCTTGTAAGTTCAACGTGTACAAAACAACAATATAAGGGTCGAGAAGCTCTGAGATGGTCCTTGGGATGTAGAGACTACAATTTCCCACAATGTACTTGGCCAAATCCTTGCAAGTCCACTGGGAGCACTCCAGGGTGAAGACTTCTTGTTGCAGATGATGCAGGTGGGATCTGTTATCCTGTAGCTTTCAGGGAGTCCACTCCTTAATCATTGTGAAGTCAGGCAGAGCCGTTAGGGCTGTAGTACCAGATTGTACAGCAGGAGCAGTCCGTTGAGTGCAGATAACGGTTCCAGCAGGGCATTCATTTTTCTCATGTTGTTTCAGGCAGTGTAGCATGTTATTGTCCCTGAAAGCACTATTCTACTTAAATCCACAATGGACAAACTTTCTCCTGGAGGGTTAGATCTGGCTAAGCCAACACACTTAAGAGGCAAAAATTCTCCAACAGTCCCCTTCTAGCCGCAGATTTCTGCGTGTGAGCCTATGATGTCCTAAAGTTTAATTCTACCTTTTAATTCCAGTCTGGTTATTCCCCACCCCTCCATCCTGCCTTTTGCAGCTCCAGTTCTCCACCCACAGGAAATTGTTTGTCTCTCTAGCAGGTCACTTCACACCTCAATAAGACAGTTTGGTTCAGCCTGGCAGAGGGTGACTGTTAGAAATGGGGGTCTCTATTTAGCAGGTTGTTACTTTGTCCAAGTAGGGACCCTTCTTCCTAGTCAGGATGAAGGGGATACACTACTGAACTAACCCCTGCTCAGCCCTCCGGTAGCATGGCACAAGCAGGCTGGCTTATCTCAGAGGCAGTGTCTAAAGCATTTGCGCATAACATACAGTAATACAGTGAAAACACTACAAAAAGACACCACACCAGTTTAGGAAAATATCCAATGTTTATCTGTGTAAAACAAGACCAAAATGATAAAAACCCAACATACAATAATCAAAATATGCACTTTGCAGGGATAACATTAAAAATACAGTTCCATTAGATCAGTAGCTCCGTTCGCTGCTTTTGCGCTGCTGAAACTAACCAAATCCGACAGTTGCAGCCGAGAGCGTCGATGCTGACTGGCTTTGGTCTCAGAAGACTTGGAAACAGTACCTTTTGTTCTGGCTGACTGCAGCTCTGTGGGCCAGCGGCGGCAGTTGTAGAGGCTGCGGTGTGAAGCAGAGCGGTACTGTGTGCAGTGCCACCAGGTCACAGTACAGGCAGAGTCTCGGTGGCAGTGGTCCAGCGGCGTTGGTAAGACCAGGGTGGCTATTCAAAGAGGGGCTGTGCTCATGGCCCTGCTGACGGTCATGGTGCAAGCTGCCGCAGCTGTCGAAGATTGGTGGTCGATCGGACTGGTGTCGGAGTGCTGCGGCTGCAATGTGGGATGGGGGGCGGTACTTCGTGTAGCTTACGAGCGGTGCCCTTAGACCATGGTAAAGACCACAGCAGCATTATCAGCTGGCAACGGCATCATCAGTGAGACCATGGTGGCTCAGTGAAGTGAAGCGGTGCAGAGTGCGGTGCCCACAGGTTTCGGTGCAAGCCTGTGTCGTCGAGACCAGGGTTGCAGCGCAAAGTGTGGCGGTGCCCTGTGCAGTGTCTTCAGGTCACGGAACCACCATCAGTCTTGGTGACGGCGTCAGGTTTTGGTTTCCCTCTGTGTCAACTGAGACACGCGTGCTGGAGGGAGTGCCCAGAGGAAGGTGAAGTCTTTGCAGTTCCTGAGACTTCTTGAACAGGGGGGCAATCTCTACCTCAAGCCCTTGGAGAAACTCAAACAAAGAAGTTGCAGAAAGTTCAGACCACACCTTTCTATGCCTAAGACAGACACAGCCACTGTAGGCCAACACAGCAAAGTGGTTGTTCCTCCTCAAAGCTTCTCCAGCTCTTCTTCTTTGCAATTTTTTCGACTCCAAAGGAGATGTAAATATTTTAGTTCTGGGCTCAATATTTATACAGCCTTTTCCTTTGTTCTTTTGTGGTAGAGAGTCTCTGTGCTTAGTCCATAAAAGTTCTGTCCTCTCTGGTCCAAATTTCGCAAGTTCCGTGAGCGGAACGGAATTTGCCACACACCCCTATTAGAAATACTATGGGGTGAGCCTTGGTCAAAATTTTACCTTCGGGTTTAGAAACGTTTCTGAAGCATTTTCTCTTGACATTGAGCGAGGCTCCTCTTCAGGCTGGATTAATGTAAACTTCATCCACTTTGTTCCATGCGAGCCCTCGGTCAACTCCTGGATGTCTTGAGCTCTGGAACTTTAAGCAGGACAAACTTGATATCAAGGCAGGGTTGCGGTTCAATGTAGTCTGCTTGACACTCAACATCGGGTCTGTAACTTTATGGAGATTTTTCAAAAAGTTGCTCCAAATTTCTCCAAACTTCTGGAACTTCCAACTGAAGTTTCTCTTGTAAGTTCAACGTGTACAAAACAACAATATAAGGGTCGAGAAGCTCTGAGATGGTCCTTGGGATGTAGAGACTACAATTTCCCACAATGTACTTGGCCAAATCCTTGCAAGTCCACTGGGAGCACTCCAGGGTGAAGACTTCTTGTTGCAGATGATGCAGGTGGGATCTGTTATCCTGTAGCTTTCAGGGAGTCCACTCCTTAATCATTGTGAAGTCAGGCAGAGCCGTTAGGGCTGTAGTACCAGATTGTACAGCAGGAGCAGTCCGTTGAGTGCAGATAACGGTTCCAGCAGGGCATTCATTTTTCTCATGTTGTTTCAGGCAGTGTAGCATGTTATTGTCCCTGAAAGCACTATTCTACTTAAATCCACAATGGACAAACTTTCTCCTGGAGGGTTAGATCTGGCTAAGCCAACACACTTAAGAGGCAAAAATTCTCCAACAGTCCCCTTCTAGCCGCAGATTTCTGCGTGTGAGCCTATGATGTCCTAAAGTTTAATTCTACCTTTTAATTCCAGTCTGGTTATTCCCCACCCCTCCATCCTGCCTTTTGCAGCTCCAACTCTCCACCCACAGGAAATTGTTTGTCTCTCTAGCAGGTCACTTCACACCTCAATAAGACAGTTTGGTTCAGCCTGGCAGAGGGTGACTGTTAGAAATGGGGGTCTCTATTTAGCAGGTTGTTACTTTGTCCAAGTAGGGACCCTTCTTCCTAGTCAGGATGAAGGGGATACACTACTGAACTAACCCCTGCTCACCCCTCCGGTAGCATGGCACAAGCAGGCTGGCTTATCTCAGAGGCAGTGTCTAAAGCATTTGCGCATAACATACAGTAATACAGTGAAAACACTACAAAAAGACACCACACCAGTTTAGGAAAATATCCAATGTTTATCTGTGTAAAACAAGACCAAAATGATAAAAACCCAACATACAATAATCAAAATATGCACTTTGCAGGGATAACATTAAAAATACAGTTCCATTAGATCAGTAGCTCCGTTCGCTGCTTTTGCGCTGCTGAAACTAACCAAATCCGACAGTTGCAGCCGAGAGCGTCGATGCGGACTGGCTTTGGTCTCAGAAGACTTGGAAACAGTACCTTTTGTTCTGGCTGACTGCAGCTCTGTGGGCCAGCGGCGGCAGTTGTAGAGGCTGCGGTGTGAAGCAGAGCGGTACTGTGTGCAGTGCCACCAGGTCACAGTACAGGCAGAGGCTCGGTGGCAGTGGTCCAGCGGCGTTGGTAAGACCAGGGTGGCTATTCAAAGAGGGGCTGTGCTCATGGCCCTGCTGACGGTCATGGTGCAAGCTGCCGCAGCTGTCGAAGATTGGTGGTCGATCGGACTGGTGTCGGAGTGCTGCGGCTGCAATGTGGGATGGGGGGCGGTACTTCGTGTAGCTTACGAGCGGTGCCCTTAGACCATGGTAAAGACCACAGCAGCATTATCAGCTGGCAACGGCATCATCAGTGAGACCATGGTGGCTCAGTGAAGTGAAGCGGTGCAGAGTGCGGTGCCCACAGGTTTCGGTGCAAGCCTGTGTCGTCGAGACCAGGGTTGCAGCGCGAAGTGTGGCGGTGCCCTGTGCAGTGTCTTCAGGTCACGGAACCACCATCAGTCTTGGTGACGGCGTCAGGTTTTGGTTTCCCTCTGTGTCAACTGAGACACGCGTGCTGGAGGGAGTACCCAGAGGAAGGTGAAGTCTTTGCAGTTTCTGAGACTTCTTGAACAGGGGGGCAATCTCTACCTCAAGCCCTTGGAGAAACTCAAACAAAGAAGTTGCAGAAAGTTCAGACCACACCTTTCTATGCCTAAGACAGACACAGCCACTGTAGGCCAACACAGCAAAGTGGTTGTTCCTCCTCAAAGCTTCTCCAGCTCTTCTTCTTTGCAAGTTTTTCGACTCCAAAGGAGATGTAAATATTTTAGTTCTGGGCTCAATATTTATACAGCCTTTTCCTTTGTTCTTTTGTGGTAGAGAGTCTCTGTGCTTAGTCCATAAAAGTTCTGTCCTCTCTGGTCCAGCTTCCTGGCAGGAGGTGAAGGCAGCATTGTGTAAGGTAGGCCAGGCCTATTCAGGCACAAGGAAATCTCCTCCCACTACTCTAAATGCAGCCCAGCCCTGAATCATCCAGGAAAGGCAGGACACACCTCAACCACCCCAGTGGCTGGCTACAGTGAATGCACATGCCCGGCCCATGTCACTCCACAGCTAGACAGTCAATCCACAACCCAGCAGAGGCACACCGGATGGTTTAAGTAAGAAATGCCTCCTTTCTAAAGGTGGCATTTTCAACCATACACTATAAAAATCATCTTTACTAAAAGATTCATCTTTACATCCTGAGTTCAGGCATACTAAACTCCACTTCTCTATCTTGTCCCAATGGGAAGTTATACTTGCAAGATATACCTCACATTCTATCCTATGGGACCAATAGCTTTTCAATAGTGGAAAATGAAATACACTGTATTTCACTATGGAGGCATGCCACACACACCAGTACATGTCCTAACTCTCACCTACACTGCACCCTGCCCACAGGTGAACGTTGGGCCTATCTTAGGGGTGCCTTATTTGTAAAAAATGTGAAGGTTAGGGCTTGGCAAGTGGGTACACTTTCCAAGTCGACATGGCAGTAAAAACTGAGTACAGATACTGCAGTGGCCGGTCTGAGATACCTTTATAGAGCTGTTTCTGTGGGTGGCACAATCAGTGCTCCAGGCCCACTAGTAGCATTTGATTTACAGACCCTATCACTCTCCCCTTACTAGGGACTTACCAGTAAATCAAACAAGCCGCTCATGTAAACACTAATCCATGACATAATTTTTATTTTTAATTTTTTTTGTGCAAAATACATGAGTTAGTCGTTAAAGAGTCAGCCTTACAGGGTACATAAATACTATTGACGTTCATTACATCACTTCATCAATAAGTCAATAAATCAATAATCCTGGAGCCAGATACATAATATGTATTAAAAAAACAAATAAGTGAATTTTAGAGATTATATGTTGCTCACATTGGATACATGAAAAATGCTATTGGGAGTACAATAAGATAGATACATATATGGCTACTAACAAAGGAATTAATGGAAACTGTCCATCAAACAGTAGACTCTAGATGATTAGTGATCTTGCCCCAAATGTGTTGACCAAGCTTCTTTTTTCTATGCCCTTTAAGGGCGTACAGGCTGTGCTCCATATTATGTACTGCATAAAAACGAGCTCTCCATAATTCAAAAGAAGGGGGTTCCTGCTGTAGCCACCAAGATGCTATTAGAAGTCGGTATACCGCTGTAACTAAGAATATTAATTTTACATGTTGCTGTAATAAATCTGGTATTACCGGCCCCATCTCTACACCCAGCATTATCTGCGTAGCACTCAATCTAACGGGAAACCCCAACGTGGCTGTTAAATAATTCTCTATCTGTGAAAGTAAAAATGATAACGGAGGGCACCCAAAAAAATATGAAGATCGTCCGCAGATATATATCCACACCTATAGCATTTCCCAATGAAATCACCCTGCCATTTTGAAATCTTTTCAGGTGTATAATATAAATTAAAAAAATGGATTTGTAATGCTGTGCAAGTAATTTTGCCGAAAGAAATACATTTGTTGCCATTTCCAGTGAGATTTCTATGCGTATATCCTGCCTCCCAAGTTTATTCCCCATTTAAAATTTTGTTGCTGTAAGTCATTCGCCTTAGTACTCAGCAAATGGCCATATAGCACTCCTATTTTTGCAGATTTGGTATTATCCTCTATCAGAGCGTTAGCTTGTAAATTGCTAGTTTTTTGAGATAGAAAATTCCTAATTTGCAGATACTTCACAAAATTCTCCCTAGGAAGCTGATATTGCTTAGACAGTTGCGCAAAAGATTTTAAAAAACCATCACTAAAGAAATCCCCCACCAACCTTAATCCTTTTTGCCACCATACATAGACGACCCTATCCCATAAATCAATGGGCAGAAATATTGGAGACGTCAAAGGTGTATACCAAGAAATGTTTCCTATTCCAAACATTTTCCTTAATGTACGCCAGATTTTATATGCAGCTAGCAGTACCTTGAAGCGTGTGCGTTTGTAATAGCTCCATTCCTGATATAGTAGCAGACAATTTTTAGCCTTCGCATCTAGTAACATCGGGTAAATTGACGGGCACTCTGCCACATTCAGAGGGCCAACACCAGTTAGCAGAACATTCATCCCTTGAAGCATACAGGCATAGTAGTAAAGAGTAAAATCAGGTACTGACCAATCTCCTACATTTCTTGGTAAAGTCATAAAACGCCCGGCACGGCGGGCCTTACCTCTGGCCCACATAAAACGCATAGAGAGAGCCTGGCGTTGTACTAAGCTAGTGGTAGCAATTTCTAAAGGAACAAACCTGAAAAAATATAATACTTGTGGCAAAATCATCATTTTTAGTAGGCTACATCGCCCTACTAAAGAAAGATGAAGACATTCCGCCTGATCCAGCTGTTTCCTCACCCCTAATGTTAAGTCCTCCCAATTAGACTTGACCAGGGCTGTTGCAGAGACCCTTAGTTTAATGCCCAGATATGTAACTTCTTCACAAACCAGTGAATCCGAATACTTAGGCAAATTGGCACACAGTAACTGGGTTTTAGAAGCATTCAATTTATAGCCAGCAACTGCACCAAAATTAGCGGCAATAGATTCAATCTCCACCATTGCAACTGTAGGGCATGTCGTGACGACTGCCACGTCATCGGCATATGCTAGGACCTTAATTGATAGTTTTGCATCACCACCGGTGGAATCCTAGAACTAGCCTCCAGCATTCTTAAAAAAGCCTCAATGTACAATGAAAATAAAAGAGGAGAACAGGGGCAGCCCTGCCTGGTGCCCCTCTGTATTTGTACTACATCCGACACGAGTCCCATGGTACTAATACGGGCCGTAGGTTGCAAATACAATGTCTGCAGAGATTTTATAAATTCGGGGCCAAACCCCCTTTGCTTCATTACGTCCCATATAAAGCACCATGAGACCCGGTCAAAAGCCTTTTCGGCATCCAATAAAATTAAACATAATGGCTCCAGGGTAACATTAACAAAATCAAATAAAGTGATCACCCGACGAACATGATCCGCCGTTCCACGATGCGGTATAAAGCCATGCTGTATAATAGAAACTAGATTGGTAATTACCCTAGACAACCTATTCGCAAGGATCTTCGAGTACATTTTTCCATCCGCATTTAAAAGCGAAATCGGGCGGTAAGACCCAGCTAGATTCGCAGGTTTTCCTTTTTTATGAAAAACAACAATGCATGCTTCACTCCAGCTCCCTGGTGGAGCCCCTTTCTGGGCATTTCTCATCGTCTCTAGAAGATCTATTTTTAGAACCGAAAAAAAGGTCTTATAAATTTCGACAGGTAGCTTATCTGGGCCTGCAGCCTTTTCCCTGGCTAATCCATTAACTGCTGATTCTAATTCTTCTGCCGTAATAGTTGCCTCTAGGCTTTCTCTATCTTTCTCGGATAAATCTGCCGTACAATATCGCCCGATAAGCGCAATAGCTCTATTTATGTCATATTCATCGCCTTTATAGAATGATTCATAGAATTGTCTAAACGTCTCCCATATTCCAGAATCGTTGTCAACTAAGTTTCCTCTTAAATCTAATAAATTATCTATCCGCTGTGATGCTTCCCTTGATCTTAATTTCTGGGCTTGACATCTACCGCTTGCTTCCCCATACTCATATTGTATTTGTTGTTTAATAAAGAAAGTTTTTGCACTTTCCTGCGTCCATTTAAGATTTATCTTCGCTTTAAGCCTGGCTACTGTCGTCATCTGATCATTTATATCCTCCCCCAACCGTATACCCTGCGCTAATGATTCCTCAGCCCTTGTTAATTCTTGATAAAGTTCTTAGAGTTTTATCCCCTGCTGTTTTTGATTGTATAATCCAAAGCTCAGGGCCTCACCCCTGAAAGCTGCTTTAAAACCATCCCAAACATTGCCCACACTGCTTGTCCCTCGGTTAATAACAACATTTTTTTCAATCCACTGTTTCATGTAGTCAGTGAATTGTTGTTCTAATAATAACTTGCGATCAAAAGAGTATAACCTCGGTCTTTTAGCAGTTACTAGGTCCGTTATAGACAGAACCACCGGTCCATGATCAGACGTGATTCGAGGATAGATTTGAATTACAGCAGATTTCAACAATAACTGAGGAAGAAAAAAAAAATCCAGACGTACTAGTTTACGATGGGGGAAAGAAAAAAATGTATACCCAGGAGCTGTTCCCCTTAAAAAAGCCCATGCATCCACCAACCCATGTGCCATAATTAATGCCTGCAATGCCCTAAACACATGTGGCTTCCGACCACTATACTTTTCATTTTTATTACACAGAATGTTCGGGGCTAAATTTATATTTAAGTCCCCGCACAGAATCAGCGGTGTAGGCCAAGTAGCTAACTCGACATTTAAGTACTCCAGGGTTGATGCTTCATCAAGATTTGCTCCGTAAACTGCACAAACTGTAAAATTAACTAGACCTACAACACATTCTGCGATTGCCCATCTGCCTAAATCATCAACTAGAGTTCTACCGGTTTTGCCTATATGCTTCTCTCCGAAAATTGCCACCCCTCTTGATGAACCCACATATCTTGTACAAGCAATAAGATTGAATCCCAGTTCTTCGAGCAATCGACGTTTTGACCCTACAATATGAGTCTCTTGGAGACAAATTATATCACAAAAAAGAGCCCTTAATTCCTGTGCTACCCGTCTTCTTTTGTCTATTGAATTCAGCCCCCTAACATTCAGTGTACCTATCCTAATACCCCTACCTGCCATTTAATTAAATCAAATCTAACTAGACTAGCTCCATCTATTGACTGAAAAATAACAAAAATTTTACCAAAGTGATTCATTTCCGACCAATTTTCATGTATTATTTTATATTTTTCCCCTCCCTTCCCAACGGTGCCCCCCGACTCCACCCTGAAACCCTCTGCCCCCTTCCCCCCCACCCCTCCCACCCAATATGAGGCTTAAGAACCATCTCCTCAGTGATGTCGAGGCGCTATGACCAATCCCCCCTCCTATTGACTATCCCCTCCACACTCTTACACACCAATTTCCCTCTCTCTCTCATTTTAAGAATTGATATTTCATCATACCCAATACAGATATAAAGAATAAACAGTCTGTTATCCTGTCTTTCTCCCATACTATTTAAACATTGATTTCATGTCATTTCCAAGAATTTCACCAATTTGGTAAAATATCCCTTACATTTGTAATAATATCTTATTCTATACGCCCCCTTCCAACTTATGCAATTTCATCATTGCTAAAAGAAAAGAGAAACAGGAAAGACAGAGTACCCATCTATATCTCAGCGATAAACAAGAAACCTTTACGCCTACTTTATGCATGTTTCATGGGAAAGAGGGAAAAAAGTACAATAAAGAAAAGAACTACGAATTACCACTTGGTGACTACCCCCTCCTATCCATAGTGAGCAAAATCTGGCATTCTCATAGGGCGATGTGCCCATTGTAAACTAGGACGTATACCTTTATTTTTTAGGACTCTTCCCAAGCTCCGTTAAGTAATCCTGCGCTGCCCTGGCAGAAGTAAAATACCTAGTTTGCCCTTTAAGAATGACCTTTAACTTAGACGGGTTAAGTAAAAAAACCTGAGCTCCCTTAGCTTGTAAAGGAGCAATCAATTTACGCAGTTGCCATCGTTCAGTTACAGTTACAAGGCAAAAATCAGGGCGGACAAAAAACTCACACCCCCATACCACTCCTTTTTTTCCCAGGACGTGCTAAATCATAAAGTGCTTCACGGAGCAGATAATTATTCAAACATATCATTATTGCCCTGGGATATGGATTCTGGTCGGCTTGCCGTTCTTTTCCATGTTGACGCATCGTAAACGGGAATCTGTGTGCTCATTTATTTCCGTTTCCCAGTTCCATGCACTCCGTTCCGGAAAGGCTTCTTTAAACATCTGTACAGTGAATTTACGCGGATCTGACCCTTCTGTTTTTCCGCTATGCCTAATACGCGTAAATTATTACGGCGTGCACGGTTCTCCAGATCCGTAAGTTTCCAGTCAATGTCTACTTTAGATTTCTCTAGAGTTTCTATAGCTGTTTGCTGTTTCACGAGAGAGTCCTCCGCCGAGGACACCCTTTCTTCCACTTCAACCACCCGAGTGGTTGTTTCTGCACATGTCTTTACCAAGCGTCGTACAGTATTTTGAAGTTTCTTTACGGCTCACTGTGTGCGTAACCCCTCAGCTTTTGTTTCACTTCTATGCGCCATAATAGTTTTATAAATCAAACCAAGAGTAACTGAGTTTTCATCAAAATCCTCATCTAGGTTAAGCTGAGCTAGAGGGGAATCTCGCTCTTGCTGCAAACTTACACCAGTTTCCCCTATTTTTCTCACAGTGTTCTGAGATAAAGATTGCACAAATTCATCCAGATCATCTGGCTCGTTATCATCAGGGAGATTCCCCCATTCCCCTGGATTACTGGAGCTATCCAAGTCTTGTTCTTTATCGGACACCATTGTTAGGTCTGACATTGAATAAAATTTACCATCTGAGCCAGCATACTCTGATTCTGCCCCCTTATCCATGCACTGTAGGGCGAGGTCGCTATCAAATCCTTGCTGGGAGTTACCGTCCTCCGTGACCAACACCATTGTTGTTACTATTATTGGTATTGCATTTTCTCCTCTTTCAGGCCCATTGACTGCTATCCAAGGGTCCCTCAGGAGTAGCTGTAAAAGTATCAGAACTTGGGTGTAGCAAATTAGGAGATACTTCAACAGCTTCGTCCTCCTTTTCTCCCACATGTCCCAAGTCTGCCGCAGTGGCAACTTTACATGCTTCTTATCGAAAATTGCTGGGACAATCTTTTGCTTTACCGGTGTCTCCAAGACCAGAGGTAAGTTTTGACTCTGACTCTGATTTAAATTCTGGCACTGGGGGGCTCCTTCTACAGGTGCTGCAATCGAACCCCTATGTATACTGGTATTTTCAGAAGTGACACTCTCAACACCGACTAAAACCGGTTTAGTAACGTTGCCTTTTGATACCCCTTTCATTGCATTTCCTTTAGTTTTAGGGGCATTGTCAGCAGTGTCTACATTTGCACTACCCTCGGTATTGCTTCCAACAGGTGTGTCAGCCGCTGCTCCCCCCCTGTTTCTAGCAGTGCCCCTTCCCTTCGGCGCCATTCTTACCAGACCGTGTGTATCTCGTTTTCACAAGGAGTCCGGGAGCTGTGATATCTGCTCGTAGAATGTAAGTTACTAAGTATCTGGTCCCGACGTTAATGTCTGTGTAGTATTTTTTTTTCCTTTTCCCCAACTCGTTCGGCACAGTCAGAGCACACCAAACTGCTAGAACAGAGGGGTCGCGCTACACCTTACATGACCAGAGTTGCCGGCGTCTAAAGCGTGATCCCAGCTGCCGGCGTCTGTAGCGTCCAAAACACCAGGCTCTCCACGTTCAGCCCCCGCCGTTCACCATTCCGCTCGATTCTCGATTCTCTCAGCTCCTCCGCGCCAAGTCAGTAGGTCGGCAGTTCACGCCCAACTGCAAGCACTCCTCGCTTACGGACGACTCCAGCGCCGACCGCAAATCTCCAGGAATCCCCCACACGACAACCTGGATAAGCAGACTGCCACAGCTCACGAACAGTGTGTTCGCTGTACACCCAGAACCGACAGCCTCAACAGGTCCTGACTCGCGGGTAATTGCCGCTACGGAGGAGGTCAATAGGAGTCCTGGACAGAGCACCTCACACGGCCACAGTAGCGGCTGCCATCTTGCCTCCCATGACATAATTTACAGTAGGTTCACTTGCACTTTAACACTGAACAGCAGTGAGAAAGTGTGCAGAGATACTATACTAGCAAAAGCAGAGTCAAACCCAGGAGGTCAGAAAGCAAAAAGACAGGGGAAACATGCCACAAGATACCAGGTCTAACAGAGGCCAATCAGGACAGGGCCGATGGAAGGCTGGATGTTGGCTTTGCAGAATAGTAAATTCTATAACTTTTTTTTTAATAGTTATAACAAATCTAACCATGGCAAGTTGTTGGATGTAATGTAAGTATGAATTTAAGTTTTTGAAAGATGTTTCTAGCTTGCTCCTGTCAATATTAATAATTACATAAAATTTCCCCATGTAAACTTATGGAGCTAATTTCCTACAAAGAGAGGAACAAAATTGGCAGTTTTCCCTCACCAGGGCTTATAAAACATATTTGATATTGTCCCTGCTTATATTTAGAAGGCACCCTACCCTTGGGAAGCCTAGAGAAGACATTAGCGGTGACTTATATGTAAAAATAGGGTAGTTTGAGACTTTGGAAGTACTTTTAAATCCAAAGTCGAATTTGCATATACCTTTTGTGTAATGGAAGCCTGAAAAGCAGTGCAGTCTTTAAAATGACAGCAGGCAACACAGTAGTGCACGTGCAAGTGCATTAAGTCTACTGGTCCTCTGAGCCTACATGCCCTATTATATACTGGGGACTTACAGATACCTTATATTCAGAGCACTGGCCCTTGGCCTGATAGGTAGAGACCAGAGCACAATCAGAGTTAGTTACCAACAGTATCAAGCTAAAAATGTAGGTGATCAGGGCAAAAAGGATTACTTTCTCACAGAGCTCCCCTAAACAAAAGGTAGTGGGAAACTAACCTACAACCTGGTAGTCCTTATCAGCTACGTGGAAAAACCTTAAAAGTCCTTCTGTATTGTGAATTGGCATGAGCAGTCCCAGGTCTGTGTTCCACTGTGAAGTCTATCCCCTGTAGGGAAGTGGACCACCTCAAGAGTTTATGATTTTCTCCCCTCATCTGCATGAGCCATCCGAGAGAACTATGGTAAGTTTGAACACAGAAGTGAGTGCCAAACAGTTATGTCCTCTACTTCTTCAAGGGCCAAACCACATCAAAGGCTTCCCTCTTAATGGTACTCCATCTCTGTTCTCTGGGGAGAAGTCACCTACAAATGAAGGCAACTGGCTGATCAAGGCCCTCTTCATTTACTTGTGCCAACAATGCTCCGATCCCTTGTTCTGAAATATCTACCTAAACCCCCAAATTCCTTTGTGTAATCAGGAGCCAGTAACACTGGTGCTAACACACAGCATATTTCAGAGTATCAAAGGCCTTCTAACACTCTGGTGTCCAATTGAATTTCTTGGGCTCTTTTTTAGAAGTAAGTTCTGTTAGGGGAGCCACAATGATCCCATCATTTTGAATAAATGTCCTATAATACCCAGTTCGACCAAGGACTCTTCGTCAAAAGGGAATGTCATGGGTGTTGCTGCAGGTGTTTCCACACAACACCTGTGGCTTTTTGACACTGCCCCAGATTCTCAATAATCTGTAACTCTGAGGTAGCACCAAAAACGAATGCCTTTCCAGCAGGGGCATTAAAGTGGCTCAACGAGGAGAAATACTTTTGTTTCTCCTCATTTTTTGTACTGTCCCTGTGTGCTCCATCCTGCAGCACACATAGAAGGAGCAAAACACCATTAATGGGTGTTTTTGTGCCGGAATGTGCCCCTTCCTATACAAACACAATCATCCCTGGAATGCAGGCACCATTGGCACATGGCTGCTGTTTGAGAGCTGGAACAGGGGAGAGCACAGGGGTGGACTGTTTTCTTGAAAATACGGTGCATCCCTACTTTTTTTAAATAGGCCAGCTTGGTGCAGCAAAATTGCTTGCAGTGCTGTGATGTGACATTTCATTCTAAATATGCCCCCATGGTTGCAGATGGCTTTAATATGATCAGCAACATCTACACATCATCAGAGGAGGGGGACTGGCTTGATTTCTCTCCCCTAAAATCAATTACAAGAAGATGTTTTGTTATCCTCCACCATCTTTCACAATTCTGGCATAAATCCATCACTGCTTCATTACCTATCCTTAATCTGAAGATTTCCTACATTTTGTATCTAGCAAACTGCTTGATCTTGGATATGTCAGCATATGACTTCAAATTCTCAAACCGGCACACCACTGAACAAGTAAGACTTTTGGTTTTCCCCAAAATTTAGCCAGCGAAACCAATTAATTAGGGCACTCTAATGCCTGTACCTGCTGATGCTAAAGGACAATTCTAAACTAAAACAGATTCTACTGCACTTAAAACGTTACTGGACTGATAACTGATATGCAAATATTCATACTTATGACGTCAAATAAAATACCCAATTTGTCCGAAACTTCTCAATCTCTTTTCAATAAACTCTTAACAACTTAAAACCAGAAATGAAAGCAAGTGTTTTATCAGTCTGCCCTTCTCTGCTTATTTGAACACAAAGAGGGCCCACATTGCCCATCCCTCTCATGCACTGATGCCTACTTGATGATGAGAAAGTACATTTTTGTTTGGAGCCCAAGATAATGGTGAAGGCAGATTACCTCCCAGGGGATTTAAATCAGACCACAGTTTGGAATTTGAGGCAATTTAGAGATTACAGTGAATGTAAATTGGATATGAATTGTTTTTGCAGACTAGAAGGGTTTTCATCATGCATAATTCTAGCCTCCAGTCATGAAATGAAATGGCGATTCTCCAAGTGATGTGAAATGAGAACCAAGATTTTATTAAAGACACAGAGGCTATCATTATCCCACCCTTCAACACCATTGAAGTTAAAATGATTAATTGATGTACAAATGTATTTCAAAAGGGTGCAGGAGTCACATTAAAAGTACAGTAATTATTTGTGTTAGAGAAATTTACATCTCTAGTACCTGTTCTATAACTCCAGAAGGGAAATTGAACTGCTATGGGCTGTGATATACATTGTATTTCATGTTTTCAACAGAAACAGGGTTTACCCCTTACTCACACTCATTCATGAACTTGTTGATCCCTGCAAATTTCAATAGCGTACACAAGGACAGCCCCAGACAGTGATCATGTAATTATAAGAGACTGAACACCTTTTCATCTTAAGACTCCTTTCCAAGCACCCAACTCATATTAAAGGTCAATTGCTAGATCTTATGTCCCCTTCCTACAGTGACCTCGTGATTGGCGATGCGCTTCCCTTAGCATGGTCGGATCACTTTATGAATCCTCCTGTTCTAACTTTTCCTTTGTTAGGTTGAAGTTAGACACTCGCTAAGCTGAAAGGCAGTGGAAGAAATCCTACTGCCTGACATTAGGTTTCACTACTTACTCAAGGCAAACATATAAGAAGAGGATATTAAGAATGAGAAAACAACTTAGTACATTAACACGATTAATAGGATTTCTCAAGCCCATAATTTACCTAAAGAATTGTTTCCTATAATCAACCAACTTCAATTCCCTTCTTCTAAGGAAATCCTCCTCCCATTCGGGACCCTGTATAATTAATTGGCCACTGTTTTCTCAAAAGCATTATGGACTGAATTGTGACGGAATCAATTCCTAAACCAGCCATTTGTCACATGTTGATTTTTCCGGACCTTTATCCATCTAGTCTAAATGGTGCTGCAATGGTTTGGAAATAACCTCTCTTGGACTTTATTATGCTTCATGGCTTCATAGTTACAATATGTTAATAGCTAATTCAAATATGTTAATAGTTAATGAAACACTGACTATTTTTAATAGATCTGTTACATCATGTCTACTTCGTGACATGTGGAAAACAGCAATAGTGAAATATTTGTTAAGAAAATCTTTTCAGGGCCTATATCATCTGAAAAATTTCAGGCATACTTTGCAACTCCCTTACTGGTACAAACTTCTTGAAAAGGTATTCTTCGCCAAACTTCAAAACTACATCGAGGGATGCATTTTCTGTCATGGACAATCTTCATAAATTGATAGACAATATGGGTGTCAGAGTCTTGGTTGTATTGGACCTCTTGGTTTCATGTGATACCATTATTCACACCAGGCTATGTTATGTTATTTGTATTTGTAACACACACATCTCACTCATAAAGGTATCCGGGTGCAGAAAATAAGGTTATTGCCTGGAGGCTCGTAACTAAGCTAGTTGGAACATCCAAGTTTCAAGTTGCTTCCTAAATTCAGTGAGAAATCCAGTGAAAAAAATAGAGAGAGCAATCTTTTTCTAATCATGTGGCACAAGCAAGAAAATGGAGTACCCTTATTTTCTAGAATGCCAGATATGAGTATGGTGAGTGAGCAGGTCAATGTGGAACGAATATGGCTGGAAAGGAGCCTAGAAGTGTATGCAACTGCGTTAGGCAAGAAGGGCAAGGATTGTAAAGTGTTTTTCAGGTATGAATATGAAGCTTGTAGAGTGAACACTTAGGGACTGTAAGTCAATGAAGAATAAGTAAGTCAGCCATGACGGTGGTATGAGGAGGCAGCTAGAGCACAAACCTAGCAGCTGTGTTCCGGAACACATTAGGGGGCATATTCTCTAGAACGTGTGATAACCATCACAAATTTAGGTTAACGCAACTTCTCACATCGCAGTTCATCACGGGAAAATAACACTGTGTTAATGTGGAATTCTCAACCCGGCGCCACCATGTGATAGTCCAACGATAACGCGACAAATGACCGCGTGAAAACCAACACTTCTCCGAACAAATGCGAAACACTTACGCCAAAAAGTGGCGATGGCCCAAATCGCGATACAAAAAGCTGTGATAACCAGCCAAAGGCCTGCAATTCCCACGTCTCATGTGGGAAAATGCTCCAGAAAAGCAGTAGCACCATGGAAGTACCCCGACCAAGTGCAGAGGACAACCCAAACCCCACAAGTCCCACAGACGGCCAACAAGGATTCTCGGGACAGGGAAAGGCAGGGACAAGAAGAAGAGTAGGATGTTGTCCAGACCACAAGAAAACAGGATCAGGATAACGGAGGTGACAGAACACAACCAACTACTGTTTGCCAACACCACTGTGTCATTGACAACAAAAAATGGGACAGGGAAGTCCACCATGGACAAGGCAAATGCAGTCGGAGTGCTGAGGAGGACAATGGAATAGGACAAGAGTCGCAGGAATGATGGGAAGCGCCAAACCAAGCACATACTCGCCAACAACCAGATGGCAGCAATGCAAACAGGAGGTGGGAGTCCAGTGCCACAGCACGAGTTGGAGGAGAGGGAGGAAGTGGCCTACATAGTCATCAATGGGGAGACGGTAGCAGGAGTTGGGGGACACCACACTGCCAAACAAGACCTGACACCACAGCAACAGGGGGAGTAATGACCAGGGACTGGGGGACAGGGGGAGATGGCCACAATGGAACACATGCACAATTAAGTACAGCACAATGCACACCCACAATGACCCTGGAGCATGTCCCTGATCCCCTTTCCACACTGCAGCACATCTTGGAACAGTAAGTAGGCCCCAGAGGACTATGTGCCCAGAGGAGGACCGTCCCACACACCACCAATCTCACAATCAACACATGCACTTGTGTCAAGCCCAGCAATGGGGCGTGACCGTGAGCAACACTGTCAATACAAGGGACACTGCATGACGGATAGCATTGCCACAGTCATCATACCATGAAATGTTGCACGCAACAACACTGAGATGGCAAATTGTGGACCACATCCATAAAGGAGCAGATCACACTCTGACACATCCACGTGCACAAACAACCCCTGAAGGCAACAACACATCTGCAGACAAAATATGTTCCAGACCCCCAACCCCCACCAAGAGAACAATGTACCTAAGTATGCAACATACCAGCACTGCAGAGGCACAGAAATCAAAGGCATATCGCATGAAAGGGATAAGGAACAATGAAATCAGAGCTGCAGAGGCAAATGTCCCAAAATGCAGCACACAAAACATGTACAACACAGCAACATTGAAAACAAGGATGTACAAACTGAAACACGTTCAAACAGAACAGAGGACACAACTGGATTTCTTGCCCATAGAAAGGGAACTATCCCTCCTGACATGGCTGGGAAATGTGAGTTGAAAATGGCCAAGTACAAACACACATCCGTGATGTCCTGGAAAAGTCCACTGTCCCATATAAAATAGTCAGCCCCTCACAAACAGTCACAATGTACATCTACCTGCAGTCTGTATGTGAACTAGTACGTTGCATCAACATACATGTCAACACAATGCTCACATACATCTCCCCCCACATGGCAGAGTGACAAACAACACCTCTTGCAGGGCACACCAGACAACTCCTCAGTGATGAGGAAGAGGACCGCCACACCGTCGCCCTACAACAGCTCATGGACATCTACGGCAACCCTCCTCCAAGAGCAGGGCAGCCTACCTGCATCAAGGAGACACCACCCCAGCACAGACCACACAGCAGGAAGAAAACACCACCACGGCTGACTCCCAGCATATTCCCCTAGCACACATTACATTCCAAGGCCAGATGTTAGACTGCCAGAAGGAGGTGGCTGAACAGGTGTGGGTGGGGTTCGCACTCATGGCAGCAGAACTAGATGCTACAAGTGGGTGTCCAAGTCCAATCAGGGACCACTTACCCTCAACAACGGACACACAATGCGACATGAACACACACATTAGCACATTACAGTATTGAACTACGCCAGAGCCCCGGGAAAACCATTTACACCATTCCACTCCTCATACGTATCACTGGATGGATGAGCAAGCTACATGTCCAAGGTCTTACCCACTGTCTGGGGTGACTAGGTTGCGTCCGCTGTTCACTACACTCCAGACACCAGCGTTGTTTGTCGACATGGATATGTGTGTGGTCTGCATAATGCAGTCTGGCCAGCACATCCACGACTAGCTTTGCTTTGTGTACATTTTCATTCATCAGTCCCTTGCTTCCTTCGCACATGCCTGGTCCCCACCTCTCCCGACATTCTGAAATTGTGTGTCCGAGGTGCCTTGCCATTGAAGGCTCATGTACATGGCTGGCTCAGGTTCTCACAGTGAGTTGTGCTGTAGTGTCTGGTGGGCGGGCATGTTGTATGTGAGCTTGTGACATGTGCATTTCCTGTGTGTGTGTGTTGCATGATTGTGGAGTTGAAGTGTGTGGTGTGTGCATTTGATATTGGCCGACGAGCAGTGCGTTTCCGTGGGTGCCATCCTGATGGCACAGGTTGATGATGGACTGTCGAGAGGTGCAGGGATCATGCACACTGCCTGGGTGGTTGGCAGCAGCGTTGTTGGCGACTCCACGGTGGTCCACTGTTGCCTGCACATTGGTGGGATGTGTGCGCTTTCTGTTGCGCTTGTTGTGTGCAGTGTCTCCAGGGGCCACTGATAGGAAATATTTACAGTCAATTGCCCCCTGACACGTGCGGGAAGCCAGCTGTGGTCTCTGGCTGTTCCTGCACAGTGTGTGTGAAGTATAGATATTGGGGTAGCTAGCTGATGGTGTCATCCATGACCGTTGTGGGGAACTTGAATTGGCCTGGCTGTGTGACTCCTCTGTCCCATGCGGAAATTGGTTGGAGGGTACCAGGGGCCAACACCTGAAGCACAGCCATCAGCTTTGTCCGCCATGGGATGTTGGTTGCCCGCTGTGTTGGTCCCGTCAGCCTGTGGACATTGGTGGTCAGGTTGCAGAGGAGGGTTGTCCCTTTGAGCATTTAGTGGGCAAAGAGAATCTCTGGTTTTGGGTCTGCGAGATTGGTGCATTTTCAGTGGGTCACTGTCTTTGTCTGCTCTGCGTCAGTGTTGATCGGGGGGGGGGCAGTGGATGTCCGGGTTGGTGGTGGCGGTGGTCATGGTCCGGGGGGGTGGCGGTGGGTGTTGGGGCCCTCTTGGGTGTCCAACATGCATGTTCATAAGCTGCATGTCATCTGTTGTTCTTCAGGTGTGGCTGTGGGCTGGGCTCCCTTTTGTGGTGGAGGCTGCCGTCCGACTTTGCAGCAGGTCAGAGCAGGTGTTAATTTCCTGCGCTAACGCACCTTATCACATGTTCTGTGTTCTTATCGCTGATCTGGCTGGTCGTTGAGAATGTAGCGGAGTGATGTTGTCGCTGCTGTTTACACGGGAATGCCTACTCTGAATCTCATTAGCGATAGTTTCCGGGCATCATGCGGTGCCTGCCACCTTGTGTATGCCAATGAAGGGGGTACCATAGGTACCCCCTGGGGGCAGCCCCCACCCCGTGGGGGCATGTAACAGGCCCCCAAAGCATTATCCACAGGCCTTTCCATGGCAGCATCGCCGCCATGAAAAGGCTTTTAAAAATGCACATGATAATATGGATGGTGATGCCTGCAAGGCACCACCTTCATATTGTCGGCCTTTTCCGCCCGGCCAGCAATCGGACTGCCAGAGAAGTGGCAGACGGTCTTTCCGTCTGCCGCAGTGCCCCTCGCCATACTAGTATGGTGGGGTGACACAGGGACATTTGGCGGGCGGATCGCCACCGCCGGGCCGGAGGTGGCAATCTGCTTGTGATCCTATTAGGCCCCATAATCACTAAATAGCAGGATAACAGATGCTTGCATCAAAAAAGCATTGAAGTAGAATGGTCTGCATTACAGTGTCAATACTGCTGAAAGATCTAAAGTGTGAGTAGGCCATAGATGGTGGCGTTGAGAGAAGTTCTCATTCTATGATTGACTCTAAAACCAGATTGTGATGGATCAAGCAGAAGTGGACACTTGAGGTAGCTGGTACGTTGCTTGTTGATAAGTATTTACAAGACTTTAGCTTGGTAAGGAAGAAGGGAGTTGGGTCTGTAGTTGGACAAGGTACCAGGATCAGTAGATGAATTTCTAAGCAGTGACAAGGCCATGTCAAGATTCCATTCAATGGGGAAAATAGCAGTTGATCACAATAGATTTAAAAGGGTGGTGAGTGCAGGACTAATTAGTTCATGACCAACAGAAAAGTTATAGTGTAAACCAGGATCAATGATTGAGCCAGGTCTCACCAAATTCATGGTCCTCATGACCTTTTCCATCCAAAGTGGAGTCAGGATGGGCATGGATGGCCCTGAATGTGTTGAGAAAGGTATAGTACTGAAGACTAGAAAGTCTAGAATGGATTTTGTAGAGAAATTAAGGTAAATCTGTCTGAGCTTATAAAAGACATAACCAGAAATATCATAGTAGAGGTACTGGGATGGGTTGATGGAGCAGGAAGAGCAGGAGTGGTAAATTCCTTTACAATGGTGAAAATGTTCTTAGTGGAGTTACCACTTTCCTGGATACAGGAGGTCAGGAAGAAATACCGGCTTTGTCTCAGGTGCAGTTAATAATTTACAGAGCTCTGACTTAAAGATGCATTTATCATGAATTTTGAATGAACTGTGCCTTCACAACTCATGTTGTTTGCAATGGCGTTTCAGAGAAAGGAACTCTAAGTTCCAGCTCTCTATGGAGATTCTGTTAAAAATTGTATTAAAAGATTGTTTGCGAATGCTTTGTAGTTTGAAAGAAGGGGATATTAAATACAATTAACACACTTAACTATCCACGTCAAGTGAAGGAAAGAGACTTCTCCATGGTAATGTGAGACAAGTTGGTGATGAAAGGATCAAGTAAGTGGCTTGCAAGATGCATGGTTCACTCAACATGCCAACCACTTTTAGGGAATCTAAGAGATTAATTAAGTTGCCTTCTAGATTGAAGTTGGAGTACCCTAGGACCATGAATGATTGAAATGTCAGAACAAGAGGTGAAATGAGCTCCATAAAGTTGGAATGGAAGTTACTCCTGGGGGGATTATACATCAAGTCCCTCCAAAAGCCGGGGCATTGATGGAGCACAGTTTAAAAGCAGGGCACTCTCTCAGCCTTCCAGCTCAGTTCCATTGATGTATTTGGTTTAATGTCATCAAATTGTGGTCTTATCTCCTTAGAAGGCCAAGCCCAATGCTATCAATTGTGGTGTCCCACAAGATTCTATATTATCACCGCTCATAGTTAATTATTTAACATCATATCCATCTTTTAGCCCGACTTAAATGGGAGAGACATTGTACATGACATCCTACCCATCTTTGGGTTTTTCCTGGGACTTCCTGACACATTTGCTATGCCTTTCAGCCTACATTTAGTACACTGGTGGATGTCTCAATATTTAATCCAAACCTTCTTTTGGCTCTCAAATTGCGTAAGTACCACACTTTTTTTTCATATAAAAAACATCGCAACCGGCTTCCAATCACAGTGGTGGCTGGTGACATTTGAAAGTGGTGAGGCGTAACATTATTGTCATACTGCACTGCACACTTTACTACTTCCTCTCTCCCTCTTTCATACCCCTCATAGTCTTTCACTCTCACACATTGTCTTTCTAACACAAACCTGCTCTCTCTCACATACGTGTGCACACACCTTACCATCTCCCCCTCCTACCCTCACACACACAAAACGCTCTCTCTCACACACACACACACACACACACACACACACACACAGCACCCGAGCTGGATGGCTCGTGTGAGCAGGACTGCCTCAGGCAGCACAGTGTGCAGTGGGAGGCGCTGGCTGCTCGAGGAATCTGAGTGTTCCAGTGCACTGCCACTGATGTGCATTATCACCTCCTGGAGGCTCCATAGTACCAGAGCTGGATGCTTGCCCGGGCACAGCGGGCCGGTGTCAGCAGCATTGCCTCATGCAGCACGGTGTGCACCAAGATGCGCTGGTTGTCAGTGCAGCCCAGCACAGCACTCAATGTGTCTCACTGTTAGCTCAAACCAGAAACAGAACTGCACTCACTAGGTCTCTACGAGGTATGACCTGGAGGCAGCTACAGGACAGAGCAGTCCGCACTGCATGCACTGTGTCTGCCAGAAGAAACCAAGAGGTGGAAGGAACACGGCCCAGCGCTGCACGCTGCTGCATCTCTATGCAAAGTAAATGCATGAGGTAGCAGGAACGCAAGGCGAACAGCACTGCACTCACTGCGTCTCTCTGTGAGGAAAAACCTGGAACACTAAACAGCCCAGCACTACAGTCAGTGTCTATATGAAGCAAACACCGAACAGCCCAGCACTGCACTCTGTCTCTATATGTGAGGTAAACACAGAGCAGACCAGCAGTGCACTCTGCCTTATAGTGAGGTAAATCCTGCAAAACTGAACAACCCAGCACTGCACGCTGTCTATGTGAGGCAAACACAGAGCAGCACAACACTTCATTCTGTCTCTATATGTGAGGTAAACACAGAGCAGCCCAGCACTGCACTCTGTGTGTCTCTGTGAGGCAAACCCTGAAGCACTGAACTGCCCAGCATTGCACTCTGTCTCTCTATGTGAGGTAAACACAGAGCATCTCTGCACGGCACCCGGTCTGTCTCTGTGCGGTACAAGGTCAAGAGGCAGCATCCCTGCAGACAGACCTGTCTATCATTTCTGGCCACAACATATATGTTCTATTTCTCCCCGATTCTAGGACAAAGGAGAATGCACAGCCCTGTTGCATTTGTGGACACCGTGCTTTAGCCCAAATATTTCCTTTCCAAGGGGGCTTTCGCCACTAGTGATAGGCTGCCCTGACCCTCGGTGCCGCCAGAGCCCAGGTTTCATCTGAACTGCCCTGAGTGCATGGCAGGGAGCTGCAGATTTCCACTGTACAAACCTCGGACGGCCCTTGATCTTTGATTCTAAAGAGTTGAGGAGGACCCGATTTGTTCTGCTGTCCAAGTGTAGCGGCCTGCTCTGAAGGGGTCGCTTTGTGGAGGTTCTGACCCCGCAGAATGTGCAGCCAGACAAGTGCACTTTATTGGAAAGTTCAGGCCGAAGCAACAGTGGACGGACAGTGACACTCTGATGGCGCGCGCTGGCTCCAGTTAGAAATGGGTTCTATTGGACCTGGTTCGAGCCAACGGGTTTTCTGCTGCTAATATAATGCACCCAAGGCACTTCTGTGGACTTCATTACCTTCAGGGAACTGGCTAGTAATTCTAATTGGGTGAAATAACCCATATGACACACTTGGATCGAATTTTTTCACCACACCTTGCAGGTGTTTGCAGCCGCAGCTGGCATGCTCACGGCAGGGTTGGGGTTGCGGGAAGGGGGGAACAAAAATAAAAGGTTACGTACCTTACCGCAGAGGCTGCTCCTGGCGCAGCAGGGTCCTGCGTGTTCTGAATCCTGGAGGAACTGGAAGCAGCCAGCAGGCAGCTTTCCTCCCACTACCCTAAGCCAATCACAACGCTGCAATGACAGCATTGTGATTGGTGAGGCGAAGCAGGAGAGCGCCCCAGCAAGGTCATTTTCTCTATGTAGGCTGCATGCATGAGAGATCATGAGAGTGTCTTTCCGACCAAGGGCCTGATTCCGATGTGGTTAGGAAGGCCTCTTAACAGCATTTGCTCCTTCCGAAGCAGATCAGGAAAGTGTCTTTCGGACCAACTCTAAAAGGTTTCCGCCCGACCTAGTACAATGCAAGGTACGCGTTAGAAATATCCAAATCCAAACTCAACAGCATTCAGAATTACCAAGCCGTATAGAGCAGAATCGTATGTCTCTATGGGCTGTATTTCTGAATGACCGAGTACGATGCTGGATTCTGACAGCCTTTCTGAATCATGCCATCTGACTCGCATCAACAGCCGGAATGAGATTTTGGGGGCATATACTGGACCCCCTGCACCTGGAGCCTTCAAATCGGCCCATGGGGATATCCAGGGGCTTCCTCTTACCAGCCATGCACAGTGTGGCAGGCACAAGGGGGTGCCCACCACGGGGTACCTGATTTTTCCCCAGCCACCCCTTTCTTCAATGGGAGCCTATGCATTCGGCCGGAACATAGGCTCCCATGGAAGTCAATGCGAGTCTGACCGAATCGTATCTGGAAGCATCCGGATGCATCGTACTCAGTCAGTCGGACCTTCCCAGTCTGAGTCTGTCGGAAACCATTCACCAAACCCATTTGGTCAGGAAGATTTCCGAATCTGGGGATGCGTCCATACAGTGTGCCTCAACAGGGCTGGTGCAAGAATTGTTTTTGTGAAGGAAGGTTTCCCTTCCTGCACCAAAAACAACTCTATTGCAACACAGGCAGCCCTGCACCATGGGTGTTGGTGCTAGACAGCCATTTATGTGCCAATGTGTCCCATTACTGCCCTTTTCTTTTGACACAGGGTAGTGCGGCAAAGTGACGTGCAGCGCTGCCCTCCATCAAATTGTAGTAAATGAGGCCCCCTATTTACTTTTAGCTGATGTGTGCGTGGGACATGTTATATAGCGTCATGAAATTTTGGTGCACTTCTGCTCTAGAAGTAAGATTTGATACAACCATACCTGTTTTGTGCTGGTGAGAGAAACTGGTACTGCTGATATTGTCTTCATTCCATCTGTTCTGTGTTCATCAAATTGGAAGAGCTGCTGACCAAGTTTTTCATGTTTTTCTCCCCTCAAATTCCAAAGGGACAGGAAAAACATATGTTCCATAAATGCCAAAGGACAGAATGACACCTATATTGGCTGAATCGTTGAAACAAACAGGTGACAAATACCATGTAACCACCATCTAGCTTTACTTCCTTCCTGAGTAGACTGAATTGAATGCCACCAGTCATTAGCAGGCAAGTAAAACATAAAGGTTTCTGGAATACGCACAATCCAAACTTTGCTCTTCACACACCAGAGCGGCCTGGATGATGTTAGAGGAAACCCCATATGATAGCTACATGACTGCTCAATCTTGTTGGACATGAGTGTAGAATCAGCACGGTTATCCGTTAATGCACATTTAAAGCGACTACACCTTGCCTAGAAATCTCAGGGCCCGATTCACAAAAGTAATCTGAGACAAAATCTTAACTTTACACCTTTCGGTATTCACAAATGGCATTTAGGAGTAGTAAAGTTAGGATTTCGTCTTAAGTTTGTCTTAAGTTTGTCTTAAGACAAGACAAACTTCAGACCTACTTAAGACAAAATCCTAACTTTACTACTCCTAAATGCCATTGTGAATACCGAAAGTCTTAAATTTAGGATTTTGTCCCAGATTACTTTTGTCAATCAGGCCCTCAGATATTAGTCTCTCCTGGATGAGGGTTTCCTTTGCACAGTTTGATAATCAACTCAAATGGATAAATTGAAAACAGCCAACATTACAGGAGGAGTACATAAAGGTTCTAATTGCTAGGATTTATTTGCATCTGCACACTGCCTTTTAAATTTCAGGTTCACGCAACATACAGACACATATGTGCACATCTGTGCAACCTCCAAAAAGGGTAGCATCACCTGAGAAATTCTATAGTATAAAACAGGAATTGAGAAAATTAGTAGGTTTGGACTTAATGTGCGTGCTGCTCATTCGCTACTCTTGTATTTTGACTGAACACTTGAATCGCTATGATTTCAATAACATAACATTGATGGCAGATTACTCCTGAATAGAGAAACATGTTTATAAATTATATTATATTTAGGACACACAGTACACCATATTTATGTTAGACGATATTCAACATTTTTGTCCATGACATTCTGACATGCAACTATATAGATGGTCCTGTGTGCAATTCTCTTAACATATTACTTTACATTTTAAGAACATACAGTTAAGAAAGTGATATTTTGTATCATTTTAGGTGGAGGAACACATATGTTTTGCACCGACCTGTACATTTCAATAGCTGCCTCAAAGTCTATCCCCTGCAACTATCAATGGTTCAATCATCTCTCCATGTTACATTTAATAAACTCTGAAAAATTAACACTCTTGAACGTGGGTAAAATGGGTGCCTGTTACATTCCTCTATGATGGTGCATCATTTCATATGTGGAACACTCATCAGCCTTTCGGGTTATCCAAAAATATCCCTGGGTAGCAACTAATAATGTAACAATATCTGAAGACCCTTTCTGAAGACTTGTAACCCTTGTTTGAGATTCAGAAGCAACTGGGAACTAAAAGGCACCTTGTAGGTTCTGTATGATAGCCATAAGCCCTATCTCTTCCGCCATATATATCTATGGTGTGAAGGTTTTTTACAAATGCTGTATGTCAGGTACTTTTAACAAGCCAAAACTTTGGTTGTAGATTCTGGGCCTGATTTAGAGTTTGGCGGAAAGGTTACACCATCACAAACGTAACTTATATTCCTTCTGCCGTATTCAATGCTGGACTGGGAACCCAAAGCAGCCCTGGTAAATTTTGTCAGACCATCCCCCATATGTTGCATAGCAAGAGTACCGGACCACTAAAAGAGGGATTTGAGAGGGATAGCCCCCAAGAAAAAATTGGGGGGAAATGTCAAAATTGGATCATTCTACTACACATTTTTCATTATGTATTCAATTCTATTAGCTTTTAAATCATAGTAAATGATGATCTTACAATGCAGCAAGGTAGGGTAATCTGTGTTGGGGCACTTTATTCGTTCCTTCACTATCACCCTCAAGCAATGCCCCTCATCCCTTCATAGTCCCTCTCTCACATGTATTACATTTATTTTATAGTACCTCACCAATGGAAAATTATCACAACCAATCCACTCTTGTTTACCCTATACATTGAACCCTTTCCACAAACAATCACCATGGATTCTATAATCACCCCCTTTATGGTACATTCACTATAAAACTGGCTCTATGTGTGGATGATAATATATATATATATTTATCCTTAGCACGGAAGGGATTTTACAAATGCCCTCAGTGCAAAGCCTGCACCTACGGAGTGAATAGGACTTCTTATTGCACGGCTTTCAGTACAACACCACAAAGTATTAAGCATCATCTTACTTGTAAAAGTGAGTATGTGGTGTACGTTTTAGAGTGCAGTTGCAACTTGAAATATGTAGGAAGTTCCAAACTACCAGGCCACAGACGTATATTACAACACATAAGGGCAATTAACAACAATGACCAAAGTTACCCGGTGGCCCGTCACTTCCAGGAAGTGCATGGGGGTAAACCCAAAGATCTAAGATATTTCCTGTTAGATACTGTGCCTGTACAAAGAAGAGGAGGGGACAGAGAGGGGATGTTGCGCAGATTATAAACTCACTACATCCTTCTATTAGACACGAAACAACCAAATGGTTTAAATATCAGTGAGGATCTGTACACCTATCTGGACTAACAGATTAGAGATATATTGACACACTGGATTGGGTATCATGACTTCTTTTATTTCCATCCCATATGTTCAAATATATTATGCCATTCAGATTTGTATATAAGAAATGAAATATTCAATTCTTTTAACTATGCTCAAATTGTAAATATGTAGATTTATTTTTGATATTACAGATAAAGATTATAGAGACATTTTAAGATGTATATTGTATATATGGCAGAATTAATTAATTGGTTACTGGTTGGCATAATTGATTAATTGTGGGAATCTTCCATATTTACAAATATGAATTCCGATCTGTTAACAACAAGGGATAAATATGTCCATTGATGCTCCAAGTTAATTTTATGAAGAGGGGTTTCAAATAATACCTTTGACTGCACACATATGCCTTGAGGATTTTTTTGAATTATATATTTTTATAATTTACTCACTAAGGGAGCACCTGTTTGTTTGTTAGATTCACATTAAAATTATAAAAAGAGAAAATGATTATAAAAATATAACATGAAGAAATTTCAGTAAGAAGATTGGTTCTAGGGATGCACGGTGCGTATTATATAGGCGTTTATACTAAGGATTTATTAGGATGTTTTAAATGTCAAATTGGATTCAAAATTACATGTTTGACATTGACAGGGGCAATTTGATGAAATTAATAAATTTGCATTACTGCGAGGTGTTATGAGAAATTTTGCTGGTATGACATATAAAAGCCAAAAGCCATTGCATTTAAGCACGAATGTCACTTTAAAACCACTTATCCTTAAGATAAAAATGTTTGCATTTTGCACTTTACATTCTATTTCTTTAATTAAAAAATGCTAATATTTATAAATACGTATTTTATAGAAATGAAAAATAGAAATGTATAGTATTTCTTTTATGCCTATCAATGCACTATCACTTTAAATTCAGGTGTATCTCACGACACTGTTGTCATGTGATCAAGGCAGGGATCTGCCGAAACGCGTCGTGACGATATGGCAAGCACGGAAATAAATATTTAAAATTTTTTGCACCAAATCAGGGTCTTCCTCGTCTTTTTCGTGTGTTAAAGGTGAGCCTTGTAGTATATATATATATATATATATATATATATATATATATATATATATATATATATATATATATATATTACCTACTGGCGGTCACCAGTAGGTAGTTATAGTTAGGATTGGCTACCATAGGAAATCCCCAACATTCTATTGGGAATAACTCTGGCGCCGGTTGAGGAATTTGGGTGTAATTTTCCACAATTTTGGCCAGCTCCGCTCCGCTCCGCTCCTTCCCTGAAAGTTTCGGGGAGATTCGTGAAGTGGGGGCTGAGAAAAAAGGGGGGTCCCAAAACGTGTTTTCCCCATGTTCATTTCCATAGGACGGTCTGACAAGTCTACAGCCCGAACCGCTGAATGGAATTACGCCAAACTTGGCAAAATTGTAGGGACTGGTACGCAGATGTGCCTTTGCTATGTTTGGTGAAAATTGCTCCAGTGGTTTTTTTGAAAATTAACTTCAAAAACATATATATCTATAGGCGTGCTCCGAGCGCTCACCGGTACGCGTACCGGAGAGCGCACCCGGCGCGCTACGGGAGTGCCCGAGCGGAAAGCTGATTGGCTCACAGGTGTCTGTGAACATTTTAAACAGTCCGCAGAGTCAGCCATCTTGTGTCTCGGTAGAATCGAGACACAAGAGGTGAAAAAGAAAGGGGTAAATTATTAAAAGGGGGCAGGGTAGACACCCCTTGACCCCCTAGGTTTTGTGAGGGGGGCCTAGAAGGACCCTGAAGGGCAAAAAAAAAATTTTTTGTTGAAAATTTCGCGGGGTAAGCGCTGGGTGCGTTCCCGGGTACGGTCTCCGGTTTTTAGAGGAAAGTGATGCATTGCTGGAGTGTGTCACAAAAATGACGCAACTCCTCCTTTCACATGGAGCCAGCCACATGTGAAAGGGCCTGCGTCAGTCTTACGCCTGCTGTGAGGCAGGCGCAAGATTTTGACGCAACGGCGTCCTAAAAGTGACGCAGTGAAATTGCATAGATTTCACTGCGTCACTTCTACGACCCTTCCTTGCGTGAATACGTCCCCTTTGCATACATTACACCTGGCGCAGGTATAATGTGGCGTAGGAGTTTACAAAGTGACGCATCTACCTAGATGCGTCACTTTGTAAATATGACTCAACAAGGTGCATTTTTTACACCACTGGCGTGTCACAAAAAGTGACGCACCGGCGGCGTAAAAGTGATGCATGGTCTCATAAATGAGGCCCTCAGTCTTCTACTCTCACTTTTTCTTTCACTTTCTATCCTTGCGACATTCCTGATGCGTCATATTTAATATATGACGCATTATGTCGCAAGGAGTTACAGATACGTCAGTATTTCTGACGTAACGTATCTGTAAGCGCAAAAGTGACGCATTGCTGGAGTGTGTCACAAAAGTGACGCAACTCCAGCAATGCATCCTTTCACATGGGGCCAGCCCCATGTGAAAGGGCCTGCGTCAGTCTTATGCCTGCTGTGAGGCAGGCGCAAGATTTTGACGCAACGGCGTCCTGAAAGTGACGCAGTGAAATCTCATAGATTTCACTGCGTCACTTCTACAACCCTTCCTTGCGTGAATACGCCCCCTTTGCATACATTACACCTGGCGCAGGTATAATGTGGCGCAGGGGTTTACAAAGTGACGCATCTACCTAGATGCGTCACTTTGTAAATATGACTCAACAAGGTGCATTTTTTACACCACTGGTGCGTCACAAAAAGTGACGCACCGGCTGCGTAAAAGTGATGCATGGTCTCATAAATGAGGCCCTCAGTCTTCTACTCTCACTTTTTCTTTCACTTTCTCTCCTTGCGACATTCCCGATGCGTCATATTTAATATATGACGCATTATGTCGCAAGGAGTTACAGATACGTCAGTATTTCTGACGTATCTGTAAGCGCAAAAGTGACGCATTGCTGGAGTGTGTCACAAACGTGACGCAACTCCAGCAATGCATCCTTTCACATGGGGCCAGCCCCATGTGAAAGGGCCTGCGTCAGTCTTACGCGTAAAAGTGATGCATGGCCTCATAAATGAGGCCGTCAGTCTTCTACTCTCACTTTTTCTTTCACTTTCTCCGTCTCTTCACTCCCTTACTCACCTTGTCTCACACTCACTTGTCTTTATCCAGTCTGTATCTCCACTCTTTCCTAAACATCACTGCTCTTTGCTTACCCTTCCACACCCCCGTTCCTTTACTACAATTTCTTCACTTATCCTCATTCCCCATGTTGACTCTCCTTCTCCTCACTCACCTTCCCCACAGTCACCTTCTTTCAGTCCCCCTACTTCACTTCCCTTCCCCTCTTGTCCCTTTCTTTGCTTTGTCACTCATTTTCCTCTCCTCTCTCACTGCACTCCACTTCAGTGACTCTTTTTTATTTTTTTAAAGAATACAGCTCTTTTTTGAGAATTGGCGGTAGTTCTGAAAAGAACTTTTTTTTTTCTTCTTTTTTCAACAAAAACAAAACCAGGGAAAGGCAAACTGCTCAACTGGAGCAAAAAAAATAATCAAAATTAGGGCTGGGGACGGCAGCGATGGTTCTCTAATGCTCTAGCAATGATCGTAATACTTTATTCCCCGTAACAAAGTTGAGCATGGAGGCCCCCAACTTGCGGGTGGAGTGGGCTCTTGGTGGGATCGTTAAAGTGCGCTTAGCTTTTTGGTAGCAAATCTGAATACACTTAACGATCCACCTGGCTATACCTGCTTTGGAAATGGGGTTGCCTTTGTGTTGTGCGGAAAAGGCAACAAAGATTGTTTCGTCTTCCTAAAATCTTTGGTCCTATCAATGTAATACATCAAAGCTCTTTTGACGTCAAGAGTGTGGAGCATTCTTTCTGCCACTGTCTCAGGATTTTGGAAGAACACAGGAAGTTCAATAGTCTGATTGATATGGAACTGTGAAACCACCTTTGGAAGAAATTTAGGGTTAGTGCGCAGCACAACCCGGTTGGAGTGAATCTGTATAAATGGCTCTTGTACAGTTAGCGCCTGGAGCTCACTAACACGTCGCAGTGACGTAATGGCTATCAGGAAAGCCACTTTCCATGTTAAGAACTGAATTTCGCATGAATGTAGAGGCTCAAAAGGTGGACCCATCAGTCGGGTGAGGACCACATTAAGATTCCATTCAGGAGCAGGTGAGGTCCTGGGAGGAATGACTCGTTTGAGTCCCTCTAGAAAGGCTTTAATGGCAGGCACTATGAAAAGGGAGAGATGCTGCCTGTTTTGGAGATAAGCCGCTATGGCGGATAAATGAATTCGAATGGAAGCATACGCTAGTTTGCATTTGTAAAGATGTAACAGATAACAAATGATGTCGTGTGTGGACGCGTGTAGCGGGTCTATGTCGTGGTCGACGCAATAAATGACAAACGGCTTCCATTTTGCTGCATAGCATGCTCTGGTGGTGGGCTTTCTTGCCTCCTGTATGATATCCATGCAGTCCGGAGGCAAGTTGAGGTAGCCAAACTCTAAGACCTCAGGAGCCAGATCGCCAGGTTGAGCTGTTGCGGATCTGGGTGCTGAATGTCGCCATGGCTCTGCGTCAAAAGTCTGGGTGTGAGGTGCAGCCTTTGATGCGGTACCACGGAAAGTTCTAGGAACGTGGTGTACCATGGTTGGCGTGCCCACGTTGGAGCAACCAGGATGAGCGTCATCGAGTGTTGCTTGAGCGGTATTAGAGGTGCTGGGGGGAAAGCATACGCAAACCTGCTTGACCAGTTCATCCATATCGCATTGCCCTGCGACTGTGGGTGTGGGAACCTGGCGGCAAAGCTTTGGCTTTTGGCGTTTTCCTTTGTGGCGAACAGGTCTATCTCTGGATGACCCCACTGCTGGAAGTACGGGTGGAGTACTGATGGATGTAGCTCCCACTCGTGCATTTGGTGGCTGTACCTGCTGAGCAGATCCGCCATCTGATTGTCCTTGCCTGGAAGGTGTTCTGCCATGAGGAAGATGTTCCTTTGAAGGGCCCACTTCCACATGCTCTGAGCCAGATGAGACAACTGCGGAGAGTGTGTACCTCCCTGCTTCTGAATGTAGTACATCGCTGTCATGTTGTCCGTTCGGACCAACACGACCTTGTTGCATAGATGTACCCTGAATGCCTTCATTGCCATGAAGATTGCCATCAGCTCTAGGAGGTTGATGTGCATCTTCTTTTGCTGCGTTGTCCATAGCCCCTGCACCGTGTAGTGGAGTACATGAGCTCCCCATCCCTGGAGAGATGCGTCCGTTGTTAGGATGATTTGTGGCACAGGCTCCAGGAACGGTCGTCCCTTGCAAAGGTTGCGTTGAGTCCACCAATGCAGAGAGTTGTATGCACGACCGGTCACCAACACTAGGTCTTTCAACTGTCCGTGAGCCTGAGTCCACTGATGTGCCAAGCACTCCTGAAGCAGACGCATATGTAGTCTCGCATGTGGGACTATGAAGATGCAGGAGGCCATCATGCCTATCAACTGCATGAACACTCGTGCTGGAAGCGAGTGTTGTGGTCTGAATCTCTGTATCAGCAATTGAATGTTGTTGATTCGCACCGAATTCGGCTGTGCTGTGGCTGCCAGAGTGTTTATTGTTGCGCCCAGATACTCCCGTACATGGGCGGGCTGAAGGTGTGATTTGGGGTAATTGAGTGAGAATCCCAGATCGTGAAGAAGGTGAATGGTGTGGGACATGTTGGCGGCACACTGCTGGGCCGACTTTGCTTGGACAAGCCAGTAATCCAGGTAAGGGTAGACGTGAACGGTTTGTCTCCGGAGGTGTGCAGCCACTGTCGCCAGGCACTTCGTGAACACCCTGGGCGCTGTAGTCACTCCGAAAGGGAGGACTTTGAATTGGTAATGCTGACTTTGAATGGTGAATCTGAGGTATTTTCTGTGTGATGGATGTAGCGGAATGTGAAAATATGCATCCTTTAGATCTAATGTGGCGAGGAAATCTCCTTGATTGAGCAACGGAAGAACCTGCTGCAGTGTGAGAATGTGAAAGTGTTCTGATAGAATGTACTGGTTTAGGGGCCTGAGGTCCAGTATGGGTCTGAGGGACCCGTCCTTTTTTGGGATTAATAAGTACAGGGAGTAAACTCCTGTGCCTCTGTCTTCCACGGGCACGAGCTCGAGCGCCCCTTTTTGCAGCATGAAGAGTACCTCTTGCTGCAATAAGTGCAAATGCTCTGTGGACATAGGACGGTGTTTTGGGAGTATGTTGGGAGGAGTGGAGGTTAACTCCAGACAATAACCGTACTGGATAAGCTTTCTGACCCACCTGTCTGTGGTGATGGATTTCCAGACTGGCAGAAACTGCTGGAGTCTCCCCCCGACTGGTGTTGTATGGTCGGGGGGCAGTGACAAGGCATCACTGTTTGTTGGCGGTGGAGGATCGGGAGCTGTTGTTTCCACGACCTCTGCCTTTTGCGCTGTTTCCACGATAGCCACCTCTACTCTGCTTGTTGTACGTGGTTTGCGCGCCACCTTTATTGTACTGTGTTTGCTGGGGTAGCTGGCCTCTGGAAACACCTCTATTGCCTGAGCGACGAAAAGTACTACCCCTGAACTGCTGGGACTGGAGAGCCCCCATAGACTTTGCAGTCTCAGTGTCCTTTTTTATTTTTTCCAGGGTGGTGCCTACCTCTGGTCCAAATAAGTGATCAGGGTTCACAGGCTGATTTGGGATGGTGGTTTGTATCTCCGGGTTGAACCCGGAGATCCTGAGCCAGGCTTGACGCCGCAGCATTACACTTGTGTTGATGGCCCTGGCCGCGGTGTCTGCTGCGTCCAGTGCACACTTAATTGAAGCATTGGAGAAGAGTTTCCCTTCTTGAATGATCATCTCCTCTGCCTCCTTATATTCATCTGGCAAGTGTTGTAACAGGGTTTCTAGTGTATCGTAATGAGCCCTGTCATATCTGGCCAAGAGTGCCTGAGTGTTAGAAATGTGCCAGATATTGGCTACCTGAGCCGCCACCCTCCTTCCTGATGCTTCTAGCACTTTAGATTCTTTGTCGGGGGGAGGAGCATCACCAGTAGTCTGTGAATTTGCCCTCTACCGGGCATTAGACACAACTAGAGAGTCCAACGGCAACTGGCCCTTGATGTAGGTAGGGTCGCCAGGCGCCGGCTTGTACTTTTTTCAATTCTTGGGTTTATAACCCTGGCACGTGTGGGTTCTTTAAAAATGTCTGCAGCATGCTTCAAAACCCCCTTCAACGTAGGTAGAGTCTTTACGGTCTTTTCAGACGTGGAAAATGTGTTAAACAGAAAGTCCACTTCAATAGGGTCAGCATGGAGCTGGACGTCATGATTCTTGGCTGCCCTCTCAATAAGCGCATTAAACGCCGCAGAGTCCTCAGTAGGCGAGGTTTTGACATTATACACTTGAGTGTCTGGGGCAGTTTGTGGATCCCCTGGGTCCGCAGCATTTGCCCAGGTGTCATGTTGATCTTCAGGATCAGTATCGGCAGGGTAGTTGTACTCATCATAGTCAGCTTCCCCAGCCTCCACATTCGAGTAATTGGGCGAGATCGGGGCAGTGTTCTGACCACGTGGAGTTATCAGTTCAACAAGAACGGGGGAATCCGTGGAATCCTTTTTCTTTTTTAAAGGAATTGTGTAGGACTCCATAGGCTGTGCTGGTGTGATCTTTCGCTTGTAAATGGAAAGTTTACCAGTGTTGGCGTCGATAAATTTTTCCGACTGCTCGTCCAGCAGGGGTTGTTGATGCTTTGTGCCTACAACTGCAGGGGTAGGTTTTGGCCCCGTGGACTCCTTCATGGACGCCTCGACGACCTTCTTGGGCGCGAACACCTTCGGCGCTACTTCGGCGGCAGCGTGAACTGAATTCGGCGCCGTCGACTTTTGCGGTTTGGCGGCAGGCTTCGGCGTGGAAGTATCCTTCGGATCGACAGCGGAAGCCTTGTCTTTGATGCGCGTCAATGAGTCCGACACCTGCTTTGTGAAGGATGCGGAGGGCTGCGTGGACTCGACAGGTGCCTTCGAGCCACCACCATGCGCGGACTCAAGGGTCGCAGCACTTCTGGCCTTGTCCTGGATCGACAACCTTTGTAGTTCCGAGTCCTTTAACTGTGTCGACGGCTCTGGGCGCCGAAGTCTTCGGGTCGACGACCTTGACAAGCGCTTTCGGTGTCCCAGTCTTCGGCTCGACGCTCTTGAGCGACTTCACCGGCTCGACAACCTTCTTAGACTTTGTATGCACCGACAGGGCAGAAGACTTGGAGCCGACCAGGGCGACAGGGGCTTTCTGTTTCGACTGCGCCTCTATCACTTTCGGTTTTGTCGAGACCGAAGCTTTCTCTTTCAGTTTCGATTTGACCAATGGCGGCTCCTTGGAAGTGTCCGTAGCTGGGCCCGGAGGCGAGACCGTGGAACTGGGTGCAAGATCTTGGGTAAGGCCATGTGGCGATCCCTCGACCTGAGCCGTAGCAATTGTCTGAACGGGGCATGGCTCCTCGCTTGAGCTATCTCCTGTGGCCCCATAGGCCTCATCGTCGTCTCCTACCTCGTCGGCGATGTCTTCTGCATCGAGCATTTCAACGTATGCGTCGTAGTTGAAGTCGATCTCTGCCGCTGGGTGGGAAATCGGCTCTCGATCGTCCTGCATATCTGCTTCTTCCCCCTCGGTATCGAAAATGTTCACCGGGCCAGGCGCCGTCTGCTGGGCCTCCTGGCGCGCCGCGTGCCGAAGCCGAATAGTCTTCTTGGAGCGGAAACGAGAACAAGCCATACAGTTGGCTTCATCGTGATCCGGCGACAGGCACTTGTTGCACACTGGGTGGACGTCGATGTGGGGATACTTTGAGTTGCACACGGGGCACCTTTTGAACGGGCTCCGTTCCATGATGTTTCGTCGTATCAGTCTGGTTGCGTGGACAGGGCCTTGAGCACTGAAGAGCCACGCGACTCCTCTGGGCGTCCGACTCGGGAACTGAGCTGGAACAGATCAGGGCACCGATCGCAAGACAATACCGACGATATAGGAAGGCCCTCGGGCCGAAAAGAAAGTTTTTATTGAATCTGAACTAGAGTGATCCAATATGCATCCGAACCCAATGGCGTAAAAAAACAATCTGGGGATGGAGTCGATGCCCATGCGCACTGTAGTCCAGGGGAGGAGCCACCTATCTCGTGATACTTTGAAGACTCTTCCAGTACAACAATGTGCAACCATCCAGACCCAACACTAGGCGGCGATCTATGCTATAGATATGCAATTCAGCAGCCCACATGCCTCGTACATGGTAACTTGTTTTTAGCTTTTCTAGATTTGACAGCTGCTTTTGATTCGGTACGACATATCAAACTGTGGAAGATTTTAGAAAAGATAGGTGTGGAATATCAAATTATCCACTTTTTAAGGCCGTTTTATTGTGAAGCTCAAACTAGAGTCTACTTTGATGTTAAGGGTGGGACCACAACTCCAATCCCAATTCGTAGGGGAGCTCGTCAAGGATGCATCCTCGCACCATTCTTTTTTAATTTGTACATAAATGATCTGGAGGGTGCATTACTTGAGCAAAACTTTGACTTCCCTAAGATTAACGGTCGTCCAATCCCTGCTCTTTTATACGCCGACGATGCAGTTTTAATGTCCAGAAAACAAGTCACTTTACATAGAGTTTTGAATGGTTTTAACGATTTTATGCAGGATTTAGGACTAACAGTGAACACGTCCAAGACTTATGTTATGAGATGTGGTATGGGGCGGAAAAATGTTGTGAAATGTTGATTGCGGATCAAAAGCTTGAAACAACAAAATCCTTCTCATATCTGGGTGTCATGTTCCACCACGAAGATATGTGAGCACAGGCAATAAGATCCAAAACACTTAGTTTTATTAACACTATATCCGCACCCACCCAGTTTTCGAAAAGATTAGGGAAATGACCGCCATTGGAACTTTTACAAATTTATCGGCCAAAATGTATTTCTACTGCAACCTATGGGTCCGGGGTCTTGCAAATATCAACTCTTTGCAAGTAGTGGAAAATACATTTGTAAGACATTTATTGTCTGTACCCAGAACAACACCTGCCTACATTTGTCACGCCGAATTGGGATTAACGTATCTGACTGACATCATTAAACTTGAGCCAGTCTTACTGTGGCATCGTGTATGGACTAAAGAAGAACCCACATTAAATAGGGATATTCTAAAGGACATTTTAAAATTGGAAAACGTTTTAAAGATTACCTGGATTTATTATGTTTTTAATTTTATGCATAATCTGGGTCATCCAGAGTATTTTACTGACCCTGAATCCCTGCAATCAGTAAGCAGGAAGGAATTAAAAAAGAAGGTATTGTGATGCTGGAAATGATAAGGTTGACGGCTGAAATATTCAAGCCCTCGGTATTGGATAACCAAATGATATTAAGTGTTTTCAAAATACAGCCCTATTTAGCTATAGGTCCATCAGGGTATGATCGGTTTTTACTAACAAGATTTCGACTTGGTATATTTCACATACTCACCAGCTTTCCTAATATTAATAATTGGAGCCATATTTTGATAGCCAGTCCTTGTGATGATTGCTCATGTCAATCCACCACCCATGTCATCTTTTTTTTTGGTTTTTATTCTGCAATAAGAAAAGTGTGGAACCTACCAATGTTAAAAATGATGGGACTTAGGACTTGTCGACCTGCGTATATTGCACTGCAAACCCTGGATAATGCGGATATGATCTGGAAAGTTGCAATGTTTTTTAAAAGGGCAGTCGCCTACAGGAAGAGCTTAGTGTTTTAATTACCTTTGGATTTTCATGTATGACGGATACTAATGGAGTTACATTACTTTTATATTGTCATTTTCATTATACTGTTGTATATACTGCTTTTATGATTGCACAATTTTACAATCGAATAAAGCTTCATTTGATTTGATTTGACCTCAACACTGTCTCCGGTAAAATAGCATCTGTCCCTCTTATCTGATAACCATCTAGAATTTATTCTTTAGATAACATTGTCTGATCTAAAATAGATGTGCTTCAGCAAGACGTGTCTGCATTACAACATGGTCAGTCCCAACTTAGGTCAATTCTAATGTTGAGCTAGTCACTACAAACATTGCTTTCTGGCCACGTATCTTGGCAGCACAAGAACATAACAAATCTGCTCTCACCACACCACCTCTCTGAAAAGCAGAGAACTATAGCATAGAGAAAAGCAAAATACACAATGTTACTCACTCAAAGGCTAGAGAAATTACCTTTAACCATTGCTGAGATAGCATCTTTGGATTAGATCATCAATGGGTATATTACACATCTGTTCTTGACATTTAATTTTCAGTTCTGCCTACAACTCCATCAAGTGGGCAGATATGAATCATTAGGTGAGGGGTTTATACACGAACAATGGGAGCTTCCTTTTACATTCCGGTGTTGGAATAAGGATAATGAAGTTTTTCTCAGTGGCTCTGACTGCGAGAATACTTTAAGTGGGTCCCTAGTATGCAAGGACGTTTCATTACATGAAGCATGCAGTCCATCTGTGATGAACCGGTCTGGCTACTTTAAAGGATCGGAAACAAATGTGGGATCACACTGCTTCAACTCCCAGCAGGTTCGCCCCTAGGCATCGTGGTAAATGCAGTTCGCCAAGTGTGTGTACTTGAAAAGTCTCTCGAGTGTTTCACCAGGTAGGTGCAGGTTAGTGCTGGCCATCTCTAGACACGTGTTTCTGGATTGTTATCCGTCATCAGTAGAGATTAGACAATTCGAATGTATGGGGTTGATGAGCAGGCTGCCCAAGTATTCTGAGGTCACCGTACCTCTCCAGGCGTGCAGGTGCCTCTCCACGAGCTCGTCAGCTCAAATGGCTCAAGGAAGCCTTTTAAACAAGAAACAAATGCGGGATCACACTGCTTCACCTCCCAGCAGGTTCGCCCCTAGGCATCGTGGTAAATGCAGTTCGCCAAGTGTGTGTACTTGCATAGTCTCTCGAGGATTGTGGCAGCTTTCTCAGCAAACCCCAGAAGAATTTTGTTTTATCTCTACTGATGAAGGATATAATCCAGAAACACATGTGTCTAGAGATTCACAGCACTAACCTGCACTAACTTTGGTGAAACACTCTGCAAAATTTCAAGTAAGCATTTGAATTGAACTGCATTTACCAGGATGCAAAGGGGCGAACTGTGCTGGGAGGTGAAGCAGTGTGCTCCCATCCCCCTTCTACTTTAAAGGATCTCCAGTGGCAATAATACATCAGGTTTTCAGATTGCTTTTGAAAGGGAGTTACCTGATGTTGAACAGTCAAGGTTGCTGTGGGATGAAACCAGGGATTGCCTATATGGTGATCGTATCTTCCATTGTTACATGTTACACACAAGTTCAGTTTCTGCCTACCCATGTAGTTAAGAGAGGAAATGCCGCGGCCTTCAAATAATCTTACCTGCCTGCGTTATGTCACCCTGAACTCTGTTGCAAGGCGGATATGCCCCACTTAGTACTGGGAGAACAAGGAGTTTGGTGATGATAACGATGACTGGTGTGGCTTGGCAGTGATCCACTGTTCCACTCCTTTGAAGCCTAATCACAACACAACTGTTCACCTTCCCAAAAATGTATTTGTTCATGATCTGAGTTTACTCAGACACAGTGTAGTCCTGTCCGGCATCACCGACTACCTGCTGCAGGCCGTGTTAACCGGTAACCTTGCTGTAAGATCATGCACTGCCCCCCACCAAATTGCTTCAGAATTGCTGGCTGACCCGCTCCAGCACTTACCGGTGTTAAATGAGAGAGTGCATACTGTCCCCTGGTGTTCCTGTTTCTTCTGATTCCTGAAAAGAGAAATGATACACCATTTCCAGTTCAACCAACCGGGCAGCTTAGTCGGGCAGCCTGCACCCTTCCAGAGCACACCGGTAGGTGATAGGGAAAGTATCGAGACTAACTACAATAACTTAGTGCTTAATCATACTCAAAGAGGACACTTAGGTAAACATATTCTCGGAATTTCAGATTTTGCTTAATTATGCATTAAAAAAAAGCTTTGCACACACCTAACAGGCTGAATGCAGTTACCTGGAATAAGTTTATCACTGCGACAGTCATAGAGCATTCCTAATCTGAATGGGCGTCCCAGAGCCGGCATTGCCATTGCTGTCTGTTCCGAAATTGACATGGTCTTCTTGCTGTTGGATTTGAACGTAGATTAATCTAAAAATACAAAACAGTATCAAGTAAAATTCTCCTGATTTCTTTCTTGAGAATGACTCAGCCGCATCTGTAAGGTAACGCCAAGAGGCAGCAATCAATCATCCATTTAGTAGAAAAACATAGCAGCCTAGAATCTTAGTGCAGGTAAGGACTGCAAAACACCTACTGTCCAGTTTCAGCATTACTTCTCAGTTCTACTATTCACTTGCATCAGTCCCCTGTTGTTTTTTAAATTTGTTTTATATTTTAGCCTTTTCACATCCAGCACTTTTTCACTTTTTGGGCAGACCAAGAGTCCCTGAGACCACACTTGGTGGCATATTTGAGAAACATAGCATTACACACACATTGCTAACACGAGGAGAAATAAAGCATTTCTCCTTGTTTGCCTTTTTAGGACCAGGTCTTAATTTTAGCGCTGAACCCTTTTTTTTATAGGGAGCAGCGTCAAAATCAATGTGTGTTGCGGTGGAATGCCCACAACAAAACAACCATTGACAACCCTTTTCACTTTAAATACAGCATACAAGCATGGCTTATTTACAAGGTAGGTTAAGCCACGTTAAGTGGCTTAAAGTTGCTTTGTAAATAAGGCGAGGCCCCTATCGCCATCACAACGTCACTGGAAGTGATGCGGTGGTGGCGATAGGGGCTTGTAAATATGCCCCTTGGTTACTTAAAATCTCCTGGTCAGGGAATCTGCTCTCCCCTTGTGCAGCTCTGCTGTAGTGCCTCTGCACCCTGTGCCTTCTAGTCTCGAGGTAAGGTGTTTGAGTCCCTCCTCCACCTGCAGGCTCCTGCCTGCGCCTCATCCATGGTGGTCCAGTGCGAGAGCATTGCTCTTCTGCTGGTTCGCTTTGCCATTCTTCTGTTTATTTTCCGTGCTTTTGTCTGTCTTTGTCTGTTTGTCTGTCTGTGCCTTGTTGACTGTTTGTGCAGTTTTGTGCCTTTTTGTCTCTAGTGCCTTTTTGTCTCTTTGTGCCTCGTTGTCTTTTTGTGCCTTTTTGTCTTTGTTTCTTTTTTGCCTGTTTTCTCTAATGCCCGGTGTTACATCTTTATCATATTTCTTCTATGTCCATTAACCCCTGGCTAAGTGACATCATGATGTTCTTGTGCTATCTGTGCATGCACCATGTTTACATTCTAATAGTTTCTGAATTATGGAAGGTAGTTGGTGAAGAGTGCCAGTTGCATCTGTACCTTCAAGGGAAAGCACTATGAATGCTGTGCTGGAATAAAATACCTACTCAATATTATTTGATTCATGGACTTCATTCTAAGACCCGGTTACCGTTTTCGCTCCCTTTCCTGCCGCAGCTACCTCCCTTCAATCAAAAACTGAACAAATGCCAATACTGTTTTCCAAAATTTCTGTGAACCGTTCTATGACACATTTGATTCAAACTAAACGTGATTGTGAAATTCCCATTCACTATGAATTAATCAATTATTTTATTCAGCTTCTTTGTACATGTGTTGATACAATTTCAACAAATTTACATCTTAAACATCTACAATACAAAAGCACATTTAATACATCAAAATTCTATACATATTCACACCCATTCATTTCTCCCATACGCACAGATATACCTTCTCTCACCCACACACCCTCTATATATAGACATTTACATTTCAATAAGAAAAAGAACCATAGCATCAAATTGTTCTTATTTCCTTATGTTTGGAGCACAGTTGTTAGAATGAATAGTCTTATGGCTCAACAAAACAGTGGTCTACGCGTTTCGAACTCCAATCGTGTATGGAGTTCTCATCAGGACCCAAAGCGTCAATGCGGAGAAATTTCTTCCGACGCTTGACATAAAATCCAGATTCACTCGATTCTATTTGAATCTTTCTTTTAGTTTTGGTTTTGGAATTGTAGCTATCCTCATGTGGATTGTAGATGTGAGGTTTCAAAGGGACCTCTAAATCCGTTTGTAGATTGCTCGATTATCGGAATGGAGCCGTACGTGTCAGTTGCACAAGCTCAGCTACCTCCCTGGCACCTTCCTCTGACCCCTACTTAATTGCGGCTGCGCCAACAACAAGCCCATCTGTGCCTGTCCTTGACCCGACCACAACCAGTCCAAGCAACTCTGGTCCTTCGACCCCCCACCACTACAACTCAGCATGCCTCCACACACTCAATACCGGAAGAAACAACAACTGCCTGCTGTTAATGCCGATCACCACCCAAGGCCAGTTCTCGAGCCGACACTGCAGCTGCACCTTCACACCTTCACCCACCCACGGACCCTGACAGCTATCGCCAACCCATCGGACACCACTGCACCCAAACCCCTGAGCTGTATCAACCTCAAGGTATGCTCACTGCAGAGACATGCAGTAAAAATGTGGGGTCTCCTCAACACCCTCACGTCCGACGTCAACCTTCCTCACTGAGACCTGGACCAATGCCAGCTCTGCACCCAACATCGCAACCGCCATCTCCAACGGGTACAAGATCCAGAGGAAAGACTGCCCAAACCACCCTGGAGGTGGACTCGCCATTGTACACAAAAGCTCCCTCCGACTCACCATCTCAAATGACACCTTGCCCCCCTTGGAACACATCCACTTCCAGATCCAGATCAACCCCAGAATGACTCTACCTAGAGAGCTCACCTACAGACCTCCCAGACCCCACGCCCCATTCACTAACACCATTGCAGACCTCATCGCGCCCCCCGCACTCACCTCCACGGACTACGCACTTCTCGGCCCCCTGGCAGCCCTCATTCTACTAGACCTCTCAGCAGCCTTCAACACTGTCACCCACTGCACACTAGCCACCAGACTCCACAAGGCAGGCATACAGGGAACTGCCCTAGACTGGATCTGCTCCTTCCTTGCCGGCCGCACTCAAAGAATTAGACTCCCGCCCTTCCTCTCCGAACCCACAGAGATAAGATGCAGAGTACCCCAAGGATCCTCCTCAGCCCCACGCTCTTCATTATATACATGGTCCCACTCACAATCATTGTCAGAAAACACGGTCTCAGCATAGTATCCTATGCCAACGACACCCAGCTAATCCTCTCCCTCACCAAGGATCCTGACATCACCAGACGCAGTTTCCAGGAAGGAATGAAGGACGTCGCATCCTGGATGAAGCTCAACTTGGAGAAAATGAAAGTCCTCATCCTTGGATCCACCCCCTCCGCACGGGATGACACCTGGTGGCCTTCACCCTTGGCACCCCTCCAACATGCACCGAGCACGCCCGCAACCTCAACATCATACTCAACTTCTCCCTCACCATGAGCCGATAGATCAGCGCCGTGTCCTCCATGTGCTTCAACATCCTCTGCAAGACCTTCAAATGGATCCCCCCAAATCTAGAAAGACCGTCATCTATGCACTCATAACCAGCAGTCTGGACTACAGGGATGTCTTCTATGCCCAAATCAACAGATCTCTACTCCACAAACACCAGACCATGTCGAACGTAGCAGACAGTCTTGTCCTTTGCATCCCACGACAAGACCATATCATCCAGCACATAAAAGACCGCCACTGGTTCCTCGTAAAAAAGGAGTGACTTTCAATCTGCTCAGGCCTAAAAAGCCCTCCACAACACCAGACCCCAATACCTCAATGAAAGAGTCACCTTCTACGCTCCCAAGAGAAACCTCTGATCCGCCGATCTTGCACTGGCCGAAGTCCCCTGCCTGCATCCACAGAGCCACAACGGGAGGAAGATCCTTTTCCTACTCCGCAACCAAGACTTGGAACAAACTCCCCCTCAGCATCTGTGAATATAATGCAAGCATACAGGAAGAGCCTCAAGACTCAAGACCTGGCTCTTCAGATGAGCCGATGCTGCCTGAATTCCTCCCAGCGCCTCGAGACCTTCAAGGGTGAGTAGTGCGCTTCACAAATCCCTGTTTGATTGATTGAGATAGTTGTGTCTAATGTCAGGCTGAACTACTGGTCGACTTGTCTAACAGCCAAATAGGGATGTCTAAGGGGCAGGCTGATAGCCTGTTTTGGGCTTCTGGGATTGGTCTGGGGGTGTGTTAAAGGAGAGTGATGGTGTCTACTGGTGAGCAGAGGGTCTCCCAGGGCCCTTGTGGGAATACCCGAAGCCTATGAGGGACATTTGGTGGGACCTAATGCCCTGCTAATAATGTCTGAAAGTGGGTCAACAGCCAGTTGAGGTCTAACCACCAAATAGTGTGTCTAAAGGTTGGGTGAGCCTAAAGGTGGTGTCACATGATGTATAATGCTGAGGATCAGGGATGGATGGTTCAGGGATCTTACATGCAGAACATAAGTGTCTAACTGTGACTGGGAGTGTCTCAAAGTAGACTAAATATTTCTATAGGCTGTTTTTGAGGGCTAGATGTTGGCGTCTGGGAACATGCCATGGGTCTCTGGAGACCATCTGGGGGCACTGAAGGATAAGCGTGGGTGTCTTTTCTAATGTAGTGCGTTACTGAGGGTGAAATGATCTTCTTGAAGGAATATCTTCAGGTGACTTAAAGTTACCTGGGTTCTATGAACCACTTTGAGGCATAATAGGTGTTAATGGACATTCTGTGGAGGATGTCTGATGGCTAGCTGGTTGAGTTTGATGATGAGCTGAGGATCACTGATAGCTAGCAGATAACCCAAGCATTCCCGACACTGACAACATTTCAAAGAAATGTTTGTGATCCTTGAGCTATGGAGAAAAAAACATTAATTTTGGTAAAATAACACTAACACTGTGCATACTAGACTATCATTTATAGATATCAGAAACTGAATACCACTATCAGTCACACACCATTTTCACACATTATTTCTTCAAACTCTGTGTTATCAAAAAGGACACCTTAATTGAGCCATAACTCAATTGAAGAATACAATGATGTGGTCAGCACCTTTGCAAGGCTACATGAGGACATATCCAGAACATACCCAATGCATATTGAACACCTCTTTCTAATTCAGCCATCACTACTTCTTCAAGAACTTTGGTTGAAGAAAAATGAAATTTGAGTTTAATCATTTCTAAGCTAATTTCTATTTGAATGTAAAACAGGTGCCCTTACACTTTGCCTACCCAGATACACTTTTCAAAACGACTGTGTAGTGACATGACCTAATACTTTCTCCCTCATGGAAAATGATGGTGACTGTAGAGTATGTTTTGCGTCCTAGAGAAATCTGTACTGCTTTAAAGTTGTAAATGTCTGTTTTGATAATAGTGGCATCTGCTCTACACCTTTGTAGCATTAGAATGGCATATCTGTTGCTGTTATCAACTATTAGAGCTGATAGAACTTCTGCTCTACACTCTGGGCATACGTTACTTTGTAGTTTTCCTTAGTAATTTGTCAAATGGCACTATTTTGCAATCTAGTATGGTTACATACACAAATTGCTCTGAGTGAATTTGAGTAGCTGTTGTATATTGACCATTCCTACATTGAAGTTCCCATGAGTAATTTGTTGCCAATATATCATTTATTGGTAGTTATGTATTTTCTAGAAAGTAAAACATCAAATTTAGACATTCTTGATCATCTTCTTGAGAATTTACAGTAAATTGAAGGACACAAACACTCATGAAAACACAAAAGTGGGCTGCCCCTTGAATCAATTCCTATATTTATCTACAGAGTTCTGAAGAGATGCACTGCCAGTGTGGTCATCTCATAAAAAGTTACGGACTGGCCTCACACACCGCCCGGTATCATGCTTCATCATCGGCTGTCCTCGCCCTCTAAAAACTTGGTTTGATAGAGGGCGGGCATACACTTGGAGACAGGGATGCACTTCTAAATCTAAGTGATGGCTGTGGGGGAGTGATGAGTGATTTAAAAACCATTACATTAGTCCGTGTACTATATTTATTCAAATGGTAAATGTATGGTGGTTAAAAACTAAGTGAACTGTGATGTGGGAAATGATTCTCCCTTCACTATGTTAAATGCTGTCGCATGTTTCTGCTGATGTGTACCCGAAGGGTACGTAACATTCTTCAGGACCATGAAACAAAAAGGTGGGTGTAATACCTATGGGCTCACTTCCTCTCAATTAGTGAAATGGAAGGAGATTTCTGTCACTAGAACGGGGGAGGGGTTTTTGTTAAAAGCACTATGTATATGGATATTTCCCTCTTGGTATGGTACCTTTGAGAGTAACTCTGTAGAAAAAGGAAAAAACAAAGACACAACATACAAACCAAAAAATGTTTAAGTATGTGGACAAAAAGTTTATTAGCATCATCCATCCCGCGTCATCTCTATAGCGCGTGTAATTTGTCAAATGGCACTATTTTGCAATCTAGTATGTTTACATACACAAATTGCTCTGAGTGAATTTGAGTAGCTGTTGTATTTTGACCATTCCTACATTGAAGTCGCCATGAGGAATTTGTTGCAAATATATCATTTATTGGTAGTTATTTCTTTTCTAGAAAGTAAAACATCAACATTAGACATTCTTGATCATCTTCTTGATAATTTACATTAAATTGTGGGACACAAACAGGCATACCTGATGCCGAGCGACAACCATCTTTCTGGATTCACACAGTCTTCAGGAGAGTGGACAGTTCCCTACCCAATTTTTTTTTGCATTTCCCTCAATTTCCTCCATTACTGGAGGTAGCACAAAGAGGACACTGAGAACTACATACCAGTGACAGTTAACTGCAAGTCCATTGGAGAACTGACATTCAACCATTTCTGCTACATTTTATATTTCCCCATTTTCAATACATTACCTTTGACACGTATAGTACATTTTCCATAAATTGGTTAATGAGCCAGATTAGGAGCATGCAGAGTTATTATTCAATTAGTCCTGAAACATGAACATATTGCTTTTACTTTCCGCTCCTGAAAATCTACAAGATACAGGCATGAGAGTGACCTAACAATGGCAGTGCATCATTATATAAACCCTCTTAAAACACATTTGGCTTCCATTTTTAAGTGCTGCATCTAGACTTAATCCATGAGATGTATGTATTGTGACTGCATAAGCCAGACATAGGCAGAACTGTTCTCTACGGACAAATATGTCAGTAATAGGAAACTAGCACTACACCTATCTATTTTTTTTTGGTTCCTTTATGTAGTCAAATCATATAAAAATGTACTTAAGCGGGGGCGTGTCTAAGATGGCGACCTAGTCGGACGTGAGTCTCTGCGGCTCCCCGTCCTGATCCCTGCCAAAAGCCCTTAACTGCATCGCCTTATCTCTCCGGCACCTCGAATGACCCTGTAGCCGAGGTCCGACTGCAGCTGCAACCCTCAGAGCACCGCCGGTGCACTTACCTCACAGACACGGCTCTCCGGGGCCGAGAGGTCTCATCGACGCTCCCCTGTAATGGCGGCCGCCTGAGGCTGCCGACTGCCCTGAAGGCTTCTCGCTCCTGCTCTGGCGGACTAGACAGCGGGACCGCTGCCTGCTGTGCCCGGGGAAGTGACCGCCGCTACTTGGCCCCAGCGGAAAGCCCCCTGCTCGGCACTGCATTCTGCCTTCACGACCCGGCCGGAGGTGTGGAGAGGTCCGGCCGGAGGTCGCGAAACTCGAGGCCCCGGCTTTGGGGCCTGAGGGGATGAAACCTTCGGCGGCGTTGGGGACGCGTGGGCGGCCCCCGCTGACAGCCACGAACACCCGGTGCCCAGCGGATGGCCGCATGCATGCGGAGCCCCCCATGGTGACCTAAGGCACTGAGGCCACAGTTTGAGAGGGACATTACAGCCCGGCCGGAGACGCGGAGGGGGCTGACCGGAGAATGCGAAAATTGAGGCCCCGACTTTGGGACCTACCGGTGCAGACTCCAGCAACACTGCAAGCACCCGACGCCCCCCACAGAAACTTGAGGGACAGCGACCACAGCACTGGCGCGGCGGACCTGCGCTTATTGGAGGCGGCTACGAAAGAAGCCAGAGCACGGGGGCATCAAAGACGGAGGTGAGGAGAGAGCTGTGGGAGAGGCTCGGGGGGCACAATCGAGCTCCCGGAGGGTGGACAAGCTGGGCCTAAAGACTGGGTTCTGCTGCGGGCTGGAGACATATTTTCACGATCCCCGGCGTGGTCACTGCACAGCTGGGCCCCATATACCGTGTGTGAGGGGGACGTGCGGTGGCTAAGCGGCCATCTGAGAGGTGGGACAGTTGCTCGAAGGACAGGGCCTGCCCGCCACCATACTTCACCTGGTGACTGAGGATCCTCCCCCCACTCATTTGCATAACGTGGCAGTGGTGCACGAGTGTGCCCTTTGGGGACCGGACTGCTGCTTGGATGTCCCCTGGTGCCCCCGGGCACTAAATAACGCCATCGCATCTGGGGGCCCGCCGGCTCTGAAGCACCCAGATCGGGCCGGGAGAGTGGGAAGCTACCGCCCGCTGACACTCCAGTACACAGAACAAAGCGTCGACTCACCGGCAGCGCGGCCTACTTCTCCCCCGGAGCTAGCTGGGCCGCCGAGCTTTCCCCCTCGCCCTCCCTTACCGGGGCCGCAGACTGGGTCGGTCCCGTCGGCGGTGCGAGGCATGGCGGGCCTAAGGGGGAAGAAAGGAACCCAGACACTCCCAGAGATGTTGGCCAAATCTCAGCCTAGGTCCAGCAAGGAACCACCCTCCCCGAAGACCGCAGGGACGGTGCCAGACTTGTCCGGCGATCAGGTGCCCATCACCAGATCCTTCCTGGAATCGCTATTTAACTCCCTCAGGGAAGCCTTTAAGTCCTTGAAACAGGACGTGGCGGGGGAGGTCCGGGAACTCCGGCGAGACGTGGAAGGTCTCGGAGAAAGGGTGGTCGCTATTGAAGAGGCTGACCAAACTAGAAGTGAAGAGATCGAACAGCTCCAGCAAGAGATCTTGCGACTCACTGACCAACAGGTAGACCTTCAGGCCCATGCTGAGGACCTCGAAAACCGTTCCCGTCGCAACAACATACGGGTCCGGGGAGTCCCTCAGAAAACAGAGGGGTCGGACATCACCAGCTACCTGCAGGATCTTTTTCGGGACATCTTAGGCGAACCTGCCGACTTCAACATCCCCATCGACCGGGCACATAGAGTTGGGCTTCCCCGGAGAGCTTCTGCCCCGCCACCGGACATCTTGGCCTTCCTCCCTGACTTCCCGCTCAAAGAAAGAATTCTCAGGGAGGCCCGATGCGCACAGCCCCTCCACTTTAAAGGTCACCCTGTCGCCTTGTATCAGGACCTATCGGCCATCACTTTGCAAAAACGAAAGGAGGTCAAAATAGCGACAGATTTCTTGCGGCAACAGGAAATCCCATATTCCTGGGGTCACCCGTTCAGACTGATTTTTAAATGGAATGACACCGTGCACCAATACGCTCGATCAAGGACATATGCGTTCTTCTGGACCTAGAACTGGAGAACGATGAACCAGCGATGAAAGCACCACAAGGACCCTCCAGAGGCGGGTGGCAAACGGTGAGTCGTAGACGATACCCAACACATCGCTTGAAACCTGCCGCCTCCATCATCACGCAGGAGAGGGCGGCGGCGGTGGCTGAAGTGGCCCATGAGACTTCACCTCCTGAATAATTGGTGCACTCTTCGGAGAGATTGTTCATTGCACATACTTCGCTCAAGGGATGGAGGGGTGACGGGCGGGGGGGCCGGGTCGGCCGCCACTGGAGATGACCCCTATAAGTGACTTCATCACAGCCCTGCGTGGACTGGCAGGACTGGGACTGTACCTTTTTCAGATTCGGGAGTTGGGGGGGTAAGGGGGGGATGGGTGGGGGGGATGACCATCCTGATCTGCACGTAAGGGCTTTGGGCAAAGGATGTGGGATTGAGGATTGGGATGTTGGGATGGGGAGGGGCGGGTTCTGGGTGGCGTACTGGTTGTTTTTGGGGTGTTTTGGGGAGGGTGGTTGGGGTACAGACCGGAGTTGGGGCTGAGGGTGGGACTCCGGCTTCAAAATTAATAAAGGGAAATCCCTTATCTTACCCTTGGGCAAGAACGCCCACACGCACACCCCTCCACCCACCTACGGCGGAGGAATCCCTCAGCAACACAGCTCTCTTACCTGGGCGTCCCGCTTACTGCTTCCACAACCTCCACGCTGACCCTCAACTATACGGCCCTGTCCTCCCGGATCCGATCCGACCTTGCACGTTGGGCCAAAAAGCCACTCTCCCTACTGGGACGGGTCGCAGCGATCAAGATGACGGCCTTACCTAAAATTCTGTATTTTTTCCAGACTCTTCCGGTGTTCCCTCCTGCGGGCACCATCCAGGCCCTCCAGGCCGCCATCCATCATTTCATCTGGGGGGGTAAACGGGCGCGCCTATACAAACAGCTAGCCTACCGGAGCCTGGATGAGGGAGGACTGGGTGTCCCCAATCTTCTGCAATATTTCCAGGCTGCGCCACTCCGATTTCTGGTGGAGTGGTTCAGGCCGGAATCCGAAAAGCGCTGGTTATTCCAAGATGGGGCAATGGCAGGCACCTCCCTTTGGAAGGTCCCTTTCCTTCTTAGACAACATCGACCGCGCTATCTCCTAAAGTCTCCTATCACTTGCACTGTCATGCAGGTCTGGAATGCGGTCGCGGTCCGAAGAGGACTTACCACCTTCCCCGCTCCTCTAACGCCTGTTTTGGACAATCCAGAGTTCCAGTCGGGCAACGCCCCTGGGGCCTTCCCACAATGGCGAGACATCAGTAGCTTCTCCGCTGGTCATCTCTTTGACTTGCAGGGCTTCCTCTCCCTCAAAGACATTACTCAAAGCTATGACGTTGTTTCTCCTCATCTATTTCAATAACGACACTGGCTTACCCACTCCAACGTTGCACCCCTGGTTGGCAGGCCCATGACTGTCTTCGAGAAGTGGCTAGTGACGAAAGACTCAGACAAGCACCTCATTACGGACCTTTACAAAATGCTTACCCCCACCTCCCCAGCGGGCAAATCAGCAGGCCAGAAGCGGTGGGAGGCAGAGCTTGGGAGGGCCTAATCACCCCAAGAATGGCGGTCTGTCTACTATAGAGCGGCCCACACCACCCGCAACACTGCGGCCAGGGAAGCGGCGACGAAGTTGGCCATATACTGGCATCTCACGCCGGTCCGGCTCAACAAGGGTAACCCTACGCGCAGCGCGCTATGTTGGAGGGGCTGCGGAGAACTGGGCACCCTGACTCACCTCCCCTGGGACTGTTGTGAAGTCCAGGACTACTGGAAGGCTGTCTTGGACGAGATTGACTGCACATTCTACACGGAAATCCCCAGATTCCCGGCATACCCACTTCTGGGCCTACCCAATACCCTTACCTTCCCCCTAAAATCTCAGAGGGGCCGGCAGATGGGGATTGCCATGCAGGCTGCAACACAACATGTCCTATCCCTGTGGGGCTCCACCACCAGACCCACACACATGGGTTGGCTACATAAACTATGGTTTACCCTGGGCATGGAACGCATTCACGCCACGCTCACGCATTCCGTGGCTGCTTATCAGAAAGTGTGGCTCCCGCTGCTCTCCCTTCTGTCCAAGGAATTCAATGAGATCACATGCCCCAAGTATCTGCGCATTTTACGACTCACAGAGACTACATCTGACTCCGCACATCCATCTGAATGAGGGTAGTGCCCACTACACGCATACGACTTTGCTTGTCCCACTTGTTCGGCACACTGGGTGGGGTGGGAGCAGGGAGGGGGGTTGGGGGGGGGGGAGGGGCCTACAGTTGGGGTTTTTCCTTCTTACAATTTCATTGCCATACCGGAAGGAGCGTTCTAACTCCCAGCACATCGTCATTGCTTCTCCGAATGCAACTAACCATTTTTGTGATTATTGGATATTGCATATCTCTCTGCCAGGTTGCCTTATACGCCTACTACATATTTCTTACAATGTTTTGTATACTGTTGCCCATGAAACCAATAAAACAAATTTGAAATTAAAAATGTACTTAAGCTCACTTCTTTGGATATATGTGAAACCAGCTGTCACATTTCCTATCGCACCATTCACTAAACCCTCCTTGACATTCAAATTCTGACGCAGAATAATTCTACAATTTTTACAGAGGCTTAGATTTTTCTCTAGACCTGCTGTTTGAGACACTGAGCCTGATTTAGATCTTACTGGATTCTGTTGTCTAGCCATGTCACCTGAAGGCCCAGGGGATTGTTGGTGGTACCTTTAGTCTCCCTAACAACTAAATCCCGGGGAGGAGAAGGTCTTGCAGGTCCTATATTCTGAAGGTTTGAGAGGATTCTCTGGTGGGGTGGAGACTGGTAAATTATGCTTTTGAATGTGTCACTAAACCTAAGTGTCATTTGTGCTTTTAATTTAGCTGTTGCTAATGTGTTTTACTCCTTTTTTAAACATATAAACCTATATAAAATGTTATGTTTGCTTTTGTTTGGAAATGTGTAGCAATATTGTTGTTTCTCTCGTTTTAGTAATTGTTAAAATGTTTTGTCAGTATGTGTATTTGTCTCCATGATTTATATTCTTTTTTGGCTTGCTAGTTTGTTTGAATGTATTTTGTTGAATTTAAAGATTACAGGTTGCAATTTAATTTTTCATTATTTTATGTTGCCTGTAAGTGTTTTTTCACCTAATAACAATGTTCATATATGTGTACTATATTGTAAATGTCTGTTTATTTCTGTGCATATTTTTACTAGATGTTCAATCAATCAATCAGGATATTGTAAGCGTGCTACTCACCAGTGAGGGACTCAAGGCACTGAGGGGAGGGTCCGTAGATCAGCCTAGCCAAAGAGCCAGGTCTTGAGGGTCTTCTTGAAGGTGTTCAGGGAGGGGGCTTTTCTGATATCTGCCGGTAGTTCATTCCAGGTCTTGGCTGCAATGTGGGAGAAGGATCTTCCACCTGCTCTGGTTCTGTGTATTCGCAGGGTTTCGGACAGTGCGAGGTTGGAGGATCGGAGGTTTCTTTTGGGTATGTGGAAGCTGATTCAGTCCTCTAGGTATTCGGGTCAGTTGTTGTGTAGGGATGTGTAGGTGTGAGTGAGGATTTTGAAGGTGACTCTTTTCTACACGGGGAGGCAGTGAAGCCTTTGTAGGTGTTGGGTGATGTGCTCATGCCAGGGGATTTGGTGGACGAGTCTGGCGGCGGAGTTCTGTATTGTCTGGAGTTTGCGGAGTAGGGATTTGTTGATGCCGGCGTAGGGTGTATTTCAATACTCTGCTGGTGATTAGTGAGGTGACTGTCTTCCTTGACTCAGGGGGGATCCACTTGAAGGTCTTGCGGAGGATGCAGAGGGTGTTGAAGCAGCTGGAGGTGACGGCATTGATCTGGCGGTTCAAGGTGAGTGATGAATCGAGTACGATGCAGAGGTTCTCGGCATGGTCTGAGGGGGTAGGTGGGCTTCCGAGGGCGGTCGGCCACCATGTGCTGTCCCATGCTGAAGGGGTGGTATGGAGGATGAGGACCTCTGTCTTTGCAGTGTTGAACTTTAGGCAGCTGTTGGTTATCCAGGCTGCGACGTCTTGCATTTCTTTGTTTGATTTACAATTTAGCAAGTTTTGTTAATGTTTAATTGAAATGACTACAACTACCACAATGCCTTTTTTGTTATATTAAAATAATATTGCAATGTTATTTTGGTCATTCTCTCATTTCTTTCATAATTGTATATATGTTAGAATGTTATAGATTTATAAATCTCTATTTATGCTATATTTGTACATGTTTTGTGTTTAATGTTATATGTTGTCATTGTAGTGTAGTTCCTAATATCCCAATAGGCTCTGCGCATTGGAATAATACCTTCAATAGTATAGGCCTAGACCAGACGTTAACTAGGTCTTCTATAGTCGATATTAGACTTAAAGTTTTGGGTTTGCCAGCTAGCTCAGAGTTCACTAGAAACTTTCTCGAATAGGCAAGGAGGAATTGAACCTCCCTGGATAGACAAGAAGGGATTTAGTTTCTGACAACCATAGAACATGACAACTTTGCTCTCCCCTAATCAAGAGTGTATCTCTAGAGTCGTGTGAAAACAAAAGACAACTTATTTTACTCAGTCAGTACGTGCATTCTTAGTCTCACCAGATTGTAGAGAAAGGGAAGAGACGGGCGTGTTCAATAAAAGATGGTATTTATTGATCAGTCTCTTTTCTCATACAAGAGAAATGGATCGATATTATCGCAATACTTATGGTTAAGTAAAGTGCATACAATAAAAGCAGAAGTATAAAATAATACTGTAAAAACATTTATATGGTTTCTAAGCCATAAGGTGGTTTAAAATTGATAAAATAGATATATACATACATACATTTGACTAATCGTACTCAACTGGTGTTTCTAACTACGCCTATACCGGTGTACCTGACCTAAGCCTAATACGTGGGCGGGAATAGAAAGTAACAGTTTAAGTTAAGTTTGTTTTGCCAAGTGACTGACTCAAGAAGTCTCTGCAAGGGGTTATTCAGTTCTGTACCTGGAATCTAGGATGAATGAGGGATGGTATCTCTCGTCTCGATATTCCAGGCTGCCTGCGAGGGCTACCCGGAAGCGCCGGAGCTGGATTTCTCGGCAGGAGAAAGCAGCGTCTCGTTCTCAGCGCGTCAGGAAGGCGGGGCTGCGCCAGCGGGGTCTGCTCTGCTCTGGGCTTCGGCAAGTCTGGCTGCTCCGATCTCGTCACCACCGCGTGTGTTTGCTTAAGGCAATACAGGTAATATTTATACCTGTAAGGTGCCGAGATTGACGTAAGGATGGACATAGATACGTCAATAAGGATGTCATACGACTTGGTCGTTAGCACATTCTTTTGCTGAAGTTCTCGATGAAATCAAAACAATGGCCGCAGGGTTTTTCCCAGGTTGTCATAGGTTTGATTTGTTTTGAGAACTCCGTATGCCTTATCAGGGGCTGGAGGAATATCGCTTGTCTAATTAGATGGCAAGCGTTATGACCTAATCAGATAACACGTTCCTGTGCCGTGGTGTGGCTTCATCAGATAACGGTTTCTGCATCATGGGATGGCTGCTAGTTAACTTGTTAACCAGAACAGGGTCAGGAATAGGGGGATCGATACAGAACCTATAGGAATACATCACACCGACTCCACGCTAACTATGGCCATATTTACGAATCTAGGCATAGTAAAACATACTGTAGAGTATCGTGTATACCTTACCACCCCAAAATACATATAATGCATTTCGAATTATGTAATATACGGAAAAAAATAGTCACATGTACTATATGCACTCAAGCTGTAGAATAATGGTAAATTAATCACGCATATGTATACATTATTATTAATCGAATATGAGAATTACACATGAAAATGGCTCTTAATACAGAAGAAAAAGTTCGAGACCATTTCATCACGGAATAAAATAATTATGAACATACCAGCGGGCAGCTAATGTCTATAAAGTATCTAAAAATAGAAATTTTAGTTCTCTAAGAATAGTTTTTACTTTAAGCAGAAGATAAGTGTCCCGAAAAATAGTAAAAATATTTTGGGGCTGCTGAAAAAATTGCTGTCCGTGAACTGGAGGGAAAATTGTTCATGGTATTTTGTTATTAAAGTTGAAGGCCATGCCCTTGCCTCCCTGTCTGGAAAGGAGCTGGGGAACAATAAGCGTCCACAGCACTTGACCTTCGCAGTCGTAGTTACGAGATAAGGAGTCCCGGGCATAAGACTACAGCATCTGCGGTCCACAATTAGAATGTAACTCCCATTATAGAGTCTTTGAAAAAATGGTTCTATCTCTGTTGCAGGTGTGCCTAGCTGGTGACATGAAAGGTTATTTGAGTTCCCTTCACAGGCTCCATGCAAACTAATTCCATTACACAGAAGTGTACCGCTTAGTGACATCGCACAATTATTGCCACTAAGAAACACTTTCTGTCCTTTATTACTGACACATGCATGTGAATAGGGCAAGTTCCATGTTGTCTTAATGTACCCTTTTCCCAATTTTTCGTACATGCCAGCCTGTATATATTTTTGGCAGTATTGAAACCTGAAGGTTGATATTGGAATATTAATTATCCCATGTATTATCCATTCACTGACAGGTCGTTCTGACATTGTCACTGGTAATCTCTCGAGTTTCTCAATGCTCAGGATTGTATAATCAGCACCCTTCTGTGCCATACTGATTTGTTTATCAGTAAGGTTAAAGATATTGAATAGGGACGTTGTGTTGACTAAACGCCAAGGCACATAGCCTGAACGCAGATTTTGTAACGTCCAGCCAAGCTGTACAATAGAACGCAATTGAGACTGACCGTGTTGTAACAACAGTAAGTCTTGCGATAATATGTCGATTGCTGAAGACACAATGCTGTCCAAAGAAAAAATTCTGGAGGACAGAGTCATTAACCCATTGTCCACTACAGAAAGTGATTTTTCCAAATTAATACGGTCAATTTCCCGTATACTTTCTGCTGTCTCAATTTGAGTCACCTTCCAGGCCTCGTTGTAAGCTGCATATACAGAGGCTGCTATGAAACGTTTCTGACGCTGTTTGCGCGGTCCCATAATGAAATCACGCAAGTCAGCACCATCAGTAAGTAAAGTTAGGTGTTGCTTAATTTCTGTCAGTGTGGAAGTTTGTAGCCATTGAAGGCATAATTTGCCCACACTGTAGGTGGTTATTATCCCTGGGTGTTGTCTTTGGGAATATCTAGGGTCTGGCCTGGTCAATGTGAACCCCTGTGTTTTGTTCAGGAATCTATCTTGACAGTTATTAGTATCTGTGGGCCAGATCAACCATTGTTTCCAATCAGGATGTGTTCTGTTTTGGTTTAATACATAGTTTACGTCTATCTCTTCATCTGTAGAGCTATTGCTGTCCATTGTTGACTTTGGAATAGACGGTTTATTTAAGTCTTTGATTTTGGCTAGGCCAAGACAGGTAGTTTGTTGAACAGTGTCATTCAAAAATGTAATTTGTTCTGGGATCATGCAGGCTCTAACCAATGATTCTATACCTTGTACTTGCCATTCTTTTGTACCCCAAACACTTTTTACTTCAACATTTTTGTCCCAATAATCAAAACCAAAAGTATTCATTTGTTCAAAAAATGAGTCTGAATATATCAATTTCGTGTTTGTTAGCATGATCTTCGTCCCTGTCTTATTTGACAATTTGAAATAAAATGTTTCAGCATTACTTGTGTTGAACCCTGAAAAGTATGAATATTTGTCGTAAAAGGTTCTTGAGCTTCCTTTTGGAGGGGTTGCACAATGTTCCCATTGATTATAATTTAAAACATTTCTAGGTTGTGCCGATTTATGTAAAAAATGGTTACCATAGTGGTTGTAACAGTACATACTATCATAATTTGTCGAACCCTGCAAATAATCATGTTTGGTAAATTTAGCAGACATCACTAAGTCAGACATCATATCATTTATGTTTTCAAAGTCCCAATCATCAGCAAATGAGCTTGGTTTTACAAAGTCACTTAACGAGATCTTGATTTGGTGTGGATATTTCAGGATTTCAACCGGACCATAAATTTCGTAGTCAGTGTTGTCCCATGCTACCCCACCTGGTATAGGATTGGCTGTGAAGTTGACTGAAGAAAGTTCTCTTTTCTCGACGTGTGAAGATGTGTGTGGCTTGAGGATCAAGTTGATTTTCTGACTTGCTGTGTCCATTTTAGCATATTTTCCCTCAATGAAGCGTCCCAAAGTTAGTACCATGATGAGCCAAAGTATGAGGATAAATGCACCAAAGCCCACCCAAAATTCAATCCATGGAGAAATCAGATAAGTTTCTTTCAGTTGTTTCAAAAGTTCTGTAGCTTTATCTTTAAAGGTTTTTGATGATGGCTGTGTTTTTGATTCACTTAGGTCTTCAGAGGAATCATCAAAGTTTATGAAGTAGCCGGATGCAGTTCTGTCAATCGTTCCAATTGCTTCAGGATTACTGTTTCTTGCATATTCGTTTGTTACTTCATTGTAGGTTGGTGTGTCTCTACTAAATGTTTTTATTTGGGTTGTTAGAGGTCTGAGTTCCAATGCATTGTTGCATAGTCCTTGTTGTTGTTCTGTAGGCGTTTCGAATGTGATTAGCCTCTTAGTTTGGACCTCTGTATTTGTAGCAAACCTTGGTGTTCTGCTACTTATTGGGAGTCCACTTGGCCTACTGTTTGTTATCGGCCACATGATTGTGGTTTTACCAGGTCAATGGATACAACTCGGTTCTCCTTTTTACCAGCAAGCGGCGGTAGTACAACTGATCTTGTCCCGTTGATAGACAAGACAGGAACTGCTTTTCTGTAAGAAGGCCCAAATTCCTTCTTTACCGCGATCTTTTCTCTGACTAGATCCCCGACTTTTGGAATCCAGACAGGTCTTGCCCGACCGGTGGTTGTTCTTCAGTGGTTGTTGGCTGCTGTTTCAACTTTATGTTGCTCAGGTCTTTTCTTGTTTTGTTTAAGTCCTGTAAAATAGCCAAACGATCTTTGATATCAAAGCTTTTTTCCTTCACCACTGAAGTCTGACTGTCAAGATCTAAGACTAACATCCTAGTTCCAAACAATAATTCGTACGGACTGAATCCCTTCAGAGAATTTCTTGGCAAGTTATTTAGACTACGTTGGACACTTATTAGATGTTTGACCCACCCAGCTCCCGAACCTAATACCTTTGCTGTTATAGATTGCTTTATGTCACGGTTTTTTCTTTCTACAATTCCGTTCCCCTCAGGGTGAAATGGACAAGAGTACCGCAATGTAACGCCCATGCTGACCATGGCCTCCTTATAAGCTCTAGAGCTAAAAGCAGGACCATGGTCCGAATGCAGCATGCCAATTGCGTATGTGCCGATAAAGACTCGCAAATCTTTTATAACAGTTCTGGCGTCAGCCGTTCGCTGGGGCCCCATCCATATGAATCTCGTGCATGAATCCACTGCCACCAAGATATATTTATAGTTACCATCCCGTTGTAAGGGACCACAGTGGTCCAGGTAAACACAGGCTAATGGTTTATCTGAGATTAGAAGGGGCGTCTGTGCTGGTCGTCTCACCGTTGATACTTTCATTCTTTGACATATTTCACATTCTAGAACATAGTTCCGTGTTTGTCTTCTCATTTGTGGCCACCAGTATCTCTGTTTTAATAATGATACTGTGGCTGAGACGCCGGCATGTACAGAAGCAAGCCCTTCGTGTGCCGCTATTATTAGTCCTAACCTATGTTCCATGTTTGGAATTGCCCTATCCCCCACTCCAGGGATTCGAGCAAAAGGAACATTGTTTGCATCAGTTATGTATGAGTATTTTACTGGAAAGCCTTTCGTGAGTGTTTCTATCGAATCCTTTTCTGTAGCGCTGACAGCCTGTAATATTTCGCTGTCTATTTTTGTTTTTGACCGTGTGATGGCAGCTACGGAAGCCGTTTGCACAGCTCGCTTCGCGGCCTCATCAGCCAATGAATTCCCTGCAACGTGAACGCCATCACGTTGATGACTCAGTGTATGTATCACGTGAGTCTTTGGTAGTTCTTTCTGTAAAAGAACTACTTGTTCCCAGAGCATTTTATGCTTGATTGTGCCTCCTTTTGCATCCTTAAAACCATTCTGAAGCCAGATCTGCAAGTATTCATTGTAAGACTGAACGCAATAATACGAATCGCACACTATGAGTGTGGGGAATTCTCGATCGGTATTTTCAAACGCCATCTTGAATGCCAGTAGTTCAGCTCGCTGAGCTGTACAATCTCCCAGAGATTGTGTTTTGGTGATAGCTGGTTTAAATTTCCCTTCATGCCAGCGACCTTTAACAATCGCGCACGCAGCACTGTAAGCTTGTTTACCCCCCACTGCGGGTTGTGCTGATCCGTCTGTATATATTATACAGCCGTAATGTTCTAGAGGCAAAATTTCGGTCGGCGGAGGACATTCAAGTTCGTATTGGAGAAACTCTTGTGTTTTTAAGTTGGGATCAAATTCGTATACCACGTCTGTTGCAGCAAGAGAATTAGCCCACTGTATCCACCTTGGATGTAGTGCTTTAGCTTTCGGAATGCTTGCCTTTGTTACCGCCTCTAGGGCTGGTATCGGTGTCACGATTATTATTCGTTTACCTTGTGCCAGGGCTCGTCCTTTTGCTATAGCTGTCTGTGTTGCGGTTAGAATTTTTTCCGTTGAGCTAAATTTCATTTCAGCTTTAGTGTACAAGTGTGATTTGAATGCAATTGGTACCTTTTCTCCCTCGTTAGAGGTCAGGTATGTGAATCCGCATCTTCCTGGGATGACTCGAATCACAAGATTGCGTGTGTTATCACGTGTTTCTAATTTTGTTTTAATTAACAAGTCTGTTTGTAAGGATCTCAGAATTTCTGTGTGTATTTGAGTCCAATTGGTTATTTTAAAATCTGGTTTTATTAGATCATAAAGGGGTTTGACCCTTTCTGCGTAATTTGCAATGTATGTTCTTCCGAAATTTAGGAAGCCTAGAATTGACTGTAGGTTTTTTAGTGTTCTAGGTGCTTGGAGTACGGCACATTTCTCTAGGAAATTGTCAGCCAGGCTTTTGCCTTCACTTGATAATTCATATCCTAAGAACAGGACTGTTAGATGGGCAATTCTGGATTTTTTAAAGTTGAATTTGTAACCCTCTGCTGCGAACCCAAGTATTATGGTGTTCACTCTCTTCAAGTGAGTATCCAAGTCATCATCTGTTAGGTATATGTCGTCGACAAAAGATAATGCCTCTTCGTCATATGTTTGTAATAATTCTGTTACTCTCGCTGAGAATAATCCTGGGCTGTTCTTGAACCCTTGGGGTAACCGACAGAATTGTTTTTGAGCGCCATTTATTGAGAACGCAGACAAGTATCTGCTCTCTGGTGTTATATTTTGACAGAAGAATCCATTAGAGATGTCTAATGTTGTTTTGTATTTTTTGTGCACTATGTTATTCATTAGTGCTGCACTATGCGAGTTTTGCACTGCAAAAGTTTTGCAACATGAGTTAAGGTGTCTGTAATCCAAAACTAGACGATATGAATTGTCTGGTTTGGAGACTGGAAACAAAGGGTTGTTCATTTGTGAGGTGCAAGTTTCAATCACCCCCTGGTATTCTAATTGGTCTAGGATTTCTTTTACCTGTTTTTTAGCTTCTTGCTTAATTGGGTACTGTCTTTGTGCAGTAGGTTGTGATTTTAACTGGATTTTGTGAGGAGGAGAGTCCTCATCCCATCCTACATGATTTTTATATAAAGCAGGAGCTTGAGCTACTGCCCACTTTCTTGCAAGTGTATATTTTTTATGAATTGGGATATGATTTGAGAAGGCAGGCATAATTATTTCTTCGCCATGAGGGCACTCCCTGACAAACTCGGGTGGCCAGTCTTTTTCAGCTAGAAGGATGTCATAGCCCTTGGAGAGATTATCCCAAAATAGTCCCCTTATTTTTCTAGTCTTATCCCCCTCTATACGTAATGTTATTTCATATATTTTGTGAGGTTTGCTAACTCTGGTGTCTGCAGTTTCCACTTGAAGGTATTCATTCGTGTCCACTGTCTCCAGATGATTCATAAGGACTTTGCGAGCTATGCTCACTTCTGCTGCGCTGTCTAGCATTGTCTGAGCCCACTCTCCGTTTTTCAGCTGTGTCCTCAGTATTCTCGGCATTGTTGAATACTTTAATACTGGCTACCTTCTTTTTTGGAAATTGTAATTTCTTATTTGAAGGAGCAGGTTCCTTGTCTTTGGACTTGACGTGCCCTTCCCTGGGTTCCGATCGTCCTCTTCTTTCCGATTTCTGCGAGGAAGTCTGAAAAGATTGAGAGGGACGTGTATCAAAATCTTGATATCTATCCGTTTTTTTTATATTATCCCTATTTCTAAGGTTGTATTTTTTCCCCAGAGGGCTCACTTTGGGGAGACCTGTGTCCTTGGTTTGGAGATTTTTCTTTCCGCCGTGGAGACCTTCCTCTGGACTGGAATCTCTTTTCTTTCGGATTGGATTGTTTGTTTCCATCCCAGTTCTTCTTTTGTGATGTTAAATTATTTTTAATAAATATTTTTTCAGGACTTTCAATCAGTTGGGGTTTTACTGGTATTTCACCTAAACTATCTCTACCTAGTTCCTCATAGGATTTTTCTATGATTCTGGCAATTTCAGCTGGTTGGTCTGCTATATCTGTTTCTTTTAACCTCTGGCGGATCGCCACGTTTGCTGCTTCTCCCTTTATATTGGCTAGTAATATAGCCGAGACCTGCTTGAAGTCTTTCAGTAATTTCATACCAAGAGTTAAAGCGGGTTCTGGACCGTATTCGTCTTGAATTTGTTTTAGCACATCTGGTATTACCGAGATGGATGGAACACCATGCGTTTTTGTGTAGATGGAAGCAAAGACTGTACCCCAAGTGTCACAGTCCTCCACGTGTGGTGCGATTCCCATTGGAAGACAGATAGTCAGAATCCTGTGTTTATCCACAGGAGTGGTGTCTGGAAACACCGCCTCTATTTGGGTGTTTTTTTGTGCTAACCAGAATGGTATTTGTTCCCTTTTAGCTGGTACCTTACCTAGGCAGGACTGTATGTTCTGTGGTGTAATTTTATTTGTGTTCCCCTGATGAGGGGTCAGCTGTGGAATTTTAATTGCTGGTTGGATTGTTGAAGTCCGCATTACATATTGGACTAATTGTCTATGTATTTTTATTAATTGTTTTAGTTGTATTAAAACATCTGCTGCAGACATTCTTTCGATGTCTGGATGAGGTGTGTATCCGGCTAGGACCGGCCACGTTGCTCCTGGTCTACCTAATGGACCGAGCCTGGTGATGTGATTGTTGTGTTTTAGTGCGCCATTAAACAAGAGCAGGTGCTCTTGAAATTTAAGTGGTACTTCCACCTCCTCGAAAGGAGTGTATTCTTCAGGAGGTTCCTCTGTTTTGTAATGGTGGAAGACCTTTGTTACAGCGTTTGCTGCTGGAAAGTGTATCCATGAATAGAACACCTCTGTCTGCCGATATTCGTGTGCCTCTATTACGAATATGACTGTGCCTCCTCTAGGTGTCAGTCCATTTTCTATAAGTTTCAAAGTTTTAGATTTCCTTATGTTGACCGCGATGAGTATTAAATTCGGGTCTGCTTCTTGCATAGTATTATCAGCTGCTACGAGTTCAGCTGCTACTCTAGCTATCTCTCTTTCTTCTTCAGTTTCTGACATTCTACTGTCAGGAAGGTTATTTTGTTTGTTTGCAGATCAGGTTTCTTATGGAAGCAAAGATTAGATGCACAATATTTTGGAACAGTGTATCCTTCAACGTTGACTAAACCAAGAACCATACATAGGAGTTTCCTCCTGCGAGGTTTGGCGGATATGACCTTTCACCCACTCCAGACGTCTTTGGAGTATTATGGGAAAAAAGGGGTCTGAGTGAAAAAGCACGACTGAGTTACTCTAATGTCTTGCGTTAGTTTTATCGCCTTTCCAAACGTTTGGGCGCCATGTAGTGTAGTTCCTATTATCCCAATAGGCTCTGCGCATTGGAATAATACCTTCAATAGTATAGGCCTAGACCAGACGTTAACTAGGTCTTCTATTGTCGATATTAGACTTAAAGTTTTGGGTTTGCCAGCTAGCTCAGAGTTCACTAGAAACTTTCTCGAATAGGCAAGGAGGAATTGAACCTCCCTGGATAGACAAGAAGGGATTTAGTTTCTGACAACCATAGAACATGACAACTTTGCTCTCCCCTAATCAAGAGTGTATCTCTAGAGTCGTGTGAAAACAAAAGACAACTTATTTTACTCAGTCAGTACGTGCATTCTTAGTCTCACCAGATTGTAGAGAAAGGGAAGAGACGGGCGTGTTCAATAAAAGATGGTATTTATTGATCAGTCTCTTTTCTCATACAAGAGAAATGGATCGATATTATCGCAATACTTATGGTTAAGTAAAGTGCATACAATAAAAGCAGAAGTATAAAATAATACTGTAAAAACATTTATATGGTTTCTAAGCCATAAGGTGGTTTAAAATTGATAAAATAGATATATACATACATACATTTGACTAATCGTACTCAACTGGTGTTTCTAACTACGCCTACCCCGGTGTACCTGACCTAAGCCTAATACGTGGGCGGGAATAGAAAGTAACAGTTTAAGTTAAGTTTGTTTTGCCAAGTGACTGACTCAAGAAGTCTCTGCAAGGGGTTATTCAGTTCTGTACCTGGAATCTAGGATGAATGAGGGATGGTATCTCTCGTCTCTGGTCTCGATATTCCAGGCTGCCTGCGAGGGCTACCCGGAAGCGCCGGAGCTGGATTTCTCGGCAGGAGAAAGCAGCGTCTCGTTCTCAGCGCGTCAGGAAGGCGGGGCTGCGCCAGCGGGGTCTGCTCTGCTCTGGGCTTCGGCAAGTCTGGCTGCTCCGATCTCGTCACCACCGCGTGTGTTTGCTTAAGGCAATACCGGTAATATTTATACCTGTACGGTGCCGAGATTGACGTAAGGATGGACATAGATACGTCAATAAGGATGTCATACGACTTGGTCGTTAGCACATTCTTTTGCTGAAGTTCTCGATGAAATCAAAACAATGGCCGCAGGGTTTTTCCCAGGTTGTCATAGGTTTGATTTGTTTTGAGAACTCCGTATGCCTTATCAGGGGCTGGAGGAATATCGCTTGTCTAATTAGATGGCAAGCGTTATGACCTAATCAGATAACACGTTCCTGTGCCGTGGTGTGGCTTCATCAGATAACGGTTTCTGCATCATGGGATCGCTGCTAGTTAACTTGTTTACCAGAACAGGGTCAGGAATAGGGGGATCGATACAGAACCTATAGGAATACATCACATCATCTTCTTGTCATTTCATTGAATTGATGATATTCATTTCACACATCAAAGTTTGTTAACTTAAAAATGTAAATGTATATTATTATTTTTGTATGCTGAATATAAGTTATTTCTTTTTAATGAATGTACTTTGCAATGTGAATATGATGACATGCTATTTTCCTTCTAAGTTGTTTAATTGTGTGAATTATACACTGCTAGCCCTTGGAATAGTTTCTTTCGAATGTCTCCTCTCTACTGTGTTGTGTTGAATGTTTGGTAGATATTATCTGTATTTTCTAATTATAATTTTTTTTAATTTCAGGACACCATTTAGCCTTCTTTTTTAAAGTAGTTTTGTGTGCAAGTTAAACTGTTTTTTAATTTACTACAACACTACTGAAAATATGTAATAATTGTATTCATTTTCTTTTTTCCTTTTAGGTTGTTTCATTCTTTACTTTAAACTCATTTGATGTATAATCCAGACTTTTAAAATAATCTTTGTTGTGAATTATCATAGTTCCACCATCCAGAGTACACAAACAGCAATCTGCCACTGCTACTGATGATACCTTCACTCCAGACCAGGAACAAGCCTTCATTGAGGTATCTACTCCTGCAAGTCAGGAAGATAAGGAGCAGAATGGTCCATCTGGTCTGCTTGGGCATACTGCCCCAGTAAGTCTCTCTCGGCACTCACCTACAGCTCTCACCCCAGCTGTTACCACACCTCATCCTCTGGCTACCTTCACTTCCTGTGTCCAAAGCAACACCACACCAATATTGTGCCCCCCAGTCCTGGCTGCTGTTGATCCAACACCACCACCACCACCACCATTGACCAAGTCTTGGGATCCGTCAGTCAATCTCAAGACATGATGGGCCAGGTCCTCAAAGAGCTCCAGGAGATAAAGCAGTTGCAGAGGGAGAACAATTTTAGGATAGAAAATCTCAACTCGAATTTGGGCTTCCTGACTGGGGTGTTGTGGAATGGTTTGACGCATATGTGCAGGACTTTTCCTTCAATGTCTTCCCCCTTCTCTAATCCACCAACATCTGGGTCTCCTACATCTGCTTCAGACACAGAAAGGGAGGTCCTGTCGCAAGATCAAACACCTGTACCCACTTCAGTCCCTGCAGCTGTGGATCCACCAGTCACCCTCAGAAAGGGACATTCATCCGGACCAGCAGGAGAGGATGATGAGACCTCCAACACCACCAGCAAGAGACGCAGAACCTAACTTCCTCCAGTGTGAGACCACTACTATTCACTCTATTTTCTGGACACATTTACCTTTTGGATGCCAGTTGTATTTAGTACATCGGATTTTAAACAATTTCGGCTTTTCAATTATAGTTTCATGCACCATAATTGATTATTTATTGTTTTCTTTATTTTGGTCTCATCTTTTTATTTTATTTAGTTTTATTGAATTAAATACAACATTACAAATTAAAAGACTTGTGTTGTATTTCTTTTCTCAATTTGTTCAGTTTTTTGTTTCATCATACATTTTAAAAACTTACAAATTAAACAGATTGTCTAATCATAAATAAATTACATATAGATAATGCTTTTCACCTTTTTTATAATGTAAAAAAATGTATTATTTTATTAAATTGGAAAAAAAATGTTTTAAATATTTTTCAAATACATAAGAATCTGTGCATGATCCAAATACTTCAACACACAAGGTTAGAGCAATTTTAGTAGCCCATATTGCTTTGTTGTCAACATCCAACAGAAAAGAAGTCTAATGCAATCTTAAAAACTTCAATTCAATAACCGTGCAAGTAGTCTTTGTACAAGATATGTACACACAAAGTGTGTGTGTGTCTTTCACAGCATCAACCCATGTTCCCTTTGTACTTTGCGACAGCAGCATAAAAGGTGAAATGCATTATCGATTGCCCAGACCTGTCATCGCAGCAGGACAGGCTAGATTCAAGATTCCTTTGGCAGCCCAGCGAAAACAAAGTAGGTGCCTAATTGATCTGCCCAGAATCTGAAAAGTAAACAGTGTGCCCAACGCCCTACAATTCTAACAAGTATTTCGTTGGGGATCTATCAGGGCTCAAATGTAAGTAAGCTGCAACAGTGGGCTTTGGTATTTCCATGTTTCAACTTATTAGATTAGGCCTGGGAAAATAATAGCCACTGTACATGCTTTCTGATAAGGTTGCCACTGAAGGTGCGGTTGAGGAAGGCATGGGTTGGCCCAATCTCTTGGAAGGCTTTTGTTACATAGGCTAACCATGGGATGGAGAGACCTTTGTCAAGTCAAGTCAAAATAACTTGATTCTGGGAGATAATGCCATAAAAGAATACAAAAAAGACATTAAAATTCATTAAAATAAAACTAAACAGAGAAAATTTACATTAAAACACAATTACTATATAAATATAATAAATCATAAAAGTAGCAATTGAGATAAAATTTGGTATATGTTGCAGAAAAGCATATCAATCATAAGCAATAGTAGCAGGGAAAAATGAAGAGTGCAATAAAAGGGATATAAAGGAACAAACTGTCACGTGTGAAGGGAAAGGGCATTTGTGGTATCTTTGTGTCTTTGCCATGCATTCTCTCCTTCAAGGGCATAACACAGCCCTCCGCAGCCCCCGCTGTGTGGGGGGCCCCAAGCTCCAGGTGATCCCCTCAGCACAGTGCTCGGGTCGGGAGTCGGGCCGGACACAATATAGAGAGTCGAACAGTACAGTTAACATGCCTCTGCGGCATGTTAACTGAACGGTTAGCGCCGTTTTTTATTTTGATGGTGTTTGCGTCACTGTTGTCCGCTTTCAAATTGGCTGACTTAAGCAGCAGAAGCTGCGCGTGCCGTGGCAGAACTGTTAATTGACGTACAGGAGGGGCCCAATGGCTACTCCTGAGACAGGCATGAGCGTGCGCACTCTGTGCAGGTTTGATATTAAGTTGGCTTCTGGACTGGGAGGCAATAATGGCAGCGCTGATCATGGTGCACCTGGACCCAGCAGGAGAACACCAGCCCTCAGGATCATCATTAGTCATGCCCGGGTGTTCTGTTGCGTTGCCGCGGAGCAGGGGCTGGCACCGGGGCCATATCTGCAGACTTACACATGCCACTTGCTGCCAACTCTACAGGTAGCATGGTTTTCGCAGCACCCGTTGGTTCAGGACGTCACGGACAAAAGGCACCGCTGGTATTAAGGTGATTTAATTAGACACATCTTAATTTGCAAAGCTGTTGCGCTATATATATTTTTTAATAGCTTGTTGAACGGAAAATGTAAAGTGCTATATTGTGTACTAAGGCTCTGTGTTAAATGAGATGCAAATGTTATACTCTGATACTGGGTTGACCGATGACTAGTGGCTAACGCCCTTAATCTATTGAATTTTTCCCAAATTCGGTCCTCGGTCGGAGCGAACATTTTCAGTGTAGAAACACACGTATTCTGATTGTACTGGCTTCTTTCACCTCTTGAACTTTTCTCTGGACACTGCTCCCCTTTTCCGGCCTGTTAGCCTTTGGAAGATTCCCTATGGTTGCCTTCAGAGCCATATTTAAATATGCATTCATTCATTAGACTTTTACTTGATTGCTAATGCTGCTCGACCTCTATAAGGTAACTATGGATAGCTGTACTTTGTCAGTGGAGCACGATTACAATCAATTAGGAGCCAATATGTTGTTAATGACTACAAGTAGTGTTTGCCATGTTTGCACGGGATGTATGACGTTACAACGCATACATCGACATTGCGGTACATTACATTGCGGATTTTACAACGCAAGCCGTTACAACGACTTGCGTTGGAGGGCGCTGGACTTAGGAGTAGTATAATTTACTATTACAGTCTATGTACAGTAGGGAAGGTGTTGGGTAGTAAATTATACTATTCCTTGTCCTAGAGTGCCATCCAGCGCAGTTGTAAAAACAGCGATGTAATGTCATCGCAATGTAATCCCCGCAATGTTTCCCATGTGCAAATATTTTAGTTTTAAAAGCACCTGCTGCCACCTTTCTTTCCTCCATAAATGTTCACACAACAATAAAAATGGCACGCTAACTCTGTGATTAATGTTCTTCCTGGAATGTGATAATTTTGTCTAGTGGAAGTTTTGACTGATTATAAAGTAGAGCAAAGGGTTAATATGCCTGCTGCTAAGTAAGCGTTCCATGCAAATCAGGAGTGCATATAATGAAAATAGGTCAGTACTTTGTTCGAAAGATACTTATTAGGTCTCCCAGACCTGCGTTGCTTTGTATATATGTTTTGAGATCTTCTCAAGTGTTTCTCATTGCTCAAATGCGTGTTGTTTCTGATAATTGTATGTTTCCCTTGTCTTCATTGTTTGATTTTGCTTGTGAGAAAGTGTCACTCATAGGCGTTTACATGTCACTCATAATTCCGCTGAAATTATGACAATGTCACACATAGCAATCTGAAACCTTGGCAGGTATGTGGAGAGCTCCTGATTGAGGCAAGAGACTACGGGTTCTGGGAGTGGGTGGAGGGGCTACGCCCTTCCAATTAATTAATGCGCTATATGTATGGTAATTATAAAAGCAATTACCATCCTATTTTAAATGATGTCAAAAGCATTGATGGGCATTGGGCTAAGTCGTCACAGCATGACGTCTTGGAAAGGGAGGGGTTGCAGCATTTGGAAAATGGCCTGATGTCAGAGCGGTCATGTGCTCTAAACAGTTACACAGCGCATGCTTCTGTGTTCGTGTATTCTGTTTAGAGCTGTAATTGAGAGGCGATTTCAGGACTTGAGCTGGGCCTCATTGAAAAGAAGCACTGTGGACGGTTCTGATGAGACACACATCTGGCAACAGGACTACTAGTGACGGGTGAGTGCTTTTAGTCCTCCTTGGGTGTCGAATGAATATGCTACTTACCAGTATGCATCTGTTCTTGGCATGTAGGGCTGCTGACATTCACATCTATAGCATAGATCGCCGCCTAGTGTTGGGTCCGGATGATTGCACATTGTTGTCCTGGAAGAGTCTTCGAAGTATCACGAGATAGGTGGCTCCTCCCCTGGACTACAGTGCGCATGGGCAGCGACTCCATCCCCAGATTGTTTTTAGCCATTGTGGCGAAGATGGAGTGTAACCGTGTGAGCGATGACCATGCTAAGAGTAAGTTTGAATTGAGGGCGGGCGATATGAATGTCAGCAGCCCTACATGCCAAGAACAGATGCATACTGGTAAGTAGCATATTCAGTTCGAGGCATGTGGGCTGCTGAATTCATATCTATAGCATAGAATATGTAGCAGTCCCTCCATTAATGGCGGCCGCCTGTGCCAGCTGCAGACGTTTGAAAAAGTGTCTTAAGAACAGCCTGCCCTACAGCTGCTTGCTGCTTGGGGAGTGCAGATCTACACAGTAATGTTTAGTAAATGTGTGTGCTGTAGACCATGTGGCTGCTCTACAAATGTCTTCCAAAGGGATATTACCAAGGAAAGCCATGGAGGCCCCCAACATGGGGGTGGAGTGGGCTCTGGGGGGGACCGTTAAAGTGCGCTTAGCCTTGTGATAGCAAATTTGAATACACTTAACGATCCACCTAGCTATACCTGCTTTGGAAATGGGGTTGCCTTTGTGCTGGGCCGAAAAGGCAACAAAGAGTTGTTGTGTCTTCCTAAAATCCTTGGTCCTATCGATGTAGTACATCAAAGCTCGTTTGACGTCAAGAGTGTGGAGCATTCTTTCGGCTACTGTCTCTGGGTTTTGAAAGAACGCGGGCAGTTCAATGGTCTGATTGACATGGAACTGTGAAACCACCTTAGGAAGAAATTTAGGGTTAGTGCGCAGCACTGCTCTGTTCGAGTGAATTTGTATGAATGGCTCTTGTAGAGTGACCGCCTGGAGCTCACTAACACGTCGCAGAGACGTAATGGCTATTAGAAAAGCCACTTTCCATGTTAAAAACTGAACCTCGCATGAATGCAGAGGCTCAAAAGGTGGGCCCATCAGCCTGGTGAGGACCACATTAAGGTTCCATACAGGAGCTGGCGGGGTCCTGGGAGGGATGACCCGTTTCAGTCCTTCTAGGAAGGCTTTAATGGCAGGCACTCTGAAAACAGAGAGATGCTGCCTGTTTTGGAGATAAGCTGCTATGGCGGATAAGTGTATCCGAATGGAAGCATATGCCAGCTTGCATTTGTAAAGATGTAACAAATAACAGATGATGTTGTGAGTGGATGCATCTAGCGGGTTGATGTTGTGTTCTGTACAGTAAATGACAAACCGCTTCCATTTTGCTGCATCGCAAGCTCTGGTGGTGGGTTTTCTTGCCTCCCGTATGATATCCATGCAGTCGGGAGGCAAGTTAAGGTCGCCAAATTCTAAGACTTCAGGAGCCAGATCGCCAGGTTGAGCTGTTGCGGGTCTGGGTGCTGAATGTCGCCATGGCTCTGCGTCAAAAGTCTGGGAGTGAGGTCCAGCCTTTGATGCGGTACCACGGAGAGTTCTAGAAACGTGGTGTACCATGGTTGGCGTGCCCACGTTGGAGCAACCAGGATGAGTGTCATCGAGTGTTGCTTTAGCTTTCGTGCCACCAGCGGTATGAGAGGTGCTGGGGGAAAAGGGTACGCAAATCTGCCTGACCAGTTCATCCATATCGCATTGCCCTGCGACTGTGGGTGAGGGAACCTGGCGGCAAAGTTTTGGCATTTTGCGTTTTCCCTTGTGGCAAACAGGTCTATCTCTGGATGACCCCACTGCTGGAAGTACGGGTGGAGTACTGATGGATGTATCTCCCACTCGTGCATTTGGTGGCTGTACCTGCTGAGCAGATCCGCCATCTGATTGTCCGTGCCCGGGAGGTGTTCCGCCATGAGGAAGATGTTCCTCTGAATGGCCCACTTCCACATGCTCTGAGCCAGATGAGAAAACTGTGGAGAGTGTGTACCTCCCTGCTTTTGAATGTAGTACATGGCTGTCATGTTGTCCGTTCGGATCAACACGACTTTGTTGCACAGATGTACTTTGAATGCCTTCATTGCCATGAAGATTGCCATCAGTTCTAGGTAGTTGATGTGCATCTTCTTTTGCTGCGTTGTCCATAGTCCCTGCACTGTGTAGTGGGGTACATGAGCTCCCCAACCCTGGAGAGATGCGTCCGTCGTCAGGATAATTTATGGCACAGGCTCCTGGAACGCTCGGCCCTTGCAAAGGTTGTGTGGATTCGACCAATGCAGAGAGTTGTATGCCCGACCGGTCACCAACACTAGGTTTTTTAACTGTCCGTGAGCCTGATTCCACTGACGTGCCAAGCACTCTTGAAGCGGACGCATATGTAGCCTCGCGTGCGGGACTATGAAGATGCAGGTGGCCATCATGCCTATCAACTGCATGAACACCCTTGCTGGAAGCGAGTGTTGCGGTCTGAACTTCTGGATGAGCGACTGAATGCTGTCGATCCTCACAGAATTCGGCTGAGCCGTGGCTGCCAGAGTATCTATTGTCGCGCCCAGATACTGCCGCACATGGGCTGGCTGAAGGTGCGACTTGGGATAATTTAGTGAGAATCCCAGATTGTGAAGAAGGTGAATGGTGTGGGACATGTTGGCGGCGCACAGCTGGGCCGACTTTCCTTGGACAAGCCAGTCGTCCAGATAAGGGTAAATGTGAAGGTTCTGCCTCCTGAGGTGCGCAGCCACTGTCGCCAGGCATTTCGTGAACACCCTGGGCACCGTGGTCACCCCGAAAGGTAGGACCTTGAACTGATAATGCCGACCCTGAACGGTGAATCTGAGGTATTTTCGGTGTGATGGATGTAGTGGAATGTGAAAATATGCATCCTTGAGATCCAAGGTTGCGAGGAAGTCTCCCTGGTTGAGCAACAGAAGAACTTGCTGCAGCGTCAGCATGTGAAAGTGTTCTGAGAGAATATACTGGTTTAGGAGTCTGAGGTCCAGTATGGGTCTGAGGGACCCGTCCTTCTTCGGGATTAAGAAGTACAGGGAATACACTCCTGTGCCTTCTTCCTCCACCGCCACGAGCTCGATTGCCCCTTTTTGCAGCATGACAAGTACCTCCTGCTGCAATAAGTGCAAATGCTCTGTGGACATAGGACGGTGTTTTGGTGGCATGTTGGGTGGAGTGGATGTTAACTCCAGACAATAACCGAACTGGATAAGTTTCCTAACCCACCTGTCTGTGGTGATGGATTTCCAGACTGGCAGGAACTGCTAGAGTCTCCCCCCGACAGGTGTGGTATGGTCGGGGGGCACTGTTTGTTGGTGGCAGAGGAACGGGAGTTGTTATTTCCACGGCCTCTGCCCTTGGTACTGTTGCCCCGATAGCCGCCTCTACTCTGCTTGGTGTAAGAGGACTGCGCCCCACCTTTAGTGTATTGCGTTTGCTGGGACATCTGGCCTCTGGAAACACCTCTATTGCCTGAGCGACGAAAAGTACTGCCCCATAACTGTTGGGACTGGAGAGCTCCCATGGACTTTGCAGTCTCGGTATCCTTCTTTATCTTTTCCAGGGTGGTATCCACCTCAGGACCAAATAACCTATCAGGGTTTACCGGCTGATTGAGGATGGTGGTTTGTATCTCTGGCTTGAAACCAGAGATTCTGAGCCATGCCTGACTTCTCAACATTACACTGGTGTTAATGGCCCTGGTCGCGGTGTCCGCCACGTCCAGTGCACATTTAATAGAAGCGTTGGAGATGAGCTTCCCTTCCTGAATGAGCATCTCCGCCGCCTCTTTATACTGATCTGGTAGATGTTGTAACAGGGTCTCTAGTGTGTCATAGTGCGCCCTGTCATATCTGGCCAAGAGTGCCTGAGTGTTTGAGATACGCCAGATATTGGCTGCTTGAGCCGCCACCCTCTTCCCTGATGCCTCCAGCACTTTAGATTCCTTGTCAGGGGGAGGAGCATCACCAGTGGTTTGCGAATTAGCCCTCTTCCGGGCATTAGAAACGACCAGAGTCCAATGGCAACTGGCCCTTGATGTAGGTAGGGTCGCCAGGTGCCGGCTTATATTTCTTTTCAATTCTAGGGTTGACCACCCTGGCACGTGTGGGTTCTTTAAAAATGTCTGCAGCATGTTTCAGAACCCCTTTCAGCATTGGGAGAGTCTTGACAGTCTTTTCTGCCGAGGAAAAGGTATCAAAGAGGAAGTCTACGTTAATAGGGTCAGCGTGCAGCTGGACGTCGTGGTTTTTAGCCGCCCTCTCAATTAGAGCATTAAATGCTGCAGAATCCTCAGTAGGAGAGGTTTTGACATTGTACACCTGAGTGTCCGGGGCAGTTTGCGGATCCCCTGGGTCCCCTGCATCTGCCCAAGAGTCCTGGTGATCCTCAGGATCAGTGTTGGCAGGGAAGTTATACTCCTCGTCATCACCGTCCCCAGCCTCCACATCTGAATAAGTGGGTGAGGGTGTAGCAACTCTTGGAGTCCGTGGAGCAAGTGGCTCAACCAGAACTGGGGAATCCGTAGAAGGCTTCTTGCGCTTCAAAGGAATTGTGTATGACTCCAAAGGCTGTGTCGCCGTGATCTTTCTCTTGTAGAGGGCAAGTTTACCGGTGTCGGCGTCGATAAAGTGTTCCGACTGCTCCTCCATCAAGGGTTGTCGATGCTTCAAGCTCCCAAGCTGCTGAGAAGGCTTCGACCCTGCAGACCCTTGCACGGGCGCTTTGGCGACCGACCTTGGTGGGAAGGCCTTCGGTGCCACCTTCGGCGGCAACGTAAACAGGAGTGGCGTCGAAGACTTTGGCGTTTTGGCAGCCTGCTTCGGGGTGGAAGCATCCTTCGGATCGACCACGGAAGCCTTGTTTTTGATGCGTTGCAGTGAGTCCGACACCTGCTTCGTAAAGGAAGCTGACGGTTTCGTCGACCCGACAGACGTCCTCGGTCCACCAGCGTGTGAAGACTCGAGCGTCGAGGCCTTGGTCTTCTCCGGCCGAGGTACAGGATCAGCCCTCTTAGGTGCGCCGTGTCCTCCTTCCGCGTCGACGGCCTTCGGCGCCGACGACTTCGGGAGGGCGGCCTTGACTCCCAGGTTTGGGGCCCCAGTCTTCGGCTCGACGCCCTTGATCGATTTTGGATCGACGCCCTTGACCGACTTTGGCTCGACGCCTTTGTTCGACTTCACCGGGTCGACAGCCTTCTTCGGCTTTGGCTGCCCCGACATATCGGAAGACGAGGAGGCGGCCAGAGAGACAGACGTCTTCTGTTTCAACGGCGTCTCCATCACTTTCGTTTTCGTCGACACCGAAGGTTTCACTTTCGGTTTTGTTTTGACCAACCGCGGCTCCGCAGAAGTGTCCGTAGCCGGGCCCGTAGGCGAGGCCGTGGATCTGGGTGAAAGGTCTTGGGTAAGGCCGTGTGGCGATCCCGCGACCTGAGCCTTAGTGATTGTTCGAACGGGGCATAGCTCTTCGCCTGAGCTATCTTCCATGGCCCCATAGGCCTCATTGTCGTCTCCTACCTCGTCGACGACTTCTTCTGCATCGAGCGCTTCGACGTCCGCGTCGTAGTCGTAGTCGATCTCCTCCGCTGGAGGCGAAATCTGCATATGAACTTCTTGTTCGTCTGCTTCTTCTCTCTCGAAGATGTCCACCGGTGCCGGGGCCGACTGCTGGGCCTCCAGGCGCGCCACGCGCTGAAGTCGAATCGTCTTCTTCGATCGAAACCGGGAACAAGCCATACAGTTGGCTTCATCGTGGTCCGGCGACAGGCACTTGTTGCACACCGGGTGGACGTCGATGTGGGGATACTTCGATCCACACACAAGACATTTCTTGAACGGGCTCCGTTCCATGATGTGTCGTCGAAAGTCTTGTTGCGTCGACCGGACCTCGAGCACCGAAGAGCCACGCGACTCCTCGGGATGTCCGACTCGGGAACTGAGCCGGAGCAGAGCTGGGCACCGAGCGCAAAACAATACCGACGGTATAGGAAAAGGCCTTCAGTCCTTAAGAAAAGTCTATATCGATTCCGAACTGGAGATAACAAATATACATCCGAACCCAATGGCGGAAAAAAACAATCTGGGGATGGAGTCGATGCCCATGCGCACTGTAGTCCAGGGGAGGAGCCACCTATCTCGTGATACTTCGAAGGCTCTTCCAGGACAACAATGTGCAATCATCCGGACCCAACACTAGGCGGCGATCTATGCTATAGATATGAATTCAGCAGCCCACATGCCTCAAACGTGTCTGTTTCACTTTCCCTCCCTCTCTTCCTTTCCCCCCACTGCCCTTGGCCTCTTGCTCTCTCTTTTATCCTCTATGTCTTCTCGAGTAGCAGCAGTGGGGACCTTTCATTGAACTAGTTTAAATTAAGTGCTTTAACTGAAGTGTCATTGAGCACGTCTCCTGTGCTGTAACCCCAAAGCCTTCTGCCTGAAAGAAATGCAAATGTGGCCTACTTGTTAATCTGCAAATGTAAGGGGAAACATCTGCAAAGGTAAAGGATGCTTGGGAGTTAGTAAGTGTACTGGCTTTAATTGATCAAAAGTTTGTGATAGCAAAGATTCTTTTTAAGTGGTAGTGCAAAGAGTTAACAAGTGAGCTGTGCAGTGAGTGTTTTTAATTGGCATGGTGTTGGAGGGATAGTAATGTAAAAAAAATAATTACGTACAGTCTCGGTATTATTAAAATATATATTTTGGAACACCATTTCATATCAACCTTCTAAGCTTTTTGTAGCAGTATATCATCTTGTGTGTGTACTGCAAGTTTAAAAAAGTGAATTACATAATCGCAGTGCTTTCTGTCACAGACGCACATTGTGGCACTAGAAATACACAAGTAAATATTCTCCGCTGCACTAAGATTTATTTCTGTGGCTCTCTGGTTACACACAGACCTCTGCAATGTATTAACTAATAGACTGTCATAATGTACTACAGTGCATTTGCCAATATCATAAAAAAAAAAATTTAAGGTGCAAGTCATTTTACGTGTAGCTACCTGACAGTAAAGCTTTCATAATATTTTGGCTTTTTTAGCCACACCTTTTGTACAACTGATATTCTGAACTAACATATTTAAAAGTGCATATATACGTGATTGAAAAAAATTGAGTTTTGGTAAAATAAAATATTTGCCTAAAATTGCACCATTTAAGTGGGGTAGCTGTGATTTATCAATATTTTCTGGTTTCAGTTTGTACAAATCGGACACTAAATGAGTATCTATTTATCATTCATTATGTTAAGGCTTTGTTTTCAACCTCTTTTTGCAGTTTTTATATACCGCAAACTCGACCCAAAGTGATAGAGCGCTTTATGAGCACCAGTTACATTACACAAGGTCACAATCATTTTTTATAGACACATGTGAAATTAACTGATATGCCCAGAAATGCAGACAATTCAAGTAAGAATTAAACCTGGTTCCCCAGTTCCTAAATAGGCAGCTCTGGCCGCAACATCACATCCTGGGTGGAGAAAGGGTGACAGGCTGAAGCCAGTATTAGAACTCTGGCCCGATTCAGAAAGGCCCTCCGCACTGTATGGGGCTTTGGAGCTCGAATATGGAACTGTAAGGCACATCGAAGGTTCACAATTAAAAGTCTGTTATAGTTTTGTGGAGATTGTAAATTTAAAAAATCTGTGTGGGAGCGTGGCCAACCAACATTGCCGATCGGACGTGAATCCGATCGGCTCTGTCCCAGGCCCTAGTGACTGAGTAATAACAAGCATTTGCAATGCAATAGGTCTCGCATTAGGAAAGTTTGAGCTATTGGTATTGTAAATGACACATTTTTTATTTATGTGTTAGTTTTGAAAATAGCGAAATTAATAGCTTTGTCATTTACAATACCAATAGTTTTAACTTTCGCAAATGTGACACCTATAGCATTTGTAATGCAATATGTGTTGTATTTACGTGAATTAGATGTATTGATATTACAAATAAAAATGGCTGTTATTTTTTTTAATAATTAATACTTAAATAAAAGTTATTGTAATTTATAATGGCAATAACTTTTGTAAAGAACTTTTTTGAAGATTATGTTCATTGCATTTTATTGTGACGAAAATCCAAGAACAGAAGTGAATTATTACCATGTTTTTGTGACATTTGTAATAAAGCTTGAAACATTGAGAGAACATATTCGAACCAGTTGTTGTTGAATGGTTGCACAGATTGATGCTGTAGTGGCGCTGAGTGATATTGTGGTGGCGACGAGTGATGCTGTGGCGTTCAGTGATGCTGTGGTAGCACATAGTGATGTTGTGGTGCCCCTAAGTGATGCTGTGGTGGTGCTGAGTGATCCTATGGTGATGCAAAAGATAGATAGATAGATAGAGTGAAGGCGATAGATAGATAGATAGACCGATAGATAGATAGAGTGAGGCCGATAGACACATAGATAGATAAAGTGTATTTATGTTGCATTGAGTAGAGTGTAATTATGTGGCATGTAATTATGTGGTACTGAGTGTTATTTGGAGTGTAAGTTGCATTGAGTGCAGTGTAATTATGTGGCGTGTAATTATGTGGCACTGAGTGGTTTTTGAAGTGTATGTTGCATTGAGTGCAGTGTAATTATGTGGAGTGTAATTATGTGGCACTGAGTGGTATTTGGAGCGTATGTTGCATTGATTGCAGTGTAATTATGTGGCGTGTAATTATGTGGCACGGAGTGGTATTTGGAGTGTATATTGCATTGAGTTCAGAGTAATTATGTGGCGTGTAAATATGTGGCACTGAGTGGTATTTGGAGTGTATGTTCCATTGCAGAGTGTGTGAGGGTGCAGAGTGTGCAAGGGTGCAGAGTGTGAGGGCGCAGTGTGTGAGGGCGCAGAGTGTGAGGGCGCAGAGTGTGAGGGTGCGCAGGGTGTGAGGGTGCGCAGGGTGTGAGGGTGCGCAGGGTGTGAGGGTGCGCAGGGTGAGGGTGCGCAGGGTGTGAGGGTGAGCAGGGTGTGAGGGTGAGCAGGGTGTGAAAAGTCCACGTCACTCTTTTCTATTAGCAGCTATAATGTGCACACTTTTTTTCGGGTTTCTTGGGTAACACTGGAATCTCTAGTTCAACTTCCCAAACCTGGGTATATGTATCTGTGCCTTATTGTTGGAAAAGAAACTTTTTAAAAGCCAATCTAAATAATTTTCCTCGACCTTGGCTTTGGTAACCTGCTTCTCCTTTACCTGCATAAAAGTAGCATTTTGCTTTAAGGTTTTTGCGTGTTATTAACTTTTCTTGCGAACATGAGCTTGCCTTACTACGTTTACACTGCAAGTAACAACTGTAATGAAGGTTCTAAATGAGGGAAAAGTTACGGAAAAGGCAGGTCCATGTTTTTCAAAAACAGCAGGACGAGGGGCCCCTTTTATGGATCATGTGCCGTAGTAAATGAAGCTTTCAAGTACCTTCAGTTATTAAGCCTTCAGAGGGCATAAAAGGCAGAAAGGTCCTCTGCACCATGCTACAGTCTACTATCTGACTGTGTGGCTGATCATTAAAGACGGATTACTAGGGAGCCCCCAGCCTTCCTCTATTTTGGGGCAGAGGGGATTCTGGGAGTCTCAGATCGACATTTGTATGTTCCGTTCTAGCGAGTAATGCCCTCCTGCGACATGGAAGCAGCAAAGATTTCAAAGGCTCTTAGTGAACATAGTAAAGGGAGTCATGCAAGTGGCTTAGCGAAACGTGAGGACTGAGGTCTGCTACGTTCATTAATGGTCCACTCAAATCCTGACAGACTAGTGCAAAATGGCACAGAACTCATAACTAGGAGACGGAAGGCCTTCTGCACAATGTAAGGTCGGGCCCATTGTACGGTCGGGCCCTAGGCCCTCATGCTGGCAAGAACCTCTGACACAGACACTCTGGTAACTGGGTGCAACTGGCCACGACCTCGTGCGCTCGGCCACTTTTATTAGAGCTGTGTCACCTCACCAGTGACATCAGTGGTGGGTGGGTGTTTAGTGTAATTACATCCTGAGCACTAGAGTGCTAACTGTGACTCTGGGTCCTTACACACAACAGGGGATCTGGGGCCCTGTGCTTTGCCCACGGGTAATGCTACCTACACCATTTGCAGTCAATGTGAATGTAAATTACAAACATTAAAAAAAAAAAAAATTAAAGTTAGACAACACTTTTCAGACTTGTTCCTCTATTCATTGTCGTTCATTTCAATCTGAATGACACAGAGTAAAAAGAAAACGTGGGAAGAATCCACTGTAATTTACTGAGAGGGCCAAAAGACTGGAACGCACACGTTCACAAGCCACTCGGCTCCATAGACATTTTTTCAAAAACGTTTCACATCAGAAGCTAGGCACATATGCCAATTTTCACTGGGAAACTCCACGTTTCTACAAAACATGCCCTGCCTAACTGCGTAAGGATGCTCTAATTTACCGGCAGTCTCCTTTTAAACATTGCTAACATCAGGAATGTCACCTCTCAAGGACACTCAACAATCAGATATCCCTATGCCATGAGCTCAGTGTAATGTAGTTGGCAAGCTTTCTATTTGCGAGTGTCTTAAAGCGTTAATTGGCTTTCTATGATGTTTTAATGGAAGATGTCGAATCGTGGATGATTTGCCTCAGCAGTGCACAAAGGGCAAATACTGTGATTCTGAAATCATAAATGTCACTATAACTTTGGCTTCTACTATTAAACAGGTCAATGCAGTATTTTTTCATGTGGACCACATGACGGTGTCCTGCGAGTTTGCTTGTATGTAAACAGATTTATCAGTATGTTTCAGTTAATGCCGTTTATCGTATGCCTAAGAGTGTGGAAGTACTTGATAAAAAAAAAGTGTGCTGCTTTCACCGCGGTCAGGAGAAAACATAAGAATAGCAGGCGGCCCGATCATTAACCTGTGTTATGGCAAACTGCACACATTTGAAGCTCCCTTCACTAAACACCTCTCTTAAAAAAGAATGAAAACAAGCTAAATTCATATCTGGCATGTGTACATCGGCAGAAAATGGTCAGTTGCTCTGATTTTGTGGTTGTTCAGGCATGCATTTACTGCAAACCAGCCAGCATGTAGGCGCGCGTGCTGACAAGGACAATCTTAATCGAATAAACATTTGAAATCTTTGCAGGTCTCTACAGCCTTGCTTTGCTGTACCGTTCGTGCCAAACAAACAAGAAAGGAGAACGCGCCCTTCAGCAAATACTTTTGCAGGGAATGAGCTCAGGCAAAGCCCAACAAGTTTTGAGGCAGGCTACTTATGAAGCAGATGTTCTCAAAAGAGCCAAGCGCTCCAAGAAAAACAATTCCATCCGTACTAAACAACGTGTAAATCTTTATTTTTTTGTAAAGTAAGTTACACTTTATCAGTACACGTTATACTTAATTTTTTTATGAAATTGGTCTAAAGTACTACCTTGCGTCTCTATTAGACCTAAAAAGGCATCTTACCAGCGTGGCGGATGCTGACTCTGGATGCGGCAGTAGCGATGCTCAATGCGGGCTAAATCGCGGAGTCTGGGGATCTGGTGGACGCTCGGCTGAGCCCCGAGGAGCAAATGCAAAAACAACAGTTGATGGACAGAATGCAGAACAATGTCATACAGTCACCCCAGTACAGAGATCACGGCCTAAATCCATCGTTTTTTTGCTCACCATGACAATCCAGTTTGAACCCGGCCATATGCAAATCAGTCTTGACCCTGTGCCCCATGGGATCAGACCAGCCCGAACGCCAAGCCAGGTCCTCACTGGACTGCAAATAAGCATCCTAGGACCGGGTTCGGGCTTTCAGCCCTCATCAGCCAGGGTAGCTTGATTCCAGTTGGCATGGAGAGCACAGAACTCATGTCTGAGCATACCTGTCCCACTCGGGGTGACAAACGCAAAAACAACAGTTTATTTATTGATTTATGTGTTTTATAGAGCGCAAACTTGACCCGTCAGGGTATCCGACTGCTTTACAGGAAAAACATCATCATGTACAGAGTCGGCATAGCATCATCAAGTTACGGATCGAAGGAAGGAGGGCAGGGTGCAGGGTACATAAGGGAGATAGGGCACATCTCTACAGAATAAATATCCAAATAATCAAGATGACATAACATATTTACCGATTACGTTAACCAATGTTCGCGATAGGGCCCCAGGTTTCTGATTGGGTGAGTTAGATAATCTGAGGGAGGAGATAGATGGCTATAGATCAGGGCCGTGGTGGTGGTCGTGGTCGTGAAGGCCAAGTGTAAACAATATATCTGCTCATGAGGAATGATTTGGCATCCTTTTTGAAGCAAGTTAGAGAGGGTATTCTTCTGATCTCCGGTGGGAATAGAGTTCCATATTCTTGGAGCAGCCCCGGAGAAAGCCCGGTTGTAGTTTTTTTTTTCCGAAAGTGTGCAGGTTGGAGCAGGAGGTCTCTGGTAGATCGGGAGTTTCTGATTCCTCTGGAAACCACCAGGTGCACCTGCGACTCTTCCCGCCCCCCTCCCCCTCTGCAGTTGATAACGGCTCGCGGCCGTCTTGGAGTGATTACAGTTTCCCGATCTGAAGAGGAGAACGCCTTTTCTTGAGCCAGCGAGGATTTTCACCGGGCATATCCCATTGGGGAGTGACTGACTTTGCGATCTACTGTCCAGAGGGTGCAGGACGGCTAGTCCCAGCAGGCGGAGCGCCGAAACCACCAGGCGCACCTGCGACTCTTCCCGCCCCCCCTACCCCTCTGCATATAGGAGTGCCTATAGCCGCACACGCGGGACCGAGCACGGGGCGAAGCCCGGGCAAAGGGTGGGCCGTTTGAGGCCGTTCGAGAACGGTCGAGACCGGGACAGTGCCACCCCCCTTGGTCCGTTCATTCTCCTTTTTAGACTTTTCTCTAGTAAACATTGAAATTACTAGTGACTGATGAATACCACGAGGGAAACAAGGAGTAAAAGCACGCTGGCAGCAACTGCTGCTGCCAAAGGCCCATTGGATAATTATTTTGTTAAAGCAGGGTCATTATTGATTGATGAGATCACGATCTTGGAGAGGCGTATCTCTCAAGAAATAGACTGCGTGAGAAGATCTTCCATGGGCCCCCTGGCACAGGCAAAGAGCCCTGATAACAGACCCAAGCACACCGAGTACACAGAGTCCAATAAAGGGGTGTCTAGCGAAGGAGAGCTCTCTGCGAATTCAGATTTAATCAACTCCAGCTCCCACACCAGTATGAAGGACCTCAGTGATTTTGGTGATTTGAGTCTGTTAAATTTACCACCAGTCCAACCCCACCCCAACTCACTCCACAATCTCGAATATGCTCCCGTTGTGCATACCACTAACAACAGAGATCCTATGCAGGGGGCAAGGGAAGGAGCAATCCCCCCAAAAAAAGAGGGACACAAAGCAACGGGGGAAGGAAGGCAAAAACTCCGAAGCTCAATCCTACCTTGGAGATTATTAGCCCCGGATTGAGCACACTGGGGAAATCGCCCACGGACAGAGCTGAAGCTATGCCTACTGAGAGCCCGGTTATAGAGGCAACGGACCTTATTATCACGAATCCTCTTGAGACCTCTTGTGTAGATATCACTCTCGCTGATATTGGATCCCTTTTGAGGTCTCTATTAAGTCCCCTAGAAGCACGATTAATTAAAATGGAAGCTAGGCTAGTGAATATAGAGAAATCGACGGTGCAACTAGCCGACAATATCAAAGTACATAGCGTAGCAGACATCAAGGGTGGTAGAGGGGGGGCAGAAACAAAGAACAAGAGGAGTGTCCCAGTTATCACTAAGGCAGGCAATAGTGCAGTACCCCTAGCCCAACTGGCCAAATCGACTCCCTCCCATAGTACGACTACGCAGTCCAAAATTAATGCTCGTATCCCCAACCAGCTTACAGTTCATCTGGAGCAAACATCCCCTTCCCAAACCACGTCAAAGCACTCTATGGATAACATTCACAATCTTAGCCAACCCCACAAAGCAGTAGCACCAATTGATGAGGTACCAGGCAATGCTAACAAGGCAAGAGTAGTGAACTTGCCGCCGGAGGCGAGTCCGTATACAGTAATCTTAGCGGGGGTACCCGAGTTAACAACCACTTCCAAAGAATCTACCGCCTCCTTAAAGAACAAGGTGGTAAGTTGGTTATCAAGGTTTAGACCTCTCCCGCAAGGTATAACGTGCGAGGTGCTTATGGTAAGAAGGGTCCCATGGTTCGGTAGTACAAGAAAATCCATCAAAGGAGACTGCGTCCTGATTAGTTTCAGAGATACCATGATAGTCTCCCACATTTGTGGATGGTGGCCCGTTGACCAGGGGAGCAACATCCAGTCCCTACCCCTCTCTCTTTTACCCTTGGCTGACATACACATGTGAGGAGGAGGGATGGGGTAGACCCTCAGAGAGGCTGGGAGGGTGGGACACTAGAGGGAGAGGAGATTTTTATCCTTCAAGAACTCTACAACAAGCGCATTTTACACCATATATGGAGGAGGAGGGTTGGGAAATGAGCTACGGGAGGGGAGGTGTTTGGAGGGGTAGAGAGAGAGAGGAGCTTATCGCCATCCTAGAGCCCACCACCCTACACATCTTCCCACATTTAATAGGTATAGCCATTTGGACATGGTAGATTGACAGTTTATGTGTAACCCTAGTGAGCATTACTGCTATCCCAGGGAAGGTGCGGAGGCAGATATCATATCCCCCAGATATATTACGGATCCAACGCTAGAGACTGAGCACCCCGATGTTCCATTACACAGCAAGGAGGACAATCAAACTACTGATCAAACTACTGTCGATTCCCCCCTACAACCAGGGATTTAGGGGAAATATATGAGGGCATGACCCAAAAAATTAGGACTCTGGGCACTGCTATTGATAGCATCTTCTCCTCACCCCCAGCTTCGCACTCAAGGTCACCATCGTTGAGGATGGTATCATGGAACATGGCTGGCCTGGGCAACAAGCTGTACCAACAGGAATGGACTGCTTTTATTGACTCCAAAGATATATGCCTCTTTCAAGAAACCTGGGCGAGGGACGAGCACTCTCGCCAAGGCTTCGTGGCATTTTCCATTCTTGCGAAATGGGGGTGCAGAGGACGTCCTTCTGGAGGCCTTTCAACCTGGGTAGCTACCCACCTGGGTTGTCAGGCCGTACGTCTCCCCTTGGCCTCAGAGGATATACTAGTGGTGTTGTTGGAATGGCCAAACTCCCGTAGACTTGCCATAATAAATGTATATTCAAGGCCGGTAAACATATCTCGGGAATCACCTACTATAGAGGAATTGTCAGCTTTCCTTGGTGAAATCCCTGAGGGGACTCCATTTGTGGTGGGTGGGGATTTGAACTCACACTTTGAGCCCCTTGCAGGCCTTCTGGATGGATCCTCCCTGCAAGAGGACGCAAGGTGGTCAGTTCCCTCCACGGTTGTTCCCCCCCCAGAGCATGGACCCCTCTTGCCCTACAGATTACTGCCCTAACCCTTAAATATGGGGTCAGAGCTTGCAATGGGCGCACTAAATCTGATATTCCGAGTAAATACACCTATAACAGAGTAGGCAGAGAGTCACGTTTGGACTATGTCCTGGTGCAATTGTCCATGTGGTCGAATATCATAGATTTTAGGGTGATAGAAAGATCTGACAGCGACCACAACGCCCTAGAACTAGACTATGCTCTCCCTGTCCAGGAGGGCAGGGGCTATGCTACGGCGGTGTCAAACACAGGGCTTCACCTGGAAAATAACAGAAGGAGAATAAGGTGGGAAAAACTAGTTAATAGTGAGAACCTTCCTAGACTCTATGGCAGACTCATTCCAATATTGGAAAAAGTGGGCAACCTAAGTGAAAATCCAGCAGCCAGGAAACCCACAATACACTCTATTGGCACATGAAGAGCTTATCAGCACCCTGGCAGCAGACCTCTTTTCTGAGGGACAAAGTAGAGGTGGCGGGAAACACCGCGTCACATGGTATAATGCCAAATGCCGCAAGGTGAAGGGAGACCTCCTGTCTTGTATTAAGGAGGGCAAAAGCAGACTGGAGATACAGGCTAGAAAAAGTGTCTACAAGAAACTCGTCACCCAGGGTCAGACAGATTTGCATATGGCCATGTCTGAACTGGGGTGGCGGAGTGAGCTAAAGAACGGTGTTGGATTAAACCCAGATCAGTTGACTGGGGGTGAGTGTTTGTATTGTCAACGATCCGTCCATCATCCCTTTTGGTTTTTCTTTGTTCGCCCTAAGTTGGCAGGGTATGCTCAGACGTGAGTCCCTTGCTCACTTTGCCACTGGATTCAAGCAAGCCTGGCTGAAGACGGCTGGAATGCCAGAAACCGGTCCTGGGAAGCTTGATTCCGGTCCAGGGAAGACATGGCTTGGCAGTTCGGGCTGGACTGTTCCCATGAGGCACAGGGTCAGACTGATTTGCATATGGTCATGTCTGAACTGGGGTGGCGGAGTGAGCTAAAGAACGGTGTTGGATTAAACCCAGATCAGTTGACTGGGGGTGAGTGTTTGTATTGTCAACGCTCCGTCCATCATCCCTTTTGGTTTTTTAAGATTGAGTGGGACCAGGTTAAATGGGAGGAACTCTCTTGTTCGCTAGCTACCAAAGACTATCGCAAGTTCTGGCGAATTGTTAATACGGGTTCCGAGCATTTACCATCGGCTATAGAACCGAATATTGCGCCACGGGTCTGGCAAGAGCACTTCCAGTCCCTCTATACAGCGGAAGCAGGGGCTCCATGCCACCTGTCCCCAACTATATCTAGCCACCCCGAGGGGGACCCCTTCACAGACAAAGAGGTGCGAGCTGCTATAGCGGGACTGTCATCAGGCAAGGCTCCTGGGTTGGATGGCCTCCCAGGTGATCTATTCAAACAAGAGGCCAATGTAAGGGCCCCCTACCTATTGACAATATTTAATGCGGTCTTGATTGGTATGGAGGTCCTTCGTACTGGGCGCAGAGGTTGTTCCCATATTTAAAAAGGGTTCGCCTCTGCTCCCAGCCAACTACAGGCCCATCAGCCTAATAGACATGTCCCAGAAGCTTTTTGGTAGGCTTATACTTGATTGTCTCCAGAATTGGCTTGAGGAAACAGCTACTCTGAGCCCATATCAGGCGGGATTCAGGAGGGGGGTGTCCACAACTGATCAGATATTCCGCCTGAACCTTATTTACTGGAGGACTGCACTAATCGATGGGGGCAGCTTGTACACGGTTTTCGTGGACTTGCGAGCCGCCTTCGATTTGGTGCCAAGCTCCAAACTATGGAGCGTGCTCGCTGACTTAGGGGTCCCGGTAGATATTCTTGCCATCCTAATGAGATTACACCAGAATAATTTTGCACGTGTCAGGTATGGCAGAAATGGTAATCTAACTGAATGATTCCCCGTTGATAGAGGGGTAAGACAGGGATGTGTGCTCGCACCGACCCTGTTCTGCCTCTTTGTTAACGGGGTTATTGCCCACCTGACCAGGATTGGTGACATTGATGCTCCCAAATTGAATGGCAGCAGGGTGCCCGCTATCATGTTTGCGGACGACACCCTGCTGCTATCAAAATCCCCCATGGGAATACAACGGGTACTCGATGGGTTTCTGGAATTTTGCACGGAGAGGGGTCTTGAGATCAACGCTTCTAAAACTAAATATATGATCCTAAACCCCACCCCTTCAACACGCCCTAATCCCTTGCTTGGTTTGGAGCGGGTCTCCACATTGGAGTACCTAGGATTAACTTTAAATGAGAATTTGACATGGAGACACACCAGATTAAGGCAAACATGAAACTGGTGCAGTTAGAGGGTGGCATCAGTAGGATGGTGAATAAATCAACATACCGTCACTTGGCCCTGCTATTCACCCTGCTATTCAAATTTATAAGTCGCAAGCACGGGGGGCAGTTACATATGGGGCTGAATTATGGGGACACACCTCTGCCCAAAACCTGATGATCACGGAAAATAAATTCATCAGGCAGCTGGTAGCTCTTTTAACCAAGCACGCCGTTTCTTCCTTTGAGACTAGACCTGGGAATTAGACCAATTGCAGAAGAACTGGGCCTCAAACCATTAACTTTCTGGCAAAGATTATGGAGTAGCCAAGAACTCATCAACTATCGGTCCGAGCTTCAGGAGTTTTGAACTCTATCAAATGCCACATCCCATGGCTAAGTTATATAAAAAGGTCATGTGAGAGTCTGGGCCTTAAAGAACTTTGGACTGATCCAGCAAACGCAAGCACCAGGATCCCACGCAAAGTACTGTCAAAAGCTTATTATGACTTAAAGCTCACCATCGCTTTGGATAGCACGCGCGAGGGATCGCTGACGAATTTATTTGTTCAAAGCAAAGACTCCTACTCTCTGGAATGTGTTTTGGATGGCATGACCCCTGTCCTAACCAGGAAGTTATTTCTCCAGTGGAGATATGGCACACTACCCCTCAGGTCATTCACTAGTTCTTGGTCTTTGCCTCCAACCACAGAGTATTGCCCGGCATACCCAAGAAAATGACTTACATGTGGTCTTCTTTTGCAAAGCTTACCAAAGAATCAGGAAATATTGGCTTGTCCCCCTCCTAAAAAATCTGGGCTTCAGACAGTTCTTCCCGGCGTACAGGATCCTAAAGACTGATGTGTCTCCCCCAACTGTGTTTGCAGTGGCAAAGTTTTTAACAGCTATGTGGTTTATGCGCACCCGCACATTGAATGCAGAAGTGTACTTTTAATATTTCTTGTCAATCAATGATCGCAAGCTTTTATGAGGACGAATTGACCCATATGCTGTAGTCCAACTTTTAACTAATGTTTTAGTGACTTGTATAAATTACAATGATTTTTATTCTTTGTATATCTTTTATGATCTAATTGTTCGAAATAAAGATTGAAATTGAATTGAATTGATTCCCAGGGATTTGGACGAATCCACGATGGTTGGTGGGCAATTCAGGGCTGTGATAGCCTCAATCCATGATTGAATCTCAAGGTTGGTGTTAGGCGGGGCGATCAGGAGAAATTCCGTTTTCTTTGCGCTGAGTTTGAGTTGCTTGGATATGAGCCATTGGACAGTGAGCTTCAAGTCTTCATTCAGGGAGAGGATCTCTTCGAGAGATGAGGTTTTTATATAGATCGGAGTGTCATCAGCTATAGGATAGGAGATATTAGCAGTGCGTAGTACTTCGGTAAGCGGTTCCAGGTAAAGATTGAAGAGGGTGGGGGAAAGTAGTGATCCTTGAGGGACTCCAACCATGACAGGGGATGGTGCCGAAAGGTTGCCGTTGACAAGGAATCTCTGGGACCGGTTATGGAGGAAGGAACTGAACCACTCTAGAACAGTGCCATCCAAACCCATCCTGAATTTGAGGCGCTCAAGTAGTTTTTCATGGTTGACCAAGTCGAAGGTCGATGATAGGTCCAGGAGGATTAGGAGACAGGTTTTGCCTTGGTCAAGGGCTTGGAGAGCATCGTCAATGATGTGGAGCATAGTAGTTTGGGTGCTGTGCCCTGGTCTAAAGCCCGATTGGTAGTCATCAAGCAGGTGGAAGTTGTTGATGTGTTGACTTAGCTGCAGTTGCACACATTTCTCCATCACTTTGGTTAAGAGGAGGATGTTGGAGATGGGTCTGAAGTTGTCTGGGGAGGCTGGATCCAGTGATGGCTTTTTCAGAAAGGGGATAACTTGGCCGGCTTTAAGAGAGTCGGGCATCGTTCCTTGTCTGAGAGAGGCGTTGATTATTGTAGTCCAGCTAGGAATAATGGATTGGGCGACAGCAGCTAGGCAGTTGGAAGGAAGCAGGTCATTAAAATGGTTATTAGGGTTTAGGGAAGATAGGATTTTGGATAGAGTCGTCGTCATAGAGTTTGAAGTCAGACCAGTGAGCAGGGTTTTTAGGTGAGCCTGCAGGGGCGGCGTGTCTGGAGAATGCGGGTCGAGGGGTGTTTGGGGGTGTGTGATGGAGTTGAGTTCATTTCCGAGGGCTGAGATTTTAGCAGCGAAGAAGGAGGAAAATTCCTCTGAGGATATAAAAGACTTGAAAGTTTCTTTTGAAGTTTTGGCCAATTTGTTGGATTCATGTTTGACCAGTTCGAAGAGCTTTTGGGGTCTGTTCTTGGCCTTCTCTAGTGCAGTTCTGAAGAAGTCTTTTTTGGACTGGAGTATGTTCCTGTTGTAGGCATTTATGGCCTGGCAGAGGAGTTTTAGATGGGCGGCAGAGGGGTGCTGCCTCCAGGATCTTTCAGCTTGTCGGAGGACTCTCCTCTCGTTGTTAACGGATCCCGTGAACCAAGTGTTTCGGTCCTTGATTTGGGTTCTTTTCAACTTTAGTGGGGCTAGATCATCCAGGATGTTTGAGATAGATGTAGAATAGAGATCATTGAGGTCGCTGGCTGTTGTGATATGAGAGGGGGGGGGGGGTCGGATTTGCAGCGAGCCTAGAGTTCTCTGCGGTCTAGGTTCTTAATGTCTCTGATCCAGCTTTAAGGCTTTTTATGGCCAAGATGGCCGCCGGGTAGGAGCTCCTCGTCGGAGCTCCGAGTGCTTGGGATTCCAATTTTGGATTTAATCCCTGTTAGCACTCAGTATCCCGGGTATCCGTAGTTACGCAACTGAATGTAACTACAACAGTAACTCAAGTAACTGGAACATATTCTTATCGGCGCGGGAGAGGACCTAATCGCCCCCGCCTTTACCGGACACCGGGCTGCTACTGTCCATCGCAGGCGCCTAGAACAGACAGCTGGCTGCCTGGAGCTTGCAGGGGTGCTGACTGGAGCCTGCAGGGGAGAACATATTGGGACCAGAGACACCCGCTGTGAGCCTACTGGGGCGCGGACTGAAGCCGGCAGGGGATTCCAGACTGGGATCGAGACATCCGCTGTGAGCCTGCTGGGGCGCTGACCGGAGCCAGCAGGGGATACCAGACTGTGACCAGAGACGCCCCTCGTGAGGGACTGCGAGGGAGCTGCCCTCTTGCTGCGCGGCGGTTCTGCCCGGTCTCTTGCGGCGCCCATTGTAGAGGGGGCGCTCAGGCTCGGTGGGGTTGACTGAGCTGGCCCCCAACCACAACGGACGGCGGGAACCGGCTGATGGGGCGCTGACCGGAGCCAGCAGGGGATGCCTGACCGCTGACTGGGAGCAGAGACGCCCCCTGTGAGGATCTGCGAGGGAGCTGCCCTCATATTGCTCGGCGGATTCTACCCAGGCTCCTGCGGTAAGAGTGGAGTCCCAAGGCTAAAGGCGAGGAAAGCGGGAGACACACGACATCGCCTAGCGAGGCGGGAGGGGTTGCAGCGTAGGAGCTCTGGATTTGCGGGCAACAGCGAGGTTCCTTCGGCAGACGTGACTCCCGGTGGCCCCCCTCTCATGCTGCTGCAAGGGCCATAGGAGCGGACCTGCAGAGCAGACCTGCGGACCTACAGCCTTCTTGCGGTGCTGGCGGGGACCGAGGATCGGGCATGGGGTCTTGCACGCAGCCTGCCAGTAGTTCACCGCATCTTGCTTGCTTCACCTCTTGCCTAGACCCTGGATGCCTGCAAAGCGTGATATCGGCAATAATACTGCAATCTCAACTCTAAGGCGCCACAGAGCTGAAAATAATCATAAGGTATTCTATTTACTCCACTCGTCTCACATTTTTAAACCGCCATTGTTCATAAGGGCAGGGGTCACTAACTGAAACCATAAATCTCTGCCTGTACCTCCAGACGCCCACGAGGCCCCTCGGCATAACTCCTCCACACAGGTCCATCAAAATAGAGATAAGACTCCCTCCCAGAAGGCCCTTCCCTGCTCTCAAAGCAAGAACAACAAACAGAGGACTACTGTCTCCGACTCCCCTTCTTGGCGGCCACTTTAGACTGATCTTTCTCAGTGGCGGCCATCATGGACTAGTCAATCTCACTATTGGAGCATGACCTGAGAACCGGACACATAGACTAAGTTCCACTACCGCGCACCTTACTTAGCCTATATCGACACTCTCTTGTGATAGTGTCTGCCTTCTATTGCAGCATTTTTACATCTATTTTGTTTTTATGCAATTGTTTTTTACCTGTAATGCATCGACTGCTACAACATATATTCTTGGATGCTCTCAGTGTACAACGATTTGTTTCTTATATATTGGTCCTATAACCTGTTGTCATGTAATTGTTTTTACCTGTAACGCACCGACTGCTACCTCATATACTCTTGGGTGCTCACAGTGTACAACTATTTGGTTTTACGTATTGGTCCTATAACCTGTTTTTATGTAATTGTTTTACCTGTAACGCACCGATTGCTACCTCATATATTTTTAGGTGCTCATAATCTACAACTATCTGTTTTTATGTATTGGTATTATAACCTGTAATGCACCGACTGCTACCTCATATTTACTTATGGGTGCTCACTAGTATCACCTGGTACATTTAACTCCTGTACTGCAACATTTGCTACCGCATATATCTTTTGGTTGCTCGCTAATGTCACTTGCGATCCACGTGACTTACTGTTGCTGTTGTATTTTGCTCCAGTATACTGCACCATACAGCTACCTGTATTCGGTACATTTAGGCAAACTGCACCCGTTTAACTTTTAATTCCTAACCTCCTGTAATGCACCGATGACTCAATTCACCGCCATCCCCTTCACCCCGGACTCCACTACCCTCGCCCGCAACCACACCCCCTCCCCACGCACCAATCCTCAGAACTACACACATACCATTAACACTCATCTCTCTCCCGACATCACAGCTCCCACCCACACTGCTCTCACCCACAACCCCACCCCTTCCCCTCCTACCAACTCTCAGACCTCCACACATACCATTAACACCCCTCTGTCCCCTGACACAACAGCTCTCACCCACTCTCCTCTCTCCCCTGACATCACCCTCAACACCACCCCTTCCCCTTCGAACAACCCTCGGACCTCCACACATACCACTAACACTCCTCTCTCCCCTGACATCACAGCTCCCACCCACACTCCTCTCTCCCCTGACATCACAGCTCCCACCCACAACCTAGCTCAGCTCCGGAACGACACACACAACGACAATTCCCACCCTTTATCCCCTCCCATCCTCAGCCCCCACTACCCTCTGACTAAATACGCAGAACACACTTCCTCTCTCTACTTAACTCCCCCACCTCTCAACAGGTCCACCATCAATCCCACTTCCCCCCCCACTCTCAGTCCTCACTACCATTACTGTACCCCCACCACCACTAACTTACACCCAGCCTCCACCCTGCTCTCTCCGCCCTCCACCAACCCCCTCTCTTCCTCATCCATACCGCCCCCGCCCAAACTCTCTCTCCTCCCTAACTCCGGCCCGTACATGGACACTGACACAATGGAGCCCTGCACGAACACCAGCTTACCCCCCCTCCTGCTCGCTAATTCACGGGTCAGTCATGCACCTCTGATCCCCGCTCCCACCGCCATCGCATACCCCACGCTGGACAAGATCATGGCCACCCTCATCCAGGTCAAAGAAGAGCTGCACATCAAAGAACTTCTCTGCACAAACCCCATACAACTCTCACCCAACTCAACCCAACCCACCAAGTAGTTCAAGTGTACTAATTACACTTGAACCACTACTTCGGACTCTTAAAGAATATGCACAGACCTTACTCCCTGTTCGACCTCTTTGTTTATCTGTATTTTGATCTACATCGATTTGTGCTGTTAGCTTTACTGACTTAGCTGTTTGATTAGGATCTTGTACTCTCTCTATGTAAAGCGCTCTGATATCTGCAAAGATCTTGTTCGCGCTATATAAAACTTTCAAAATAAAATAAATAAAAATAAAATAAATAAGGAATCACCAGTTGCAATGCCCTATTCTTGTGTGTGCCAGGTAGGATAAAGGTGATGGCGTGGTGGTCAGACCAGTTGCATGGGTCTAGAGAGATGAGCTTGACTGTTGATTCTTTGGAGATAATCCAGTCAAGGGTGGCCCCTTTTGAATGAGTTGGAAGTAAGCAGGCTTGGGTCAGGGCTTGATCGGCAAGAAGGTCCTTGATGGCGTTGACATGCGAGTCATTTGGATCATTACAGTGCAAATTAAAGTCTCCAAGGAAAATGTCATTAGCCATATTGGGACTCTTAGCTGTGATGAGTTCCATGAGGTGGTCTGTGAAGGGGTTATTCATGCCTGGGGGGGTGGTAAAAGATGTGCAGGTTGCATAGTAGGGTAGTGTTGCTGTGAATAGCGAGGGTGAGGTATTCGCAGGACTCAGTGGTGTCCGATAGAAGTTCCATGACCAGAACGTTAGAGCGGTAGATGTAGGCATTGCCTCCTCCTTTCTTGTCAGATTGTCCGTCTAGCCTAGCAATGTTGTAGTTAGGAGGGACAAGGAGGTCCGGATATGGAGATGAGGATTCATTGAGCCATGATTCTGTAAGGATCACTTAGTTGAGATCAGCAAGGTCCACAGCATGCTTAGCTGCTGACCAGCAATTAATTAAAAGACCAGATAGGGAGGAATTGGAAGGAGGTTCTGGAGTCTAGGCAAACAGGTGAACAGGCGCTAGATTACTCTTGACCACCATTCTGTTGCGGAAGGTAGCTGGTCTGTTGGGGTTGATGGTGACCGTGCAGATGGCGTGTTTGGCACTTGCATCAAAAGGATGCAGGATTGCTGGGGTGGAGTTGTGGTCTCGGAGGGTGGCAAGGATTTCCATTTCAGTGTGGCAAGGATTTCCATTTCAGTGAGATCTAGTTGATTTGGAGTGGCAAAGTTGGAGCTGTAGGATAGGACAAGAGTACGGATTTCTTCCACCGATAGGTGGTGTGGATGCTTGCGGGGCGGATATGTCTCAAGGATAGCGGAAGAGATTGTTTAGTGGGCTCTGTCAAGTGTGGGGAGGTGGCATTTGGCAGGGGCATGAGGTTGGCGAGGGAGAGTTCAGCAAGATGGAGGAGGTTCATTAGCTTAAGGATGGAAATATGAATGCTCTGGGTAAGTTTTGTAGCTCTGGCGTGCAGAGAATCGATATCCCTATGAGGAGGAGGTGCTGGAGGGCAGGGGGACAATGGTTCGAGAGCAGTTTTGACAGCGTGAATAGGTGAAAGGGGGGGGAAGGACTAGTATGGCCTGTATTGTAAGCCATAGGATCAATGTTGGAGCCCATTTGCGGATTGGATTGAGGGCGGGAAGGGCAAGCAGCACTAGTATAGTAAGTCGTAGGGGGCGTAACGGTGATATAGTCTACTTTGGGTGCTGGTAGAGAGGGGGCCGAAGGTCTAGGGGTGACTGTTGGCGGGGTCCGGAGAAGTGCTGGATTGTTTCGGGTGGTCAATGATGGGAGACCTAAGGGGGGTTAGAGGGTAGCTGGCCATGCTGGAAGGGCTGGGTGAGGACTCAACAGTGTGGGAAAGGTAAGCGCGATCTGTATCGTAGTTCAAAGAGGGCGTACGGTGACATGGTCTACTTGGGGAGCTAGTAGGAAGGGGACAGAGGGTCTAGACGTTATTCTGTTGACAGAATCGGGAGAGTTGCTAGGGAGGTTAGTGATCAGTGTTGGAGGATCTTAGAGAGGTTTGTGGGTGGTTGGCCTCACTCTGTGGCTGGACGGGGACACGTCAGGGCGGGAGTTAGAGTTGATGGACAGAATGCAGAACAATGTCATACATTCACCCCAGTACCGAGATCTGGGCCTAAATCCAATGTTTTTTTGCTCACCATGCCATTCCAGTTTAAACCCAGCCATATGCAAATCAGTCTTGACCCTGTGCCCCATGGGAACAGTCCAGCCCAAACTGCCAAGCCAGGTCCTCCCTGGACTGGAAACAAGCATCCTAGGACCGGTTTCAGGCTTTCAGTCCTCATCAGCCAGGATAGCTTGATTCCAGTGGCATGGAGCACATGGGACACACGTCTGAGCATACCCGTCCCACTCGGGGTGACAAATGCAAAAACAACAGTTGATGGACAGAATGCAGAACAATGTCATAAATTCACCCCAGAACAGAGATCTGGGCCTAAATCTATTGTTTTTTTGCTCACCATGCCATTCCAGTTTGAACCCAGCCATATGCAAATCAGTCTTGACCCTGTGCCCCATGGGAACAGTCCAGCCCAAACTGCCAAGCCAGGTCCTCCCTGGACTGGAAACAAGCATCCTAGGACCGGTTTCGGGCTTTCAGCCCTCATCAGCCAGGATAGCTTGATTCCAGCGGCATGGAGAGCACGGGACTCACATCTGAGCATACCCGTCCCACTCGGGGTGAAACATGCAAAAACAACAGTTGGTGGACAAAGGCGGAGCGGCGGCGCCGAAGAAAATGGAGGACACCCAGGCTCGGGGAGTGAGAGCGCGGGGTTGACAGACCACCGCGGCGGCCGGCAGTGACAGGTACACAGTAATATTTGCCACGGACGCTCACAGGGGTTGCGCGCCCACATATCTTGGCCCCTTGGCTGCCTCCGGTGTCAGCCTGCGAGATATGAGAGACCAGCCTGGGCCTGATGCGGAGCATTAGAATATGGAGGGCGGACACGATGAGTGCTTTGCGATCGCCCACCCTGGGAGGCCCAGCTAGAAAGGATCATCTTGCACACAGACGCGCTACTCATCCAGCGTAGCTAATTGTGGACTGCCAAACAGTGCTGGGACCGGCGGGACCGACCCCCCCCCCACAGACTGATTAAGTTGTCAATCACCTTGGGTTCCTGGCAGTGCCCCAGAGGTATCCTTAGAGGGGCTGAGATCCCTCTTTCCACGAGGGTGCACTTCAAGTGGAGCAGAATTGAGACACATAAGCCATAAGAGGGGGCCCTATGATCCGTGCTGAAGCTGCTTAGAAGAGGGGTGCCTGACCCTAATATGGCTGCCAGGAGGCATCTCCTTGTTGGTATGTGATCAATGCGAGGGATCTGAAAGTAAGGTTAATTACCCCGCGAGGAGAGTTAATAAAGAGCGCCAAGGTGATCGCTGGGTGGCATGGTCTCTTGATCCTGCTGACTCTTTTGGGCTGACGGGAGATGAGCTGAAAGCAGACTTGGCATGGCACCTGGAGCAGAGAAGTCGTGTGATCCCAAGAGTGGAGGAGCGAGCTAGGGAGTCCTTGTTTGCAGCGACCGGGAAGGTACAGATTCCACATACATTTTGGGACCTTATAAGTGTTTAGACAGAGCTATTGGCTTTAATGTCTTTAAGCTGTGTTGTAGAGCATTGTGAATGTTGTGCAGCATGTTGAAAAGTTATAATAAAAAAAGTGTTATAACCATTTTTATCACCCTATATATAACCAAGAAAACTTTATGTACAACTGAACGACCTTAATAAAAACAGAATTAACACAAAAAAAGTGTTCTTTTTTTTTGTCCATGCAATGTTGGCAACTTTTCTCTGCCTGTTCTAATGCTAATTTGTTATTGTTTTTTTGTTATGGGGGAGGAGGACATAAACAACGGGAGGGTGGAGGTTGGGAAATAGTACCTGAATTACAATAAAAGCAGTGGAGTGACACTAGGGGAGAATCAACAGATGCCAGATTCCAAGGGCAGACTGCGGTGGTGCGAAGTGATGCTGAGGTGGTGGTGACAGGTGATCCTGAATGATACTGAGGTGATGCTGAAGTGGTGGTGTGCAGGTTCAAAGGTGATGCTCAGGGCAGGCTGAATGGCACTTAGGTGGTATTGAGTTGCTGAGTGATGCTTTGGTGATGGCTCATGATGAGGTGGTGGAGCTGAACTGGTGTTCAAGTGGTACTAAGTGATGCGGAGTTGGTTCTGTGCTGAGGTGGTGCTGCATTTGTGGTTCTGAAAAATCTGGATCCGTAATAGTTCTGGACTCGAGAATAAAAACTTCGTCGAAATAGGACGAATTTGGTATCAAAAGACCGAGAATGACGAGTACATCAAGTACATGTATTTTCGGCATATTCGAGTGACGATTTCACCTCGAAATCGTCATTTACCTTCTAAACCCTTAGCTGCATGTTGCCCTTTACATAAGCCTTAATCCAGTCGAATTTGATTCCACAAGGACACATACTCCTTAATCGACTTCTCTCTGACCCCAGTACAAGTTAATACCATTGCCCCAGGCCGAACTCGTTAGGTCAGTTCCCTCCCAGTGGCCGAGCAAGATAGCATCTAGGCCCAACCAGCCATAAAACCATTTCAGCGCGCACACCTGCCATATCTCGCTCACATCTTTCTCCACTCCTTTTCTTCACTTACTTTATGATGGGGAGGTGACCATTTTTATTAGGGGTCCAGCGATATCTGATGAAATGTTGGGCCTTGCCGGATGATTTGTTATGGGCAGCACGACGTGAAATATGTACATGTTATCATGACTCTGCTTTTCTTTTGTAATCAGTAACCATAAATGAAATACCACGAATCCAAGGAATGTTTTGCCCAAGGCTGAATATTACGTATAAGAAGAGAAGCCTAACTTCGTGAAAGTGTGCAGCCTCCTGAATATACTCGTATTGTACTTCTAGGACCCTGTCACCTTGGTTGCAGCCAATAAACTAATCCTTGACTTCACCTGGAAGACTCTGAAGTTTCTGTAGGTCTGACTCAGGAGAACCCGAGGTCTCTGGGTGTTGATCCCCTGGCACCGCTGGGTTACCGGTTCTGTACCGGTTCTTGAAAACCCAGTACCTCATTTGGCGCCCAGCGTTTGGGGCGATTCCAGTGGTACCAATCAGCCTGAAGATCGTGAGGAGCTTCGTGTGAAAATTCCGGAGGAGGGCCCACCACCTCATCGACCCCTGCATGTCGACGTGGTCCGAAGGTCTTTACTGCGAGGTTCCCCGCTTCCCGACGGCTACAAGGACTGCTGCCCTGGCTATCGCCCTGATGTTGGACCCTTGAAGTTTTCAGTAGAGCGAAACGCTGAGACGAGTCTTCTGGTGAAGCCATCGATATTTTTCAGTTAAGTATAAGTGGAGCATCTCCCAGTCCTTAGTTGGACTTACTTTGTGGTATCTTGGAGATACATAAGGTTTTTATTGGTTCTTGCAAGCACCATAACCGAAGGACTCGTGTATTCACGAGAAATATCGTAATCGATAAATCCTTTGAAGTTTTGGAACTAGACTAGAGAGCGAGGATGCCTAGTCTTAGACTCGGGAATTGGTTTTGTCTTGGTAGTAATAATAGGGACTCCCGATTGGAGGACTCATGTCCGGTTCCTCCAGTTGGAACTCCGACTTACGAGCTGTACGTTAAACATGGGGTAGGCCCCATCGTTTACAACGAGGTATGGATTAAATACACTAGGAAAGATGGTGTTTTAAAATGGCCCCAATATGGTAGCTTCGATTCTGAAATCTTAGACAACCTTGAAGTTAAACTCTTCAAAAAGAAAGCCCGGCCAGCGATGTTTGACTCTTTCCGCTTATGGCGCAAAGAAGCCAAACAAAAAGAAATTAAATTAGCTAAGAAAAATAAGAGAGAAGGGGGACTTTCAGTAATGCAAGCTGCCGTGCAGTTTAAAGATAATGAGGAAGAGCAGATAAATGAGCAGTTGCACAGGCAACGTAAAATGGCAATAGATAAGTGTTATCCAGTTTTGCCGTCTCTTCAGCAAGGGACAGCAAAAGTGCGTGAAAAAGACCAATTAATGTCGCAATTATTAACTTCGCCACCCCCCTATGCGCAGAATGCTACAGCACCCCCGCAACCTTTAGTTGCGCAAGCTGCGCCTCTGACTCTTCCACAGCACCCACCAGCTGTTCTTCAGCTGGCTCCTACTTCTTCGGTGCAGCCTCCTCCAGGCCCACCGACCACTTCTGTTTCACCTGTGTTTTCTACGATTTTGCCTACGGTGCTTTCTACATCTCCTAATGCCCCCTCTATGATTTTGCCTACTACCACATCTATTATTCCTGATACCTCTTCTGCCATTTCTACCCCCGCCTTATCTCACCCCGTTTTTTCGTCTGTTTGTCCTTCAGTTTCACCTTCCCTTCGGCAGAAAATGGCCAGCACTGTTACTAATCTTCTTTTACCTCTTTTCGGGTCGCCGGCTACGACCCCTAACATAAGTAGAAGACAGTTGCGAAGTCAACTGCCTGATTATCAAGAGAGAGATTCCCTGAATGGTTTAGCTCGGAAATGGGTCATGGACACTGCGAAATATGATTTACAGTCTGTCATGGAAGTCTTCCATCAATGGGAAGCAGCAACACAGAGATATGTGTTCGAACAAATTGTGTGTCTTTCTTGGCGAGGATTTAGAAGACAATGATCAAGAATGCATCCCGCTAGAAATGTGTCGTGTACGATTTAGGTTTGGAGAGGGTATGATTGTAGGTCCCGATGTGGAAAAAGCAGTTGAAATGCTATTATCATATCGAAGTAAGGGAAGCAGTTCTGGGTCACCATCGGAATCCAGTGCATCTAGTAGGAAAAAGGCACGACAATACCCTATGAGAGAAGTTCCCCCACAATGGAGAGAGGGTGACGCGACAGCTGTCCCACCTGTCCTGCCCCACTTTCACCACGTATGGGTACATGTCCCATGGAAGCGAGCTGAAGTTTTAGCACTCAAACAAACACTACCAGATCCGCGTAAAAATCCTGCAGGGTACTATAAAGAATTGTCGCAAACTGCTGGGTCATGTATAATGAATTTGGCCGATATAGATATGTTATTCGGGAACGTTGTTCCACAGCCGTTATGGGGAAAAATTCGTCATGTAGATCATGACCAGGAATTAGGTGACACATGGGCTAATATTACTACTGCAGACGCGCGACAAGTTGGTGGTGCCAAGCCTGAGCCTCTGATAGCGGAACTACCTGGTAGGATAGTAGAGTACATGAAAACGATAATGCCTGCAATACGCGTAAATTGGGATAAGTTATCTGCATGCAAGCAAAAGAAAGAAGAAACTGTGTCAGATTTCTTCACCAGATTTGAAGAAACGTTCATTGACCACAGCGGTCAAGATATGACCACAGAAGGTGGTCAGAGATTGTTTGTCGATAAATTTGTGCACAACCTACTTCCAGACTTGTGTAGAAAATTGAAAGATTCGGAAAGTTCTTGGGCAGTCTCATCTTCAGCCCAGATATTAGCTACCGCACAGTACTACGAGAATAGAGACAAAGATGAGAAAGATAAAGTAGAAAAGAAAACTAGAGAACTCAAAACGAAGGTTTTGCTACAGCAAGCCTATCCGCCACGTGGTGGTGGTAATAAAAATAATAATGGTCCGAATCACTACCAGAACACTTTTCAGCAGCCTCAGAGAAACTTGCAGAGATTCGATTACAATCAAAACCGCGTAGGTCCCAATCAGTGTTTATACTGCAAACAAGAGGGTCATTACAAATATAACTGTCCTGCCCTACCACAACGTGCAAATGGAATTTCTGGCGTAAGAGGTCGTGGCAGTCAGCAAGCGCCTAGAGGTAGAGGGCGTGGAAACGCCCCTCAGGACGCACGTCCCCTTCCACCACAAAACTCTATGAACAGGTTTGACCAGCAAAATAACGTATCTGACAGGACAGCTCAATACTACGTTGATGAGTATTACACAGAAAATGAGCAGTGGGAGAATAATGATTGCTAGGACAGCCTTAGACAAGGAGAGGGAGTTGTTTCAGTTCCAGTAGATCAGAGTGGACCTTACGTTGAGGTGATTACATCGGGTGTGTCAGAGCCTTTTCTGTTGGATACTGGTGCTACAAAGAGTTCTATTATGTACTCCAAACTCCCTGGCGCACCTTTGTCTGGCGAAATAAACGTTTCCGTAGGTTTTTCTGGCGCCCCGGTTAGAAATCCAATTTCTGACCCTTTATCTCTTTCTGTTGGTCCTTGTGAATTCGAAGCACCCCTTATTTTGACAACAGGTTGTGGTGAAAATTTGCTAGGATTAGATCTGCTAAAAAGATTGTATGCGACTTTGTACTGTTCTCCCTCAGGAGTACAACTGACTTTAGGTAAGAAAGTGGTTTCTCCCATGTATTTGTCGAGAAATGCACTTCCAGCAGAATTGGCACTTCTCCCAGATATTCTTTGGGCTACTGGTCCGAATGATGTAGGTCTTTTAGAAATTCCACCATATGTTGTAACATTGAAGCCGAGTGTCAAAATGCCACGAATTCCCCAATACAGGATATCCAATGAGGGCGAAAAAGCTTTGCTAGCGATTGTTTACGAGTTGATTGAAAAAGACGTAATTGAAGAAACACGAGGCAATGTTTGCAATAGCCCTGTTCTGCCTGTTTTAAAACGAACTGACCCTTCTCAGCCACCTGTGTATAGATTCGTGATTGATCTTAGAGAAGTAAATAAGATAGTGGTGCCACAATTCCCAGTTGTCCCCGACATTACAACATTATTGACTATGATTCCAGCCTCTGCCTCCTGGTTTTCGGTGATTGACCTGAAGAATGCTTTCTTCAGTATCCCGATTGCTGAGGAAAGCAGGGATATTTTTTCCTTTAGTTTAGGTGGTCGCAGCTTCCGCTTTAAACGCGCTCCTCAAGGCTACTGTGAAAGCCCCTCAATATACAGTCAAGCTCTGAAAAGTCAGCTTGACGCAATGATTTTGCCCAAAGGTGCCACTCTCGTACAGTACGTGGACGATTTGCTCATCGCTGCGGATACTGAGAAAATTTGTAAAATGGCCACGTTGACATTACTGCGCCATCTATGTGATCTGCACCACAAGGTGTCACTTTCCAAGCTTCAATATTGCCGACAAGAAGTGACCTACTTAGGTCATCTCTTATCGAAGGAGGGGAGGAAACTGACCCCAGAAAGAATTCAGGCAATAGCGAAATTGAATGTGCCAAGAACGCAGAGAGAAGTACGCGCTTTCTTGGGCATTACATCGTACTGTAGACAGTGGATTCCAAATTTTTCATTATTAGCCAAACCCTTATTGGCACTAACGTGTACAAATACACCCAGTCCCATTCCTTGGTCTGATGAATGTCAGAAAAGTTTTCTCGAATTACGCACAGCATTATGTTCGGCCCCTGTGTTAGGTAACCCCAACTACAGTAAGCCTTTCACATTATATGTCCACGAGAAGGAGGGCTGTGCATTGTCTGTGCTGACTCAGTTATACGGAGATAGACAACGGCCATGCGCCTATTTTTCGTCAACTTTGGATCCGGTAGCACGAGCATTGCCAAGTTGTTTAAGGGCCACAGCAGCAGCAGCTGTTTCTATTCGACAGTCTGCAGGTCTAGTAATGAATAATACACTAATCGTGATGGTCCCACATGCAGTAGACACATTGTTAAATAGGACCAAGACACAGCATTTAACTAGTGCTCGACTGTCCAGTTATGAATTGACACTACTAGCAAGCCATGTGCACATAAAAAGGTGCAGTACCTTGAACATAGCCACATTGTTACCAATTATAGAGGAATCGGATGCTTCAGAGCAGCACGATTGTTTCCTCAGAACAGAGGAAGAGACGAAAGGGAGAGTTGATTTATTCGACACTCCTCTTGCGGAATGTGATGGTACATTATGGGTGGATGGTTCATGCTTTAAACTCCCAAATGGTAATGTGACTACAGCATATGCTGTCACAACTTTGCAGACAATCGTTGAAACTGCGCGAATCCCACATGGTTCAGCTCAAGCCGCTGAACTCGTGGCACTGACGAGAGCATGTGTGTTATCCAAAGGAATGAAAGTGACTGTCTATACCGACAGTCAGTATGCTTTTGGAGTGGCTCACAGTTTTGGACGATTGTGGAGAGAACGTGGGTTCCTGACTTCGCATGGAGCTAAGATTCAGCATGGTCAGTTGGTGAATGAGCTCCTTGAATCACTGACGTTGCCCCTGAAAGTAGCGATCGTGAAATGTAGTGCACACAAGAAAGTGATTGATGATGTTGGTCGTGGAAATGCATTTGCTGATGAAACTGCTAAGGAAACCGCAAAGAATATGATGAGCCGAATGTATGTTGCGAGCCCAGAAAGATGGACTGGTGATGTTGGAATATGTGAAGACACGATAGAAAGTGTGAAGTCCATCCAAGCTGAGGCCGCGGAGAAAGAGTTAAGCATGTGGAGAGAAAGTGCAGGGAGAATGGATGCAAATGGTTGTTGGATTGAATCGACAGAGCAACAGAGATGGTTGTTACCCGATGCATATGTGCCTGCAGTGGTTACAATGGCTCATGGGATGGCCCATATCAGCGCGAAAGGGATTTGCGAGTTGTTGGCCCCAGTGTGGAAGAATTCAGGGATTCCCAAGTGTGCAGAGAATGTTGTCAAGAATTGCATGGTATGTCTGAAGCACAATCCTGGTAGGGGAACCCCAACTCCAGCTGGTCATTTTGCACCTCCTACGTATCCGTTCGAGGTTTTGCAGCTAGATTTCATACACATGGAGAGGTGCAACAACTTAAAATATGTGCTCGTGGTTGTTTGTGCCTTCTCAAGATGGGTAGAAGCCTATCCCCTAAGGGACAATACTGCCTTGTCCACAGCGAAAGCCCTTGTGAAAGAGTTCTTCCCCAGGTTCGGAATGCCTAGAATGGTCTGGTCGGACAACGGAAGTGAATTTGTGGGTTGTGTGATGAAAAGAGTGTGTGAAGGGCTAGGCATTAGGCAGAAGTTCCACACTGCAAATCACCCCCAATCAGCTGGATTAGTGGAATGTTACAATGGCACGCTTAAACTTAAATTGGCCAAAATCCAAGCGAGCACAGGTCTTAAATGGCCTGACGCTCTACCCTTAGCACTCCTATCCACCAGAATGACTGTGCATTCGCGAATGAAACTCAGCCCCTATGAAATAATCTTTGGTCGGCCAGCCAACATATGGGGAGTGCCTAGGCCCACGAAGTTTAGCGAGCTGCAACACCCCATTTTGCTTGACTATTTGTATGAATTGACGGCTAAATTGCGTGTTTTATATCAACAGGTTCACAACACCTTGCCTCCGGTCTCTGAGACACCGGGTCACTCCATTGACCCCGGTTCCAGGGTGCTTGTCCGAAACTTCCAGAGGACAAGAAACGACCAGCCCAGATGGACCGGGCCTCACCTCGTCCTCCTGTCTACAAGGTCGACCGTTAGGGTGGAGGGGAAGGCAAATTGGGTCCACGGGATCCATTGTAAGAAGATACCTTTCCCTCTGCCACATGACCAATGGGTCCGGAAAGGAGGCACTGACTCAGAGCGCACAACTTATGAACGTGTAAAAGAAGCTAATCCTGATTGTGACAGTGAGAACATTTTTCAAGAAACTGTGCAACCGCCAGAACAATTGAACTCTGTGGAACCTGAGCTACTATTTCTGGACCAGACAGTACCCGGGAAAAGACGCTACAATTTACGACCAAGAAAAACAGACTAAAGTAAAAGTGATTTATTTTATGATCCGGGAGAAAAACCTGTGGACTAATAAAATGTGTGTTTTTCCCCAAATCCTATTTTTGAAAGTGCAGATTCTCCCATCTAGGTAACTTGCTTATTTTTGTTTTTTTTTTAACCGCCATCCGGGTTCCGCTGCTAGGGTCGCGGTTGATTAAAGACTTTTGGGTGCAGCTGACGACGATAGGTCGCTGGTTCCAGTTGGTCCAAGGGAGCTGCCCTAGACTGACGGAAGCATCCTTTAGCAGAAACAACCTACCGCCGCGGGCAGCACCTTAGAGAGGATGGAGTTTCCTGATGTGGAGAGGCCTGCCAAACAAATGAACTTTAAGCAGAGACTTTTGAAAACAATGACGAAGAAATTTTTTATAATAATGAGTATTTTTATGCTATTTAGCGTAATGGTCCTTTTGATAAGCTATGTTTTATTCTCTTTTCATGTGACATTTGCGCCCACTGCATCACCCATACCTCCTCCTACTGTTTCCTCTCATTCTTTCCATCCTCTGCCTGACGACGAATCAAATAGGAGATTAGAGTTCATTAATAATTCCTTCGTTCAGTTATTACACCAACACCAACTTGTAATGAACACAACCAACTGTTGGGTGTGTGGTCTCATGCCCCACACCACGGATAGAGGTATCCCCTATTTGGTCCTGCCATTTAGTCACAATGGGTCAGTATGGGCATACAGGACAATGTTCATATATGCACGAGAAATCCAACCCCTACGTTCTGTAAAAGACAACCTCAAGACTAGCGCCCTAGTCAAGGGTAAAGTTGACATGATCAAGGAAGTAACTTCTTACGAAGATACCCCGGATGATGAGATACTTGCATATGTAGGTTGGAATGTGACCGGATATGGCACTACACTAAGTGAGAAACAGCAAGCCAAGAGATCGTCCCCTATCTGGATCGTACCCCATCAAGGTCACCTGTGTCTGCAAGGTATTGGTAGGAATCCCAGAGCTCAGCTAGGGAAGAGTGTCTGTACAGAAACGTACGTTTTTGGATCTCAGACTTCCCCTGCCTTTTTAGCCGCTAAGGGTACTTATTTCATCTGCCATGATAGAGCCTATACATGGTTGCCCCCTGACTTCTCGGGCTCATGTTTTGTTTCATTCCTGTTACCTCCCACCTACACAGCAGCGGCGGATTACCATCGGACAAGGGTAGTTAGAGGTGTTTTGAGTAAAGAAGACACTGCAGGTCAAGAATTTGGTGACTTTGCAATGGGTGTTCTGCCGTTCTGGGGAGCCATGGCTAACAGCAGAAACATAAGGCAATTGACAAGGGTAGTTGAATCCACCGTGATTGAAACTGCTGGTGCCCTTAGTAACCTGACTGCTGAGCTCCAGTCGGATCGACTTATGACCCTTCAGAACCGGGTCGCTTTGGATGTGATACTTGCGGACCGAGGTGGAGTATGCTAATTGATCCAGTCCAGTTGTTGCATCTTTATTCCAGATAATGCTCCAACAGTATACGGGGCCATCTCCAAACTACATAAAATTTCCGACTCTATTCATGTGGATAAAGGAGATTGGTCATTAATGGGATGGTTCTGGGGACTGATATCTGCCTGGGGATGGAAAATTCTGATGGTCATTGGGATGGTCTTAGCCATTCTTTTCCTGTTCTGTCTATGCATACAGTGTGCTCCTGCAATATGTGGCCTCTGCGTTACATCATGTGTAAGGAAGCCTGTGTCAAGACATGAGCCCAGCACTAGAATGATGTTGCAGCAACATCTCAATGACTTTAGGAATATAGATCTGGACTCAGATTAACATAAGGATAGATTAATTGCCTATGTAAGGGCAAAAGGAGGGCCTGTGGTTCTGAAAAATCTGGATCCGTAATAGTTCTGGACTCGAGAATAAAAACTTCGTCGAAATAGGACGAATTTGGTATCAAAAGACCGAGAATGACGAGTACATCAAGTACATGTATTTTCGGCATATTCGAGTGACGATTTCACCTCGAAATCGTCATTTACCTTCTAAACCCTTAGCTGCATGTTGCCCTTTACATAAGCCTTAATCCAGTCGAATTTGATTCCACAAGGACACATACTCCTTAATCGACTTCTCTCTGACCCCAGTACAAGTTAATACCATTGCCCCAGGCCGAACTCGTTAGGTCAGTTCCCTCCCAGTGGCCGAGCAAGATAGCATCTAGGCCCAACCAGCCATAAAACCATTTCAGCGCGCACACCTGCCATATCTCGCTCACATCTTTCTCCACTCCTTTTCTTCACTTACTTTATGATGGGGAGGTGACCATTTTTATTAGGGGTCCAGCGATATCTGATGAAATGTTGGGCCTTGCCGGATGATTTGTTATGGGCAGCACGACGTGAAATATGTACATGTTATCATGACTCTGCTTTTCTTTTGTAATCAGTAACCATAAATGAAATACCACGAATCCAAGGAATGTTTTGCCCAAGGCTGAATATTACGTATAAGAAGAGAAGCCTAACTTCGTGAAAGTGTGCAGCCTCCTGAATATACTCGTATTGTACTTCTAGGACCCTGTCACCTTGGTTGCAGCCAATAAACTAATCTTTGACTTCACCTGGAAGACTCTGAAGTTTCTGTAGGTCTGACTCAGGAGAACCCGAGGTCTCTGGGTGTTGATCCCCTGGCACCGCTGGGTTACCGGTTCTGTACCGGTTCTTGAAAACCCAGTACCTCACATTGATGCTGAAGTGGTGCTACGTTGGTTCTAAATTGCTGCTGAGGTGGGGCTGCGAAGGAAGGAGGTGGGGCTGCGCTGGTGGTTGTGCAATGATGTAGAGGTGGTGCTGCGCTAATGCTGAGATGGTGCTGTGCTTATAATGAGATGGTGCTGCACTGCAGCTGAGGTAATGCTGCGCTGATGATGAGTTGGTGCTGCAATGGTGGTGGTGCACTGATGAGGAACTGGTACTGTGCTGATGTTAAGATGGTCCTATGCTGATGCGGTGCTCAGGTGGTGCTCTGGTGATGCTGAATAACACTTTGGTTATGCTGAGGTGGTGCTGAGTGATACTTTGGTGGTGCTGTGCTAGTGTTCAAGTGGTGCTTAATAATACAGAGCTGGTGCTGCACTGGTGCTAAGGTGATGCTGCACTGGTGCTGCGTTGGTGAGGAGGGGCTGCATTGGTGAGGAGTTGCTGCTGAAGTGGTGCTGCGCTGGTGCGGAGTTGGTGCTGTGCTAATTCTGTGGTGGGGCTGTATTGATGCTATGCTGAGGCGGTGCTTCACTGGTGCTTAAGTGGTATTGAGTGATGCTAAGGTGGTGCTAAGTGATTCCGAGGATGTGCTTGGGTGGTGCCGAGTGATGCTAGGGTGGTGCTGAGTGATGCTAGGGTGGTGCTGAGTGATGCTAGAGTGGTGCTGAGTAATGAAGAGGTGGAACTGTTCAACAGTGTGATGTTATGAGGGAAGCATGAAGTCACTTCCGGTATTCGTGACATTGTGATGAATTCCATAGGGCCCTTCGTACCCTGAACATCATATCATAACACCACGCTTCTTGTGACATTAGCAGTTCTTTAAATAGACATACAGAGACAAACTCTCTCCGTAGAGTACCTGCTTGCTGATAAGTGCGGGTACTCTTCCATTAAAAGTGTTTTATCAGTGCTGATAAGTGCAGGTACTCTCCCTTTCAAATTAAAGAAGAGCAGGGCTCAGTACCAGGCAGTACTTGCCCATTTAAAGCACTGGAGATCACAAGTATCCACAGATCTGATGTCACGATTACTTTTAGGCTGAATGATCTGCCTGCCTGGCAATACGGGTGGAATCCACTGTAGATGCCTTGTGCCATTTTCACATGTTGCGCCCCTCCCCCCCCCCCCTCGCCACAAGACGGAATGTCGTCTAATTGTACACGGCTGTGGACAAAGTGCACGAAATATGTAACTTGGAAGCTTCCACTGACCATCCCTCCAATCACAGAGGACGAAATTCCAAAAGGCTTGAGATGGAGAACAGCCGCCAAGGTGGAAATCTGGCATCTGGAGTAACACCTCCCCTTTTCCACCCTGGACCCTTCCTTCCATTCGTAGTCACAATGTCTTTTATGTCTGATAAATGCATTTATCTGGGAAAATCCCAGGCACCACGTACACATTTAATGCAAGAGGTATGTGATATACAAGAAACCAATAAGGAGAAGTAGCAATAATGTTACTATTAGTTTTTACCTCCTTGCTTGAGTTGTAAATTAGTGCTGTAAAATCTCAGCCGTCTACATTTGCTCAAAGTTATAAACCCTTGCAGATGCGGACGAAGCAATGCAACGTTAAACAGGGTTTCCCCCCTGTGGGTAAATGCTGGAGCAGCAAAGGCTTGCAGGGTGGTGCATCTTTGGGTGGAAACAGAATGCACCAAGTGTTTGGTACCTACTATTCACCGTTAGAGAGGCTCCAGACATCGCTCGGCGTGGGCTCGACTTTTGTGTTACGAATCGGATTGCTTTATGCTCGCTGCACGGTCGGAAACCCCTCCTTAAGCCACACTGGGGGAGGCGCGGACTCTTGTGTCCTCCACCACGGCAGGTTTTGCAATACGCCAAGTTATCTTTATGAATAACTATTGCAAATACATCACCTCGGAGCGCGACTCCCAATGCACCCCCACACTGCATCATAATATAGGCTCCCCGTCCCCACCCACCCACACAAGAGCAAACAATGTGCTTCTGGTGAGCACGTCACTCGTGTGAACGCGTGCACTGAGCCTTAATGCACACATTAATGTACACCCCTCCCTTTCACTCACCTGTCACTGGCGGGGCCCGCAGAGTCTGCAGAGCTCACTCGGGACAAGAGCCGGAGGAGCCCTTAAATACAACAACAGAAAGGAACGGAAAGGGTTGGGCGGGGGCGAGCAGCTGAGTGCGCAGCGGGCTGCAAGTCGAGGCCGAGCAGCGGGAAGACTGGCAACAGGAGCAGGAGGGAGGCCGCAACAGGGTGGACGGGCGGAGGTCCGTACTGGTCGCGGCAGAGAAGTTCAAAAGCAAGAGGGGGAGGCGGCTGAAGGCCTGATGCCAGACTGCGCTGACTAGCGGTCTCTGCTCCCGCCTGCCTGCCACACCCTCTTCCCAACTTCTCCCAGCGCAGCCCCTCGTGACGAGTGGGGAAAGGGTGGGCTGACCGCCCCCTCCACTCCCTGACTGACATTATTGAGGCCCCAATGTTACAGGGCTTAAGAGTAAAACGTCCGGGGTTTTATTAATTGTATGCGTTTTTATATAGTGCGGACTTTACCCCAAGGTGTCGGAGCGCTTCACAATAGGAACAGTAGTGAAACATGAGGAAAAATGCAAGTCAGCAAGTTGCAAAAGCTTTTGTAACATACACTCCTCTTGTAACGTGTCGTTTGCTACCTCTTGTATTTTGTTTGCTCTCCATACATGCACAAGTGTCACTATTGTTTTATGTAACGTAACGTTTGCTTTTGTAACTTGCGGACTTGGAATTTTTCCGCATGTATAACTACTGTTCCTATTGTGAAGCGCTCCGACACTTTAGGGTAAAGTCCGCGCTATATAAAAACGCATTAAATAAATGTGTGTGCGGGAAGCTGTCTCATCGCGGGCTGCCACACACGACTGGCACACACACAGCCGCACCCGAGCACTTCACAGATCTTTAAAAGACCATTTACATGTTAATGAGGCCTTGCTGTTGTTTCACCCCTTGTAAGAGCTCCACTCTGCCTATTGATTAAACAGCCAGCCCCCCCCCCCCCCCCCCGAAATTTGGCTCTAGTTGCGCCTCTGATGTCTTTTATGAGTGATAAATGAATTTATCTGAGACAAATCCCAGGCACCACGTACACAATTAATGCAAGGGGTATGTGTTATACCAGAAACCAATAAGGAGAAGTAGCTATTATTTTTTACAGTTTTTACCTCCATGCTCGAGTTGTAATTACTGTTCCATCAGTGTGGCGGCAGTATTTCTGCATGAGTACCTTGTGGAGTACATATAACTTTGAAATGTTACCTTGTGTCCCATATTATGCTCATGGATTTAAAAGAACAGTCCAAAAATAAATGTATCACGATCCAGTGCAATGTATAGTTCACTGTCCTGGAAAAGGAAATGTGTAAATTAGTGCTGTCAAATCTCAGCTGTCTAAATGTGCTCAAAGTTATAAACCCTTGCAGATGCGGACGAAGCAATGTAACGTTAAACAGGGTTTCCCCCTGTGGGTAAATGCTAGCGCAGCACAGGCTTGCAGGGTGGTGCATCTTTGGGTGGAAACAGAATGCACCAAGTGTTTGGTACCAACTATTCACCGTTAGAGGGGCTCCCAGACACCGCTTGGCGTGGGCTTGACTTTTGTGTTAGGATTGCTTTATGCTCGGAAACCCTCCTTGAACGGCGCTTTAGCCAGGCGCTGACGCTTTTTGGCCTCCACCAAACAGGTTTTGCTTTACGCTAAGTTACCTATTGCAAATACATCACCTCGGAGCGCGGCTCCAAGTGCACGCACCCCGTACTGCATCATTCGTAAGGCATACTCCCCACCCACCACCACAAGAGCAAACAAGTGTGAAGCTCGTGAGCACGTCACTCGAGTGAACGCATGCACTGAAGTCTTAATGCACTCATTAATGCACACCCCTCCCTTTCACTCACCTTTTACTGGCGGAGGCGGCAGAGTCTGCAGAGCTCACTCGGGACGAGAGCCGGAGGAGCCCTTAAATACAACAGCAGCAGTGAACGGAAAAGGGTTGGGCGGGGGCGAACAGCAAGCTGTAAGTCGAAGGCCGAGCAGCACTACAAGTGGCAACAAGAGGCCTCAGTCAGGATGGATGGGCGGTGGTCCGTACTGGTCGCGGCAGAGAAGTTCAAAAGGAGGAAATAGGGGGGGGGCTGAAGCACTGATGCCAGACTGCGCTGACTAGATTTCTCTGCTTCCCGCCTGCCACACCCTTTCCCAACTTCTCCCAGGGCAGCCCCTCGTGACGAGTTGGGAAAGGGTGGGTTGACCGCCCCCTGACTGACGTGGAGCCCCAGTGTTACAGGGTTTAAAGAATAACACGTCCGAGGTTATTTTGCAGGCACGTCATCAGGGGGTGGAGACTGGTCTCTTAGGCAATGTATTTGTCGAGCTGATGGCCTCACAACCCTCAGAGCTGTGGGATCCTCCGACGGCAAATACTGTAGGTTGTGCGTTGTGGTGCTGCACAGGCAGCACGTTTAGGAAATAGCTTTCACGGGCAAGCAGTGCGTGCACAGTGTGTTTTTAAAACCCGGATAGAAGAGAATGTCTGACAGGGGTGAAAGTAAAGGTGGCGGAGCACCGACGCCCTTAGCCAGAAACCGCCAGGATGGTAACTGTATCTCAAGTTAACAAACACCATTCATCACATAGTGCCAATATCGGCCACACTCACCAGCCCTCCCCCAGCAACATATATGTAGCATAAATAAGCAGACAAGACAACTTTTTGGTGGAGAAAATTGCTGCAGGTTGATTAGCATACAAATATGCCAACATGGTGGGTTATCTTACAGGCGATCCAAAGGCAAGTCGCCCCTCGCGGCCTACCACTTGATGGGCCAATTTGCATCGTGGCCTTAGCCAATCGGTGCTTAGCGGTTGTGGTGAGGGGATAGCCACTCCCACTTCCGGTGAACCATCGGTCCACCCTCTTGCCCCCCCCTACGAGGGGCAGAGCGTTTAAGCATTCCCCGGTTGGACAGGTTTCCAACCGCCCTTAGGATAGACGGGGCGCCGTCGCACCCCAGGGTCCACCGCACAGACTTCCTCGGGATATTAGGCCTCAGCACCCTTTATGCTCCTGAAGAGGGTACCCCTGAGTACCTTTCCGCCTCTGGATCGCCCTGTAACTCCGCCACAGCCCTGGGTGTGGCGACCGTCTCAGCCAGGGCCCCCCACCAAAGCCGGCATACCAACTTGTATCCTGCTCTTTCTAGGGCCTCTTCCCTATCCAGCAAGAACAGGTCCATGTTAATACTGGGCAGATGACCCCATCATCCTCAAAACACCCTGTGAAATTTGCATGTAGCACCCAAGTCTAATGAAGCCAAGTCTCCTCCGCCCAGAGAATCTATGCATAGCGCAGATGAACTTCCTGCGCGCAGGCTTCCCCTTGCCACAGGAGCCGGGGGTTATCTCCGACCACTGAAGTTTACCTATCCCCCAATGGTTGCTAATTTCCACTGTGTGATCTTAGTGGTCTTCTTCTCTGGTGCATTACTTCGTCACCTTGACAAGACAATTTCATAGTTCTTTTAAAATTATCCCTGGTGCACATAGCAATGGTGTCACAACAGGTTAGGGGGACTAAGTGTATGGTGCCCGTCATTAGACACCGCACCATTTCGTGAATTGTCAACCTACGCAGCCTACCCTGCTTGCTGACCCTTTGACTGGTCACAGATGCCTGGACCCTGCTATCCACCTGTGACCCTAGCTACTTACACCAGAGTGGTGCCAGACTACAAGATTGTGTGTCACATTTTTCTCTATAGTCCTTTGGTGGATCCGCTGGGACCCTTCTGTGTTAAATGCAAATGCTGAGACACGCACTTCAGCCCTATAATGCCCTTGCCCGTCCCTCAAAGACCCCTTACAGCCTGATGCCCCCGCAGCCCTGGCGAGGGGTTATGGGCCAAGACACCCCAGCCTTATAGCCAAATTATGCTGTGACACCATGCTCGGTATACTGCACCCCAACCCACAAATTAGCTGGCAGTTTCTGCCAATGCCCGGCTATTGAGCGAGGCTTTTTTGTCTGTCCTGCATGGTCTCGAGGATCCATCTCTTGGTGCATGCTTATCCCTTGATATTCTCACAATACTTGGGACAATCCCACTGCCTGGCCGCAAACTTAGCTAAGCCTCTGCCGAAATCGCCTGCCTGTGAAAGCAGACCAGGCTGTCTCCCTCGGCATCCCCTCACCTTAACACAATGTTTACCTCATTAGTCATGTCATTAATCGTCTTCATAATGCGTTAAGGCGAGTATGAAATCTGCTTAAGACAACATCCCTTCCAATACACCGTGCAGAGTAACTTTCCATAATTGTCTCTTAACCCGTCGCCCCGTTTGGGCACTCGTCGGACCCAGGCGGCTAATGTCAAGCACCCTATCCACCTTTATATATCATGTTGTGCAACTTGGGACACTATTACCTTCTGACTACGTACTTCCCGGCCTGCAACTGCCTAATCTCTCCCCACTTGAATACCTGAATAACCACTAAATCAATACTGTCTCAGGCAGAACAATTACTAGTGTACCTAACGAAGGGCCCTCCACTGCGTGTGAACCCCTGCAGTTCCTTTCAGGCTGTTGTTACAACCTGCACACATCTGGACCCTACAAGTAAACCGTGCCAACTCAATCGCAGGCCCCCTGCTACGACACATCCTTCTCTGTCCATAAACTTGCCAAAAGTGTCCAAATTATTCTGGGCACCACAATTAAAACAAAACGATAAATCCAAAGGCGAGTCACTAATGATCTTGACTTACTCCGTGCCTGTTGTATTGGTCCTCTCCGAAAGCCAAACCGTGCAACTTAGAGACCATTGAGGGATGGTGCCGCGCACCAGAAACAACAACCCTGACAAATGAGCACCGGTGAACTTGATGCTGAAAAATAGCAGTGCGGGGCCATCCCCGCAATACCGGAAGTCCAGACTTGACTTTCTCCCCTTGTGGCGTTAAAACCTTTACCAATTTGACAAGTGTGATACACCGCAGCTAACTAGGCGAGGAAGATTGTAAGGGCCCCTCCCCCTAGTGCAACACAGGAGTATTGCTATAACAGAAAGATATAAGCAGTGTATACTTTCTGCAAGTTATTCTGGGCAACAGAAATTAAAACAAACCGCTAATCCAAAACGATTTAAACAAATAACGGCTTGGTGTATCAGCCAAAACCATATTGCAGTCATAGCCGAAAGGACAAAGTGTGGGCCAGACAGGAGGAGGTACATCGGAGGCTCCCGCAGGCCTCAAGGTTTGTGTAACTTGCTGCTGCCTCCCCATAATTATTCAGAGGAAGGGGTCCCAATGTGAATAAGAACACATAATAGAAATTAATAAATAAAGTCACATAGACAATAAATCCAACCACATTGTTTTAATCACAATGGGGATGCGTATTTAATATATTGGATATTCAAACATTCAGCAGGTGGTGGAGCAGTGCCCCTGGGAGGGGAAGGGGTGTGCGTGATATTGTGAGGATAATGTGATAAGGAGGGAATTCAGGTGACAGAATAATCAATACATCAAAACCAACTGGTTACAATAGTTACATACTATGTACAGGATAAAGACCAAAAGTTCAAATTATACATCAAAATATGTCATCCTCCACATAATACAATAGATGAAAAGTTGGGACGTGGAGTTGATGTTTAGAGGTGCGCAGGTATTATTATTATCCTTGCAACGGGGTCAAATGGTCGCCAATCCATTCTAACATCAGGGCCACCACCATGGACTCTCGAGCCCCACCACCACGGTTAATACGTAATAAAGCCTGGAACCTCCACAGCTGCGGATACATCGAGCAAAAGGCAGGGGTGACATGCTCAGCCACGACTCACATTAGAACCCCAATGAACCAAAATGACCCTAATGCTTGCTCGTGTGTAGCGCCGATCTTACATATAATTACAACACTGTTGGGCAGGCAAGAGGCTACACATTAGTATGCGCCTACTGCCATCTAGTAGCAGCAGTTTGTGTGTGGATAATGCAGGCAGCGCTGCAAAAGAAACTACAATCAACTTAGTTTAGATGCCTTTAAGCTATGGGAATTGGATGAGCTTCCTTGTTTTCCGTCTCCGAAACGACCTGAACAGCGCGCCCTATCCGACCGGACCCCATGCTCTCTCCGTTACCAATAAGCAATTTGCACCAGGCCTGAACGGACAACCCGTGCCCCAGCCCAGCCGGGACCAGCATGCAGGCTAGCTCCCTGTCCAAGCCGCATCAACGGATGCGGTGAGCACCCAGCCGAGGAACCAAGACCATGTGGGCCCCCAGAACAACAAACGCGGATCAACGCAAGCGACCCCACTTGCCCCCAAACCTTACTGAGGCCGCGCACCGGAGAACCTCCCGGGGTGCAGGGCAGGGGCGTAGCAACGCGACCCGTGACTTGGCCTCTGCACCCCCACCATCCCCTTGCCCGAAAACGGCGATTAAATCAAAACCCGTCCCCAAGAGGGGACGACTCACCGCAAGAGAAACCACCCGGAACCGGAGGAAAAACAGCACACTGACGCCAGACCAGGCCTCTGGACGGAGCGACCAGAGGGCATACAAACGGCGTCAGGGTGAGGGGACAAAGAGGCCGCCAGGTGGGCGGGGGAGGCATTTACACCTCTCCCTGCCCCCCGCCCTGGCCGGAAGTGATGAGCGGGACCCTAAAGGGGTCTCGGAACACTAGGCTGCCCAGTGTGCCATCCTGTGGCACTACGGGGGCCGCCCTCTTATGAGGGTCCCCTGCGGGGACGTGTCGGTCAGTAAAGTAAAGTAAAGTCCACATTTGTAAAGCGCACAATCACCCGTAAGGGTCTCTAGGCGCTGGGGGCCGTCGGGAAGATTAAGCGAGCTATTGCCCAGAGTCACATGGTGCTGGGCTAACCTGCCGCCGGAGCCGGGGATCGAACCGTGGTCCCCAGATTCCAGCGTCAGTCGCCCTGGCCGCGGCGCCACACCTCTTCCACCGGCGCCACACCTCTTCCACAATCAGCCGGCAGAAACCATGGTTCCACTTCCTAGGAAGGAAGGGTGCGGTACCCTTACTCGAAATGCCCATGTGATAATCAGCCGCACAGTCTACCAAGCATATCGCATGTTTGTGTAGGTTTTATTTGGCACACAGGAAACTTTACCTTAAACCACTCATAATTTGTATCATCATGAGTCCTTCTCTTTCTAAACAACTTGAAATATGCAACAGTATGCCACTGGGATGGATTGTTTTTATCCACAGTACTCCGCACTAGGGACCATTTGAATGCCATGGAAAGTAAATTCATTTGACCGATGTGCCCTATGCGATAAGCACTCATCATGTACCCTACTTGTTTCTTGCTGAAATAGTTTTTTTAATGCACTGAAAGAAAAAGGAGCCTTACCAGTAAAATAGCAATGGTATTTCAACATGCAGATTCGACATTTTTATTATTTGATCCTATGTTGCGAACATGGATGTTTATCCTTTTATGAAATTGTTATTAGGTATTGGTGTGACGCTTTTATGTTTTACTTGCATAACCTCAATAAAGTTCTATTTCACTTGACTTGACTAAAAACATCTGCCATATTCTGCACTTAGAAATGACAAAAGTGCGGCACAAATTTCTACATAAAAAAGTCAATATTAATATGTGTTTTACGGATATGGAACCAGTCGCCTGCTGGCTAAGCACACTCGTATGTAGTCTTAGTATGTATTACCCAAACTAAGTACACTCTGGACAAAAAGTAGTACTAGTCAACGTTATTCCACCTACCCGCCTGCACCAGGAATAACCTAGTGCGGTTAGAATTCAACCTTAACCAACAAAAACTGGAAGAGATGGCCTCTCTGAGCAAATACTTCTATCTTACAACGGCGGCACCAGAGAACACAATGAAGGCTGCCATAAAAAGTATTTTTCTGGAACCTGGCAATCCCTGGTCAGCCAGTCTTGCAGCTACCAAAGACCTTTTGAAACTTGCAACAGAGTACTGGGACCCCAAGACAGTCAAGTACACTGCCATCAAAAGTACAATAAAAAACAAGTTTGTCTTTGCTCTCGCACCTTGGACATGGAATCGCTGGTAACAAGAGGCTTCCACGAGTCCCACAGCCTCCCACATACAGAGCATAACCCCAAACTTCATCTTACGCAGGCCGTGGGGAGAGAAGCCTTACACAGGATCTTAGCGTTCAGACTACACCCTCTCCCCCTTAAAGAATTATACCCCACTGGGTTAACAAGAAGAGCGATCATGGAGTGCCGGCTCTGCAAATATAAACGTGAGTCTTTGGCCCACATCCTACTTTGCTGCCCGGCCTTGCGCTTACCTCGCAGACTTTACCTTAGGCCCATCTTGCTACAACTGGGCACTCGAACTGTAAAGGAGGCAGTCCATCAACTGTATACACTGGACATAGTGAAGCGTATGGCTATGTTTGGCAAATTTGTACAACAGACTCGTACGAAGCGAATGGACACTCCCTGTTAAGTGATCAGGCAAGCACTTGCGCCGAGGTAGAGATAGAGATCGCAGGTCATCCGACCAATAATTTCACCACTTAGGTTCTCGGGCCCATATACTCCAATTCACCATATACATTAATCAGATGACCTTACAATCTAACTATCAATAACCATGAGTCCTTTCGATTATTTCTAGTGTACCCGACTTACCATCCACTGTTACGGGTACCTATGACCACGATGGGTCAGGGAGCTAGCTGTAAAAGGAAAGGCAGAAAATATGCAAACCCAACTTCATAAACTTTGAATAATTCTAAAATGACCACGGACAACTGAGAAGTTTTAAGAATTTTATCTAAAGTTCAAGCTCTGCACATAGACAATTTATTGCAAATAGACAATCAATGACCAAAATGAGAGAAATAACGTAACCATAAAGGAAAAATGCTAAGGCAACCATTTATAACTTCTAATACAGATATGGAAAACAAGGATATGTTACGTGGGTTTATCAGTGAGGGTTCAAATGTAACGGACAATTATAGAAGGGAAAACTTATGCACGCACTAGAATTATACTATTGGGCAAAGGCTTAAAGTAGGGGTAAATTCAGAGATCCTATATGTCTATAGGAAGGGTGGAAAGGGAACACGCTATAAGTCTAGAAACTTATTTCAGTCAGTTTTATACGAGAAAATTATAGACCACATCAGCAAATTGCAAAACTGTAATGGCGAAACTGATTTCTAAAAGGTAGGGTAATATAGGAACATGCTATGAAATTAAATGCAAATGACTTTACGGTAAACAATGGTTGCGGAAAGCATGGAATATTTACGTATGCAAAGGTATGTCTTTATTGAAGCAAAAGACAGAAAAATAGAAAGGTGCAGTTTAGCGTTTCGCAGCAGTATATTTACCTAGACTGGTGTGAAAACCAACCCTGGCCACGGGTCAGTTAAGGAAAGGAGATACCCCAAGGAAGGACAGTCATCAACCGGACAGCAGGTGCAGAATGGACACCCCAGGACAGGACAGGAGGACCAGATAAGGATCAGGACAGGACCACCAGGACACGACCAGCACCCGCAGTTCGGAAGCAACGCCTGCGCTCCACCCTCTCTGCAGCTATCAGTCAGAACCCCGATTGGGTCAGCGAACTCCCCAGCAAAGTGCTCCGCCAGCACTTAAGGTTTAGTAAAACCTTAGTCTATGGTCAAATTCGGACAGAGTGCTCCGCAGCGCTCTGTAGATTCAGTCACCTATTGAGTGCGTTGGGTCAGTGACAGGTCAGCTATTCAGACAAGTTGGACAAATTCCCTAGGTGAACCTAGGCTAGTTATACTGTTTTCGGGTCAGTGTACCACCCCCCAATGTTGCAAAGTGTCAGAATCCCCAATTTCGATTGGTCCTAAGGTAGGATGGGTTAACACACCAATCAGAACAGGCCTTCTCAAGCCCTAATCTACATCCTAGGGTACCGCCTAACAGGACAACACAAAAGAGAACGGGTGAATGGGGAAAGTTTGCGCTGGAAAGAAAAAATTAATAATGCAAAACCCTATTTGGTAAGCTCAAAAAGGATCAGATACTGGTCACCCAACCAGGATCAGACAAAGTGTGACTCCAAAGGGGCCACGTTTGTACAATTTAAACCATGAACATTAGATCCTGAGCTAGAGAAAAGTAGTTCAATCAAGATATCAAGTCCCAATTTTCGTAAGTTTTTCCGTTTTATTCTTCTTTGATCTTTTAGTAGAGTTAATCCAATCTTCACACGTACAAAAACAACCGCTGCCAGGATTGGGGTTCCCTTGAGAAGTCGCACCGAATACAATAGAAAGAAATACATTGTTAATAATGTAGCACATTTTGGTTTCTCTGGCTGGGTGAAGGTGCATCTTCCCAGGCACGTCTTGGCAGCGACCTTCTCTTCGCTCTGTGTCAATGCCACCTCGCCACTTCTGGTTCTGCGCAGTACTGCACTCCAAAATGGACTCACAAACCCCCATCACCCCTCCATGCCGAGGATACATGAAAAGTAAGCGAAAACAAATTAAAACATGGAAATAAATGAAATGTATTACATATCATGGATTTGTACTTCAGGTTTATCATCACAAAAAGTAACTATGCGGTTATAGATTAGCGCCACACACGATAACACGAGAGCACTTTGCACGAGCTTCACGACGTTAATACATAAGCGGCCATCTTTTATGGCTATTACGCATGCGCACCCTTTCTCTCCAGAACTGCAACTACGTCACATCACGTTATTGTGTCTAACGCATGCGCAGAAGCAAAATTCAAGCAGCGGCCATTTTTATATACACGGGTTATTCGTATTAATAAAACACATAGGCAAGCATCACTAGGATACACACGCACATTCAAAAATACATAGAATTAGTAAAACGAAGAATTTTTTATTACCGGGTTATAATAGATTCGAGGTTCATGACTCGAGCAAGTCGCGATGCGAAATCTTTCTCTATCAACCTATCATCTTGTACTAACTGTTTAGCTTAATTGGCACATGTACAACTGTTGGCTGAGTTCAAAAAGCTAACTTGGTTTTAAAGATCTTTGAATTTTAGACTTTTAGATTTTAATTACACTGTCTATCCTTTAAAATGTTTATCTTTTCCTCAGATGCATCCTCCTCAACACCCGCTCCACTCACAAGCACGCTATCGAACTCTGGGACCTCCTAGACTCTACCGCCCCCGACGTCGCCTTTCTGACGGAGACCTGGATGAACGCCAACTCAGCACCAGACATCGCCATAGCCATCCCACAGGGCTACAAGATCTCCCGCAGAGACCGTGCCAACGGAGTGGGAGGGGAAATCGCCATTGTCCACAAAGACACCCTCATAGTCTCGACCAACACAGACAAAACCCTCACCACTGCCGAGCACATGCACTTCCAGATCCACACCGACCCCAACACGACCCTCAGAGGAACACTCATCTACAGACCACCCGGACCACGACCACTGTTCAGCGACACCATCGCCGACCTCATCAGCACCCATGCCCTCACATCCACGGACTACATCCTCCTCGGGGACCTGAACTTCCACCTCGAGAACAACAACAACCCCAACTCCACCGCCCTGATCGACAATCTCGCCAACCTCGGACTCAAACAGCTCGTGACAACACACACCCACACCGCTGGACACATGCTGGACCCCATCTTCTCCGCAAGCCCCACGTCTCCTTCAACCACACCACCGTACCCCACTGGACCGACCACAGATGCGTCCACTTCAGCTTCAGGAAACCCACCACACACCACCGCACCCAACAGCTGCCACGCCGCTGCTGGGGCAAGGTCACCAAGGATCAACTGACCACCAGCCTCGCCCTGAGACCACCGGCCAACCCCATCGACCCCGACTCCGCCGCTTCCAACCTCAAACAGTGGATCAACGACTGCGCCAACACCCTCGCCCCTCTCAAGATCTCCACAACCAACCACACCAACAAGAAAGTTCACCGAAGACCTCCGGACCTCCAAGCACACCTGCCGAAAGCTGGAGAAGAAGTGGCTCCGCGACCGATCACCAGACAGCCTCACAGCCCACAAGAACGCCACCCGCAGACACCACCAACTCATCAGGACCACCAAAAGGACCGCCTTCAAGGACCTCCTAGACAACAACGCACACAACACCAAAGAGCTCTTCAGCATTGTGAAAGAACTCTCCAACCCCAGCTCCAACACCAACGACATTCCCCCATCACAAGACCTGTGCGACTCCCTGGCCATCTTCTTTCACCGCAAGATCACCGACATCCACGACAGCTTCAACTGAGACACCCACCACCGAGACCACCATCCCCGCGACCTCCACCCACACCAGTCGCCTGACCACCTGGTCCAACGTCAGTGATGAAGACACCATCAAAACCATGAACTCCATCCACTCCAGATCCCCATCCGACCCGTGCCTCACCACATTTTCAACATAGCCAGTAAAACCATCGCACTCCACCTCCGGAAAACAATCAACATCTCCTTCGAGACAGCATCCTTCCCGGAAAGCTGGAGACACGCCGAGATCAACGCCCTTCTGAAGAAACCCAAGGCGGATCCCAAGGTCCTTACGAACTTCCGGCCCATCTCCCTGCTCCCGTTCCCGGCAAAAGTGACAGAGAAGATTGTCAACAAACAGCTAACCCGCTACCTCGAAGACAACAACATCCTGGACCCTTCCCAATCCGGCTTCTGCAGCAACCACAGCACCGAGACCGCCCTCATCGCCGCCACCGACGACATCTGGATCCTGATGGACAAAGGAGAAACAGCTGCCCTAATCCTCCTGGACCTGTCAGCTACCTTCGACGCGGTCTGCCACCGCACCATATCAGCGCGCCTCCATGACGCCGGAATTCAAGAGAAGGCCCTGGCCTGGACCACATCCTTCCTCTCTGGCAGAACCCAGAGCATCCGCCTCCCACCCTTCCGCTCAAAAACCACCGAGATCATCTGCGGCGTCCCACAGGGATCCTCCCTTAGCCCAATGCTGTTCAACATCTACATGGCACCTCTCGCCCATGTCGCACGACAGCACAACCTCAACATCATCTCCTACGCCGACGACACCCAGCTGATCATATACCTCACCAAAGACCCCCACACCGCCAAAGCCAACCTCCACAGAGGAATGAAGGCCGTTGCTGACTGGATGAAGGACAGCAGACTGAAGCTGAATTCAGACAAGACGGAGGTCCCCATCCTCGGACCGACCCCATCAGCCTGGGACGACTCCTGGTGGCCCACATCGCTAGGCACAGCCCCGTAACCCACCGACCACGCATGCAACCTGGGGTTCATCCTCGACTCCACCCTCTCCATGACCAAGCAAGTGAATGCCGTCTCCGCGTCCTACTTCAACACCCTCCGGATGCTCCGCTGGATCTTCAAATGGATCCCTCCCGACACGAGAAAAAACGTCACCCAGGCCCTCATCACCAGCAGACTCGACTACAGGAACGCCCTCTACTCCGGAACAACAAACAAGCTCATAAGACGACTACAACGAATCCAGAACGCCTCGGCACGACTGATCCTCGACGTCCCCCGACGCAACCACATCACACCCCACCTGAGAGACCTTCACTGGCTCCCCGTCAACAAAAGAATCACCTTCAAACTCCTCACCCACGCACACAAGGCACTACACAAAACCGGACCAACATACCTCAACAACCAACTCAGCTTCCACACCCCCACCCGCAACCTCCGCTCTGCCACCCTCGCCCTCGTTCCTCGTATCCGGAAAACCACTGCCGGCGGCAGATCCTTCTCCTACCTCGCCGCCAAGACCTGGAACGCTCTCCCTACCAGCCTACGACAGACCCAGGACCTGCTGGCCTTCAGAAGACTTCTCAAGACCTGGCTCTTCGATCAGTAGCAGCCCCCCTCCCCAGCGCCTTGAGACCCTCACGGGTATGTAGCGCACTCTACAAATGCATTGATTGATTGATTGATTGATCTTTTAAAAATGTAGTGCTCTTTTTTTACTTTGTTTTATTGTTAGGGTTTTGACTAACCACGCAAATAAATGTATTCATTCATTCATTCATTCATACTAGTCAACGTCATGGCAGGAAGTTATCAGAAGGGTGAAAGTCTGAATCAGCCCCACTTTCAAATATTAAATCTGGATTCACATAGGCCTCCTTCACGGATGTATTACCCACTGCTATTTTATCCTTTTATCAGAATCATTGCTTGCAGTTCTCTGGAAGGGGCCAAACTCTGGCGGGGCTCGGTGGCGCTGTCCACGTACCCCAGGAGACTTCCGGCTCTGTTGAGATCCTGCCTTCCTGCTCGCTTGTCCAAGGTCAGCTACATCTGAGAACACAGCCGGTGCACTGCACGCAGGGCCAGGACAATTGTGCAGGGGTGGTGGGACCTGGCATTGGGGAGAAGGAGTTTCCAAGATTGAGCAATCGAGAAAGGAAGAGATAACATTGGGCTCTTTTAGAAGAATTCTGCGGCTGCCCACGGCCCCCGCCGGGGGCCACCACAGAGGGCAGCCACCCGTAGTTCTATTTGGGCGTTTTCCCCACCCCCACTCTCTACTGCTGGACTCCATGTCCGGCGCGCCGGGGGATGGGGAGGGTATTTAGGCCTCCCCCCTCCATTTGAGCCGTCCCATAGGTGTTGTCTTTGGTGTGTTGTGCCGCATCGCGCCGTTTAGCCAGGGAGCAGTGTCAGTGATTTCTAGCGGTGAGTCCAGGGCCCACTGGGGCATTTTCAGTATCCTAAGTTGGCTGATTGATTTTGTACCGTGAGCATTGGACACAGCGTGGCGAAGGTTTAAAGACCCCTATATTTCCGGGCGCCGCCATTTATGCCAATTCATATGGCCCCGGGCGTTTTGGGGCACGCCTGGTCTGGCGATATGTGGGGCAACAATATGAGCAGCCGCAGGGCAAGGTTTATGAATTTTGAATAGCTGGTACAGTCTAACATCACTTTCACAGTGACACTGTACTTAGCTTTAAGAAAGGGCTCGCTCAGAGCGTGGCTCTGTGGGGTGGCTCGTTGGTTTGTACCATGAGCATTTGGTGGGGGCGCCATTTGAGCCTACTGGTCTTGCCACGGGAGTTTTGGGGCACGCCTTGTTATGTTATGTTATGTTAATTTATTTTTCTAATGCGCACAGCTACCCAACAAGGGTTTCCCAGTGCAGGCCCTGAAAGAGTCTCTGAAAACCTAGATTAGAATTATTGATTAAATAGCCAAGTTTTTAATTGCTTGCGAAAATTGGGATACAAATTCTCTTTCGCATCACAACAGGTAAAGAGTTCCACAGGGTTGGGCCAAGATAGGAGAAGGCACGACCTCCCACTCTCACCAATTTAATCCTGGGAATTTCAAATTTCTCTTCCGTGGAGGAAGTAACAGATGGGCGGGATGGTAAGGACGTACCAGATCTTGCAGGTATTTGGGTGCAGAACCATTCTTGATTCTAAACATGTAGCACAGGGCTTTGAGTTTTGCACGATTTTCCACCCTGAGCCAATGTAATTCTCTCAGGGCATTAGACATGCTGGACATTCTAGGAAGTCTGCACAGCAATCTGGCTGCAGAATTCTGCACCACCTAAAGCTTGCACAGCACATCCCTGTTTGCACCCAAAAAAAGGATGTTTCCATAGTCCAGGCGAGATGTTACAAGTGCCTGGACTACCGTCCTTTGGGTCGCGACAGGGAGCATCCAAATGATTTTCTTTAACCATTTGAGGATGGTAAAACAGGTGGCTGCAGTTTGTACTGCCTGTTGATTCATGGACAATTTAATGTCGACAATGAAGCCAAGATTGCGGACCTGAGCAGAGGGCATAGGTAAAGGCACCATTTTAACGGGCCAATGTTGAGGGCCCCAGTGGTCTGTATGTTTACCAAAAATGAGGACTTCCGTCTTTTCCCCATTGAGCTTGAGCAGGTTAGATTGCATCCACGATGCAATATTACGCAAGCCCAATTGCAGGGTAGAAGGACCTGAACTCTTGTCCGCCGAGAAGGAAAAGATGATCTGAGTGTCATCTACGTATGAGAACAGCGCCAGCCCTGCTTCTTCAGCGATCACTGCCAAAGGTTGCACATAGATGTTGAAAAAAAAAGCAGGCTCAAAATTGAGCCCTGTGACACCCCATACGGGGAGGAGTAAGACTTTGAGGTGGCTTTGGATGAGAAGACCTGGAATGTCCGATCAGAAAAGAAAGAGGACAGCCAGCCAAGTGCCGATCCAGAAATGCAAAGTGCCGATCCAGACATGCCTTGTCTGGCTTTGCATGGGGTGATAGTGAGAGCAGAGCAGCCCAGGAGCTGTTGCTCCAGGGCAGGGGTGGTACATTTGAGGCGCCTGCTAATCGCACCGCTTGGCTTTGGGAGGGCAGCTTCGTGACTTGGCAGCGGGATTCATTGGGATTTGCATTCACCTATGTCGGAGGAATCGGGGAGGTGCGCCTCGCAACATTTAATAAATTGGGAATTTTGCAATGACACAGGAGTTGGGTCACGTTGCGCATTTCGGTCGCACAAGTCAAGTCTGTCCCGGGGGAAGAAAGTCGGTTTTGGAGGCCCTCGCATCTCCCTTCCTGCTCAAGTAATGGAGCTATACTTTATGCCCTTTGTCCGGGGGAATCCGACAAGACAAGGGCGTGGGGTCGATGCATGACCTACCATACATTTCATCCCACCCTCAGCTGAGAATATGGCTCAAGGGAGCACAGGCATGCAGATGGCCAGGTGGAATCCCTCATGTTGTTGGTTCGGCCCAGTTCTAGGAGCCAACTTTGATTTAGAGAGCGTTGAATGTCTGGCAATGTGTTCAGAGCAGAGGATTACTCTGCATTTATTGTGCGGACGGTGTGTTTTTCCATTTGCGCATCGGATTGATGGTGTACTGGACGCGGTGGCTTGGGTGAGGCTGGACAGTCTGGTTTCGAAATACGGGAATATTGATCACTTTGAAATGAGTTAGACTGTGATGGTGCCGCAAACTGCTACTGGTGGCACTGTTACTTACTTTGGCTGAATGTAGACGTTTAATGCAATATATTCACCAACATTCAGATGGGCATTGCCCTAACCTTTTCGGCAGATAAGGCTTTACGCCTTTACGCAGAGTCTTCTTGGTTTTTTTATTTTTTTGGTTCAGTTTGAAAACCCTATTGCTTGTGGATGTATATTGCAGAGTACTATGAGGTGTTTACGCCACTGGCTGGCACTGTCCCGTGGTTTTTGTTGAGTCGCCATTATCGCCAGCTTGCTGCTCTTATATATGGCCATGCTGGTCTTGGCATGAGCGGGTCTGCTTGGTGGGGGTAGATGTGGGGGGAGAGTAGCGAGCACCACCCCCCCCCCCCCCCTTCCCCAGTTGCTGTGGACTAGGCAGGGCTTGCAGCTAGGGCACGTTATCCCCAGATGTGGGTTGTTTTGTGGCCATGGTCCCAACTGTGTTGAGTCTTGGCAGCGGTGCAATATGGTGGTTCAGGGCAATTGTCTTAACGGACCAGTCCATATATGTCCCTGGGATTTAAATGGCCAGCAGAATGGGCCTCGCGCGTAGTGATTGAAGTTCCACTATATGATAGGCGTGAAGTACTGGGTTTTTAAGAACCCAGCGGTGCCAGGGGACACACCCAAAGACTTCGAGTTCTCCTGTCTCAGACTACAGAAACGCAGAGTCTTCTTGGTGACTTCAAAGATCAAATTTATTGGCTGCAGCCAGTAACAGATATCCTAGAAGTACAACACGGTGTATATTCTCAGGAGACTGCTCAAACTTACAAAGCAAGTCATCCCTTTTATACCAAATATTGTGCTTCAGGCAAACATTCCTTATTTACAATAAACCAATCCCATGTGTATACGACAAAAAGCATTGCATGACAAGCCCACATTTCTTTGTCCAGCCCACCATCAATGACTTGGCAAAACCCAACACTCTTCATCAGATAGATGGTCAGACCCCTAATAAAAATGGGAACCTCCTCATCGTAAAGCAGGTCATAAATCAAGGAGCAGAGACAGGTGTGTGTAAGATTAGACATAGTTGTGTGCAATAAAGGGTTTATGGTAGGCTGTGCCTTGATCTCAATCTCGATCGGCCACTGGGAAAGGAACTGGCCAAACAGGTTTGGCTCCGGGCAGTGGAGTCAGCTTGCCCAGGTCACATAGAAGTCAGCAAAGGTGTACGTGTCTCTAAGACTCGTTTTGGCGTTAGTCATCGGCCTATGTGAGGGCAACTACAAAATGGCTGCCGTACACAAAATGGAACCCGAGGGTTCAGAACGGAATCTCTGATTTGATGGAGATCTCATCACTCGAACACGACGAAAATACTCGTATATAGTATACTCGTCATTCTCGGTCTGCTGATACCAAAATCGTCATGATACGAACATGTTTATTACATGGGTCCAGAATCCACGGAACCACAGTCCCTCCTTTTGCCCTTACATAGGCAATAACCTACACTCACGCTAATCTGAGTCCAGGTCTACATTCATGAATTCATTGAGATGTTGCTGTAGCATCATCCTATTACTTAGCTTGTACCTCGATACAGGTTTCCTTACACACGATGTAGCACAGAGGCCACATATAGTAGGAGCACACTGTACGCACAGACAGACGAGGAAAAGAATGGCTAAGATCATCCCAATGACCATTAGAATCTTCCATCCCCAGGCAGATAACAGCTCCCAGAACCATCCCATCAACGACCAATCTCCTTTATCCACATGAATGGATTCAGAGATCTTATGCAGTTTGGAAATGGCCTGGTACACTGTCGGAGCGTTATCCGAAATAAAAACACAGCAACTGGATTGGATCGCTTTACATACCCCACCTCGGTCTGCAAGTATGACATCTAACGCAACTCTGTTCTGAAGAGTCATAAGACGGTCCGACTGGAGCTCAGCAGTCAAGTTACTAAGGGCACCGGCAGTTTCAACTACGGTGGACTCAACCACCCTTGTCAATTGCCTTATGTTCCTGCTGTTAACCATAGGTCCCCAAAACGGCAGAAAACCCTTCAAGAAATCTCCCAATTCTTGTTCTGCAGTGTCTTCCTTGCTGAAGACACCTCTAACTATCCTTGTCTTGTGGTAATCTGCCGCAGCTGTGTAGGTGGGAGGCAACAGGAACGAAACAAAACATGTGCCCGAGAAGTCAGGGGGCAACCATGTGTATGCTCTATCATGACAAATGAAATAGGTACCCTTAGCTGTCAAGAACGAAGGGGAAGTCTGGGATGCAAAGACATATGTCTTATTGCAGATACTCTTCCCTAGCTGAGCTCTCGGATTCTTGCCATTACCCTGCAGACAGTAGTGACCCTGATGGGGTACAACCCAGATCGGGGAGGATCTTTTTGCTCGCTGGTTCTTACTCAGACTAACTCCATATCCGGTTACGTTCCATCCAATATATGCTAGTGTCTCATCTCTCGGGATAGTCTCATAGGAAATAGCTCCTCTAATCATATCTACCATACCCTTGACTAGAGCACTATTCTTTGGATTGTCTTTTATAGAACGTAGGGGGTGGACTTCACGAGCATAGATAAACATCGTTCTGTATGCCCATACAGAACCATTATGGCTGAATGGCAGGATCAGATAAGGGATACCTTTATCAGTGGTATGAGGCATAAGACCACACACCCAACAGTTAGTTGTGTTCACTACTAATTGGTGTTGGTGCAAAAGCTGAACGAAGGAGTTATTAACGAACTCTAATCTTCTAGCGGACTCATGTTCAGGCAGAGGGTGAAAAGAATGCGAGGAAAGAGTAGGAGGAGGTATGGGCTGTGTAGTGGGTGCAAATGTCACTCGAAAAGAGAATAAAACATATCCTATTAAAAACGTCATTACACTAAGTAACATAAAAATGCATAATATCAAAAAACGTTTCTTGGTCATCATTATACACATTTTGGCTTTAAAGTTCATTTCTTTGGCAGGTCTCTCCATCTCGAAAAACTCCATCCTCTACCGTTGCTGCTCGCGGAGGTAGGGTGTTCCGTGCTAAGGAATACGCCTGTCAGTCCAGGGAACTCCCAAGGACCAACCAGAACCGTCGACCTTCTGTCTTCGGCTTGCACTCCAAAGACTTTGTCGCCCGCGACCCTACAGCTGAACCCGGATGGTGGTTCGAAAAACAAAAATAAAAAAGTTTCTCAGATGAGAGAGCTGCACTTTCAAAAATAGCAAAGAAAAGGAATTTATTTGTCCATAGTTCTCAGCCTCAGATTATAACAGCTTTTCAAAGGTAATGTCTCATCACGAAATAGAAGATCAGGCTCAGTAGTGTCCAATCGAACTGAAGATGGCACAGCTTCTTGCAGAAGATCGTCGCTTTCACGTTCAGAACTTGTCCCTTTTACACGTGCATCGCTAAAAGGCAGAAAACGAGGCACAGTCTCAGTCTCAGAGTCAGCGATACCCTCCTGGACCCACCGGTCATACGGCAGAGGCAAAGCAACCCTCTTACAATGTACGCCGTGGATCCAGTTCTTTTTCCCTTCCACTCGCACAGCTGATCTCGTTGACAGCAAGACTAGATGGGGGCCAGTCCAGCGGGGTTGATCATTCTTTGTCCGCTGGAAGTTTTTCACTAAGACCCATGAGCCAGGGTCGATGATGTGACCTGGATCTGTAGAAGCCTGAGGCAGAGTATCGTGAACCTGTTGGTGTAAAACACGCAATTTAGCCGTCAAATCATACAAGTAATCAAGCAGTACACGGTGTTCAATTTCACTGAATTTTGTCGGCCTTGGGACTCCCCATATGTTGGCGAATGCACAGTCATTCTTGTCGATAGAAGTGCTAATGGTAAAGCATCGGGCCATTTAAGGCCAGAGCTTGCTTGTATCTTGGCCAGTTTAAGTTTTAGAGTGCCATTGTAGCACTCTACTAGTCCAGCTGATTGGGGGTGATTTGCAGCGTGGAATTTTTGCCGCATCCCTAGCCCCTCACATACTTTCTTCATCACTCGACCCACAAATTCACTCCCATTATCACTCCAGACCATTCTCGGCAAACCAAACCTAGGGAAAAATTCTTTGACAAGGGCTTTAGCTGTGGATAAGGCAGTGTTATCCTTCAGGGGATATGCTTCTACCCATCTTGAAAAGGCACAAACAACAACGAGTACGTATTTCAAGTTGTTGCACCTTTCCATGTGGATGAAATCTAGCTGCAAAACCTCGAACGGATACGTAGGAGGAGCAAAATGACCAGCTGGGGTTGGGGTCCCCCTACCAGGATTGTATTTCAGACACACCATGCAATTCTTGACCATATTCTCTGCACACTTAGGAATTCCAGCATTTTGCCATACTGGAGCCAACAACTTACAAATCCCTTTCACACTGATATGAGCCATCCCATGCGCCATCGTAACCACTGCAAGCACGTACGCATCAGGTAACAACCATCGTGGATGCTCTGACAACTCAACCCAACAACCATTTGCATCCAATTTACCCGTACTTTCTCTCCACACACTCAACTCTTTCTCTAATCTTCAGCTTGAATAGACTTCACACTCTCTATCGTATCTTCACACATTCCAACGTCACCAACCCATCTTGCAGGGCCTGCAACATACATTCGACTCATCACATCCCTTGCTGTTTCTTTTGCAACTCCGTCAGCAAATGCATTACCACGACCAACATCATCAGTAACCTTCTTGTGTGCACTACATTTCACAATCGCAACCTGCAATGGCAAAGTAAGTGACGCAAGAAGCTCATTCACCAATTGACCATGCTGAATCTTGGCTCCATGAGAAGTCAGAAACCCACGCTCTTTCCACAATAGTCCAAAACTATGAGCCACACCAAATGCATACTGGCTGTCAGTATATATGGTCACTTTCATTCCTTTTGATAACACACACGCTCTCGTAAGTGCAATCAACTCTGCTGCTTGAGCTGAATTATGTGGGATACGTGCAGTTTCAACAATCGTATGCAAAGTCGTAACAGCATATGCCGCAGTCGTATCACCATTCGGAAGCTTGAAGCACGAACCATCACCCATAAGGTACCATCACACTTCACAAGAGGAGTCTCCTTAAGATCTACTCTCCCTTTCGTTTCTTCTTCTGTCCTGTGAAAACAATCATGTTGTTCAGCAACATCTGTCTCTGCTACAATCGGCAACAACGTAGCTGGATTCAACGTGTTGCATCTCTTTATGTGCACATGACTTGCTAACAGTGTCAACTCATAACCTGACAATCGAGCACTAGTTAAGTGCTGTGTCTTGGTCCTGTTTAGCAAAGTGTCCACTGCATGTGGAAACATTACAATCAATGTATTATTCATTAACAAACCAGCAGACTGTCGAATAGAAACAGCTGCTGCCGCCATGGCTCTCAAGCAACTCGGCAACGCTCTAGCTACTGGATCCAAAGTCGACGAGAAATATGCACATGGACGTTGCTTGTCCCCAAAAGACTGTGTCAGCACTGACAATGCGCATCCTTCTTTCTCATGGACATACAGTGTAACGGGCTTACTGTAGTCAGGGGTACCCAACACAGGAGCCGAAACCAATGCATCACGCAATTTGGAAAAACTTTTCTGACAATCTTCAGACCACGGAAGGGGATTCGGTGTATCTTTACAGGTCAATGCTACCAAAGGTTTGGCCAGTAAAGAAAAATTCGGTATCCATTGTCTGCAATATGATGTAATACCCAAGAAAGCCCGCACTTCTCTCTGTGTCATTGGCACACTCAATTTTGCGATTGCCTGAATTCTTTCTGGGGTCAATCTTCTTCCCTCCTTCGATAAGAGGAATCTATGACATAATATCGACAGACAGAATATCGACCTACAAAAATATCGATACAAAAATATCGAAGTCAAAAATATCGGAGTTATATCTTCATAAAGGTAAGGACAAAAATATCGAAAATTTAATATCGTAGTACAGAAATATTGATAGTAAAAATATCGTTTTTTAAATGTATTAATTATACTGTAAAAATAGTTTAAAAATACATATAATTTTACAAATATTAAATAAAAACATTAAAACATATTTAGAAAATTATAACTAATACATATACATTTAAAATAAATTAAAAACTACATATAAATTAATATATATACATACTCCACATATTGCAACAGTAGGAAAAGCGTTGGATAGCGTAGGGGTAAAAATTACTATTCCCACTCCAAAGGGTGCAACATTAGGGAAAGCGTTGGATAGCGTAGGGGTAAAATTTACTATTCCCACTCCAGAGAGTGCAACAGTAGGGAAAGCGTTGGATAGCGTAGGGGTTTAAATTACTATTCCCACTCCAGAGGGTGCAGCAGTAGGGAAAGCGTTGGATAGCGTAGGGGTAAAAATTACTATTCCCACTCCAGAGGGTGCAACTGTAGGGAAAGCGTTGGATAGCGTAGGGGTAAAAATTACTATTCCCACTCCAAAGGGTGCAACTGTAGGGAAAGCGTTGGATAGCGTAGGGGTAAAAATTACTATTCCCACTCCAAAGGGTGCAACATTAGGGAAAGCGTTGGATAGTCTAGGGGTAAAATTTACTATTCCCACTCCAGAGAGTGCAACAGGAGGGAAAGCGTTGGATAGCGTAGGGGTTAAAATTACTATTCCCACTCCAGAGGGTGCAACAGTAGGGAAAGCGTTGGATAGCGTAGGGGTTTAAATTACTATTCCCACTCCAGAGGTTGCAACAGTAGGGAAAGCGTTGGATAGCGTAGGGGTAAAAATTACTATTTCCACTCCAGAGGGTGCAACAGTAGGGAAAGCGTTGGATAGCGTAGGGGTAAAAATTACTATTCCCACTCCAGAGGGTGCAACAGGCGGGAAAGCGTTGGATAGCATGGGGGTAAAACTTACTTTCCACACTACTCCCCCTTTAACACACAACACACTACACATACAAAAAAAACAAAATTAATAGAAATTTCTATTAATCAATTAATAACAATTAATATTACTAAATTGATGTAATTATAAATCAACTAATTAACACACATTAATTACTAATTAATTAACAATAAATACCAACAAATAAATACAATTTCTTTAATTAATTAAATTTAATTATATCACACCCTATCCCCCTATAAACACACAACCCACTACACATAAATACATCACATCATTTAATCACTTAATAATTATTAATTACCAATTAATTATTAATTAACAATAACAACTACATTAAATATATTAGCACATTAACTCTATTTAATTTAATTGAATAATTAATATTATTTAATTACCAATTAATTATTAAATAACAATAACAATAAATTAAATATATTAGCACATTAACTCTAATTAATTTATTGTACTAATTATTATTATGTAATTACCAATTAATTAATTGACAATAACAAAAATGTATATATATTAAAACATTAACTCTAATTAATGTAATTAACTAATTAATATAAATTAATTACCAATTAATTATTTATTAAAAATATTTACAAAAATATAATAATTAATTAATTATTATTAAATTACTTCCCACCCTATTCCCCTATAAACCCACAACCCGCTCTGATACTAAAACGCAAAATGTAAACAATTTTACTAATTTTCAAACATACATTACAAAACATATTTAACAAACATATAAACAAAATAATAAAATACATAACACTAAACAAAATTTCGATATTAGTAAATTTCGATATTTTCGATATTAGTAACATACATACCTTTAAAAAAACGATATTCTGTCTGTCGATATTCTGGACATCAATATTCTATACCATCGAAATTAAAACATCGATATTATTGTATATCGATATTTTAATTTCGATATTTTGTCTCACTACCGATAAGAGATGACCTAAGTAGGTCATTTCTTGTCGACAATATTGCAATTTCGAAAGAGACACTTTGTGATGCAAATCAGACAAATGACGCAACAACGACAAGGTGGCTTCTTTACAAATGTCCTCAGTATCTGCAGCGACTAATAAATCGTCGACGTACTGAATAAGTGTAGCGCCATCAGGTTAAACAATCGTATCAAGCTGTGTTTTTAAAGCCTGACTATATATCGATGGACTTTCACAGTAGCGTTGGGGAGCGCGTTTGAACCGGAAGCTTTGACCTCCTAAACAGAAGCCAAAAATATCCCTGCTCTCCTCGGCAATCGGGATGCTGAAGAAAGCATTCTTTAAGTCAATCACCGAGAACCAAGTTGCGGAAGCTGGAATCATAGTCAATAGGGCAGTGATATCAGGAACAACTGGAAATTGTGGCACAACGATTTTATTCACCTCTCTAAGATCAATCACAAACCTGTAAACCGGTGGCTGAGAAGGGTCAGTATGCTTCAAAACAGGCAGAACAGGACTATTGCAAACGTTACCTCTAGTTTCTTCAATTACATCTTTTTCAATCAGATCATAAATGATCGCTAGCAAAGCCTTTTCACCTTCACTAGAGATCTTGTATTGGGGAATGCGTGGCATTTTAACATTGGCTTTCAATGTCACCACATATGGCGGTATTTCCAAAAGACCCACATCATTAGGACCAGTAGCCCAAAGAATATCCGGAAGAAAAGACAATTCTGTCGGAAGTTTATCCTTTGACAAATATATCGGGGAGACCACTTTCTTACCCAGTCTAAGTTGTACTCCTGAAGGAGAACAATACAACGTTGCATACAATCTTTTCAACAGATCCAATCCTAACAAGTTCTCACCACAACCTGTCGTCAGAATAAGGGGTGCTTCAAATTCACAAGGTCCAACAGAAAGGGACATAGGACTAGAGATCGGGTTTCGAACCGGGGCACCAGAAAAACCTACTGAAACATTCGTCTCGCCAGACAAAGGTGCGCCAGGGAGTTTAGAGTGCATAATAGAACTCTTTGTAGCACCAGTATCCAACAGAAAAGGCTCTGACACGCCTGATGTAATCACCTCAACATAAGGTCCACTCTGATCTACTGGAACTGAAACAACTCCCTCTCTTTGTCTATGGCTGTCCTAGCAATCATCACCTTCCATGTTCTCAACCTCTGCATAGTAGTCATCAGCATAGTACTGAGTCATCCTACCGGACGCGTTATTCTGCTGATCAAAACTATTCATTGAATTTTGAGGCGGAAAGGGACGCGCGTTCTGGGGGAAATGTCCACGTCCTCTACCTCTAGGAGCTTGTTGAACACCTCGACCTCTTGCACCAGAAGCACCATTCATACGCTGTAACAAAATAGGGCAACTATACTTGAAATGACCCTCTTCCTTACAATATGAACATTGATTGGGGCCTACCAGAGCACGTTGTTGAGGATACTCGAACCTTTGCGAGTTCCTCTGAAATTGCTGAGGTTGCTGATAGTCACGCTGACCACCACGAGGCGGATACGCCTGCTGTAAAAGAACCTTCGTCTTCAATTCTTTAGTTTTCTTGTCTGCTCTATCCTTCTCATCTTTATCCCTATTTTCGTAGTACTGTGCAGTAGCCAATATCTGTGCTGAGGAGGAAACGGCCCAAGAACTCTCTGAATCTTTCAATTTCTTACACAGCTCGGGAAGCAAATTGTGCACAAACTTGTCAACGAACAACCGTTGACCACCTTCTGTACTCATATCTTGACCGCTGTGGTCGATAAACGTCTCTTCAAACCTGGTGAAGAAATCGGACACGGTTTCATCTTTCTTCTGCTTACACGCAGACAATTTGTCCCAATTCACTCGCATAGCAGGCATTAAGGTCTTCATGTACGTAACGATCTTACCAGGGAGTTCTGCTACTAAAGGCTCAGGTTTAGCACCACCAACTTGTCTGTCATTCGCAGCGCCAATATTAGCCCATGTGTCACCTAATTCCTGTGTATGATCCGTATGACGAATCAATCCCCGCAAAGGCTGCGGAACAACATTCCCCAACAACATGTCTATATCAGCTAGATTCATAATACAGGAGTCTGCAGTCTGAGATAATTCCTTATAGTACCCTGCAGGGTTTTTACGGGGATCAGGTAATGTCTGTTCAAGATCCAATACTTCAGCGTGCTTCCATGGAACAAACACGCTGAAAATGAGCCGGTACAGCATCAATATGAAGAGCGGCATCGGCCTGAACTGCTTCCTTCCATACCGGAGGAACTTCTCTCATGGGATATTGTCTCACCTTCTTCTTAACAGAGGAATCAGGCTCAAACAACGATCAAGAAATACCCTCCTCACTCCTAAACGATAATAATATCGCAACTGCTTTCTTAACATCGGAACCCACAATCGTGCCTTTTGCAAACTCGAACCGTACACGGCACAAATCAGGCAGATTGCATTCCAAATCATTGTCCTCCAATTCTTCACAAAGAAAAGCACACATTTTCTCAAAAACATATCTCTGCTTCGATGCTTCCCATTTATGGAAGACATCCATAACAGACTCTAGCTCATATCTTGTGGGGTCAGTAACCCATTTATGTGCCAAATAATCTAATGTTTCCCGCTCCCTAGAGTCGGGCAGTTGACTACGCAACTGTTTGCGCGTTGAAACAGTGGTCATACTTGCCGCCCCGAAGAGAGGATATAGAAGACTAGTAACAGTATTAGTCATTCTCTGGCGAACAGAGGGAGAAGTCGATGAAAGGACAGGAGAAAAAGCAGAGTGAGGCAAGGCAGACGCTGAGGCAGTATCAGAGGGAATATTGGAAGAAGTAGTCAATACAGTAGGCAAAGTCGTAGGAAGCACAGGTGGAGCAGGTATGGTCGGTGGCCCTTGAGGAGGCTGCACCAGAAGAGTAGGAGCCAACTGAAGAGGAGCTGGCGGCTGTGGAAGAACCTGAGGCAAAACAACCGGGGATTGCACAACTAAAGGTTGCGGAGGTGCTGTAGCACTCTGCGCATAAGGGGGTGGCGAACTCAATAAGTGTGACATTAAAGGATCTTTTTCAAGTTCTTTTGCTGCATCTTGCTGGAGAGGCGGCAAAACTGGATAACATTTATCAATCGCCATTTTACGTTGCCTGTGCAACTGCTCGCTTGCCTGTTCTTCTTCGTTATCTTTAAACTGCATAGCAGCTTGCATTATCGAGGTACCCTTTTCTCTTTTATTTCTCTTTGCTAATTTAATTTCTCTCTGTTTGGCTTCCTTTCGCCATAGGCGGAAAGAGTCAAACATCGGCGGCCGGGCTTTCTTCTTAAAAAGTCTAACCTCTAGATTATCTAAAATCTCCGTGTCAAAACTACCATATTGGGGCCATTTTACAACACCATCTTTCCTGTTGTATCGGATCCATACTTCATTATATGTGATGGGGCCTACGCCATGCTGCACATAAAGCTCATAGGTTGGAGTTCCAATCGGAGGAACCGGACACGAGTCCTCCAATCGGGAATCCCTATTACAACCAAGACAAAACAAATTTCCAAGTCTGCTAAGACCAGGCATCTTCGCTCACTAGTCTAGCTTCAAACTTCAATGGATTATCGAATACGATAGTCTCGTGAATACACGAGTCCCTCGGCTTTGGTACTTGCAAGTTCCAAATCAAAGATCCCAAGGGGATACCCAAACTAAGAACCAAACTAAGGACTGGGAGACTCTCCACTCATACTTAACTGAGGTATCGATGACGTCACCAGAAGACTCGTCTATCGTCTCGCTCTACAAATCGTCTAAGGCTTCAAGACAGGGCGATAGTCAGGGCAGCAGTCCTTCGTAGCCGCCGGGAAGCGGGGAACCTCACAGCAAAGACTTTTGGACCACGACGACATACAGGGGTCGATGAAGTGGTTGGCTTTCCTCCAGAATTTCACACGAAGCTCCTCACGAACCTCTGGCTTGGACCGGTACCACTGAAATCGCCCCACGTTGGGCACCAAGTGAAGTACTGGGTTTTTAAGAACCCAGCGGTGCCAGGGGACACACCCAAAGACTTCGAGTTCTCCTGTCTCAGACTACAGAAACGCAGAGTCTTCTTGGTGACTTCAAAGATCAAATTTATTGGCTGCAGCCAGTAACAGATATCCTAGAAGTACAACACGGTGTATATTCTCAGGAGACTGCTCAAACTTACAAAGCAAGTCTTCCCTTTTATACCAAATATTGTGCTTCAGGCAAACATTCCTTATTTACAATAAACCAATCCCATGTGTATACGACAAAAAGCATTGCATGACAAGCCCACATTTCTTTGTCCAGCCCACCATCAATGACTTGGCAAAACCCAACACTCTTCATCAGATAGATGGTCGGACCCCTAATGAAAATGGGAACCTCCTCATCGTAAAGCAGGTCATAAAGCAATGAGCAGAGACAGGTGTGTGTAAGATTAGACATAGTTGAGTGCAATAAAGGGTTTATGGTAGGCTGTGCCTTGATCTCAATCTCGATCGGCCACTTGGAAAGGAACTGGCCGAACAGGTTTGGCTCCGGGCAGTGGAGTCAGCTTGCCCAGGTCACATAGAAGTCAGCAAAGGTGTACGTGTCTCTAAGACTCGTTTTGGCCTTAGTCATCGGCCTATGTGAGGGCAACTACAAAATGGCTGCCGTACACAAAATGGAACCCGAGGGTTCAGAACGGAATCTCTGATTTGATGGTGATCTCATCACTCGAACACGACGACAATACTCGTATATAGTATACTCGTCATTCTCGGTCTGCTGATACCAAAATCGTCATGATACAAACATGTTTATTACATGGGTCCAGAATCCACGGAACCACAGGCGCATGGATTGAAGTAGAGGATGATTCTCCCGCTCCTACCATTGTCCGGATTTGTAGCAGCGAGTATTTTTGCAGCTCGGTATGGCGTGCTCACGGGTGGCTGCGCAAAGAAATCACGCGATGTCCAGCCGTGGTAATTTGTCTGCTTATAACCCGCCCCCCTCTGGAGTTCTGCTATTACGGCCTACAGTATGGCCATTCGTAGGGAATCAGATGATGGGTGCGGGTCCCGACTATGATGCAACGGTGTTTATTTTCAGGCCGAGTGGCCGGTTAGGGTCGCCGCTTAAATGGTCAGCTTTGTCTGGTGGCGGGTTCAAAAAGGGCAACGCATGTGGGAGCACCACGGCATAGTGAGCCTAGGCCTCAACTAGGGTTGTGGGACCAATGTATAAATACAACAATGCTGCAAAGGGCGCTGGTGACTTATATTGTGCAGCATGCAACTTTTCTTTTGGTCCGCAGCCTTGCGGTTTACTGAGCTCCAACTTGTTGGGACGTGCCATGGGGTGATGGACTACCTTGGACATAAGGGTGCAGTGCAAGAGCCATGCGTGCCGCTTGCAGGCTGGGGCCGGAATTGCGCGTTTTGGTGCAAGCTGTGGGACATCGATGGAAATGTGGTGGGGCCTGGAGCGGACTCGTCCCCTTCAGGGCCATGCCCTTACATCGTAGCGGTGTTCGAGTGGGGTTTGTCGTAGGCCTCTTGCATAGGCAGCTGTGGCAACATTGATTTAGGGAATAGAGAAGAATACATACCCCGGACAGCGCCGCGCTCAGAGGCCAAGATGCGGACACTGAGCTCTCCTCCGGATATGGCATTGTAGGCAACCGCATCGAGTGCACGCGAACGTGGCTTGTTTACGTGCACCTGGCTTACCTTCAGTGTCCTCGCAAGTAGCTTACTCTGCTCGTGCATGTTTCCTACCGCCGGTCAAAGCAATCACATTAGAGAGCCCGGGGGTGGGGCGTGTACCATGCAGCATATTATGTTTCTGGAATTATTTATCACCTCCCTAGCGTGGGTGTGTTGGTTCTTTTGGGGCTCCGGCGGGACCCCTTGGTTAGAGCATACGCAGGGCGAAATACAGCAATTCGTCTGCTGCGCTGTGGTGAGTTTTTTGCATTGGCGGTACTTTTTCAGACCTCTGCACCATCCGGAGCATATCAGGGTTTTGGCAGCAAAAGTGTTCCGATCGATGTTCCCATCTCCAGTTGGCATCCATGAGTTCTTAGCGCTAATGATCTGATCCTTTGGGGTCCAACCATGGAGTGTTATACAGGCTAGGCTCCTTCGTGGTGGATATGGCTATTAGTGATGCCAATAGCTGGGATCGGGATTTAGGGGCACATAGGGCCTCTGATCCAGATGGTGATGCTATTTTCGGTGTCTGTTCTCATCAACGGCTTTAATAAGTTGGGGGAATGCCTGGATGGGTGGTGCCACAGCTGGCGATTGGGGAATGCACGGGGATCATGCCCTGTTTCCTCTGCTTGTTGGTTCAGCGACGCTATGGTCACTTGTGGTGATGTAGCGCATCCCATCCTAGTCGCTCCTTGTCTTTGGGGCCGGTGCTTGCGCCCCCCCGCATCCCCCCAGTCTGGTGGCCTCACCTGTGCGACGGGACGTCATCGCCCTCTCTTGGATTTTCGGTAGGTTGTGGAATCCACCAACCCACAGGTTGGTGAGGCTGTAAGCACCAGCTGCAATATGATATTGTGACAAGGTCAAGCAGGTTCAATGTTTTATTTCTCTCTGCTCAACATGCGCGCAAGAATCATACCAAGTTGAGCCAGTGTTTTCTTGGCAGGTTAAGTGGTGCATCGTCCTTTACTTGCAAGTGAATGAAGCGTGGCTGATAGAGTAAGCGACTGCGGGCTTTTGCGTACTGAAGTTCCGAATTTCAACCCCCCTGATCCGGGGGTACTATATAGCCTTTGGGACTTTGGGTTGTCAATCAGATAAGTTCATCAAGGCCCCGGTAAGGTGACAGTTTTCCCTAGCATAACAGTGCAAACGCATCCAGAAGGTTTGAGGTCAGGGGTACATTTACTTGCATTCAACAGCACATGCTGTAGTACTGTCAGCTGACCTTTGCCAAAATGACTGGGGGTGTCAGTGGTGTGTAAAGAGTCTGTGGCAGTCAAAGGTTGTGTGTGTGTTTCATGCAACAGCCATAAAAACAAGTTGCTTTTAGATCAAAACAGGACCTCACCGATGAGAAATGGGGGAGTGTCAGATTATTTGCAGTAATACTAATGAGCTGCTGTTTTGCTGCAATCTTTAAAGCACATCAATATCTCTGATGAATTTTAAATATAAACACTTATCAGACTATTGGCTGTAATATTAGTGAGCTGCTGCTGTGTCAAGTTGCGGCAAGCAAGATAGTTTATCCTGCAGCTCGAGTGTTGTGGAACATTTAGAAATGTTCATGGGTATCATTCAAATATCCGGTAATATAAATCAAACTATCGCTCCATAACACCAGCTTTAAAGGCTCCTGAAAGGTCAGATTAAACAGTCAAGAAACCCTCCTGGTGGGAGGCCGCGTGTTCTAACCTCTCTGAAGCAGTGCTCTCACAGTGAGGTAGCTCCCAACGCAGTCACTGCTAGGTCCTACTGGGCTTCAGCCAGATGACCACTGGTGCAAGTTTGTCAAATGCGGTGTTGAAAAGGAGCATAAGTGGGTTAGGTTCTGCCTAGAAGAGATCGAAGGTCTGCCTAGGGGAGCCGTTGTCCAGGACATTGGCAGGGCAGGTCACAGCAATTCCCCAGTCGCACACTGGCACTGGTATCAAGCAGCAGCCCTATTATTACGATAATGGAAATCCAGATTAACATTGTGCCTTATGGGTCAACCTAGTAAGCCATTAGCTGCAAATCCCAAGGTAATGCTCCTTTATGCTTTCATAATTTAGTAGCTGGTGCCCGGACGGGTGCAGTCGGTGCGTCTTACACCTGCAGAGCAGAGGAGAAGTCATCCGCATCTGGTGCCATGGGCCCTGGTCCAAGTCAAGGGTTCAGATGGTTTTAAGACTAGGACATGCAGCGGAATTTGTGGTGGACAGCCGACAAGAGATTGGTCTTTCTATACATCTATACCATGGTTGAATATCCAGGTTAAGGGGTGGCTAAGTGACACTCTGGTGTGGGAAGTGGTCAGCCGGCTGGCAGGTCGTCTAGAGGAAGGTTGCTAGCTCGGGCCTGTACAAGTAAGGTTTCAAGTGCCAGAAGTCGGCACTTGGATTCAATTTCACAGGTCTGTGGAGCGGCAGAACAGAAAGGGGCCTGTGTTCAACCTCCTGGGCACAGGTTCAGAGCCTGGTAGGTCCACTTAGCATGTCATCCTTCAGAAGTCAACAAGTACCAGTGAGTGGTAACACTAACCATGTTAGTGTTTACTCCCTTCTCTTGGCTAGAGAGGCTTAGTTGCATGCCCTAGCCAACCAGAAACTCAATTTGCAACATTGGTAGAGTATGCCTCTGAGTTTTTTGCAGTCTAGTCGCAACCACCCCACATGGTGAATGTTTAGGCCACAAGGTTTGTGGAGGGCTCTGGTTGGGAGTCTGGCGAAGAGCTATGGTCAGGCTAGATGTCTCGTGCTTTCGCCGCATTGTTGAGTCCCAGTCACAAGCAGATTGTATCAGGGTGAGCTGGCTGTGGGTCTAGAAGTGCCAAGGCATCAGGAGCACTGAGCGGCTTACAGCCAGATGAGGTAGCCTATGCAAGGGGCATCTGTTAGATTAGAGCCCTACTCAGAGGGACCGCCTTAAGTCTGTGGAGGTCTGTTGGCACCGCCTTTCTATGGGTACCATTGTCTAGTGGGCTGCTCTAAGCAGCTCATTTGCAGGCGTAAGCAACAGGATGAGCTACCAGTTCAAATGCCGCCAGGCTCGAGCAGGTTAAAGGGGGATTTCTGCGCAGTGCTTGTAGGATGCCGTATACCATTAAGGGCATGTTGCCACTAAAGTTATCCCAAAGTTTTGTGGTCAAACGGTGTGGGGGTAATAAGTTAAGGCACAAGTAGGCCACAATTTACTGAAGAACATGTGGCATTCACAGTATTCAAGAAAGACATTGTTCCCCTCCTGTTCCCATTGACTTGTCTGCTCCCTGGGATACTAGCAGAAGTTTTGGAGGGCAGGACTTCACTAGGGGGTGACTGGCTTAATGCGATAGACAAATCCAATATGTTTCACATTTACTAACGTGTGAAAGTGTGTAGCTGCTGGTGCATAGTTTTATTCATATGCACAGTATTAATTAAATAAATCGCTGTATGGAGTAGTGCGACTACCAGGCATTTACGCACCAAGGCATCTTGCAGCGGTGAGTGTTGCCATGCTCTAAGGATATAAAGTTTAAATACGACTTCCAGGGTGTCAGCTGCTCCCGCTGGGGTGTCAGCCATTTGGCCACTTTCGGGTTTCAATCAACCTGCCTTCCTTCTGCGGTTGTTAAATGAATATCAGTAGCGGGGTAATAAAGATCTCTGATCCAGAGGCACCATGCCTACGGGGACACGTCCACTTCAAGAATACACACGCGCCATGCTCCAACAAGCACCATACACAGTTAGCTGGGGAAGGAAGTAAGGCGGGCTGGATGATTTATACTCCTCCCTGCATTGGCACATCTTGTAAGGAGCCAAAGGCATGGTATTTCTGCCAGGCAATGTTAACACCTAGCCACTCCAGGACGATTATTTAAGGTCAGCTTGTGCCTCATGATACACAGCCCAGTATAAGGCCTCTGGGTTTGTCACCATTGTGAATTACTAAATTCAACTGAACAAGAGGCGTGAACGTGGTGTACACTGGCAGAAGTTTGTCGAGTGCAAAAATCCACCTAGGGGGGAGGCTGGCTGATTTTGATGGACTAGTCCAGAAGGTCTCACAGCAACTTAACGTGAGAGAGTGTCAGTTACCTGTGCATAGTTCTCACAGATACACCATATCTTATTAATGGGAAACATCCTTTACAACGCAACTTTTACCACGCAGTGCTTTTACATCGCAACTTTTACAACGCAAACCATTACAACGCATTGCGCTGGGGGGCGCTCTAGGATAGGGAATACGTTAATTTGCTATCCAACACCTTCCCTAGTGTCCACGGGGACTGGAGTTGGAATTGTAAATTAAACTATTCACTATCCAGCACCCCAAAGCGCTATACGTTGTAAAGGTTTGCGTTGTAATACTTGCGATGTAAAAGCATGCGTGGTAAAAGCATGCATTGTAATGTCATACATCCCTTATTAATTGAAATAATGGCTTTAGTTGCAAGTGGCAAGTGTGAGATTCCCTATTTTTAGCAAATGGTCACATTGTCAGCAACAAGCTGCCTGGGGGGTCTGGGTGCAGTCACCACAGATTAAACTGAACAGGCAACAGCTTAGCAGGAAAGGAGGAATGTTGGATCGATTACCCACTTAGCAGTATGACTACTGCACAGGAGGATGTCAGCTTATGCTGGGTAGGAGTTTCCATATCACCAACCAGAAGGGTGCCAAGTGGTAAACGCAGAAAAGTGTTAAAGATATGGGTATTTCTGGCCTTGTGGCGGTGTAGATCCATTCTCAGTTAGAGGTATGCCCAGGTAAAAATTGTGTGCTACTTAAGGTTCTAATGACCAGTGCAGTTGTGGTATCTTTTCAAGGGCAAGAGATACGTTAGGCACTTACAACATAGCACATACAAGCGGGCGTGGTTTTATTGCAAGTTGCAACAGGAGATTCCCTTATTACGCCAGCAGCAGCACACATGGCCAGCAGTACTCAGCCTGGGAAGTCAGGGGGCGAATACCACAGATTAAACTGTAAAGTCAAATCACTGTATGACAGGAGGGATAATGGCAAGTACACGAAGACTCCATTGCTCAATGTCACATATTCCATGGCAGGATAGTCAACAATTGACACTGGGAGCCTTTGATTCTAAAAGTATCATTGGTGATATACATACAACTCCGTGGTCTCGTGGGGTATGTAGTCCCACTCTGAAGTGTAGAATGCAAAAGAACTGCATTGCCACTATTTTGAGTGTGACAAATGCAACAATTTGATCCCTGCCAAATCAAACCAAATTTCTTAAGGTCTGATGCACAACATACAACCATTCACTCCAGCCTCACCGAAGGTAGTCTGTTAGTAGAGGTGTAGAACGGGTCTTTAGCCAGGGTGCGGTCATTGCACGGGCGACACAGCAGATAGTCTGCGGTCAGACGGGGGTGCTTGCAGGCTAGGAGTCCAGGCAATGTAGCAAAACCAATGCTAAGGAGCCCTCACCCCCACTGGACTGCCTGAGAATGTGAGTGCAGTGGGATGTGCAATATTACAGGTATTTGTCCCGCCCATACAGGGGCAGAAGGGTACATTGCAGGAATCTGCATAAATAGAGTGGGGGCAAGACCTATAGAGCATCAAGGATCACAGCTGGTTAGCAGGTATGTGTGTATCTGTGATCAAGTTTAGTTAAGCAAGCCTGGTAATTGGTGTAAGTTGTCACTCCATATGGTGGCTGTGACTGCAACAGTGTGCGCTATGCGAGCAGCCTTGTTCGCCATAGTTTATTAATCGAAAAGTTCTGTGCCCGTGTCTGGTCAACCTCCACAAAGTAGGTGCACTCTGCTCCCAGGGCAGGTTACCGGTTGCTCAGTGATGCATAAAATGCTCTGTCCGCATAGCCAGAGTAGATAGACTGGTTGTGGAAGCGGTCTTCTTAGCAAGCGTGCTGCTGTTCCATAAATTGGGGAAACAGGCGTTAGGGAGCACAAAATGTTAGAAGGGCTGCAACTACAGGTTGCATGAGGTGGGAGCCAAATCTGCTTGCAGGGTAATATAGTGATGTTTTAGAGAGCTCCCTCCTGGGAAGCCATCACCTTCTTGCAGGTCAGGTGAGGCACTAATACATTCCCAGAGAAGGATAACCCGCTCCATGCTCAAGTTCGCAGAGCAAGGGGCTTTGGCTTCAGCAGGCATGGGCTATCCTGGGCGACCACCAAAGGTTCATTTGACAAAGTTGGGGTGCACCTGGCACAGGTGGGCTTGAATCTGTTCTTACTGGACATAAATGTGGCCCAGGAAATTGCAGGTGCCAAGTGAGAATACAGCTGTGTTGGTGGGGGGCTCTTTAGGTGATGGGGGCCGCCTCCAGAGCTGTGGCCGAGTTACAGGGCGATCTGGAAGCAGTTTGGGTACAGAAGGATACCTCTGCAAGAGCACAATGTGGGTGCCAGAGCTAAATCCCAGGAGCCTCATGGGAGGGTCCTGGAACAATGACAATGGCGCCCAGTTAGTACTTCGGGCGGTGGTGGGCCTAAACAACTGGGGGCTTGCCTTGCCTTGCTACGCTCCGCCCTGAAAGGGGCGTGAGTAATAAGAGACCAATGTGTCACGTGATCCAGTAAAGGGATCACCCCTATAAGGGTAGCACTGATTGGGTTTTCCACAGTGCTTAACTCATCAGGCAGGCAGGGCAGCATAGGATGGTACAGCTGCCTGCCCTTGTATCGCCCGTAAGATAGCCCACCGTATTTGCATACTTTTGTATGGAATAAACCTGCACCAATATTTTCTCCAAACAAAAAGTTGTGTTGTGTATTTATTCATGCATGCCTATTCTCCTGTGGTGTGGGTGGGGTCTTGCACCTATAATAGAACTAATGTGACTTTCACGAAGGGGAGTTTGCCACCGCCTGGCACAGTCCATGCTATCGGGCAGTGGCCTGCGATCTGCAGAGAATGAATAGCCATTTGCATAGCACATTGACAGACTAGATGTCAAATGTCTCCAGGATATCAGGATTGCTGCCAAACATTGGCCATTCACTTTCCATGCTGAGACTTTTTTTCTTTTCACACTAGAAATACAGAATAGCTCTTAAAGTGCCAATAGACAGAGTGCCATTAGCTAATAAATAGGTGTACCGAAGGTGCCACTCATAACAACTAATTCTGGGTAGAGCTACAGGGGGGGTAAGGGTGATTTTTGGATTCGGGGGCTGGGAGTAGGGAGTGAAGGAATAAAGAGAGGTAAGGCTACATTTAGGGTTCCGGTGGGTAGAGGTAAAAAGAGGTAAGGGTGGCTCTAGGGTTCAGGGGGGTCAAGAGTAAAAAAGGTAATGGTGAATTTATTGTTCATGGGTAGGTAAAGGGGGGTAAGGATGATTCTATGTTACAGTACTGGCTAGAGGTAAAGGGAGGCAATTGTTAATTTAGGGTTCTACAATGGGTAGACGTAAATGGAGGTACAGGGATTTTATGGTTTTAAGTAAGTAGAGGCAAAGGAAGTTAAGGGGAATTTTAAGGTTTGGATTGGGTAAAAGTAAAGGAGAAAAGGGTGATTTTATTCTTTTCCCCTTAGAACTACAAAATTGCTCTGAAAGTGCCATTCATAACAACTACTTCTGGGTAGAGATAAAGGGGGACAAGGGTGCAACTCTTTAATGTTGGTGAAGATTCAGGACCCTTGCTAATATAAAACAAAATCACTGAAGCAAAGATATTTTTTAGATTTAAAAGACACATAGTAGGCACTGACACTAGAGCCAAGTATTTTGAGGGTGGATGTGCACTTTATGAAAGCGCTGAATTCACAGAGAAGTTAGCCACCAGCTGAAGTGGGCTGATCCACTGTCCCATGCTGTAGGAAGCTGGCTGTGTATATACTATACCAAAGTAAGGTATAGTGTGCACAGAGTCCAAGGAGTTCCCAGAGGTATAGCACAGGCTAAATTAGGTAACAGCTCAGTTTGTGGTAGTGTGGGTGAGCAGTTAGGCGTATACAGAAGGTGTGTTAATCATTTATTGTATTCACTCAATCAAGACTGATGGCACACACTGAGAGACAGAATCCAGACCAATTGGGTAAGTATAACTAGCATTTGCAATGCAATAGGTCTCTCATTTGCAAGTGTTTAAGCTATTGACATTGTAAATGAAAAGGCCTTTTATTTATCTGGTTTGAAAATTAGCACATAAATAAAAGGCTTTCTCATTTACAATGCCAAAAGCTCAAACTCTTGTAAATGTGAGACCAATATAATTTCAAAGAAGCAGCCTCCATTGTCCTGGTCTGCTCGGAAAGTGAAAGTGCACATAGATCACTGAATGTTGCAGGAAAGCATGTCATGCCTGCAGTAGGAAAAACTCATTAAAGAAAATTAAAGAAAATGACAGTTGAGCTCTCTAATGAGCCCAGAGAGAGGGGCATTCTGTATGACTATGGGTGTAAAGAATTCTGCAAGCACCCTAAGGGAGTGAGTGCTGCGGCATCCCAAAGGGAGCGAACTGTAAGAGTAGATTGAAAGAAGGGTGTGATAGTATGAAGGAAGTGAAAGTTCAGGAGACAGTGCTGAAGCAGCTGGAGGTAGAAAAGCAGGGAGCCTTGGAAGGAGGACCTTCTGGGGTATAGATTGTTGCATCAGTTTGATGGAAGACTGGGCTGCGTTGCCTGCTGGTATGGAGTGGTGGCATGCTGGCATAGGACTCATGGGGCCAGAATTGTTGCATCTAAGTTATTTACTTTTGAGACAGATCTGCAACAAAGAGCTTTCAAGTTTCCCTCTTCCATGTATAGGTGCTGTATACATTCCAGGTTTTTTATTTGCATTTTGGTCCCTGTAGTCCTTTTTGTTTCCTTATTCATCCAGTGCACCAGATGAGACAGTGGAAAGAGTCACCGGGCGGGGCATGAATGAGATTCTCATGCAAGAAATTGAGCAGAATACTTTGGAGCAGTCAGCTAGCTTCATGCCCCCGTCCAGCTGCCATTTCACTGCTGTGCATGTTGCTGGGCCTTCTTTAAAAAAAAAAAAAATATTAGTTGCAAATAGGCATAGCAATGACATATCACAGTAACATTTTGTAAAACAAGAGCTTCCAACAAAATGCCCACCCCCCGCACAAGTCCTTCTTTCTGCAGTCAATAACATACATTACCATCAACATTCCTGTCATGTTTGTTGGTGCCGTTGCCTGCACAGGTAGGCGCACTCTTACAGTAAACATGTAAATGATTAGCAGCGGACCCAGTACATGACAATGTCCCGGTCAACAAGTCAGAGTGTCCGCATCATCCCCAGCCTGTTCGCTACGGGCCAACAGGTACTCCCTCAGTGGGGCCCATATGTCTTTAGGCCTGGATCTTTTCGGGAGCTCTTCTGAGTATAGGTTCAATTGCTCTTGACAATACACCATGTCAGTAAGCCACTTAGCAGACTTTGGACACCGCTTCCCAACCCACGTGAAGAGCACTCGCCTTTTAGCCAGCAACAGAGCCACTTTTACAAAGCGACCCAGCACACCCTTTAACTCAGGCACGTATCCCAACAAGCATATTAGCGAGGCGCAGTCCAGCAGTTGTCCAGTCATAGTGTATAGCACTTCCAACACCTCCACCTAATATGTATGCACCCCCTGGCATCGCCATGCTAAGTGCACAAAGTCTGCTTCTTCTTGCCCACACCGCCGGCAGTAATCCGTGTCCCTAACTCCCATTTTGTGGAGTTTTGTGAGGGTGTGATAGGCCTGGTGTACAAACTTCAGGTGTATAATGCGCAGATTACTATTAGACGATAGCCTCCCTGTTACCGTACAGATCTGTTCCCACATGGCCACCGTAATTTGTGAATCCAAAACCCTATTCCAGCGCCCTAGGCTCTTGTCTTCCGGGAGCACCGACTCCTCCTGTACCGTCCCATATAGTCTAGTGAGCAGGTATTTCCTGGTGGCCGCTGTTACCACCAGTTGCAGCGACTTGGAGACTGCTGATTCCTCTGGAAAATGGGATAGTGGTCCCTGATAGCTCTACGCAGCCGATAACAGGTTTAAGTAAACAATGGCGTAGGGCTAGAAATATAACTCAGATCCTTCCCGGTAATATATGTCCCTCGTCCATATAGGTCACCCATAACAGAAATGCCTGCCTCCCTGAGTGTACGGATCGAGCCCCGTTCATGCGTTACCGAAATAGCACTGTGTCCCTCTATAGCCATATTTGGAGTATACAAAGGGAGCCTATCTGTCCGTCTACCAATGTCCTGCCATGCGGAGATTGTGGCATCGATGGTGTTGATATCTGTCCTAGGCGTCAGTCTACGAATATGTGTAAGAATGCCTTGTAGGGGTACATCGCCCGTGTCCTCCTCCTCAACCACCAGATGAGGAATAAAGCCATGCGGACGAGTAAAAAAAAACGCATATTGGGCCAGCCCACATAAGTAGTACACGAAGAAATCTGGAGCGCACAACCCACCTTTTTCAAACGGCAACGTAAGCGTGGCCCAGCTAATTCTCGGAGGCTTCGCACCCCACACCAATTGAAGCAGTTGTGTCTGCACAGTCGCAAAGAAATGTTTGTTTAGGCGAATGGCGATATTGCAAAATAAATACAAAAACTTAGGGAGCACCACCATTTTGATCACCGCAATGCGATCCGCCAGCGATAGGGGCAGACCCACCCATCTATCAACTTGCCGTACCAGTTCAGTATAGGCCCGCCCATAATTTTCCTGTATCACAGTCGTAGGGTCACGATGGATCCAGATGCCTAGATACTTTACAGGGTCTTCTGTCCACATCAGAGGATATTCCACCTGCGGCGACCTGGTGGCCGGTGTGAGGGGAACAATGACAGATTTCTCCCAGTTGATGTTCAAGCCAGAAAATAGACCAAATCGGATATATTCATGAATGACCTGTGACAGATATATTTGCGGCTCCCGGACATATAGATCCATGTCATCCGCGTAAGCAAATATGTCCACTGGTCTATTATTAAAATTCAGAGCAGCTGCCCTGTGAGCCTGCCAAATCCTGCATGCTAGGGGCTCTAATACAATAGCAAAGAGGAAAGGAGACAGGGGGCACCCCTGTCTAGTACCTCGTTGGATGGTCAACGGTTCTGAGGTAAGGCCACCCACCCTCACCCTCGCCAAGGCATCCGTGTACAGGATTTGTATCAGGCAGACAAAAACAGGGGGAAATCCCATCCTATACAAGATGGATGTCATGTATTTCCATTCGATCGAATCGAACGCCTTGGCCGCGTCCAGTAGCACAGACACGGCAGGCAAGTCCGGGTTCAGGAAATGGAACATGGCAAATATCGTTCGGAGGTTCCAGGATGTGGAACAGTCTGGGATAAAACCAGATTGGTCTGGTAAAACTAGCATAGGCATCAGGGGATGTAGTTTAGTGGCCAGAACCTTAGCCAGAATCTTGGTGTCAATGTTAATCAAGGATAAGGGGTGATAGGATTCGCACAGAGTGGGGGTCTTATCTTTCTTCAGCAAAGTAATAATGAGCGCCTGTCTCAAAGACGGAGGGAGATGGCCCACCTCATGCGCCTCTGCACACATTGCTAGAATGTGGGGCGTGAGCACTGACAGATCCGCATACTGTTTGTAGAATTCTGCCGACAGCCCATCAGGCCCCGGAGCTTTTTTATTAGGCAGTGAGTGGATGGCCTCCTTGACATCTGCCTCGTCAATGGGAAGGCTAAGAAATTTCCTATTTACATCTGACAGCCAGGCGCATGCTGTGTCAGACAGGTATTCACTCAAGGCAGATTCAGACATATCTCCACAGTAGGCATAGAGCTGCACATAAAACGTGCAAAATTGGCCTAACATATCGTCAGGGGTAAAATGGTCCACCCCCGTGACATCAACTATATGCTCTATCAAGGGGACATCTGCTCGTCCCCGGAGCCGGTTGGCCAGCACTCTATCGGGCCTACCACCTTCCCCATAGGCCCTCGCCACGAATCTCTTTGACATATAGTTTATCTCCGAATTCGCTAAGGAATTGTATTCTTCAATGTATTCTCTAATGTGTGCCAGCATTTCGGGTGTGGGCCGTGCATCATAAGAAGCCTCCAATTCACGCAATTTATCCTCAGTGCAACATAGTTGTCACCTCAGGTCTCGTAGGATACCTGCTAATGTGCCTATACACACCCCCCTTATCGTAACTTTGAATGCTTCCCATAAAATAGCTGCACTGTCGACCGTACCCACATTCAGATCAAAATATTGTACCATAGCTTTCTGAATAGTGTCCTCGTATATAGGGTCTAGGAGGGAATCTGCACGGAACCGCCAGGTGAATGGGCGGCGCATATTGTGTGGCACCATTAACTGTAGCATGACGGATTGTGGTCCGACAAGGTCCTCGGCAGTACATTGACCTCTGTCGTCCATCCGTTAGCCACCCCATCTAACAACCAGTAGTCCAGACGGGACCATGTATTATGAGCCGGCGTGATATGCGTGCCCTCCATGACCGCAGCATGTCTCAAACGCCAAGCGTTGATCAGACCCAACTCCTCCATAAAGTCCCTGACACATTGGGCAGCTTTGACCATACGGCTGCCAGCCAGGGCGGATTTATCCAGCTGTGGATCTAAATGTGTGTTCAAGTCCCCCCCAAGCAATAATGACGTCTCCGGCCATGTGCGCAACAACTGAAACAAAGACAAGAATGGCGCTGGCTCGTCAACTACCGGACCATAGACATTGGCATTAGTCACCATCACCCTCCCTAATTTGCCACGCACAACTGCCCAGCGACCTTCTCTGTGTAAACAGGAGTCAAGTGGTTGAAATGGCGTCCCCTTTTTAATGAGAATCAAGACCCCTCGGGCATAATTAGAAGAAGAGGAGGCCAGTCGATAGGTAGCCCATCGTCATGCTATTGGGCCCTCAGTCTGTTTGGTTAAGTGGGTCTCTTGCAGTAATGCAATGTGTACACCGTGTCTATCTAGTTGTGCGAGCACCTGCCTAGTTTTCTTGGGCGTGTTCAGGCCTCGCACGTTCCTGGTAATACATTTGTACTTCTCACCCGCCATCAAACAGACCCATGGGCAGTCGCAAGCCAGCGCCGCTCCACAACAGCAAGCACATCAGCACCCTCGCTCTGCATTTCAAAAAGCGAGCAACTTTCCAAATCCAATCCCTCGAGCAGAAAGTATGCCCAGGACCCCAACCCCTCTCCCCCTTTGGCAACCCCAATCCGCCAAAGACATAGTTCACCCATCCCCCCTGCCCCAACAACAGCAACCATTGTGCTTTTTGGGTCATACCCAATGAGGGCTGTGATGGCAACTTACACTCCCGGCACTAGGCGGAAGTGGGCCAACGCACCTATTATAATGTAACCCCCCCCCTATGGCCAGCCTATAGATAACAATATAAATGTCAGGCAGAGATCGGCCAACCTTCAAGTAACATAGCCTAGGGCAAATACTCTCGAGGTTCCTCGCAGTCCTCAACAAGAGTGCAAATCTGTCAACAGGGTCAAGGCAGTCCCAGGCACAGTAACCATAATCAAAACACCTTCCCAGGCAGCCCTCCAACATCTTCACCACCCCCGGAATCCCCGGCAGCAAGCAGTACGTTATACTATGCAGTCAACAACCTCATATATACATGCAGCAGTAATAGTTTAATACTCAGTATCAACATCTGAGGTGGGACCAGGAGATCTACGTCGTTTCTGTAAACATTTAGCATATGCCATCGCCTGTTTCGGTGTCGCAAAGATTTTTCCTCCCTCGAACTCTCCGATGCGCAGTCTCGCTGGATATAGCATGGCATATGGGATCTTCTCTTGTTGGAGCAGCCGCTTCACATTTTGAAATTATTTACGCGCCGCTTGCACTTGCGCGGTGAAATCCGGGTAGAACGAGAGTGGGTTATTTTGATACGTGACCTTACCCTTTTGCCTGGTGATACGTAGCACAGTGTCTCTGTCTCTGTAGTTCAACAAACGTACAATGATAGGTCGCGGTGGAGTACCAGGAGGTGGACGAGCCGCCAGCGACCGATGAGCTCGCTCGACCGCAAACATGGAGGACAGTTCGTCTGCACCACATATCTCGCGAAGCATGGTTTCAACGTAATCCTCCAAACGTCCCATGTTTGTCGACTCCGGCAAGCCTAGTACGCGAATATTATTGCGTCTCGACCTCGCTTCAATGTCCACATTCATTGCTTTAATGACCGCCAGAAGTCTAGTGATGTGCGACGTCTTTTCTGCTACCTGTTGGAGTCCATCCTCCGCGTCTGTAATCCTTTGCTCCGCTTCCCCTATCCATGCTGCCTGTTTGTCCAGCTTGTCGGAGAACTGGTCCATGCGACCATTAAGGGCCTTGATCTTCCCATCTATCGCCTGCAGGCTAGATTGTATCGCAGTCAGTGCTTTTTCCAAGGTGGAGGGGCCTTGCTAGGCAGCGTCCTGTTTCATGTCAGAGGCCTCCGTCTGGGCCGGCCTGCCACTCTTACGGAGCTCAAACGTCAGTTTCGGCTGGGATTTAACCCTCTCCTTGGTGCCCCCTCTGCCCCCCCTGCCGACTTACAGCGCCATGAAACCGCTTGGTGATCGAGCGCTTTACAAATCATTTCAACTTCAACTTCAAATTCATTTATCTGGTTTGCCCATTTTGTCCCCACAAATGGTGGCTCAGATGACCAGCCAGTCCAGTCACAGCCTCTGCCTCCTGCGTAGTCTCGGGTACCAATCTCTTGACCTCCCGGCGGGGCCCAGTAGTTAATGCACACTGTTCTCTAACTCCACGCCCCTTCACAGCTCACTGTCACTGGATTCCCCCTCTGTACAGTAGCGGACTGAACCAGTGACATACCCTTTTACTCCAAACCAGTGTTCAAGTGTCCCAGCATAGGTTTCCGGTTGTCACGCGGTCACGCTTGCCCACTGCGTCTGAGCCTGCGTCCACCGGTGGTCCCCAATGTTCGGGACAGTATAATACAGTGCCAGTTATGTCTCAGTGCACCAGAAGGGGAATTCAACTCACAAACACCTCACCAACAACTCACGGTCCACGCAGTTCCCAGCTGCAGTTCATGTCGCCCAGTTCCTCCGCAGTTGTCTGCAACACTAGCACCCGAGCAGTTCAAAGGGGGGGATTGCGGCCTCTACGTAGTGCACAGTGCCCCACACTCGCAGTCGACCGGAAGTCAGGTCTCTCCGTAACGGACTCCGCCGGCCTGTGGTCTCAGGAGGGGATGTGCCACACACTAGAGATCGCTCCCTGCAGCCGCCATCTCCTCATCAATTTCGGCCGCCCAGGACCGGCGTTCACGACCTACTTGTGGCCTGTTGCGGTCACTGGAGCCGGCCGCTTGCGTGCTCTAGCGGCCCCACTCCTGCTGCCTCCTCCCCGCTGCGCGAAACTCGAGGCCCGCTCTCGTCCGAGCACCACCAGTTCCACCGGGCGCAAGTCCTCTCACCCGCTCCTCGCCAGGATGTCCGCCTGCAGCAACAGTCTCAGGTGCCGGGGGGCCCACACAAACTCCACGCTCCCGTATCCTCAGCACTCCGGCCGCCGTTTTCGCAGTACTTTGGCCCCGTACAGCTCACCCAGGCATCGCGGGTGAAGGAGAAAGGTGTCTAGCTCATTCCTCACCAAGAATTCAGGTAGCTGGCCCAGGTAGGGCAGGATAATGAAGGATTAATCACGGTGGCCAGCAGAGCAGCACTACAGCGCTGCCATCTTGCCGCGCGCCAAGCCACGCCCCCCGTTGCTGGGCCTTCTTGAAGCAATTACACTGCCTGAATGTAATTTTATGTGCTGCTTAGGGCCACATTTTACACTGCACGACTGATTCTCTGCTTCATGCCAATAAGTCCATTTGTGATGAAGTGTCACTCGAAGTGTCAAACAAAAGACATTGGAACATATTAACAAGGGCTTATCACCATTTTGGTGGCATTTTTTGCTGCTAAAGTGGCAATATTTTTATCTCCCTAATGGCAAGCTGTCGCTAACAGGCGTTAGCGACAGCTTTCCGGCGATAGCAGACGGTTTTTCTATCGCCTTGCATGCCAGTAATAATTATCGGTAATGACATGCAAGGTAGGCATTCCGGGCCCGATTCACAGAATGAACTTAAGACTAAATCCTAAACTTACTACTATTTGGTATTCACAGAATGCACTTACTACTTTCGGGATTCACAGAGTGAACTTACTACTTTCGGGATTCACAGAATAAACTTACTACTTTTGGTATTCACAGAATAGATTTAAGACTACTAACTCTAAGTCCAAACTCGGGCCGTAAACTCCGGCCCGGAGGCGGAGCTTCCGACTTGGGGGCGGAGCTTGTGGCCTGGAGGCGGACCTTCCGGCCCGGAGGCGTGGCTTGCGGCTTGGAGGCGGAGCTTCCGGCTCAGAGGTGGGGATTTTTGCCATGCTGAAATCTCCAACTCTGGGCTGCAAGCTCCGACTCCGGGCCGGAAGCTCCGCCTCCGGGCCGCAAGCTCCGCCCCAAGCCGGAAGCTCCGCCTCCGGGCCGGAATTTACGGCCCGAGTTCGGACTTAGTTAGTAGTCTTAAATCTATTCTGTGAATACCGAAAGTAGTAAGTTTATTCTGTGAATCCCGAAAGTAGTAAGTTCACTCTGTGAATCCCGAAAGTAGTAAGTGCATTCTGTGAATACCAAATAGTAGTAAGTTTAGGATTTAGTCTTAAGTTCATTTTGTGAATCGGGCCCTCCATCTCTAAATATCTCAAAAACTCCTGCTAACTGCACTTTGCCCTATTAGCAAGAATTGCACGGACCTGCGAAGCCATAAAAAAAGTTGTGCTAAGGCCCGTTAACTGCAGGAACTTAGGACCAGAAAAATAGCTGGTCTTAAAAAGGGGGATAAGTCTTGGGCCCACATCTATGCATGTTTTTGGTGCTGGACAGCACTGCAAGCAATGTTGCAGCGCTGCCCTGTGACAAAAATGCAGTGTAGAAATGAGCACCATCAATAAGATAGTGAGCATTCCTGCCCCCAGTCATGAAAAGTGTTGCTGCGCTGCGACAATACAGCGTTGCAACACTTCTCTTTACGCCCCCCCTTGAACCAGCATGGATGCGCTGTACTCACTGTACAGTGCTCCATGACTCAATGACAAATACGTTAGGAATCCGGACGTATCTGTCTGCACTGAAGGCATGTATTGCTGCAGTCGTGTCACAACCATGACGCAACTCCAGCAATGCATGGGGCCAGCCTATCCCTATGGCACTGCCTCACCCTCATGCCTGCCATGAGGTAGGTGGAAGGTACTGACGCAGTGCCACTCATGAGGGGTGCCCAAATATCGACCGTAGTTGGAGATCCATCTGTGGTGGTTGCGTGCTGCGGTGTCATCGTTTGGAAGCATTGGTGGAGTGTCGGTGCGGAGGGAGTTGACAAGACGTTCTGCGGTGGCCTTGATCAAGCTGCGAGGGGGTGCAATGATCCAGGCATCCAGTGGGCAAGGTGAAGAAGTGATTCGTCCAATGGTGGTAGTGCCAGGAGAGCCCGGAGTCGTGGCTGTAGTGGAAGTACCCGCTGGCGTAGGTGACATGCTCAACCAAGTGTCTTGCTATGTGGTCTGTTGAGGTGCCTTGCTGCTTGCGTCCGAAGTCGGTGACCTTCCCCAGGAGGGGGTGGTGCTCTGGTCAATTGGCTTGCCCAGGTGGAGCTTGAGGTCACCGAGTTGGATGTCGTCTGTGGATGGAAGACCCTGGGGTGCAATGAGTTAATCAATGGAATTGGGGAATGGGGGACATAGCCCGAGGGGCCTGCACAATAGGGTGCCATAGAGGATGTCCATGGGCCTGATCCAGATCTTAGAGTCCCCGTAGTCCATGGTCACCCAGTCATTAAATTGCATGGTCAGTCGGAGTGTGCCTCTGTAGGTGATGGCAATGCCTCCTCTCTGACGGTGGGGCACTCCTTGCAGGTGACACTGTAGCCGTCAGTGATGGCGATGGCGATGTCCGGAGCAGATTTGGTCCTGGCAGGCGAGGTGGCGTCCAGGGTTGATGGCGAGGAGGTTGCTGGTGTCGTATCAGTAGAGTGTCCAAGAGGAATGATCCTTGGTGCTGAGCAATGCACCCTGCCCTTGGGCCTACCATAGGGGTGTCTAATATGAAGCAAAGGGAAGGTTTAGAGATTGGCAAGTGGGTGCCCTTGACCAAGTCAACATGGCAGTGCTAGAATGCACACAGTGCTAGATTGCAATGGCAGGCCTGAGCCACACTTTACAAGTTGCTTCTGTGGGTGGCACAACCAGTGCTGCAAGCCCACCAGCAGCATTTGATCTCCAAGCCCTGGGCACACATGGTGCACTGTACTAAGGGCTGACAGTAAACCAAATAACCAAATCAAGGAGTAAACAATTAGTATCTCAGTTTATTATAGGGAGCACTTGCACTGTGGCACTGATTAGCAGTGGCCCAGTGCCCAAAACATATAACCAGCAAAAACATAGACCATCCATGCCTGTTGATTGTCTGTTAGGCAATGATTTAGAAAGCTCCCCTTGGGCTAAGGTGGAGAGGAAGGCACATTTAGAGATGTTGGGTCTGCCTGAGTGGGCATGTGTGACCACTCGGTCTATGGCAGCTAAGGAGCTAAGGGTGTTCAAGAGACCCTGGAGCATGAAAGTATGGCCCAGCGACCTGCCTTAAAGAGAAGAGGTAGGGGGTGCAGGAAACCAGCCCTCATTGTTCCCACGGTCCTGGAGGAGGCAGACCTTGAGTGGGGATGCCCTGGAACCCACCGGTGAGCAAGTTTCTGAACTAGAGAACCTACCTTAGCTGACACATTGGCAGCAAGAGGTGGGTCCCTCCAGGGAGGAATTTTGTGAAGAGCAGAAGAAGTGCCCTTCTCTTGTGGGTTTGAGGCAACAGGCCACAAACCAGGCAGCAGGTGATCAGTCTGGATCACATTGGATCTACTGGGAGAATGGTCTCCTGTATAGCGAGCCTAAGGTTGCTGAGCCTGGGTCAGCCCGTGTGCTGGTGGTACCCCAGCGTTTCAGAGCCTTCTTACTGGGTTTGGCTCATGATGTTCCTTTAGCTGGTCATCTGGGGCAGAACAAGACTTTTGAAAGGCTTGTCTCCCACTTTTATTGGCCCCAGATGCGGGAGAGTTCAGATACTCATTTTAGTACTTGTTAAACTTGCCATTCAAGTGGGAAAAATGGAAGGAGGCACAAGGCCCCTCTCCAAACGTTCCCTGTATTCAGTACCCCCTTTGAACGGGTAGGAATTGACATTGTGGAGCCACTGGACCCCAAGACAGCCATGGGCAACAGGTTTATCCTGGTCTTGGTGAACCATGCTACCCAATAGCCGGAAGCCATTCCTCATTGGACAGTGACGGCCCCCGGGGTGGGACGTGCACTGGTGGGGATCTTCTCCCGTGTGGGGTTCCCCATAGAGGTTGTGTCTGACCGAGGTACAAACTTCATTTCTAATTATATGAAGTCTTTGTGGAAGGAGTGTGGTGTTACCTACAAGTTCACCTCTCCTTACCTCCCACAAGGTAATGGGCTGGTTGAAAGATTCAACCGGACCCTCAAGGGCATGATCATGGGTCTTGAAGAACTTGAAGAGTACCAGAGACCCTCCCCCACTCAAAGGGAACTTGAGCCACCTTGCAATGGCTCTCTTTGTTGTCAGCGGCAACAACTGGGAACCTGCTCTTCAGAGACCAAGTGACACTTGACAGTTGTCACACTTGCTTCTGTGTCTCTCAGAGCCTCCACTCTATGGCCATTGATGGTCACCCACTGCCTGTATTTCTTAGTGTTATCAGCAGCTGAGTTCTAGGGACCATCTCAAAGTCTCCTAATGAGACAAGGGACATTTCTGCGGGGACCCCACCCACCTTGGGCACCCCTCTCATCCCCACCCAGGGCTTCACTGGCCATCTGACGGGGTGGTGCACGGGGTGGCACATACTGTCCTTTTTGGGGACACTGGGGATCATACCAACAGTGTCCCACCTGCTTACACTGAAAGCAGGTAACAGGCCCCCTATGAACAGGTTTACCTGTTGGGGGTCCTGACTTCTTCTCGGGGGGGGGCTGGGAACCCTTACCTTGATTCCCTTGGGAATTACTTTAGGGACCTTTTTGGAACTCCCTCTCCACCCTTGTCCCCCCCACTCTTCTGCTGGGGACCCTGCCCTCCTTTAGCGGAGTCTCCCACAATACCCTTGTGGTCCCCGGTACTGACCCAGCGGTCCGCCTCCTCAGGAAGTTTTCTAGGGTTAGTCAACTTGCTACCAATAAGGTGCTGGCGTAGCTCTGGAAAACAATTAGCAGATAAGTGCTCCCTAGCAATCAAATCGTAGAGAGCTTGTAAATTATCAACAGTGCTACCCCTCACCCAACCATTCATAGCTCTGCAAAAGAAAGACACATATTCTACCCAAGTGGTTCCCTCCAGTTTCTTACAATCCTGAACCTCTGTCTATAGAGCTCTGGAGTTAACCCATACTTTGTCACCAGTGCTTCCTTCATGTGGGCATAGGACATCGTATGAGTACTGGGCAAGTCTAACAAAGTATCCCTACCTTCAGTTAAAAAGCGGCCCAACAACCCCACTCCCCAATCCTTCTCAGGGACCCAGTGGGCCAACATTGCTATCTCATAGGCTGCACACCACTGCCCAATATCTTCATTCTTGTGAAAATCTTTGATGACATCCTTGAGAATATGTACTCTGCCTTAAGAAGGCACAGATGGTGCGCTGCCACCAGAGGAATTGATCTCTAAGCCCTTGGTCTTGATCTCTAACTCCCTCAACATTCTCTCATGCTCCATTCTCATTCTCTCTCTTTCCAAAGACAAACTGTTATTCTCTGTTTCCCTCTGAGCCTCCATCTTAAGGTTAGCCAACTCCAGCTTCAGTGCCCTATTTCTCTCCCTGTCTTCCAGCTGTCTGGGGGCAGGTCTTTGAAAGAGATGCTGCTGCAAGGTGGGGACGGCACCCCTCCCCTAGCAGGAAACTCCGGCCCATCAATTTGCCCATCTGCATCCCCAACTGGCTCCACCACAAGATCAGGGACATTTCTTGCTTCTACCCAGGCCCTCAGCGCCTTTTGGTAGTCTTCCTTTTTAGAAATGCCTGGTGTAGCAACTTTCAATTTCCTGCAGAGATACTTGAGCTGTTTCACAGTGTAGGTTTCCAACCTCTCTTCCTCAAAATCAAGATCCATAGATGCAACAGATTTTGGTTTACTCATGGGAGTAAAAACTTGGGAGTCTTCAGGAAAAATAACAGTTCCAAGGAAAAAGGATTCTAAAAAAAATTACGTGGTCGCATTTGGTCTGCACTCACTAGTAGTGTGCACCAATCACTGTATATGAAACACAAATGCAAGGTCCAAATCCTCACCGCTGACCACCAATGTTAGATCTGGGGGTCTCTAGTTGGCAATGGTATTCACCTTTGTCCAAATAGGGACCCTTACTTCTAAGTCAGGATAAGGGGATTACACTCCTTAATAACCCCTGCTAACCCCCTTGGTAGCTTGGCACGAGCAGACAGGCTTATCACAGAGGCAGTGTGTTAAGCATTTGTGAATATACACAGAAATACAGTGAAAATACTACAAATGGACACAACACAGGTTTTATAAAAGTAAGTATTCTTTATATAGACTTAACACAAGACCACAAACAACAAAAATCCACAATACTACACTTAAGATTACTTAAAAGATGATTAAAGTCTCTTAGTTCAAGTTGATGGTAAATGCGACAAAGTTCTCAACAAAGTACCTGGGTGCGTAACGCAAAGTAAACAAAAAGGCTCGCAGAAGGGGAGATGCGTCGGTTCCGTGACCCGGGGGAACGGTTGGGTCCTTCCTAAATGCTTGCGCAGAGTATGGACTCGTCGTGAGCCTTACCGGTGCGGAGGTGATGCGTAGATTCTCAGCCTGCGGGCCTGTTGCGGTGCGCAAGATGGCGCCTTGATGCGATGCGATGATCCGGTTGCGATGTGAGAAGATGGCGCCCTTGATGCGGCGATACGATGACGATGCGATGACGCCCTGGCAGCCAGGCGACGACTTTGGAGCCGTGACAGGCCCTGCGACACGCCTCCCCGGTGATGCGATGGCGACTCTCTCGATGGCGTCACGCTTCTCCGGTGATGCGAAAGCAGGCAGCTTCGATGAACACACGCTTCGAGGGAGATGCGGCGATGGCTCGTTTCTCCAGCGTTGCGATGATTTCAGCTGCGGCGGTGACACGCTTCTTCTCGATGCTTCGCGCTTCCAGCAGCACGCAAGTGACTGGAGTCAGAATTCCCAGCAAGGAAATTCAGGAGGGAGCTGGAGGTGAAGTCTTTTGGCCCTGAGACTTCAACAGGAGGCAAGCACAGTTCAAGCCCTTGGAGAATATTCTGTAGATGAAAGTCCTTAAAAGTTCCGTCTCCTTTCCCTTGGCAATGAAGCAACCACTGCAGGCCAACCCAGCAAACAGCACACTGGCGGAGGGTCAGTCCAAACTCCTGCAGCTTCTTTGGTTCTTCTACATGGCAGAAAGGTTTCTTGTTCCAGAAGTGATCTAAATTCCTTGGGACTGGGTCCCAATATTTATACCCCAAATCCTTTGTTCTCTGAGGCCAGGAGGGCCTTTGCCTAGTCCAGCCCAGTTCCTGAGCACTCTGTTTACCAGACTTCTCCTTTCCTTTCACAGTGCAGGGCAGAAACATCAGCGCCCCACAGGAGGTGGAGCCAGCATTGTGGAAGGCAAGTACAGTCCTGGAGCACTTTGTTGACAGGAATCCTTCTCTATTTTCAATGTGCAGGGCAGAGACATCAGCCGCTCCCCAGGGGGTGGAGCCAGCATTGTGGAAGGCAGGCACAGCCCTATTCAGAGTTCAGGTGCACTCCTCCCTCCCATCTGGATGCAGATCTCTCTATTCACCACTGGGTGACTCAGCCTGTCTCCTGGAATCCCCCAGCCCTGTCACTCACAAAACCAGACAAAGGAATACACAACCTAGCTGAGGCAGGTCTGGATAGTAAGGCAAGGAAATACCTGCTTTCTAAAAGTGGTATTTCCAAACACAGAATATTAAAACCAACTTTACTAAAAGATGTATTTTATTATTCTGAGCTCAGGCATACTAAACTTGAATTTCTACCTTGTTCCCTGAGTCAGTTAGGATTATAAGAATGTAATAATCTAACTGCCCATTCGAACCTATGGAGAACAGGTAGCCTTCAGTAGTGAAAAACAAAAATGGCTGTAATTCACTATTAGGACATGCTACACGCATCAGGAAATGTCCTACCTTATATTTACAATGCACCCTGCCCTTGGGCCTACCATAGGGGTGTCTAATATGAAGCAAAGGGAAGGTTTAGGGACTGGCAAGTGGGTGTACTTGACCAAGTTGACATGGCAGTGCTAGACTGCATACAGGCCTTGCAATGGCAGGCCTGAGACACACTTTACAAGCTGCTTCTCTGGGTGGCACAACCAGTGCTGCAAGTCCACCAGCAGCATTTGATCTACAAGGCCGGGGCACACATGGTGCACTGTACTAGGGGATGATGGTAAATGAAAATAACCAAATCATGGAGTAACCAATTAGTAACTCAATTTAACATAGGGAGCACTTGCACTTTGGCACTGATTAGCAGTGGCCAGTGCCCAAAACATATAACCAGCAAAAACATATCAAAACAGAGGAGGCAATCCGTCAAAAAATGGAAGGGAGACTCACGCCAATGATGTCAGGTCTAACAGGGTGTATTTTGGGGTTAAATATGGAAAATGGGGTGTTCGTTAGGATAAAATACGAAAAATGGGGTGTGTATCTGTCTCAAATGTGATTTTTGTGTTTGTTTTGGGGGCTCAAAAAAGGAATTCCTGGGTTCACGGATGGGTTTGTGATGCAAAGCTTAGTTTTGGGTTGCACTCACTTAAGTGGGAACAGTTATCTTTATGTCTGCGCTATGCAACACCCTCGCTACTGTTGCAATGTGCCTAGTATTAGTATGCATTGGAATGGAATACAATGTTATGGCATGCGTCGTAACTACGTATGTGCCTTTGGCACACAAGTGGTACACCCGCTGTGCATGGGTGCACAGCAGCCACCATTGAGAAGTGCAGGGGGGGCTGGACAGCTGTGAGGTGGTAAATGCGAGAAATAACACTGGATGGTGCGTGGACGCGAGGATGTTATGTTATGTTATATTTATTTATTTATATTGCACATGGCTACCCCAGCAACAGGGCGTCCCAGCGCTTGCGGACATACCTAATTATAGTGCGGCCAAATGGAGGTGTAAGTGCCAAATCACCAGGAAATCCTAAGCAGAAGAAAACAACCAGGTTTTGATGTGTTTTCGGAAGAGAAGATGGTTAGAGATAGTGCGTATGCTTAAGGGAATGGAATTCCAGAGTTTTGGAGCGAGATACCTGAATGACCGGCCAACTGCTCTGCACCTCCGAATCTTGATAGTACATGCCAGAGAGAGGTCTGCAGAGCGGAGAGCCCGCGATGGAACATAGAAGGAACAGAGGCCCTGTAGGATTTGGGGGGCAAGGCGGTAGAGCATTTTATGAGTTAGACAGAGGGTTTTGAATTGTATGCGTTGTTTAACGGGCAGCCAATGCAACCTACGCAGAACCTGGGAAGTATTGTGATGTATTCCTATAGGTTCTGTATCGATCCCCCTATTCCTGACCCTATTCTGGTTAACAAGTTAACTAGCAGCCATCCCATGAGGCAGAAAACCCCCATGATGCAGAAACCGTTATCTGATTAAGCCACACTACGGCACAGGAACGTGTTATCTGATTAGGTCATAACGCTTGCCATCTAATTAGATAAGCGATATTCCTCCAGCCCCTGATAAGGCATACGGAGTTCTCAAAACAAATCAAACCTATGACAACCTGGGAAAAACCCTGAGGCCATTGTTTTGATTTCACAGAGAACTTCAGCAAAAGAATGTGCTAACGACCAGGTCGTATGACATCCTTATTGACGTATCTATGTCCATCCTTACGTCAATCTCGGCACCTTAAAGGTATAAATATTACCGATATTGCCCTATGCAAACACACGCGGTGGTGACGAGATCGGAGCAGCCAGACTTGCCGAAGCCCAGAGCAGAGCAGACCCCGCTGGCGCAGCCCCGCCTTCCTGACGCGCTGAAAACGAGACGCTGCTTTCTCCTGCCGAGAAATCCAGCTCCGGCGCTTCCGAGCAGCCCTCGCAGGCAGCTTGGAATATCGAGACCAGAGACGAGAGATACCATCCCTCATTCATCCTAAATTCCAGGTACAGAACTGAATAACCCCTCGCAGAGAATTCTTGAGTCAGTCACTTGGCAAAACAAACTTAACTTAAACTGCTACTTTCTATCCCTGCCCACGTATTAGGCTTAGGTCAGGTACACTGGGGTAGGCGTAGTTAGAAACACCAGTTGAGTACGATTAGTCAAATGTATATGTGTATGTATCTATTTTATCCATTTTAAACCATCATATGGCTTAGAAACCATATCAATGTTTTTACAGTATTATTTTATACTTCTGCTTTTATTGTATGCACTTTACTTAACCATAAGTATTGCAATAATATCGATTCATTTCTCTTGTATGAGAAAAGAGACTGATCAATAAATAACATCTTTTATTGAACACGCCCGTCTCTTCGTTTTCTCTACAATCTGGTGAGACTAAGAATGCACGTACTGACTGAGTAAAATAAGTCGTCTTTTGTTTTCACACGACTCTAGAGATACACTCTTGATTAGGGGAGAACAAAGTTGTCATGTTCTATGGTTGTCAGAAACTAAATCCCTTCTTGTCTATCCAGGGAGGTTCAACTCCTCCTTGCCTATTCGAGAAAGTTTCTAGTGAACTCTGAGCTAGCTGACAAACCCAAAACTTTAAGTCTAATATCGACAATAGAAGACCTAGTTAACGTCTGGTCTAGGCCTATACTATTGAAGGTATTATTCCAATGCGCAGAGCCTATTGGGATAATAGGAACTACACTACATGGCGCCCAACGCGTTTGGATAAGGCGATAAAACTAACGTAAGACAATTAGAGTAACTCAGTCGTGCTTTTTCACTCAGACCCCTTTTTTCCCATAATACTCCAAAGACGTCTGGAGTGGGTGAAAGGTAATATCCGCCAGACCTCGCAGGAGGAAACTCCTATGTATGGTTCTTGGTTTAGTCAACGTTGAAGGATACACTGTTCCAAAATATTGTGCATCTAATCTTTGTTTCCATAAGAACCTGATCTGCAAACAAACGGTAAAACCTTCCTGTCGGTAAAATGGTAGACAGTGATGATGAAAGAGAGGCAGTTAGAATAGCAACTGAACTCGCAGCAGCTGATACTGCTATGCAAGACGCAGACCCGGATATAATAATCATCCCGGTCAACACAAGAAAATCTATAACTTTAAAACTTATAGAAAATGGACTGACACCTAGAGGTGGCACAGTCATATTCGTAATTGAGGCACACGAATATCGGCAGACAGAGGTGTTCTATTCATGGATACACTTTCCAGCAGCAAACGCTGTAACAAAGCACTTCCACTATTACAAAACAGAGGAACCTCCTAATGAGTACACTCCTTTCGAGGAGGTGGAAGTACCACTTAAATTTCAAGAGCACCTGCTCTTGTTTAATGGCGCCCTAAAACACAATAATCACATTACCAGGCTCGGTCCCTTAGGTAGACCAGGAGCAACGTGGCCGGTCCTAGCCGGATACACACCACATCCAGACATTGAAAGAATGCCTGCACCAGAGCTGTTAACACAGCTGAAACAATTAATAAAGTTACATAGACAATTAGTCCAGTATGTAATGCGGACTTCAACAATCCAACCAGCAATTAAAATTCCACAGCTGACCCCTCAGCAGGGGAACACAAATAAAATCACACCACAGAACATACAATCCTGCCTGGGTAAAGTACCAGCTAAACGGGAACAAATACCATTCTGGTTAGCACAAAAAATCACCCAAATAGAGGCGGTGTTTCCAGACACCACCCCGTTAGAAAAACACAGGATTCTGACTATCTGTCTTCCAATGGGAATCGCACCACACGTGGAGGACTGTGACACTTGGGGTACAGTCTTTGCTTCCATCTACACAAAAACGCACGGTGTTCCATCCATCTCGGTAATACCAGATGTGCTAAAACAAATTCAAGATGAATACGGTCCAGAACCAGCTTTAACTCTTGGTATGAAATTACTAAAAGACTTCAAGCAGGTCTCGGCTATATTATTAGCTAACATCAAGGGAGAAGCAGCAAACGTGGCGATCCGCCAGAGGTTAAAAGAGACAGATATAGCAGACCAACCAGCTGAAATTGCCGGAATTATAGAAAAGTCCTATGAGGAACTAGGTAAAGATAGTTTAGGTGGAATACCAGTAAAACCACAACTGATTGAAAATCCCGCAAAAATATTTTTTAATAATAATTCAACATCACAAAAAAAGAGCTGGGATGGAAACAAACAATCCAATCCTAAAGAAAAGAGATTCCAGTCCAGAGGAAGGTCTCCTCGGCGGAGAGAAAAATCTCCGAACCTAAGACACAGGTCACCCCAAAGTGACCCCTCTGGGAAAAGATATAACCTTAGAAATAGGGATAATATAAAGAAGCCTGATAGATATCAAGACATTGATACACGTCCCTCTCAATCTTTTCAGACTTCCTCGCAGAAATCGGAAAGAAGAGGACGATCAGAACAAAGAGAAGAGCACGCCAAGTCCAAAGACAAGGAACCTGCTCATCTAAAAAAGAAATTACAATTTCCAAAAAAGAAGGTAGCCAGTATTAAAGTAGTTAATAATGACGAGAATACTGAGGACACAACTGAAAAACGGAGAATGGGCTCAGACAATGCTAGACAGCGCAGCAGAAGTGAGCATAGCTCGCAAAGTCCTTATGAATCATCTGGAGACAGTGGACACGAATGAATACCTTCAAGTGGAAACTGCAGACACCAGAGTTAGCAAACCTCACAAAATATATGAAATAACATTACGTATAGAGGGGGATAAGACTAGAAAAATAAGGGGACTATTTTGGGATAATCTCTCCAAGGGCTATGACATCCTTCTAGCTGAAAAAGACTGGCCACCAGAGTTTGTCAGGGACTGCCCTCATGGCGAAGAAATAATTATGCCTGCCTTCTCAAATCATATCCCAATTCATAAAAAATACACACTTGCTAGAAAGTGGGCAGTAGCTCAAGCTCCTGCTTTATATAAAAATCATGTAGGATGGGATGAGGACTCTCCTCCTCACAAAATCCAGTTAAAAACGCAACCTACTGCACAAAGACAGTACCCAATTAAGCAAGAAGCTAAAAAACAGGTAAAAGAAATCCTAGATCAATTAGAATACCAGGGGGTGATTGAAACTTGCACCTCACAAATGAACAACCCTTTGTTTCCGGTCTCCAAACCAGACAATTCATATCGTCTAGTTTTGGATTACCGACACCTTAACTCATGTTGCAAAACTTTTGCAGTGCAAAACTCACATAGTACTGCACTAATGAATAACATAGTGCGCAAAAAATACAAAACAACATTAGACATCTCTAATGGATTCTTTTGTCAAAACATAGCACCAGAGAGCAGATATTTGTCTTCGTTCTCAATAAATGGCACTCAAAAACAATTCTGTCGGTTAGCCCAGGGGTACAAGAACAGCCCAGGAGTATTCTCAGCGAGAGTAACAGAATTACTACAAACATATGATGACGAAGCATTATCTTATGTCGACGACATATACCTAACAGATGATGACTTGGATACTCACTTGAAGAGAGTGAACACCATAATACTTGGGTTCGCAGCAGAGGGTTACAAATTCAACTTTAAAAAATCTAGAATTGCCCATCTAACAGTCCTGTTCTTAGGATATGAATTATCAAGTGAAGGCAAAAGCCTGGCTGACAATTTCCTAGAGAAATGTGCCGTACTCCAAGCACCTAGAACACTAAAAAACTTACAGTCAATTCTAGGCTTCCTAAATTTCGGAAGAACATACATTGCAAATTACGCAGAAAGGGTCAAGCCCCTTTATGATCTAATAAAACCAGATTTTAAAAGAACCAATTGGACTCAAATACACACAGAAATTTTGAGATCCTTACAAACAGACATGTTAATTAAAACAAAATTAGAAACACGTGATAACACACGCAATCTTGTGATTCGAGTCATCCCAGGAAGATGCGGATTCACATACCTGACCTCTAATGAGGGAGAAAAGGTACCAATTGCATTCAAATCACACTTGTACACAGAAGCTGAAAAGAAGTTCAGCATTAAAGAAAACATTGTTCATGCAGTTCAAACCGCAATAGCTAGAGAAAAAGATAAAGCTGACGGTAGACGTATCACAGTTAACCCTGGGCGTAGTTCGCGTAGCCGCACTCCGCGAAGCTACGCGAAGACGCACTTGCACTCCGCGAGCTACGTGTAGCTCCGCGGACATGCGTAGTAGGTTGCTAGACCCGTTCGCGCGCCGTTTTTCGTCTTCGGGAGCGCGGTGCGCGTGTTCGGGGCGCTGCCTGCATGCTCGCGATAGCTAGCGCGCTAAGTTACTCAATGAGGTTTGTCCCGCCCGCTTGCGTTCCCTTATTTCCGGTTCCGGGTCACAAGTAACGTGTTCGCGTTGTGTTAGACATGTTCGGGAACTCATCTTCTCGTTCGCACTGCCAAAGTGCGTGATCGCGTCAAATATCGCGCGAACTTACCGCGGCGGTCGCGACGGGCAGAGCCATCTTCGATTTCACACTCTGGCTATGGTTTTGGGCCTACTTCAGCATCTCACTCCTATCTCTTCCATCCTGGTCTTTTCCCTCAGTTTTTCTAACTTTCTTTACTTCTTACCTATTTCTGTCTGTGCCTAGGTTTATATTTCTCATTTTATTTTTACTTTTACCACTTTTTTTGCAACTTTTCTCTTGTTTTATATTACTTCCTTCTTTTATCTTTCTTCTTTCTTCCCCTAACCTTTTTGTCTTCAACTTTCCTTCTCCCCTCCACCCAGAACCATGGTGAAGGGTGCCAGCAGAATCGGCGGCTCAAAGGGCAAGGCGGCTGTGCCTAAAAAAACCAGGCTGCCTTGCGGCAGAATGCGCCCGGCAGGAGTGACGCCCCGCCAACTTTTTGGGGAGGAGGAGTTGGCCGCCCTGGTCTTTTTTATCCAACGTCACCTCCCCTTGACTTTGGCAGCAGGCGGCAGGCCCGGCTCCGGATACCAGCACATTGAAGAGCGTCTCCGGCGGTGGGCGAAGGTGCGCCGTGCAGTCTTCCGCTGCTCCGGTATCCGGCGTACCCACCATCAGCTGTCCCACCGCTGGGCCGACATTTTGGACCGGGAGCAGGACCTGTTGGACCTGCTTGGTGTGGAGGTTGTGGGTCTTGGTGAGTGGCTACCCCAAAAATAAAGTGTGTATATATATATATATATATATATATATATATATATATATTTATATACATATAGATTATATATATATATATATATATATACATATATAGATATATAGTTGTCTAAATATTGTTATTGTATCTTTGTAAATATTGGCTGAATAAGTAACGCGATGACTGTTGCCCCTAGTTACATTTGCGATGTATTCCGGTATATCTACTGTCATTGTATGACAGTGTTCTTCTTCTTCACTGGCTCTTGCGTGTTGTTTCAACTTGGCGCTAGCTGTTGCTGTTTATTGATGTGAGATTTTCTTTATTGCTGAGAACTGGAGTTAGTTAATGCTATTAATAGAGTCTTGTCCTTCCTTTGTCCGTCAGTGAAATAGCGGTGGATGGATAATTATTAATTGTACGTTGTTTGCATATTGTAGCATTTTTTTCACGGCCTTCTCTTCTGCATGAATGGAATCCTTTTCTTGCAAAGAATGCCAACGTTACTTTGTTCTTCTTACCTCAGCCAGGGCCGGCTCTAGGGGGCATGTGCAAGCTGTGCAACTGCACAGGGGCACCAAACTTCAGGGGCCACCGCACCAATAGATATCCTTAATGTAATAATACTCTAAGGATGGATACATATTTGCGTTGTGGCCCCTGGCATGGATTTGTTGCCTCCGGCTCTGTTCCACTGTAGCAGTGTGATTTGCAATTATGTCTATGTTTCACATCACTCAATGTATTTATCTATGTTTATTATTTTAATTTTTACATGAACCACAGAATCCAGGGGCAAGCAGAATACAGGGACCGAGTCGGCGGGTGAACCACCAGTTACACAGAGCTCCTCTACTGAGGATCCTGCTGCTGTCCCCAGTAAGTCCAACAGTGCTTGTTTTTTCCTCTGTAATGTGTCTGCAGTGCTTTGTCAATTGACAGCAACCAAGTAGGCATCCAGAATGATGTTTGTCTAGTATTTTTGTAAACGTTAGTATACCACTACTAGTCTTGTGGGTATTCTTCTATCTCCTATGGAGTTATATACATATTACACAACTATGTAACTATGCACACGAAAATTGGATGTTGTTGGTACTGATAGGCAGGTTGGACCTTACTTACACCTCAGTCACAGAACTCTGAGGAACGCACAATTCACTGAACGTCAGCCTATATGGCCTGAGTCATTGGTCTATTGTTCAAATCACACTCCTGAACCCCAATACCAAGATGCCGAATGCTTTTAGGACACAAACCGTTACCTAAGAAACCCCCTTTTGCTCACTCACTCGTGTGAGTCTCTAAGACAACAGACACTGAAAATAAACTTCAGAGTCAAAGTGGTCATTCAAAAGCTTTATTTTGTTAGAAGTAAGTAAGTAACATCAATGTTTTTAAGTGCTTCCGTCCAATACGTTGAAGGGCCCACCAGAAAAAATCCAGAGTTAAAACAGGCATAATAAAGTAATCAACATTTGTACAGCTACTAGTGCACAATAGGGAAATGTGGCAACTATCGGAGACCTCTCACCAACGTATACTGGTCAGATATTCCTCTTTTTTTGTAAGCTATGGAAATGTCCGCTTCGTAGAAGGCAATCTTCTCACCTGCCGAAAAATAATGACAAAAGTGGTGCACGTTAGACAGTATTAAATACATTTATGCCAGTTTTATGCAGCCATGCTAAAAAGAAGTTGTGTAACCTGTAAGCAAACTGTATCCCACAATCCACATAGAAAACTTAAATACGGGCCCTTTTACTTTCCCACCTCTTCAGGTGTATGCATTGAACAATGATGTGTTGCCCCAGAGCGTCTTCTCGTACTGCGCAACAAGCTGCGAGTTAACACATGCGCAAAACTGGATACATTGATGTACAAAGGTTACATAGTTCACTTCCAATTTCCAAGGACTAGAGTAGCAGGACAGATGAGATGAGCTTGGGTACCATACCATAACAATGAATGCTAATAATATGTGTAGTGACTCTGCTGTACTATGCAATGTGGACTCATACTGATTACGTACGTTGGACTTAACTGTTTTGAAGAACTCCATTCTTGGTGAACAAGTACAAAGGGGGCTGTGCATCCATCTAAAAAGGCGTACTTATTTTTATAGGTGCAGAACCCTTACCATCGACCAGTGCCGACGGGGACAGCGGCGCTGCTTCAGCGCTCCCGGCGGGGACAGGAGGAACAGAGGCACCTACACCAGCAGCAGTGGGGGGGGAGCCAACAGCGGCGGGCGATGGTAAGTTACATTCAATAGTGATCTGCATTACTTGGTGGGAGGGGAAAACTTTCTCACTGTACTCTACTGGAAAATATATGTTACCTTTACTTGTCATTAGCATGCTAAGCATTACCACTACAGTAATGCAAGTGCCTGATAGCAGTCGGATGCATGGGTTGTTGTTAAAGCATGTAAAGGGGAAAACACAGCTGCCAGCGTGGTTGGGAGACACACCCAATACCGGTGGTTAGTGGATAGTCTCAGCAGCTGCGGTGTTTTGGGCAAACCCAAAGGCAAGGGAAGGAGGGGACGACTGGGTGCATGGGTCGTTGCTGGTGAAACACAAACCAAATAAGGTTTGTTGCGCGGTATAAAGTATTATAGTCTTTACTAGACATGTGCTACTAGCTGCCCCCTGTTAATTAATGTTACTTTGAGAGTGTTCCCGCCTTCCCGGAACAAAAGGAGATATGTAAAAGACAGGTGTTCGTTCTAATGTGTGTGACCGTTGAAGTACACCCATGCTAATAGGGCAGACATAAAGCCGTGACAAAAAGTCCGAAAAATTAATAGAGGCTGTAGAATGTTCAAGATAGACGCAACACTATTTCTGGTACTCAGCTTGCTTGCTAGTGCTACTGTGCCGCCCACTATGTGTTGAATCAATGTTGTGTTCTTGATTTGCGGGGAGTTTGGATTAACAATTCTGTTTCTTTCTTTATAGTTACTCCTTCCCAAAAACCAACCAGGAAGGAGTTGGCAGTCCGGGCCCGGCAGCGGAAACTGCAGGCAATTGTAGAGGCCTACCGCCGGCTGGTGGATCAGGCCGAGGAGGAGGAGGAGGAGGCGGCGGCAGCAGCTGCTGCCTCTTCCAATGCCCCGGGCCCCAAGCCTGCAGGACTACGTCGCCGTGGTCAGGCAGCCGCCCGCCGCCGCATTGTTACATCTTCGGCGGCCCCCCCACAACAACAACAACAACCACATGCATGCAAGTGTAGGTGCCGTGCTTTCAAAGCAAAGATTCTCCGCCGGGTAGCGAAGTTGGAGGAGGGGCGGAAGAAGCAGGAGGACGGTCTAGAGGAGCGTGTCAAAATACTGGTGGACAAACACCTGAAAGCCCGCCGGCTTTGAAATGGACCCTGTTTTTTGCCCCTTTTTTAATCCTTTTGTTGGTGGGTGGGATGTGGGAGTTGGGGTGTACATTTGGGTTGAAATTTGGTTGGGGTTAGGGGAGGGTAGGGAGGGACAGCTCTGGGTCAGGGGGTTACATTTGTTATATATTTTATTTTTCTATTATCATTATTAAAATATAAAAATAAAACAAAGATATTATTTTCACAAGAAAACATTTGAAGTTCATTTGTGTTTGTTGGGGGGGTGGAGGGGGGACTGTTTCACCAAATAATGTACGTTGTGCAACATGAACATGCACTACGAACGATAAATTAAGTACTGACTGCACCTGTAGTAGTAGGGTCACAAGTGCATAAATAATTTATATTATTAAATAACATGGGAAAATTGCCCATCACGTGAGTCTGAAGTTACTACTAGCATACTTTAATTCCATGCACATTTGCTCAGAGTCGGCTAAACAATCCTATGCAATGCATTGCATCATTCCTTTAACATACCTGTCCTAGTTGTCAGGGAAGAGGAGCTCGTCCTCAAACTCTGTGCGTTCAGACAGAAGTAGGTCATGTAACCCAGTAGTGAGGACGTCTTCTTCACACTCGCTTTCTTCATCCAGCGGTGATTCACGTACTTGATAGTCTGGTGGTATGAAGCGTTGATTCATTTTTATCATTGTCAGCCGCTCCACGCTTTTGGGGGAGAGACTAGTCCTTTTCGATGTGACAATGGCACCAGCAGCACTGAAAACCCGCTCAGAGGAGACACTGGCTACAGGACAAGCCAGATACTTTATCGCCAGCCTGCTCAGCACTGGCCACTGTCTCCTTCTTTCATACCAATAGACCAATGGGCTTTGCTCCATGAACACCTCTGTTGTGTCATCCAGATAGGCCTGAACCATCCGCTCAATGTTCATTGGTGCTCGGCTTTGCTGGTCCTCTTTTCCCTTTGCAACAGCAACGGACTTACCCATCCCTTTCTGTATAAAAAAAGCAGTTATGCTTTTGGTTGGGTCTGCTGAATCAGATCGTGTAGGTGCTGCTTTTGGTACTGTTGGTGCCTGCTGGAAAGCAGACGCACTGCTCTCACGCTGTGAAGAACTTGCGTCAGGAGTACTTGGACTGGCCTGGGCTGGCAGTGGCAGGCCTTTAAGTAACAGCCGTTCAGTTTCTAACTCATTAGCTTCCGCAGCTATGGAAGTTTTGTACTTGTCAACATCCTCATCTGAAAATGGAATTACTTTGTTACTGCTGACAAATAATTTGTACCGTGGATCCAAGATTGTTGCAGTTATGTAATGTTCACCTGACACAATATTGTTGAGCCTTACATTTTCACACAAGCGGTTGACTAAGCCCTTGGCTAAGGTATATGCATCAACTTTTTGTTCGTCACCTTCGTATGTTTCACAGACCTCCTTCACCTGTTGCTCAAGCATGTACAACAATGGGATGGCTTGGCCCATAGTACAGTCCTCCCTGCTAACTGCACGTGTGAAGACCTCAAAGGGTTGTAGCATCTCTGTGATGCATTTAATGAGGTCCCACTGCCACATCTCAATGGTCAGGGCTTTAAGATTAACAGTAGGATCCCCTAATCTTCTTGACATGACATAAGCATTCAGTGGGATGTACTGCTCAAAGAGACGCTCAAGCATGAAATAAGTTGAGTTCCAACGTGTTGGGACCTCCTGTATCAGTGCTTTGACTGGCAACCTATGCTCTTGCTGAATGACCCGTAGCAGCTTCCGTCCTTTGAAAGAATGGTTAAAGTGCGTGCATATTCTTCTGCAGATGGCCATTATGTTGCTGACTTTGGCTTCATTTTTCAGAAAGTCTTGCACGACTAAGTTTATGCAGTGTGCCAAACAGGGTACCCTGAAATAATGTCCTTCTCTCATTGCCTTCACTACATTACTGCCATTGTCGGTGGAAACAAAACCAATCTTAAGGCCTCTTGGTTTCAGCCATTCAAAGACCTTGTCATTAAAGTCAGACAAAATGTTTTCAGCAGTATGACTTTTGTCCATACCAAACATGGCTATAGTTGCATGTCTGCGCGTATCATTAAAAATTCCAGCAACGTCACGGAGGCCTGAAGTTAACTTGTCTTTAACACCTGCAAAAGAGATCCAGTGTGCGGTGATGCACATGAAATCTGTAGCATCGCAACTGCTCCACATGTCTGTTGTCAGGTGGATACAATGGACAACACTCTGTTGTAAGGCTTTCCCAATCAATTCCAGCACATCGTGGTGTAGTGCTGGAACAGCCACTCGGGCAAAATAGTAGCGACTGGGAACGTTCCATTTTGGGCAGAGGGTTGCCACTAATTCCAGAAATCCAACAGCCTCAACAAATGAAAATGGGAGAAGGTCCAGTGCTAACATTTTCGCAAGTTTGGCATTGTATAAACGTGCTACTGGGTGGTTCCGCTCGTACTTTCCCTCCTGCCTTAACATGCTAGGAATGGTAAGCTGCTTTGCATGTCTTTGAGTTGTGCTAGACGGACCACCTTGCATCGCAGACTTTGCACTCCTTGGTGTTTCCAGCTGACTCTGGTGCCACTGAGAAGTTGCAGATGCGGAGGATGTGGTCTTTACCACTCCAGTGCTGGCGACAGGGGTCGATTGTGTACCACTCCTAGATAGAAGGTCATCGTCTCCCTCTTCTTCTACCTCCTGATCAACCATGAGTGGACCTTGTACCACTGTATCCCCACCAACACGAGTGCTAACATTTTTTAAGCTTGCAAGGTGGTTCTCCCACCTGATCACGTGTGTTTTTTTCAAATGGGTCGTTTGGCCTCCAGTCCCATAGTTTGTACCAAGCTTACCACGACTAACATTGGCATGACAAATGGTGCATACAGCAATGTTCTCCTGAACTGGGTGAACCGTAAAGAAGTCCCACACTGGGGAGGTAAACTTTTGTCTCCTGCCATAGGAAGAGGAGGACCCACTGCCAATGCCGGATGGACTGGAGGATTGTGGAATTTGACTATGGGACAGCTCAGTCCTAGTACTGCCACTACCTCCTTCTGTTGAAGTGGCGCTTCTGCTGGATGTCGGATGCTGCCGGGCCTTCGCTGTTGAAAAAATTGGAGCTGGTGTTACTGTGGGTGTTGAGTGTGTAGGAGTTATGCGTGGTACCTGCTCATCAGTCATTGCAGCATTTCTGGATAGGGTGAAAATGTTTGTCTCTACATCCTCTGCACCAGGAATAACGCTTGTGATGATGACAGTGTCAGACCCGTCTTTATCACCAGCAGTATCCTGCTCACCTACATCGACCTCCATAAGTTCAAGCCTGCCTGGAAACTTCCTTTTTCCTAGCATGGTCTTCTTGGGATGTCTCTCCTTTGAATGCGCAGATAGTTGTGGCTGCCAATCCGTATCAAGGTCATCGGAAGGGATGCTTTGCGAAGAACTCGATGCACTAACCCTCCTTTCCCTTGGTGAATTCGAAGGAAATAGATCACCTACAGAAGTGGCTTCCTCTTCTTCTTGCTCGGAAGGAGGCTCTACTTCCTGAACTGCCCCGACTTCGGGAGGAACAACTACTACTATTTGGTGCGGAGATGGTGGTTGTTGTTCTTGAGGAAGTACTATTGCGGGCTGGGGTTTTTCAACAACAACTGTTGCGGGCGGTGGTTGTGGTTGTTCAACAACTGTTGCGGGAAGTGGTTGTGGTTGTGGGTGAACAACTCCTATTGCGGGCGGTGGTTGTGGTTGTTGAACATCTACTGCTGGCGGTGGTTGTTGAGCACTTCCATCTTGCGTGGATTGTGTACTACTTTGAGACAGCGATAAGTTTAGTTCTGGCTCAGTATCACTGCTCGCAAGCAGAAGGCTGGCTACCTCTTCGACCCTCATCATGTGCTTGGCCCTGGGATGCTGGCTTGCCCCCACTAATGCAGATGTGCTGGTCCCAGCTTGCACCCCAGACCCCGCTGCTGCAGGCGTACCTTTTGGGGTGCCAAAAAAGGTTTTGGGGTCCATACCAGACTTAAGTGACACTTCCTTCTGCTGTTCCTTCTTCGCAGCAACTTTCTTTGTGGTGGAGGACCTGGTAGCTTTCTTAGGGCCCATCTTCTTCTGATGTCAGTCAGCTCACAGCAGCACAAATTGCAGAGATGTCTGGTCAGATGAGTCACACACCACACGTGGCGTCCAACTGAAGGACGTCCGTCTGGCGGTAGAACGAGCGATGGATGAAAAAACAACCAGCACCTCCTCAGTCTTTTTTGTGCACCTACAAGTAAAGAAGGCAGAACAACATCAGTCAAACAAGCAGTAAGGCAACATGAACAATTGAAAGACACACAGGTCAATGTATAAAAGACAAAACAGAAGACTAATAATACCAGTCCAGCAGCACCACAGCTCAAAGGCCACATGAAGTCCAGAAAGAACCAATAAAGTGAAGCAGGCCTATAGATACCAATATGGACAGAAAAACGAGGATGCCTGCTGCACATGACAGGTTAATGTGCAAGGAATAAATAGCCCATGGCTAAGACAGAGGTTGTAAACATAACACCGCAAAAACACATACAAAGAAACCCCTGCCCAGGCTCCCAAAACAACAACCAAATGACAAATTCTGTTTTTTTGGGTGCACAAGAAAGACCTGCAACATTTTTGAGAAACTTTTATGCAACTCGGGACATATTGTCCGCGAGAATGCTAAATCGGCATGTTCGGCAGCGCGAACGGAATAAAAAGTCGTGTTCGCGTTCCCGAGCAAGTACATTGAGTGCGCGAACACGACAAAAAATGTAAGTTCACGTGCTCACATGGTGCGAAGTTACCAAAACTACCCAAGCTGTATTCCTAGGGTTACCTAATGGCAGAAATTGACAGAGTATTTAAAGTTTAAACACACCCAAAACCAGAAATACCCCACACATAAAAATAAGATTTTCTATATCAATCCAAGCCATCCATGATTTTCACATTTAAGGGTACACCACAAAAACAGTTGATTAACTTTCATGACCCTATGAGTAGTACCTATGGCCTACTGCCAGAGTAGGCCACAAGGTTGGAGGCCTATGCCTATGGCAAAAGCACAAAGGAAGGACACACAAAATGGCCGCCGACATAGGGCCTGGCCACCAACAACAACATGGCAAAATATATCACAAAGGAAGCATACACAAAATGGCCGCCACCACATGGCCTGGCCACCAACAACAACATGGCAAAATCACAAAGGATGTAGATACAAAATGGCCTCCACCACATGGCCTGGCCACCAACAACAACATGGCAAAATATATCACAAAGGAAGCATACACAAAATGGCCGCCACCACATGGCCTGGCCACCAACAACAACATGGCAAAATCACAAAGGATGTATATACAAAATGGCCTCCACCACATGGCCTGGCCACCAACAACAACATGGCAAAATAAATCACAAAGGAAGCATACACAAAAAGATCACCACCATAGGGCCTGGCCACCAACAACAACATGGACAACTTTACAAAATGGCCTCCACCACATGGCCTGGCCACCAACAACAACATGGCAAAATAAATCACAAAGGAAGCATACACAAAATGGCCGCCACCACATGGCCTGGCCACCAACAACAACATGACAAGAAAGAGAAGACAGACAATAATGCCTATGGCAAAGGGACAATGCTTTGCTTCAGAAAATGGACACACCACACCACCGCCCAAATTGGTCACCCCACCCCAAAAAAAAAAAAAAAATAACAGAGGAGAGAAAATGGAAGTGGTCCATGCTCCAAAAAGAGAAAAGTACTACCAAAATGAGAACATAACATAAATGAGGAATTTTTAGGTGCACAAGAAAGACCTGCAACATTTTTGAGAAACTTTTATGCAACTCGGGACATATTGTCCGCGAGAATGCTAAATCGGCATGTTCGGCAGCGCGAACGGAATAAAAAGTCGTGTTCGCGTTCCCGAGCAAGTACATTGAGTGCGCGAACACGACAAAAAATATAAGTTCACGTGCTCACATGGTGCGAAGTTACCAAAACTACCCAAGCTGTATTCCTAGGGTTACCTAATGGCAGAAATTGACAGAGTATTTAAAGTTTAAACACACCCAAAACCAGAAATACCCCACACATAAAAATAAGATTTTCTATATCAATCCAAGCCATCCATGTTTTTCACATTAAGGGTACACCACAAAAACAGTTGATTAACTTTCATGACCCTATGAGTAGTACCTATGGCCTACTGCCAGAGTAGGCCACAAGGTTGGAGGCCTATGGCAAGAGCAAAGTGGCTGGAAACATTAAATGGCCGCCAACACATGGCCAGGCCAACCACAGAAAGTTAATAAAATGAACTCATGCATGCCTACACACTAACTACATGGGGTACTAGCTACTAGGGTCACATATTGGCTTAAAAATTAGAAACATTTTAAATTCCACAAAATACAATGTTAGAAAAAATTTACAATTTGGGACCTCATGAAAGTACAGGCCTCCATCAATAATTTAATTCCAGGATTGAATACTGTTGTTAAAAAAAAATCAAATCAAACAAGCACAAGTCTACATCACTCATACATTACACAAACTTACTTGAAAAAGAGAATTCCAATTCAAAAAGTCCTCATTAAATCCAAGGTAAATCAGTAATGCAGCCAACACAGACAGAAAGTGATCCTTCCAGCTCAAAATCCAAAGGAAAGTGAGCACCACATGGACAAAGCACTGGGAGGAGCCTGGTGGACAGGAACAGGAAGTTGTAAACTCAAGAGCCCTTCCTCCTTACTCTGCAAAACAAGAGTAGAAACAAAAAGAGGGGTCCTTCCCCCCTAAAAATAAAGCCAAAGGTACAACTTTAAGGTTTTTTGCCTTTTTTTTCCTAACCAAAATGGTAATTTATTATGGTTTTAACATGCTCGCGAGTTATTCTGTGCAAGAATGCAGTTTCTGCGTGTTCGGCAACTCGATCTTACCAAAAAGCATCCTCGCGCGTCCTTATGACGCTATCTCGCATCAAAATGACGTTATCGCGTTCGCACAGTCGCACGGGACTGTGCGAGAGTGTTTCCAAACATGGTGGCACAAGCGACCAGGAAAAAACGAACGCAGAACGAAGGTAAGCCATTGCCGCGCACGCGATAATGTTATTCAGCGCGCGAGAACTACGCTACGCACCGGATCGCGGAGTTATCGACAGCTACGCGTTCTCCGCGGAACGCGGAGCTGCCGAAACTCCGCAAGCTCCGCGAACGGAGCGTAGTTCTTCGCCCAGGGTTAATCACAGTCAGAACAGCAGAATCAGCCTTTGAGGCATTAACAACCCCGTGTAATTTACCAACCACAGCATTGAATCCAAAGTGGATACAATGGGTGAATTAAATTACAACGGACAAAGTATACTACTACTTTGATCCAGAACTAAAGGAATTAAAAAATCTAGAATATGAAAGAATATTCCCTCTGCCAGCCGACATTCTGCCATTACGACAGTACGCTTGTGTAATCTATACAGACGGACATGCTCAACCCTCCGTTTGGGGAGAACAAGCATACAACCCCACATGTGAGATTACAAAAGAAGTGTGGCGCGGAGGTAAACTAAGACCTCTATTAACAAAAACACACTCAGTAGAAACTAATTCAGAACAACAGACTGAAATAATAGCATTGAAAATGGCGCTAGATAATGCGGATCGAGAATTCCCGACACTTATAGTGTCCGATTCATATTACTGCGTCAAATCATATAACAACGATTTGCAGAAATGGATTCTAAACGATTACAAAGATGACACAGGTGCAACAATAAAGCAAAAACTGCTTTGGGAACAAATAGTTCTTTTACAAAAAGAACTACCAAAGACTCACGTGATACATACACTGAGTCATCAACGTGATGGCGTTCACGTTGCAGGGAATTCATTGGCTGAGACAGCCACAGCGGTAGCAACTGAATCGGCTTCCGTAGCTAGGAAAAAGCGTACAATGAAATACATTGACGGTGAAACAGTGCTGGCGGTGAAAACGTCATCAAAAGGCGACTGCTCAGCGCTACCGATCAACTATCCACTCAATTATACATACATAATCGATGCAAACTCCGTTCCTTTTCCTCGAATCCCTGGAGTGGGGGATAGAGTAATTCCAAACATGGACAGGAGAACTTTGTTAATTGTAGACGCACACATAGGTGAGGGTCTCAGACACCTCAAACTAAAAGATTCTCTGGAAGAACTACAATCAGTGTACTGGTGGCCAGGCATGAGCCTGCAGCATGACATTTTTGTAAAAAAATGCCCGGACTGCAACAGAGATCGCAGTGGCGAGAGAAACGGTATACTACCTTGGCGTTTCACTCCAGAAAGAATCGACAGTAAAACGCAAAGCGTCCGATTAACATATACAGGCTAGTTTCCACTTATAATGTAGATCCCCAGCACTCGGCTGACGTCTGGACTGTTATACAAAGATTTGCGAGTCTAAATGGCATATACGCTAGGAGCATGCTACGTTTGACCAATGTTCTCACTTTAGCCCTCAAGCTTGTGGGAAAGCTCGGCCAAATGAGCATAGCATAGCGGGATTCTTCTCACTTCCTTCCTGAGGGATACGGGATGGTGTAAAGAAAAAGCCAAGGCATAAAGCTATCTATAACGGAAAGGATATTAGGTTCGGGAAGGGGGTGGGTCAAACATCTAATAAGTGTCCAACGTAGTCTAAATAACCTGCCAAGAAATTCTCTGAAGGGATTCAGTCCGTACAAATTATTGTTTGGAACTAGGATGTTAGTCTTAGATCTCGACAGGCAGACTTCAGTGGTGAAGGAAAAAAGCTTTGATATCAAAGATCGTTTGGCTATTTTGCAGGACTTAAACGAAACAAGAAAAGACCTGAGCAACATAAAGTTGAAACAGTAGCCAACGACCACTGAAGAACCACCACCTGTCCCAGCAAGACCTGTCTGGATTCCAAAAGTCGGGGATCTAGTCAGGGAAAAGATCGCGGTAAAGAAGGAATTTGGGCCTTCTTACAGAAAAGCAGTTCCTGTCTTGTCTATCAACGGGACAAGATCAGTCGTACTACCGCCGCTTGCTGGTAAAAAGGAGAACCGAGTTGTATCCATCGACCTGGTAAAACCACAATCATCTGGCCGATAACAAATAGTAGGCCAAGTGGACTCCCGATAAGTAGCAGAACACCAAGGTTTGCTACAAATACAGAGGTCCAAACTAAGAGGCTAATCACATTCGAAACGCCTACAGAACAACAACAAGGACTATGCAACAATGCATTGGAACTCAGACCTCTAACAACCCAAATAAAAACATTTAGTAGAGACACACCAACCTACAATGAAGTAACAAACGAATATGCAAGAAACAATAATCCTGAAGCAATTGGAACAATTGACAGAACTGCATCCGGCTACTTCATAAACTTTGATGATTCCTCTGAAGACCTCAGTGAATCAAAGACACAGCCATCAACACAAACCTTTAAAGATAAAGCTAAAAAACTTTTGAAACAACTGAAAGAAACATATCTAATTTCTCCATGGATTGAATTTTGGGTGGGCTTTGGTGCATTTATCCTCATACTTTGGCTCATCATGGTCCTAACTTTGGGACGCTTCATTGAGGGAAAATATGCAAAAATGGACACAGCAAGTCAGAAAATCAACTTGATCCTCAAACCACACACATCTTCACACGTCGAGAAAAGAGAACTTTCTTCAGTCAACTTCACAGCCAATCCTATACCGGGTGGGGTAGCATGGGACGACACTGACTACGAAATTTATGGTCCGGTCGAAATCCTGAAGTATCCTCACCAAATCAAGATCTCATTGAGTGACTTTGTAAAACCAAGCTCATTTGCTGATGATTGGGACTTTGAAAGTATAAATAATATGATGTCTGACCTAGTGATGTCTGCTAAATTTACCAAACATGATTATTTGCAGGGTTCGACAAATTATGATAGTATGTACTGTTACAACCACTATGGTAACCATTTTCTACATAAATCTGCACAACCTAGAAATGTTTTAAATTATAATCAATGGGAACATTGTGCAACCCCTCCAAAAGAAAGCTCAAGAACCTTTTATGACAAATATTCATATTTCTCAGGTTTTAACACAAGTAATGCTGAAACATTTTATTTCAAATTGTCAAATAAGACAGGGACAAAGACCATGCTTACAAACACGAAATTGATATATTCAGACTCATTTTTTGAACAAATGAATACTTTTGGTTTTGATTATTGGGACAAAAATGTTGAAGTAAAAAGTGTTTGGGGTACAAAAGAATGGCAAGTACAAGGTATAGAATCTTTGTTTAGAGCCTGCATGATCCCAGAACAAATTATATTTTTAAATGACACTGTTCAACAAACTACCTGTCTTGGCCTAGCCAAAATCAAAGACTTAAATAAACCGTCTATTCCAAAACCAACAATGAACAGCAATAGCTCTACAGATGAAGAGATAGACGTAAATTATGTATTAAACCAAAACAGAACACATCCTGATTGGAAACAGTGGTTGATCTGGCCTACAGATACTAATAACTGTCAAGACAGATTCCTGAACAAAACACAGGGGTTCAAATTGACCAGGCCAGACCCTAGATATTCCCAAAGACAACACCCAGGGATAATAACCACCTACAGTGTGGGCAAATTATGCCTTCAATGGCTACAAACTTCCACACTGGCAGAAATTAAGCAACACCTAACTTTACTTACTGATGGTGCTGACTTGCGTGATTTCATTATGGGACCACGCAAACAGCGTCAAAAACGCTTCATAGCAGCCTCTGTATATGCAGCATACAACGAGGCCTGGAAGGTGACTCAAATTGAGACAGCAGAAAGAATACGGGAAATTGACCGTATTAATTTGGAAAAATCACTTTCTGTAGTGGACAATGGGTTAATGACTCTGTCCTCCAGAATTTTTTCTTTGGACAGCATTGTGTCTTCAGCAATCGACATAATATCGCAAGACTTACTGTTGTTACAACACGGTCAGTCTCAATTGCGTTCTATTGTACAGCTTGGCTGGACGTTACAAAATCTGCGTTCGGGCTATGTGCCTTGGCGTTTAATCAACACAACGTCACTATTCAATATCTTTAACCTTACTGATAAACAAATCAGTATGGCGCAGAAGGGTGCTGATTATACAATCCTGAGCATTGAGAAACTTGAGAGATTACCAGTGACAATGTCAGAACGACCTGTCAGTGAATGGATAATACATGGGATAATTAATATTCCAATATCAACCTTCAGGTTTCAATACTGCCAAAAATATATACAGGCTGGCATGTACGAAAAATTGGGAAAAGGGTACATTAAGACAACATGGAACTTGCCCTATTCACATGCATGTGTCAGTAATAAAGGACAGAAAGTGTTTCTTAGTGGCAATAATTGTGCGATGTCACTAAGCGGTACACTTCTGTGTAATGGAATTAGTTTGCATGGAGCCTGTGAAGGGAACTCAAATAACCTTTCATGTCACCAGCTAGGCACACCTGCAACAGAGATAGAACCATTCTTTCAAAGACTCTATAATGGGAGTTACATTCTAATTGTGGACCGCAGATGCTGTAGTCTTATGCCCGGGACTCCTTATCTCGTAACTACGACTGCGAAGGTCATGTCCTGTGGACACTCATTGTTCCCCAGCTCCTTTCCAGACAGGGAGGCAAGGGCATGGCCCAACTTGAAAATTACTTCTATTCGAATAGATACTTTAAGCAGAATGAAAACAGTGCTTCTTCAGACGCCGACAAGGCTCACGTCATCAAAAGAAACGTATGATCTCCTAGTCGCAAGGACGACTGCAGAGATTCACTCCTTATTATCAACTAATTCCCCCATACATTTCGCAGAAATCCTGAATGAAATCTTAAATATTTCTGATACCAGTGGAGTCTCAAAAGTATTTAAGACAGTATTTTCGATGGCATTAACACCATTCAAAGCCATACTGGGTATTTTTCCAGATTTCGTCCATTCGATTTTTGGCGGATTTCCCCTCATTTTAGGACTAATTGCAGGAATCCTATTCCTAGTCCTTATATTTCGTTATGGCAAACCGTGTCACAGACAAAACGCCTGCGACAAGGGAAGAAACAATCCGAGCCATTGGATACCGGGACCGGATATCAAAAATCCTGGGACTTTCCCGGCTTAGTGACCTGAACATGACTTGGTTTCTTTCATTTCGACCAATGTGGCATCAATGTGTTTTACCTGTATTAAGGTGCTTGCTATGCGGAGAAGAATGCGTGTTAGACACCTGTCTGACGCTACAATCGGATGCGCCAATGGATGCAGAAACATTGTTGGGTCCAATAAAGGCTCATGCTTTGTGCTGCCCTCAACGGCTACCAATCCTGATGACGGCATTCGTGGAAACTTCACCGCTACGATTGAGGGGTAGTGAAGTTCAAGATGAAAGCAGCATCGATCAGGTACGACCTTCTGTCAGCGATATTAATCAAATCGTCAATGGAGACAATCATGCGCACGAATGCATGGTTACACCTTTTTCCGAGTTAGTGGAACTCTCCCAGGAAGCTGTTGACAGCTTTTTCGACAGTCTAAATGATATGATGTTCTCACCAGAGCAGAAATAGAGACTTTTGAGCAAGCTCGCACACGGCGTTCCCTGAATTTGGCCTTCAACTAGAATAACAAAATACCATGAACAATTTTCCCTCCAGTTCACGGACAGAAATGTTTTTTTCAGCAGCCCCAAAATATTTTTTGCATATTTTTCGGGACACTTCTTCTGCTTAAAGTAAGAACTATTCTTAGAGAACTAAAAATTTCTATTTTTAGATCCCTTAGATCCCTTATAGACATTAGCTGCCTGCTGGTATGTTCATACTTATTTTATTATGTGATGGAATGGTCTCGAACCTTTCTTCTGTATTAAGAGCCATTTCATGTGTAAATTCTCATATACAAATTAGTGATAAATGTATAGATATGCGTGATTACTTCAGCATTATTCTACAGCTTGAGTGCATATAATACATGTGACTGTTTTTTCCGTATATTTGATAATTTTAAAATGCACTTTATGTATTTTGGGGTGGTAAGGTATACATAATACTCTACAGTATGTTTTACTATGCCTAGATTCGTAAATATGTCCATAGTTAGCGTGGAGTGGGTGTGATGTATTCCTATAGGTTCTGTATCGATCCCCCTATTCCTGACCCTATTCTGGTAAACAAGTTAACTAGCAGCCATCCCATGAGGCAGAAAACCCCCATGATGCAGAAACCGTTATCTGATTAAGCCACACTACGGCACAGGAACGTGTTATCTGATTAGGTCATAACGCTTGCCATCTAATTAGACAAGCGATATTCCTCCAGCCCCTGATAAGGCATACGGAGTTCTCAAAACAAATCAAACCTATGACAACCTGGGAAAAACCCTGCGGCCATTGTTTTGATTTCACAGAGAACTTCAGCAAAAGAATGTGCTAACGACCAGGTCGTATGACATCCTTATTGACGTATTTATGTCCATCCTTACGTCAATCTCGGCACCTTAAAGGTATAAATATTACCGATATTGCCCTATGCAAACACACGCGGTGGTGACGAGATCGGAGCAGCCAGACTTGCCGAAGCCCAGAGCAGAGCAGACCCCGCTGGCCCGCCTTCCTGACGCGCTGAAAACGAGACGCTGCTTTCTCCTGCCGAGAAATCCAGCTCCGGCGCTTCCGAGCAGCCCTCGCAGGCAGCTTGGAATATCGAGACCAGAGACGAGAGATACCATCCCTCATTCATCCTAAATTCCAGGTACAGAACTGAATAACCCCTCGCAGAGAATTCTTGAGTCAGTCACTTGGCAAAACAAACTTAACTTAAACTGCTACTTTCTATCCCCGCCCACGTATTAGGCTTAGGTCAGGTACACTGGGGTAGGCGTAGTTAGAAACACCAGTTGAGTACGATTAGTCAAATGTATATGTGTATGTATCTATTTTATCCATTTTAAACCATCATATGGCTTAGAAACCATATCAATGTTTTTACAGTATTATTTTATACTTCTGCTTTTATTGTATGCACTTTACTTAACCATAAGTATTGCAATAATATCGATTCATTTCTCTTGTATGAGAAAAGAGACTGATCAATAAATAACATCTTTTATTGAACACGCCCGTCTCTTCCTTTTCTCTACAATCTGGTGAGACTAAGAATGCACGTACTGACTGAATAAAATAAGTCGTCTTTTGTTTTCACACGACTCTAGAGATACACTCTTGATTAGGGGAGAGCAAAGTTGTCATGTTCTATGGTTGTCAGAAACTAAATCCCTTCTTGTCTATCCAGGGAGGTTCAACTCCTCCTTGCCTATTCGAGAAAGTTTCTAGTAAACTCTGAGCTAGCTGGCAAACCCAAAACTTTAAGTCTAATATCGACAATAGAAGACCTAGTTAACGTCTGGTCTAGGCCTATACTATTGAAGGTATTATTCCAATGCGCAGAGCCTATTGGGATAATAGGAACTACACTACAGTATGGCAACGTTTTCGCAGTCCGAATAGAGTGTGGGCAGCGGTATTCTGAGCCCTTTGCAGTCTATTGGTGACTGTCAGATTGGAACCAAGCATGAGAGCATTGCAATAGTCCAAATGGGACAAAACCATAGCTTGGACAATTGTCTGACGCATGGGAGGTTAAAAAAAAACCCAGGATGGGTTTAAGAGACCGGAGGCGGCCATAGCAAGTGCCAGCCACTCTTTTGGCATGGGATTCAAGGGTAAGTGAATCATCTACAATCACACCTAGATTTTTAACTTCTTTCTTAGGAGTAGGCGGCGGGCCCAGTGTAGGGGGGCCACCACTGCTCATCCCACTTCTGAGTGTCATTTCCAATAAGGAGAACCTCAGTTTTAGATGAGTTCAACTGGAGGCAATTCTCTGTAAGCCAACTGGAAATGGCCAAGATGTCTTCCTGGAATTTGGGGCTGAGAGCAGCGCCCTGGGGGACACCGCAACCTAAGGGGAAACTGCTGGATGAGTACGGTGGGGCATGAACCTGGAAGGAGCGGTCTGATAGAAATGACACAAACCAATCCAAGGCTCTGTCCCCGACACCGATCTCCCACAGTCTCCTAAGAAGGATCCCATGGGAGACCGTGTCAAACGCCGCACTCAAGTCCAGCAGAACCACGGCCGCGGTGTTACCCATGTCCTGTGTCTCCCTTAGCTGTTCCGTAACGTCCAGTAAGGCCGATTCGGTGCTATGTTTAGCACGGAATCCATTCTGAGATTCCTCCAAAATCCCATTAGTCTCCAAAACACCTAGCAAGATGGAATTCACATGTCTCTCCGCCACTTTAGCCAAGTACGGAAGCAAGGAGATAGGTCGGAAACTTTCTGGCCTAGAAGGCGCTCAAGTACTTTACATTGTTTTTTTGGGCTGTGAGTGCCTCACAGTACCAGGGATGGGATTGCTTGCGTTCGGCCTTTTTATTTTCTTAGGTATGAAATGATCTAGAGACTCATTAATCCATTCTCTATAGGCTAGATCCGCCTCCTCCATATTACCAGATCAATTTGGGCGGGAATTTTTTTGCCTGGCCTCAAATAAGGCACAGTCAAGTTTATGCCAAGGGCGCCTCCAGAGAGGAGGAGATGGCTTCATCCTAGGGCTACCTGGAATCTTAATGTCAATTTGTACCAAAAAATGATCTGTCCAACTGAGGGGACAGGGGGGAGTAACAGTAATTCCCTGGATATTCGAGAACACCGGGTCTAGCAGATGACCTGCCAGATGTGAAGGCCCTTCAACCAGCTGACATAGCTGGCAGGCTTCCAGATGGCCAAGAAACTTCAGTGTAGCCGGGGACTCACGGGACTCAAGATGGAGGTTGAGGTCTCCGAGTACAGTGAAGTTAGCTGACTGCAGGATGAGTGCAGAAGCAGTTGAAACCAGTGACTCCTGGAAAGCACTCACAGAGCCAGGAGGGCGGTATATCAAAAGCCCGGTCAGTGTATAGATGTCAGAGACCCTTAGCTTAAACAGAGTGCTTTCACAGTTGGTTATATTTGAGGGGGAGAGAGTGCAGGAATAAATGGTTTTAAAAATCACCGCCAATCCCCCACCCCTCCCTTTGGGTCTGTTTTTAGTTAGAATAGACTACCCAGAGGGGAGAGCCAGAGCCGGAATAGCCAATGAGTCACTAGTTAACTACGTTTCCGTTAGAGCTAGCAAATCAGGAGAGCGGTCAGTGAGGAGCTCAAAAACATCCTTGTGATGGGTCGCTAAGGACCTGCAGTTGAGGCTCAATATCTGTAAAGTAACTGTTTTCCCCCTACTGAGGCCGTAGCCGGAAGGGTAAAAACAGCTTCCGAGGCCTCAAAGCCACAGTGATCACACCGCAGATATTGTGAGCCTGGGTGTCAGTGATGAGCTGCACATGTCGTCTGATGTTGAAGCGCAAGCAGCTACTCACTGGCATATGGGGCCATTCACGATGACTATCAGACCAGGGATTCTCGCCACTGGCGACGGACCAGCGCGGACGGGCGCAGACGGGCTCGCCTTCGGCGACCAGCCGGCGGTCCGCCGCGCGTGTCCGCTGCGCGTGGGGAGATGGTGTGCCTAAAAAGGCACCAGTCCCGCCTCTGAAGGGAGTGCTACGCCCACAGGGGTCGGGCAGGAAGGTCGAAAACGCCCTCCACACAACCGGCACCAGCCGTGGTGGACTGAGGCGAAGACCGCTTTAAAGGTACAGTGTACTTCTCAGGGCAACACAGTTTAAAATACACAAATCTTAGTCAGCAGAAACACAGTTTAAAAATTGCGGTAAACAAGACACACACTCGCCGTTACAGCGCCTATTACATCAGGCGTGTCTGCTGCGCGTGGGGAGATGGTGTGCCTAAGAAGGATGTGTGTGTGAGCATGTGTTGTTAGGAATTTCTTGAAGGAAGTCTTACCTTGAAGCTGTGTCCCATCTCTTTGTAGCTCCTGCTCTCCTGTGTCTGCTTCCAGGAAAAGGAAGTAGGCAAGCAGGTTCCCTCCCCTGAGTAAATCACAACGCTGCGATGAAGCGGTGGGATTGGTAATCGGCAACGGGACAAGTCATGCTGCCAGGGGCCGGAGGGGTGGCCATGTTCTTCATGCAGGCTGTAATGCAGCATGCACTGCGAACAGGAAAGCGCGCATTACTGCTCTAGGTGTCCTGAGTGGGCCGACCAAACTTGATGTACCGAAAAACTAAATAACCTATGGAAAATAGAAGTTGGTACTGGTGGCTCATAGGAAAGACCATATATGGCACAGAAAGCAGTTTCAGAATAGCTATGTTCATTATAGCAAGGTCAGAGAAGTTGACTCCCTTCTGCCTAACGCTCGGGAGGGCTTGCATGTCGCCTCCAGGAATGTGCTTATCGGGGTCGCACCCACTTGCAACCTTGAGGGTTCTAATGCAGAGAAGAATCAACCCATCCTCAGCTGCCTCTCTACTCTCAGAGACAGGGATTTTGCTTACTGGACAAAGAGTCACGTGTTCTTGGCCTGAAGTCGAGCTAAGGCCACAAAATGGTGTCGACTCGGTTCTAATTGCTAACTAACACGAAACACGCAAATAAGTGTATTTCACCAAAATACAGCTAACTAATCGATATACTTATAATATGAGTAAACTGAATATAAAGATACATCATGCTAACAAATATATATATGCACGGGCCCATAGCAAGGGGGACATTAGGACATTTATCCTTCAAATCCACCCTTTTAGCGTGATGTAGCTAACCAACTGAAAACTAATGTTTAAAAATGTTCTCATCAATCGCCATTAGCTCATGAATCTCCTGTTGAATCATCTGATTTTTAGTAACCGTGGGAGAGGGGACTAGTGCGTAAGAAAGTTTAGTGGCGCAGTAGAAACAACATGCTGGGCCACAATGCATGCAGAAACAGCAGATAAATATAACACCCGCTGCTCCAGCCAAGATCATTAATAATTTCCATCCCCATGTGGACAGTAATCCCCAGAACCAGTTAGAAAAGGACCAGGACCCATTTTCAGCATGGATTTCAGAGGCTAACCGGTGTAACTTCTGAATCACCAAATGAACAGTAGGGGCAGAATCTGGAATATACACACAACAGGAGCTGCCGATCACGCGGCATGCTCCTCCTCGATCAGCCAAGATAACATCTAGAACCATATGATTTTGAAGTGAGACAAGTCTCGTGGCCTGAAGCTCTACTGTTAAGTTTGTCAAAATATCTGTCGTGATATTGATAACTCGCTCAACTACCCGTGACAATAGCCTTACCTCTCTGCTTGTAAAAATTGGGCCCCATATTGGAAACATACCTTTAGCAATGTCATAAAACTGCTGCAGAGAGGTATCGGTTTGATCAACCTCAGACATCTCAATCTGTCTTCTAGTCCTAATGAGAGGCAAGCTGGGATTATATAATTGGTGATTCTTATGATAATTGGAAGGGGCTATGTATACTGGAGGATGCAAGAAAGACAAATAACATCGGCCTGCCCATCCACGTGATAACCAAGTATAGGCATTCTCCCCGCATACAAAATATACATTTGGAGGGGTCAGTAACGGGGGTTACTAAAAATGTTCCTTCTGTAAATATAATTGCATGTACTTTCTCCAACCTGAACATGCCCCATCCCCTGAACACAAAAAGCAGATGGACTGTTCAAGATAGATATTGGCATAATTCGGTCACTTGCAATAAACTGCTGAAAATATTGCGTATGATTAAATACTACAAAGTCTAAAAGTTCTATTTTCAACCATGTGATATTTTCACGTGTAGTATATAGATCCATGCAGGCATTTGGGTCTAATGATCCTTCACCAGTGTTTCCTTCAGGATCAAATCCTTGGAGTGTCCCAATATAGGCTAAATCATATTGTAGTCTTTCTCTGTGTACTGCTTAGGGTTTTCAGTGTAGTGCATATACATGGCCGATAGAATCTGAAACCATGCTTCGCAACTACCTAAATACGATAGGGGCAAAGAGAGGAATAAGTCATGCTTGTGCATAACGGACGGCAAAAGGCCACAAACCCAGCAATCTGTAACATTAGTGGTGCTATGTGTCTGGTGAATCATTTCAACAAATACGTTTTTAGTGTAGGTCTGGCGATGTCATTCTTTATGGGGAGCTAAAGTGAAAAACATGTGCTCTGGAGGTACCACAGTGGTTTTCAACATTGTATGCATCGGATGTTGATACTCCAAATATATGAATACACTCATCAATATTACTAATATAACTGCAATAACTATTACAAAAGCTAATTTCACACGCATGGTCCAAGTTGAAAATATGGGTACATAAAAAGGCAAATATCGAGGCGCCAAGGGGCTTTCTTCTTCTGGTATCATACGACCAAAGGGATACATTTCTAACTAAAAGTCCAAACTAAACTGGGGCAATGCAGTCCGACCTGCCAGAGGGTTCTTCTTCCCTGTGTCCGAATAGAGCCTCACAGGCAGGCTCCTATCGTTCATCTCAAAGAAATCAATCTGATCACGTTGAAATCCTCAGAAAGCAAACATACAACCTGGGCCCTTTTTGTTCACTAGTCTTTCTTTCTGAACAGATCAATACCAAAGTTCCAGCTCTCAACGCGTTCAGTCCAGTGTCTCGCTTAGTACCACAGAAAAGTATTCTAGCAAACCCTAATACTCAAGTCTTTCCTTATCTCCTACCATCACCATCTGGGGTACCGTGCTGTTTTCTCGGCCGCAGGTTGTAACGAACATGGCCAGGTGTTTCCTGATCAGCAAACATTCGATCCCATCACTCCTCTTTCTAGCCCTTGCACAACCTCCAGGGCGTCCGAAAAAGGAACAAAATGTGTACCTCTTTCACCTTCCTGTGTCAAAATTCCATCTGGATGCTGTCGATCATAAGGAAGCGGGAGAGGCAGGCGTTTAATATGGGAGGCGTGGATCCAGTGTCGCTTCCCATCCACTTTCACCGCCGTCCGTGTGGCCAGGAGGACTTGGTGAGGTTTAGACCACCTCGGAGCCAAGCTGGTGTCTCGCTGGTAATTCTTGACAAGTACCCATTGAACAGGTTCTAAACGATGTCCGGGACCCTCTGGCAGGGGCTGCAACACTGCTGCTACCTGCTGATGAATGGAACGAAGATCTTTAGTCAAAGCATATAGATAATCTATCAACATAAGATATTCAACATCTCTGAAAGATCTAGGCCTTGGCACTCCCCAAACATTTGCAGGTCGCCCAAATACAACCTCATAAGGTGACAGACCAGAACGTGAATGAGGGGTAACTCTTAATGACATTATAGCTAAAGGCAGCGTATCGGGCCACTTTAGTCTGGTGCTCTCCTGGATTTTTGCCATTTTCAATTTCAGTATTCCATTATATTTTTCCACTAACCCTTCAGATTGAGGATGTCGAGCCGCATGAAACTTCTGTCTGACCTGTAGTTCATTACAAACATATTTGACAAGATCTGTATTAAAGTGTCCACCGTTATCTGTCCAGATCAATCGAGGCAAACCAAAACGGGGGAAAAACTCTTTAAGAAGGGCTTTTGCTGTTGCTAAAGCAGTATTCTCTTTGGTCAGGTAGGCCTCAACCCATTTACTGAAAGCACATACCACCACCAAGACATACTTCTGGTTATTGACACACTCCATATGGATATAATCCATTTGGATCACTTCAAAGGGCAGAGTCGGAGGTGCAAAGTTTCCACTAAGAACAGTTTCCCTCCCTCCAGGATTGTGTTGCAAACAGACCATGCAATATCGAACCAAATGAACAGCTATTTTCTGAATGTTCGGATTATTCCAGACAGGATCTAAAAGTGCACAAATGCCTTTTGCTCCAATATGGGCAGGGCCATGGTTACAACAGCCTGGACTAATGCATATGGTAATAACCATCCTTGTTTATCTGTCAAATCAACCCAGCAGTCATTCTCATCCAACATTCCCACCTCCTTTTCCCAGTGGGCCAATTCAACAGGGGTGGCTTCTTTTTGTATTTCTTGAACACTTTATATGGTGTTATTGAACAATTTGGATTCTTCCACCTATCTGGCAGAAGTAGATACAAATATAGAAGTCAATTTGGACTGAGCTGTTTCCTTAGCAACCTGATCAGAAAAAGCATGTCCTTCACCCACTTCATCTACTACTGCTTTGTGTGCACTGCATTCTATTATTGCCACCATTTTTGGTAATGTCAAAGCTGTCAGCAATCGCAAAATTAGGGGGCCATGTTGTATTTTCTGACCATGTGAGGTGAGGCGACCCCTTTATTTCCACAGCCGCCTAAAGCTATAGGCTACGCCAAAGGCTGTCTGTATAAATATTGACTCTCAGTCCTTCACTCAGTTCACAAGCTCGTAATAATGCCACTAGTTCGGCAGCCTGGGCTGATTGATAGGGCACTCGGGAAGTCTCAACTACTGTTTTTAAAGTTGTGATCGCATACGCAGCTGTGGTTGTACCATCTGCTAGCTTAAAACAGGAGCCATCCACATACAATTCCCCTTGGGGGTCAGATAGAGGAATGTCTCTGAGGTCAACCCTTCCCATCGTCTCTTCTTCGGTCCGAAATATACAATCATGTACATCATTTTTATCTTCGTCCGAAGGGAGGGGTAGTAACGTGGCAGTGTTCAGAGTGGCACATCGTTTAATCGTAATATGTGGAGCAAACAAGGTCAATTCATATCCAGTTAGGCGCGCACTTGTGAGGTGCTGTGTCTTTTGTTTTATTTAATAATGCATCCACAGCATTACTGTAGGGTCAGAATTTAGAACTAGCCCTTCCGACTGTCGGATGGCCACCGCCACAGCGGCAGTGGCCCTCAGGCAGCTAGGAAGCGCTCTAGCGACATTATCCAATACTGCAGAAAAATAAGCACAAGGTCTCTGCTTACCACCAAATCCTTGTGTCAACACTGAAAGCGAGCAACCGTCCACCTCGTGTACATAGAGCACAAAAGGTTTTCGGTAAACAGGAGTACCCAAGACGGGTGCAGAACAAAGCGCAGATTTTAAGGAATCAAAGGATTGTTGACATTCATCAGTCCACGGAAGAGGTTCATGCACATCTTTAGTGGTTAAATACAACAAAGGTTTAGCAAGAAGAGAAAAGTTAGGAATCCACTGGCGACAGTAGGAAGTAATGCCAAGAAAAGCACGAACATCACACTGAGTACGAGGTACAGACATGTTAGAAATAGTAGTAACACGCTGAGGAGTTAAGCGCCTCCCCTCATTCGACAGTAGATGACCAAGATAGGTCACATCCTGTCGACAATATTGAAATTTCGAGAGGGACACCCTATTACCTTTGGGCGCCAAATGATGCAACAATTTCACAGTGGCGTCCCTACAACCCTCTTCAGTATCCGAGGCTACCAGCAAATCATCCACATATCGAAGGAGGACATTTCCAGAGGGCAAAGTCAAATCATCTAAGATAGCTTTAAGAGCCTGGCTATATATACTTGGACTTTCAGTATAGCCTTGAGGAGAATCTAAAACTACGGCCAGATAACGAGAAGCCAAAAATCTGACAGCTGTCAGGATGGATCGGAATGCTGAAGAAAGCATTCTTTAAATCAATAACTGAAAAATACTTTGCCGTCAGGGGAATCATAGTGAGAATAGTAGTAATGTCTGACACCACTGGATATTGAGGTATTACAATTTTATTAACTTCTTGCAAATCAATTACAAAACGATATTTATCGATATTATCTGATTCTCCATTAATAGAGGCCTTTTTTAGAATCGGAAGAATAGGGCTATTACAAATATTAGCTGCAGTTTCTTCTACTATACCTTTGTCAATCAGATCCTGTATAATGGAAAGCAATGCACGTTCGCCAGAGGCGGTATCCGTGGTAATTTCACACCTGGTTTTAAAGTTATGTGAATGGGAGGGATGTCTAACAAACCGACATCCGCATCTCCAGTAGCCCATCATGAGGAAGGGACAGCTGCCAATTCGGGCGGAAGGGGTTCATTTTTAGGGAAGTACTGCTTAACATTTTTACTGGGTGAATGTATAGTCAAATAAACACCATCAAGAGAACAATAGATTTTTGCATTTAACCTTTTCAACATATCCAATCCCAATAAGTTTTCTCCACAATGCGAAGTCAATAGAAACGGGGAATCAATTGTGATTGGCCCTAAAGTAAACGGAATCGGTTTGGAAATGGGGCTTACCACCGGAACTCCTGAAAATCCCACTGAAACGTTATTTTGCCCGGACAGATCAGCCCCTGTGACCAATGAGCGAGCAATAGAACTATTCATTGCGCCCTGGTCAATTAGAAAATGTTCAGAAGTCCCCATCAATTGCCCCTTTACATAGGGTCCTTGCTGATCGATGGGTACAGACACTTGCCCCCCTCTCTGTCCTTGGCTGTCCTATGTGTATGAATACCCGTCTGGTTCTCGAAATTCACAATCCTCATTATAGTACTGCCTACCTTGAGAATTATCAAAACAATTTCTTTCTGGGTTTCCATGTGGCACCTCTTTCCTGTACATGTCACTCCGATCAGTACCACCATGACCACGACCACGACCATGTCCCCTTCCTCTCACGGCCCTGTTTTGCACCAACAATAATGGACACAGAGCTCGCCAATGCCCTTCCTGTTTACAATATGCGGACTGATTTATTCCTAAAGTAGGAACCCGACCTCCGCCTCTTCCAGTCCCCACCCTCCTCGGGGTGGGCCCTCGGGTGCCTCTTCCTCCACCTCGTCCTCTAATTACTTGTGGTAGCAATACTCAAGTTTTAAGGTCTTTTGCTTTCTTTTCTATTTTATCCTTACTCTCATTTTCCCTATGTTCATAATACTGAGCCTTACTCAGAATCACGGAAGGGGTAGAAGTTGTCCAAGTACTTTCAGCAGCTTGTAACCGTGCAGAGACTTCTGGTAACAAATTGTTTACAAAGCGATTTACAAATAATCGAATCCCACCCTCTGTAGAGAGGTCCTGTCCACTAAAATCTATAAATGTACCTTCAAACCTAGTAAAGAAATCTGAAACGCTTTCATCCTTCTTCTGTTTACACGCCGTTAACTTATCCCAATCAACCTTTCGAGGCGGAATCAACGAATGCATATAAGTAATGATTTTAGCTGGAAGTGTTGTGATCTCATTCTTTGGCTTGTCCCCTGGTTTATCCGAGTCTTTGAATTGGTCCCAAGTTCCCCCCAGTTCTGCGACATGATCAGTGTCATGTACTTGACGCCATACATCTACTGGAACTAAAAGCCCGAAAAACAACTCTATATCAGCTAGAGTCATTACCGCTGAAGCAGCCGCTTCAGTTAATTCTTTATAGTAAGCCGTAGGATTCTTTCGGGGATCAGGAAGTTGCGACTTCAGGGAGAGGACTTCACTCCTTTTCCAAAGAGTGTATACCCACTGTTCCTGAAATCGAGCCTCCACTCTATCCCTAGTTACTACATTCTGATCGTCTCGTATCTCTGGTATTTCAGGGTGATAGATAGGATGTACCTCTCTCATCGGATGCTGGGAGTCCCAATTGGGGCATTTTAAAAATACCCTACCTCGATATTTTACTAAAATTTCTACATTCCTGTATACTTCTTCGTGGCTCAGCTCAAATTTATGAACTCGATCTGAAATATCATATAATATTTGAGGAACCCATCTCGAAAACACTGTTCCCACACGCTAATGAGGTAACAAGACATTTGGTACAATGCATGTTGCTGCATAACAGGCTCAAAATCCCTCATGGTACTCTAGTATCAGTCACCGTGCACAGATTATTTCGCATCCATTTGACCGCCTGTTCTGCTATTAATTCTTTCTCATCATGTCCTGCTGAGGACCTAGTAAATAACCTTCGAACGATTAAATCCCCAAGACCCCTGGAAGGAGTCAGTTCCGCTGATACAGGCGTTGCGCCAGCAGATTGAGAAGTCCATACAGGGCTCGGGGCTGAAAGGGTCACACGAGAACCCACTATGGATGGCTGTGTATCAGGAATCAATGTAGCCATTTCCTTTACGGAGGTAGAAGGGACATTAGGAGTCCCTAAAAGAGCAGGGGAAGCGGCTATAGCAGGGACTTGGGCTGGGGGAGCAGAAGCCAAATCTAGAGGAACAGCAGGATACACTCGCTGAGGGGCATTCGGAGGAGGGGGTCGAACGTCCAATAACTCTTCTATTTCATCTTCAGCTTAGTTTCGAGTGACATAGCTCTTATCTGTCTGCAACCTAAATTGTCGATTCATACAATCGATATTTTGTTCGGTCTGATTTTTATCATAGGAGATAGCTTTCTGGGTGATAGTTTGTCCTGCTTTAATTTTGCACAATTTTTCTGCTCTAATGCGTCTGCGCTTCGCCTCTTTCTGCCACATGTTTAAAGTATCAAACATTGCCTATCTGCTACGTTTAGAAAACAGACGGTCTTGTAAATACTGAATATTTTTCTCATCAAATGACCCGGTTAATGGCCATTGTAATTCCACATTGTCTTTAGTATACCTGTGCCACAATGTGTTGAACAGAAGCGGGGTAATTCCATGCTTACAATACATATCATGTCTAGGGCTTCCCTCAGGAGGAGCCGGCTGACTTTCATCTAATCGTGTGCCTTTCCGACAAATGCATCCAAAACATAATTTACTAAAGCACGGCATTGTTCTTATATCTTCACTTTCTTCTCGCTACTTTGGAAAAGAAAACATCCGCTACAACATTCTCTTAAACCTGGCCATGTTCATACAGACTTCTTCATTTCTTCACATAAAACACATAAAAAAAAATAATTCATGAACAAAACATAATTCACGAACAACAAGAAACAACACAATTATTTAAAAAATGACATGTCTTTCCAAAGAAAGAGCAGAGCCCGTCAACTCCTGCTCGTGGAGAACTTGATTATTTCCAATCCCTTTTGACAAAACAAATCAAAATCAGATAGTCGCATCCATCTACTACTTAGAGATAGCCACACAGGTTTTCAGCCACAGACCGACCTATTCTGGCTCAGCCCGCTATCTTAGCGTCGCTCCAGATTTGTCCGAGGGCTACCCAGTCGCAACTGCCGGCATTTCCGAGAGCAGTCCGGCCGGATGTGCACTATCACAAGTCACACCAAGGCGTCTGGTCTATATCTCTATTATTCACCAAACAAGTCCAAAGAGGAGCGTCCACCCGTTCAGTCTCAATACTGCCCCGTCGGACCTCCAAACAAGTTCTCCATGGCCTTCCAACCACCAAATGCAAACAGCCAAAAATCAAAGAAGACCAAGAACACCCCCCCAGTGAGGTGTATCCAACACAGAACAAGACAGACCACTCACCTGGTGCACTCAGGTTTGATTGCGAATTCTCCACTGCCATCTCCTGACGACCAACAAGGTCAGCTCCTCGGTTACGCCCGCAGGACTCCGGCGTGGGGCCACTAGCAGCTGAGGCTCTCTGATCGCGAGAGCGGAGTAACTCCGAAACTCCGGTCAGTCCACACCCTCAACCATAGATCTCCCTCTTATTGTGCCTTTCCTTTCCCGTTTACGGGGGACGACCCCAACACGAAGTCCCACCAGAGTCGCCAACTGATGTACCGAAAAACTAAATAACCTATGGAGCTATGCTTACCAATAGCCCCCCAATACCAATTACCAATAATCAGTCAGTTGGCAGTGAAGAAAGTTCAATCGTTTATTAAACAAATCACTCCAGGAGTGGAGCCTCTCCCGACCTCACCCCTCGAGGCTCGCAGAAAAGACTGCAGCACATAATCAAGAGCTGACATATATACTGTTACATTTCTCAAGTCATTACCCTAGAAAGGAAAAATACAAGTTGGTACAGGTGGCTCATAGGAAAGACCATATATGGCACACAAAGCAGTTTCAGAATAGCTCTGTTCATTATAGCAAGGTCAGAGAAGTTGACTCCCTTCTGCCTAACGCTCGGGAGGGCTCGCAAGGCACCTCCAGGAATGTGCTTATCGGGCTCGCACCCACTTGCAACCTTGAAGGTTCTAACGCAGAGAAGAAGCAACCCATCCTCAGCTGCCTCTCTACTCTCAGAGACAGGTATTTTGCTTACTGGACAAAGAGTCACGTGTTCCTGGCCTGAAGTCGAGCTAAGGCCACAAAATGGCATTGGCTCGGTTCTAATTGCTAACTAACACGGAAACACGCAAATAAGTGTATTTCACCAAAATACAGCTAAATAATCGATATACTTATAATATAAGTAAACTGAATATATAGATACATCATGCTAACAAATATATATATGCACGGGCAAGGGGGACATTCAGACATTTATCCTGCAAACTAAGTGGGCATGCAAATCCGCCTATGCCCTGCTCTGTGTTTGTAGAAGTCCTACCCACCCTACCACCCCGAGGATACATAGCATGATTACATCAGTTAGTTATCCCTTGTTTTCAACTTTTGATTTTTTTTTCTTGCTTTTGGAGCCTGCACTTCCCGCTGTTACTGCCCCTGTGGCCCCGCACCCATGTCCTTGCCCATTGCCTCCTCCCAGCTGATCGTTCCTCCACCCTCCCCTACTAAATGGCAGGCACTGAGCAGAAGGTGCACCTAAGCCAAGCCCGTCTTGGTCCGTCCGTGATCCGACCGCGACCAGCGCCAGAAACCCTGGATCTTGAGCAAGCCACTACTACAGCTCAGCCACCCTCCACGCACTCAACCACGGAAAACTCAGGGACTGACAACAGGCCTCGCCAAACATGACCCATGGCCAGTACTCCTGCCTCCACTGCCACCAGACCTTAACCATCACCCCGGCCTCCAACACAACTGATGCCAGCGTCGCAGCCAGAGAACTCCACACTTGGATTTCCAACTGCGCATACAAGCTTGCCCCGCTATGCAAGTCCAACAAACTGCCCCAGGAAAGCCCCCTGGTTCACCACTGATCTCCAAGAAGCAAGACACACCTGCAGATGCCTGGAGAAGAACTGGAGAAACACCAAGACACCCGAAATCCACACCACCTACAAGAACACCATGACGGACTACCACAACAAAATCCTCAACAACTCCACCAACTTTCAGCAAATAATTTCAAATTTACCTTGTAAATAAAGATGGCCCTATTCTGTGTATATCCACATATGATTTGTCTTTGCAAACTTCAGGCCAATAGTGCGTAAGAAGCCTCGCCAAGCCCGCTACATAATCTTATGCTCACTTTTTAGCAAAAAGAAACGCCCAGTCTGACCTCATCTGGAAGGTGATTGGTTGTTTGGAGAGATTTGAGGGAGGATTAATGTACTGCGTATGGCCAAAGTGAATACACTGGTCCAGGAATGAGAGAGTACATTAAAGAGTTTTGGTCAACCAACGTTCCATATAAATGTAAGAGACATCACCTCTCACACCTAACAGTTTACTGAAGGACTCCATGTAGGATAAATACTCTTCCTGTCTTTATTTATGATGCCAATACATTCTGGTTGTTGTAGTCTAGGGCTGCTTCAGGGGAGGCAATTGGACTGACAGAAATATAAAAAAGTCATTAATAAAATAAAGCTCGGGACTAGACAATATAGCTCTGATTACGAGCAGAACGGACGCGAGCGGTGCTGTCCGACCCCTGCGTAAACCCGTTTGCATAGTGGTCGTACTTATGAGTTAAGTTTTTACCGCACCTGGTAATTACTGGCTCCTTTATCTTGCCAAAATTTACTTTCCCGAATTTAACGGGAACGAGTACAGTGCTACCCGTAGGTACAGATTTTGGTGTGGTGTGCACCAAAATCTTCATGTTATTAAAACCATGCAGAAAAGCATCCAAGGATCAGACACAGTAATGAGGAAGCTGGTGGGCGGGGGCTGTCGACTGTAACACACAGGTGGTGTGAGGGGATGCGAATTAAGTAACAAAAGAGCAGTGAGGGGTATTCTGGCACAAGAACAAAAAGTATATTTTCCAAATATAGCAACTTAGAAACGCACATACTTGCACAATACCAATGCTGTCATAGGCACAAGGCCATGTTTATGTTTGCACATAAAGCATGGGAAATCAGTATAGCTAATAAATAAAGAAACAAACCTTGTCAAAGAAAGCTGTGGTAGGGAATGAGAAAAAGAATGGAGAGGGGCAAGTGGCGGAAAGCTACTTGTAGGAGACAAAGGAGCGAAAGCTAGCGCTTATTGTGTAAAAGGCAGAGAAAGGAGGGGCGTGGTCAAGTAAGATGGCTGAGCGGACGTGAGCCACTTCAGTTGCGGACCCCGACGATTGCCACATGATGATTGCCAGCACATAGAGAGCATTATTTTCCATGCTTATCGCCCACAATACCCCAGGAATAGACAGGACCCTGGGGGACGCGAGGCGGCAAAGCAGCGACGAGTATTTACCTGCGGAGTCGGCTCACCAGAGCCCCGAGGCTAATTTCAAAATGGCATAGTGAGACGGGACATCTACAGTCTTCCATACCCGAAGGAGGTAGATATCGGAGGTGATTTACTTTGCCGCGGACGGAATTGCGGTCTCCCATCTCTGCGGACCCATGGAGGAATGCCAGAAGTGGTCGCACGGTCCAGAGACCTTGATAGAAATGTTGATGAGGTTAGAGCATCCTCAGTGCCATTTCAGCACTCCAGAACGACTGCGGAGCAACCAGAGCTTTACAAGAGGCGAGGAGGAGCAGCAAGGGGGAAGCTTGAAGCGCCTTCCTCGAGTGGATTCATTTTTCCCTCTAATAATGTTCTTATTGATGGAGGGGACGTGGAGAATGACCCGCGAGCACGTCGCCTGACCCTAAGATGGCGGCGATGAGTGGACATGCAACGGAGATCATCCTGAAACCAAGGCTTTGAGCAGGAGTCTGACAACAATGAGCAGAGAGCCCCCATCAACAATCTAACGTATTTCTTTTGGGGTGAGACCATTTCGATGATACCAGCTGGACCGTGCCTCTTCCTGCCTGAATACAACATGGCGACCAGTCTCCTCCATTCAGTAGAGGCATGAAATCACACGTGGGGCGACCACAAAACAAGCTCTTGGCCCCCAGCACTTACACGTTTGAAAGACTCTGGGATTCCTGACCGCACGCCGTGCTGGGCGGCAACCTTATGCCTCCCAAGAAAACTACAAACAAAGTTTCCCTGTACTTTAAAGCACCTGAAAAAGATAACCCCTCCCAGTGGAGACCGTCCATTTGCAAACGATGACGCGTACATAGAAGGACTTGGTAGCCACCCTCCGTGACTTCAAGGAAGAGCTCTATCTGGAAATCAAACAGGACCTGCGGTCCTCCGTGGAACAACTGAAAGCTGATCTCACCGAGAAAATGACGACTCTGCACCAAGATGCGGACGCCGTGGGCAACAGAGTGTCAAACTGGACGAGGTTCACCGCGTGGGTACTCTACAGGCTGGGGGTCGCAAGCGGCAGAGAGACGTCTTGGTTAAATTACGCTCTTTCAAAACAAAGGAGGCTATCTTGAATGCAGCAAGAAAGAAAAAGGAGATGTCCTTTCAAGACAAAATCTAGCCCCTTCCACTTGGCGGCCTACATAGAAGCGGGTGGAGCTCTTGACCCTTCTCAGTCCGGTTTTCGGGCCGAACAAAGTACAGAGACGGCTGTGGTGGAGATTGTGGATAACATCAGACTCGCGGTGGATAGGGGCGACTCGGCCGTCCTCATCCTCCTGGACCTCTCCGTGGCATTTGACACCATTTCCCACGACATTTTGAAACATTGGCTGTGGGAGATAGGTGTCAGAGGGGGGGCCCTGGGGTGGATTGAGGACTATCTTACTGGCCGCCTTACCACTGTTCGAGTCGACACCCTGGACTCCGGCAGTCGTCCTGTGACTGTGGGCGTACCTCAAGGGTCGATCTTGAGCCCGTTGCTTTTCAACCTGTACCTGACACCCTTGGCTAAAATCATTAAGGGCCAGATGTAGGTAAATCCATTTTACCGATTATTAAATACCGAATTTTACCGATTTGTACCGAATCGGTATTTAAAAATCGGAAAATGATATGTAGGTAAAAATTCAGAAATATTTACCGATTCGGTAAAAGTCGGTAACGGATGATCTGTATTTACCGATCGGTATTACCGATCGGTAGTACCGATCGGCATTTACCGATCGGCATATCCAATGCATTCCTATGGGCCTTTTGGCCCATAGGAATGCATTGGAAATACCTATCTGTAATACCGATCGGCAAATACCGATCGGTAATACCGATCGGTAATACCGATCGGTATTACAAACAAACGTGCAGCAAACAAAAGTGAAACTGAACACAACAGCCAATCAGGTGCAACCACCCTCCCCCTTCCTCCCAGGAAGTGCCTGCCCAGCCAGGTGCAACTCATTAGAAAGTTCTGGAGACAGGCAGAGCAGAGCACACAGAGAGAGGAGCAGGGGGAGAGTTGTTTGTGTTTAAAACTCAGGAATAATGTCAAGCAGCAGTGAGAGAAAGAGAAAAATTAAGTTCAGCAACACTGAGCTTGAACTCCTAGTTGAGGAGGTGGTCAAGGTGCACACCCAACTATTTGGGAAGCTCTCCCTCACCATGGCTGAGTCAGCTAAGCGAAAGCTGTGGCTGCACATAGTGGAAAGGGTAAATGCAGTGGGAGTCACCAGCAGGAGCATGGAGGATTTAAAGAAAAGATTCTATGACCTCAGGAGCCAAACCAAGAGGAAGCTTGCAGAGCTGCATAAACAGGCTGGTGTCACTGGAGGAGGCAGGAATCCAGCACCCCCCCTGACTGAGCTGGAGGAGTTGGTGGCGTCTACCATCGAGCCAGACAGTGTGGTGGGACTGGGAGCAGTGGACAGCTCAGCCCGAGCCAAATCAAAAGGTAAGATGCATGTGCAGCACAACACCCCATACCAAGCAGCATCCCTTAAACCTCTGAGCACAGGCCAAGCCCAGTCCAGTACTGCTAGCACTATACAGGAGCAATGCATAATGGGAAATGTAGTCTGCTAATATTAGACCATGTATAACTGAACAGACATCAGCAAGGCAGTGAAAGTATTGCAGAATCATGAAAGTTAAATGTGTAAAGATTTATTTATAGTCACTGTGACACAGTAACAATCAATGTACATACGCTTATTTACACCTAGGGGCACCATCAGCCAAGCAAGGCACATCGACACCAGGGACTGCAGCAGCGAGGGAGGAGAGAGAGGAGGCAGGGCCAAGCCATGTGCAACCATCGCAAGATGAGGAGGACACAAGTGGCATTGCACAGGAGGAGGAGACAGGCCTCACCCCCGACCTTCCACACTCCCCACACCTGTCACAATCACCTGCATTGGTATTCTCACCGGAGACTTCCCCAGTAATGCAACAGGCTGCACCTGCAACACCACCAGCCAGGAGGCGACTCGTGGCCACACTGCCCTTGATGGAGGCAGCAGTAGATCAGGCTGAGCAAACTCCACCTATGCCTCATGCTGCACTGCAGGCAAACACTGATGAAGACACCATGCACAGACGTCGCCGCATGCACAGCACTGCAGGAGGCACTGGAGAAGGCACTGTCTTCCGGGGGCTGGAGGGAAGCATGGTGCGCATCCAGCGCATGCAGGGCAGATCCATCCAGGCCTGCCACCGGCAATTCCGTGCTCTCAATCAAACTGTAGGAGAGATGGGGAAGGGCATTACTGATATAGCCAATTGCAGCAGGGACATGGTAAAATCAAATGACAACCTAGTTGCTGGTATTACGTCTGCTATCACGCAGCTGTGCGATAAGATGGACCACATCGAGAATGCAAGGCGCAGGGACACCCGCGCTACCAACAGGGCGCTGAATCGCCTTGCCACTGCCACTGCACAGCTATGCAGGAGAGGAAACAATATGCAGGAAAGCCTAACACAAAATACGGCAGAGGTCACAAGGGGCATAGCCAAAATAACCAGTGCCCTAGAGGCAATGATGATCAGTAATGCTGCTCACAATCCTGCCCTGGATGTGGCTGAAGGAGAGGACAGTAGTAGCCGCAGCAGCTTGGGTAGTGCTGTGGTGCCTGCTCGTAGGGGCCGGAGGCGCACAGCTGAGCCTTCAAGCCTGGAGGAAGACAGTGGGGATAATCCCAGTGTGTCTGGGAAGCGGCAGAGAAAGTGACTATCCAAGTTTGGGTGAAGTAACCCTGGACATGTCGTCCCCACCTTTGTACATGTTAATTTGTTGCACCTAAGTGCTGTAAGTTCGTTCCAACAGATAAATACTTTACTTCCATTCACAACCTGTCTGTGTGTCATTACTTACTCAGAAATAGTTGGCTGTTATTTCCTCACGCCTGTATCTCCCATCACTTGGTGTTGTGACTCCAGCAGGTTGTATGTCAGGCACGGCATTGTCGTCGTCATGGTCCTCGTACTCCTCCAACTCCACCTCTGTACCCTTTTTGACAGCCAAGTTGTGCAACATGGCACAGGCAGCTATGATTTTGCAGCATGTTGTGGGGGTATACTGCCTTGCGCCTCCACTCTTGTGAAGGCATCTAAATCGGCTCTTCCAGATGCCAAATGTCCGTTCAACCACATTCCTTGTACTTTTATGTGCCCGGTTATACCTCCTTTGGCTGGGTGTGGAGGGGTTGAGGTAGGGAGTGAGAATAAAAGAACGTAGGGCATATGCACTGTCTCCTAAAAGGGAAATGGGAGTACATTACTCACATGTATACTTGTAAGTCTCACTGCAATATGTGTGAATGCTGTCGCAGACTCTGTCTTACCTAGGAGGTATCCTTCGCCAAATTCCCCTGCTGACAGCCGTTCATAGATGCCGCTGTTCTGAAATATATAGGAGTCATGTGTACTTCCAGGGAATTTAGCTACAAGGTCTGTGATGACGTACTTTGCATCACAAATCACCTGGACGTTGATGGTGTGGCTTGACTTCCTATTGCGGTAAATGTATTCGGTGGCAGCAGGGGGACAAATGGGGATGTGTGTCCCATCAATGCATCCGATGATATGGGGAAATCTTGCCATCTGGTAAAAGTCTGATTTTGTTTGTACCAGTTCAGCATGGGTGGATGGAAATGAAATATAATGCTCCATCCTGTGCAACATGGCGTCAAGGAATCTGTGGAAAAACCTTGAGAGGCTGCTCTGGGTCACCCCTCCCGCCACAGCAACCACGCTCTGGTAGCTCCCTGACGCCAGCAGGTGGAGGCTGCACAGCACCTGTACATGTGCTGGTATTGCATGTGCCCTTGGGGTGGGGTGCTCCAACAGTGGTTTAAGGTCCCTGATGAGCTCCATGATGGTTACTGGAGCCAACCTGTACCTTTGTACTATCTCCTCCTCTGTCAGCATGAACAGGGTGACCCTCTGCCTGTAGACCTGCTCCTGTCTCAGCCATTCCCTCTCTCCTTCCTCCCGTAGCCGTAGACGTCTTGCTACTACATAGAATGCCGCCATTGTGCAAACTGAATTGCATTTTGGGTCCTTTTTTATAGGCTGCACCTGGTTACCACCTGATTTGAATCCATGGTAAATTCCGACTCTCAAATACCGATTTTGAGGCAAAATCGGTATTTCTGGGCCTCCCTACATCTCGATTTGCAATTTTACCTACTTTAATTTACCGATCGGTAACATTTCCGATCGGTAACATTACCGATCTGTGACATTACCGATCGGTAACATTTCCGATCGGTAACATTACCGATCTGTGACATTACCGATCGGTAACATTACCGATCGGTCTCATTGCCGATCGGTAACATTACCGATCGGTAACACTACCGATAGGTAACATTACCGATAGGTAACATTCAATTATCGGTATTTTACTGCTCGGTAAATATACCGATCGGTATAATTACCGATTCTGCCTATTTTTGGTCACCTACATGTCGAACGCTCACTACCGATCGGAAACGGACGGAAATCGGTATTTTCGGCCGATTCCGATCGGTAATAGCCTACCTACATCTGGCCCTAAATCATTTGGCTTTGAAACTGTGTCATATGCTGATAACACCCAGCTGCTGATCACGTGCGGTGTAGATTCCGCTGCCACCTGCACACTTTTTAAAAACTGTATGATCGAGATCAGCAGCTGGATGCGGGTGAATAAACTCCAACTGAACGCGGGCAAGACAGACATTATCTTGTTCGGGAAGGGAGAGAGGTGCTGGACGCAGGTATGGTGGCCTGCTGAATTGGGGGTATGCCCGACCCTTAAGCTGGCAGTCCGCAACTTGGGAATTATAATTGAAAGCACTCTGTCTATGAAAAATCATGTCGCCAGGGGGACGGGTACCTGCTACGGCATAATGCGCAGCCTCAGAAAGATCTTCAGATGGCTTCTTATTGAAGCCAGAAAACCTTTGGTGCAGGGCCTTATCATCAGCCATCTTGATTACGGTAACACCTTGTACCACGGCTTGAATTGGGACCTATTGGCAAAACTGCAAACTTTGCAGAATACCGCGGCCAGACTAGTGCTGGACATGCCGCCTAGAACTGTTTCATCATTGTGTCTGGAAAAACTGCACTGGCTCCCCATCCGGTAAAGAAGCCAATTTAAGATCTTGTGCTTAGCCCACAACGCACTGTACAACAAAGGGTCTCGCTACCTTAAAAAAAAACTCAACTGGTATGTTCCGAAAAGGTCCTTAAGGTCCAGTAATAAGTCTTTACTGACACAACCCAGCGCGCGCACCTCTAGGTATGGGCAGCGCTCTTTTTCCTACCTTGCCCCGACACTTTGGAATAAACTGCCCTCTCATCTTCTTTCCATTGTGGAGCACCAGCAATTCCGTAAAGCACTGAAAACCTGGCTTTTCCCAAGTAGGGCCCCCCTTGTTGTCTAAGCTGCTCTTCTTTTCTGTCACTTCTCCATCTGGTTTCTTATGCTGCAAGCGCCTTGAGACCTCACGGTGATAAGCTGCGCTATATAAGAATTTTTGACATTTGACATTTGACATTTGACCTGTAGAAGTGGGCCTCAGTCTGGCCTACCTGTGCTAGGGGTTCGCCCTTCTCTGAACACAAGTCCTCAGACAAGTAAATAGAAGTTGGCACGGAAGTTGAAAAGTTAAAGGAAAGATTTATTAAACCTCATGAGGTGGAACTACATTCACACAACACCCTTCGGTAGTGTATGAAGTAGCACAAGGAGTAGAAGAACTATGGGTCTTTTATAACCACACAGGGGCTCAAAAGAGGGCGGTACAAGCACATATAGGAGAATTACATGCATAGATGGTCATACAGAAAAGCACAGTCAACAGTAAAGGAGGAGCTAGCAGTTGCTGACTCTGGTAGAAACAACCTGACAGTTACAGACTATATACAAAACAAAAGAAGAGTGTCAAGTGCACTGGTATCTTCATGAAGACACAGCGGCAAAGACTGTAAAAGGATTGTGAGAAGAAGTGTGAAAAAACCTTTTTCATGAACACATTGGAAATCTTGGTTTTTTTTTCTGGAAGCCCTCACTCACCACCGTGGTTGGTGACATGCTTCATCATCGGGCCCACCAGGAGAAGCCGAGTGCCTCCCTGGTGTGCTGCAACGCCAGATTACTGCGGAGCTGGTTTTTGTGACAGTGGTGTGAAAAGTGATGTTAAAAATGTCTAAAACTGTACCAATCACGATGATTTATTTGTTGGTCAGTTGAGACATGGTTAAAAAGGATATGTGTGGAAAAACTACCGCAGATTATGATGGGAGTTTCCACTTAAAGTGGGGTCAACATGTTTCTGCCCTTCCTAAGTGTAAGAATTACGTGGGCATTCGTCAGGACCATGTAGCGTGTACCTTGGCGGTATGGGCGCGCTAAGGCCCACCCTAACCTAAGGACGTGAAAGGTAAAAACTGTTTTATGTGTAAAAACGTGCAAAACAGAACACAAACCACAAGTTGTGGGATTTACCTCCACTCAGAGGAACCTGTGTAGTCTGGAAAAGAAAAAGACAAACATACATGTAGGACATAACAAACAATCAATGTTTACAGGTATGAGCTTGTCAGCACAGTCTCTGCGTATAGGACACTGTAAATTGGTCTAAAAGGCGACCTGGTGCCATACATCTATTTTAGTGCCAGGAAGCGCTGTAGGAGTGCCCAAAGGAGCAATTACAGTTATGTGGACATGCACTATGGCAGAAAGAGTTTACAGGTCGTGGGACAGAGCGGCTTAGATTGAAGCACTCGTGAATAGAGATCAATCGACCATATAGTCGTGGTCAGAAGTGCTACCTCCTACAGTGGTGGGAGGGGGCACAGGTGTTGATATTGAGGATCTCACTTGTGTAATAAAAGATCCACTCCCCATGGGTCTCGGGAGGGGGGTGGTGCCGAAAATGGCACACCCTGTAAGTAAATTAAAGGAAAGGAATACCTCGTAAATTTACGCGGTCTCACAATGGAAACAAACAGGACATGTACTTAGCTCAGAGTTACTGAAGTGCAGAATCCTTACGCCCGCAATGCCTAGCACCCTCGTGGCACCTAGCTGTTCCTGCTCCGGACCCCGTGGATGTGGGTCTCGGCGTCGGAATCGCTAAAATGGTGTGTCGGTCGGGGCCCAGGAGGGCGGGGTTAGCCACAGCCAATCGGAGGCCATGCTCAAGCTGAGGCTTGGAGGCCCGGTCCAATCCTTCGTCAGGACCCAGACAAGGCTTGGGAAGCAAGCCCGGTAAGCTTGAATCAGAACAACGAGGCTTGAGAAGCAAGTTCCCTCGCGCTGTCAGAGATGGGTGTTATGGCAACGTGAAAACGTTGTTAGGGAATGAGAGCAGCAATGATTTTGCCGAGTTAGATGTAACTTTCACTCCGTGATTGCCGTAAAAGTTCTCACTTGATTTGGGGTGGGAGTAATTCCTTAAGGTGCAAAAAGGGGGATTAAAATAAAATGAACGGGGGATACAAAAAGAGAGAGAGGGGCCCAGTATGGTATAAGACCTATACTGCGTCTGTTATTGGAGACTACAAAAAAATGGAGACTACAAAAAATGGCAAACTAAGGTAAAGCTGGTATTCCGCCTCAGATTCAAGGGTAATCAATGGTGGTTCTTTATAGATAGCAGGTGTGCATATCTGGAGTTTCAGCGTTTCAGTACTGAGGACCACGGGATCTGGTCGTTTAATCCATGTAGGTGTGTGCTCAATCTATACACCTACCGCTGCTCTTTTTCAAAGAGTATGCTGGCAGTGTTGGCAGTGGGTTCAATCTGCTCTATAATGGCCCAAGTCAAGTCGTTTGGGGTGTGGTTATGCTGGATGAAATGCTCGCTTAGTTTGGTGGTCACTTTGCGGCATCTGATGTTGCTGCGATGCTCGCAAATGCGTTGTTTGACCTTTCGGGTAGTCATCCCAACATATTTCAGTCCACACGTGCAAGTGACGAGGTACACGACATTCATTGAATTGCAGTTGGTATGTTTCCTTTGAAACCATGTTTTTCCTGGTTCTAGGTGAAGTTCTTTTGTATGTGTCGTCAAATGGCATACACTACAGTTGGAGCATGGGTAGTGCCCTACTACTGGTGGAAGGCCCCATACATTGATAATGGATCCAGGATTTGTAAGGTTCGGTTTTACGACCTTTGGTCGGGTATGCACCAGAGTATCCTTGAGGCTGGTTGTTTTTTTAAAAGAGAAGAGAGGTTTTTGCCAATCTTTTCTATTGCTCCTGATTATGCTCCAGTGTTTGTTTATAGATTTCTTCATCTGGTTGGAGAGGGTACTATAAGTGGTAACACAAGTTAGAGGTATTTCTGATGGTTCCTTGATGGTGTCCTCTAATAGGGCCTCACGGGGTTGGTTTCTAGCCCGTTTGTTGCCCGTCTCAAGTATTTTGGATGGGTACCCTCTTAATTTCAGTTTCTGGGTTAGGTCTGATGCTTGGTTCTTATAATCCATGATGCTACTGCAGTTCCTGCATATCCTGAGATACTGCCCGTAGGGGAGATTTTCCCTCAGGGGTCTGGGATGGAAACTAGTAAATTCCAAAAGGTTATTTTTTGCTGTAGGTTTATAATGTGTTTTTTGTGGTCAAGGCAGTACCACCGACCATAATTTCCACATCAAGAAAAATAAATATGAAATATGTTGGGATGACGACCCGAAAGGTCAACCAACGCATTTGCGAGCATCGCAGCAACATCAGATGCCGCAAAGTGACCACCAAACTGAGCGAGCATTTCATCCAGCATAACCACACCCCAAACGACTTGACCTGGACCATTATAGAGCAGATTGAACCCACTGCCAACACTGCCAGCATACTCTTTGAAAAAGAGCAGCGGTGGGTGTATATTTTGGGCACACACCTACATGGATTAAACGACCAGATCCCGTGGTCCTCAGTACTGAAACGCTGAAACTCCAGATATGCACACCTGCTATCTATAAAGAACCACCATTGATTACCCTTGAATCTGAGGCGGAATACCAGCTTTACCTTAGTTTGCCATTTTTTGTAGTCTCCATTTTTTTGTAGTCTCCAATAACAGACGCAGTATAGGTCTTATACCATACTGGGCCCCTCTCTCTCTTTTTGTATCCCCCGTTCATTTTATTTTAATCCCCCTTTTTGCACCTTAAGGAATTACTCCCACCCCAAATCAAGTGAGAACTTTTACGGCAATCACGGAGTGAAAGTTACTTCTAACTCGGCAAAATCATTGCTGCTCTCATTCCCTAACAACGTTTTCACGTTGCCATAACACCCATCTCTGACAGCGCGAGGGAACTTGCTTCTCAAGGCTCGTTGTTCTGATTCAACGCTTACCGGGCTTGCTTCCCAAGCCTCGTCTGGGTCCTGACGAAGGATTGGACCGGGCCTCCAAGCCTCAGCTTGAGCATGGCCTCCGATTGGCTGTGGCTAACCCCGCCCTCCCGGCCCCGACCGACACACCATTTTAGCGATTCCGACGCCGAGACCCACATCCACGGGGTCCGGTGCAGGAACAGCTAGGTGCCACGAGGATGCTAGGCGTTGCGGGCGTAAGGATTCTGCACTTCAGTAACTCTGAGCTAAGTACATGTCCTGTTTGTTTCCATTGTGAGACCGCGTAAATTTACGAGGTATTCCTTTCCTTTAATTTACTTACAGGGTGTGCCATTTTTGCCTCCACCTCCCTCCCGAGACCCATGGGGCGTGGATCTTTTATTACGCAAGTGAGATCCTCAATATCAACACCTGTGCCCCCTCCCACCACTGTAGGAGGTAGCACTTCTGACCACGACTATATGGTCGATTGATCTCTATTCACGAGTGCTTCAATCTAAGCCGCTCTGTCCCACGGCCTGTAAACTCTTTCTGCCATAGTGCATGTCCACATGCCTGTAATTGCTCCTTTGGGCACTCCTACAGCGCTTCCTAGCACTAAAATAGATGTATGGCACCAGGTCACCTTTTAGACCAATTTACAGGGTCCTATACGCAGAGACTGTGCTGACAAGCTCATACCTGTAAACATTGATTGTTTGTTATGTCCTACATGTATGTTTGTCTTTTTCTTTTCCAGACTCCACATGTTCCTCTGAGAGGAGGTAAATCCCACAACTTGTGGTTTGTGTTCTGTTTTGCACGTTTTTACACATAAAACAGTTTTTAACTTTCACGTCCTTAGGTTAGGGTGGGCCTTAGCGCGCCCATACCGCCAAGGTACACGCTACATGGTCCTGACGAATGCCCACGTAATTCTTACACTTAGGAAGGGCAGAAACATGTTGACCCCACTTTAAGTGGAAACTCCCATCATAATCTGCGGTAGTTTTTCCACACATATCCTTTTTAACCATGTCTCAACTGACCAACAAATAAATCATTGTGATTGGTACAGTTTTAGACATTTTTAATATCACTTTTCACACCACTGTCACAAAAACCAGCTCCGCAGTAATCTGGCGTTGCAGCACACCAGGGAGGCACTCGGCTTCTCCTGGTGGGCCCGATGATGAAGCATGTCACCAACTAGGTTGGTGAGTGAGGGCTTCCAGAAAAAACAACCAAGATTTCCAATGTGTTCATGAAAAGGGTTTTTTCACACTTCTTCTCACAATCCTTTTACAGTCTTTGCCGCTGTGTCTTCATGAAGATACCAGTGCACTTGACACTCTTCTTTTGTTTTGTATATATGACCTGGGGGAATAAGAGTGTCTTACACCCTCTCTCTCTCTGATTGTTTCATAAAAGTTACAGACTATAAGCAGATGTATGGACAGTTACAGATTCCTCTGCGCATGTGCAGAGTAGCAGAGTCTAAGTATAGCCAGTCCTTTGAACAGAGCACAAGGGTAAACAACAGTGAAGAAGGAAACAGCACGTGGTGAGCACATGGCAGACAAAATGGCTGCAAGAAACAGGATGGCTTCAGCTAAATGCTAACACCGATCGCTGTCAATTTTCCACAGACAACCGTATTAGCATTAGCTGAAGACATTTATGATCTAGGATAGTCTTTGTATACATCTTGTACATCAATTTGCTTCATATTACTAATTTCCTTGTTTAATATTTTCTGGCCATTCATTTGTGCAACATTACGTTTAGCGGGTATACAGGCAGTAATACAGGTGGAGCAAAGCATTGCACCACATTGTATAAAGAAGCAACATGTCAATAAAATTATAAATATTACACACAGGGCAGTCAATAACTTCCAGCCCCAGGTCGCAAGTAGGGTCCAGAACAAGGGATACAACCATCTACCTGTTGGATGGTCTGGAGTCTGCTACGTGTCCTTTCTGTTACCAGTTGCGTTTTTGGCACCAGGGTCATATCACAAAGACTACCGATTGTTTAATGATGGCTCTAAGAACAGATATAAGAGGACAATAAGTAATGAGGAGGTGGACCAAACTGATACTGCATTACAGCAATATGTCGATTTCAATTTGGGACTGTTCTTCTTTGTTGGTGCTGTTCTAAACAGCAGGAAAATCAGACGGTTGACCCGTGCTGTGGAGGCTGTTACCAACCAGACAGCCATGTCACTTGGGAACATTACAGAGGAACTGCAAATTGCAAGGATTGTGGCGCTTCAAAATTGTATGGTCCTGGATGTAATTTTGGCTGATCGAGGTGGTGCATGTCACATCATCGGAAGTAGTTGTTGTGTTTACATTCCAGCTCATTCTCCTTCAGTTTTTGATGCGATCTCCAAACGACACAAAATTGCTGCTGAAATCCATCCAGATACTGGCACATGGACTTTCGCCAGCTGGTTACCGCAGACAAAGTAGGTGTTATGTGAGGACATTAAACTACTATTGTTGACACCTTCAATAGTCAAAACCAGAGTACATTCACTTCTTCCTACTGGGATTCTCCCAACACTGCCTATACACAAGTCTGCTCAGACTCTAGTAATGGATATTACAAATGGTCGATTACCCTTAGCAGTTTGCATATTTGGGAAAACATAAGGCGTAGAAACATTTCCGGGTCGGTACTCCTCCCACTCCCATTTAGTTCCTTTAGCTTGTGGATTACCATCTTCATCTGGGTAACACACTTCATTGAGATGATAATTTATTCTCCCTGTTAGCATTTTGAGAAGCAATTAGAAGGGCAAACCAGGCTTGACAAGAACCTTTATGGTAGAAGGGAAGAGGAATGAAAGGTGTTCCTCCCTTTTTTCTGGTGAGCAGGTATCATCCCACACACCCAACAGTCAGTAGTGTTTGTGGCATTATGGGTGTGGTGTAGCATCTGGATGAACATGTTGTTCAGATAAGATTGTTATGCTTCTGCTCATGATATGGGAGAGTAAAGTAATGGTGTTCAGCTGGTACTGGAGAAGTGGCAATCAACAGTTGTCGAGCAGGAGCCACTTCCTCTACAACCCAAGTTATCACTGCCATATCAACCACAGTGACAACAAATCCTGCAATGCATATTGCTTTCTTATTGCACGTTTTCACAGCAATTGATTTCTCCACAAGCATGATCACTTCGTCACTGAAATAATCGTTGGAGCTCTAAAGCCGCGGGCAGCTGTTGATTTCTTCACTGAGGGTCAAGACGGGCGTCACTATGTAGGACTGATCCCCCCTGTTGGAACCAGAGGTCTCTGGTTGGCACAGGTATGCACTTGTGACAAGCAGGGGCCCTCACTTCCAGTCAGGGCAAGGGAACTACTCCTTCGAATAACCCCTGCTCACCCTCTAGGTAGTGTGGCGCGACCAGACCAGGCTAATCCTCAGGGCGGTAGTAAGTTAAGCATTTATGATCACACACAGCAAACCCACTGACCCACCACAAATGGACACCAGTCGTTTGGTTGTATCAAAAATACGTATACTTTATATAAAAGATAGATTCAAGCAGGATTATCACAAGACCAAATAACGTTTAGCGATCTGAGGCCGCCAGATTACAATAGGCAAGATTAGTCTTTAAATGTTCGTTGTTCAGCAAGGTACGATGACAGGGAAATAAGAACGTTGCGGACCCTGGATCCGATATGAACTCGGGACGGAGTTAAAGTGTACCTTGCTTGTGGAAGTCCGAGGCGTTTCAGGCGCGGCTACTGGTGAGGGCGGACCTTTGGACGAGATCGATGGTTCTCCAGAGGATCTCTCCGGCTCGGTCCCCCTCGAGGAGCGAGGTGGGGGAGCTAGACTGAGGAGGGTTGCGGCGATCCGGGGTCGATGCAGCTCACGGGCGAGGTGTCGTTCAGGCCTGCGGGATGTACTACTTCTTAGCACGCCGGGTCGTACTCGTGGATCTGTGAGGGGCGTCATGTTCTATGGCAGACGGGCACAACACCAGGCTTCCGGTACCACGGTACGGGGAGGCCTTTCTTGAGGTGCGGCACGAGTCTTGGTATGCAGGAGGGCAAAGCGAGACAGTCGGGTATGTTACGACGGACGGACCGTCCGAGGCTATGGAATGCGCTCCGTGCAGATTCCGCCGGGAGAAGATGAGAGGTGCACAACGCGCTCCGTTAGCGGCGAGGTGACAGGAGAGCGGGCGGCCCGGCACTGAAAGCGGAGAGCAACTCAGGGATGAGCGGGGCTCTCTACGGCGGGGCGACCAGGCTCTGAGCTGTCACGACCTGGGAGGGGGCGAAGGCACCCGAGTCACAACTCTGGCGAGGGAATAAGAACTAAGGCCCAACAGCAGACAGGCACAAGCAGATAGAACCCAATGGTCCTGGGGTTCCGTTCTGGAGGCAAGCTCTCGATCAAGCCCTTGGAGATCGTTTCAGGCACAAGTCTACAAAGTCCTTTTCTGGTCCTTTCTTCTCCGTTCTCAGCAAGGCACCACTGTAGGCCAGTCTTACAGGATACAGACTGGTTTCCGTCCTTCAGCTTCTCTTGGTCCTTCTAGTCAGGCAGAGGTTCGTCGTGGTCAAAACTGGATCTGATTTGCAAGGAGCGGAGCTCCTATATTTATACTGAGATTCTTTTGTCTTTGCAGGCCAGGGGGCCTGAGCCTAGTGCAACCCGGTTTTGGAGTACTCTGTTGACAGGAAGCTGCCGTCTTCTTTCAGAGTGCAGGGCAGAGACATCAGACGCTCCGCAGGAGGTGGAGCCAGCATTGTGGTGGTGGAGCACAACCCTATCTAGAGTCAAGGACTACTCCGCCCACCCATCCTGGTGTAAGCACCCCATTCACCAGCTGGAGCCCCCGACTGTCCCCGGGAATCCCCCAGCCCTGTCACTTACACAAACCAGACCACAGATACACATCCTTGCAGAGGCGGGCTGAAACAGTTAGGCGAGCAAAGGCTAACTTTCTAAAAGTAGCATTTGCAAACACAGGATATTAAAATACACCTTCCTAAAGGACGTATTTTATTATTCTGAGTTCAGGCATACTAAACTTGACATGCCACCGTGTTCCCTGAGCCTGCCGAGACTATAGCGTGTAATAATGCCGGCAGCTCATCTGGCCTAAGAGAACAGGTAGCCCTTCAATAGTGAAGAACGAAAAGGGCGGTAATTCACTAATAGGACATGCCATACTCTAGGCTTGTCCTACCTTGTCCTTACAATGCACCCTGCCCGTAGGCCTACCATAGGGGTGACTGATATGAAGTTAAGGGAAGGGTTAGGGACTGGCAAGCGTGGACACTTGTGCAGTCAGCATGACAGTACGAGACTGTACGCCGGGTCTGCAATGGCGGACCCGAGACACATGTTATGGAGCCGCTTCTGTGGGTGGCGCAACCAGCGCTGCAGGCCCACTAGCGGCATTTGTATCTATAAGCCCCGGGACTCCTCGTGCACGTTACTGTGGACTGACAGTAAACCAAATAAGCCAATCGTGGAAATCAATTATGGATACATTTTACATTGGGAGCACTTGCACTGCGGCACGGGTTGGCCGTGGCGCAGTGCCCTGAGCATCGAATACCAGCAAAACATCTGAGGCCCATCAGCAAAAAGTGGAAGGGAGACTCACGCCAAGGTGCCAGGTCTAACACCCCCCTTGCCACATCAGCTCCTTTTCACAAACCCAGGATGGTAGCTCAACCAGTCTTTTTCAAAATTGAAGGTTCTTTCCGGGGTCTCAGTTGGTATCGGGATACACCAGGGATCGTGTGGTCCGGGAAGATTTCCTCAGGTTCGTCAGGTAATATGGCTTGGCCTCTCTCCATATCCAGGATGGCTTGATGGTCGATCAAGGCAGCAGGATCCACCAAGGTAGACAGCACTTTCTTGCAGTGGGTGGAATGCACCCAGTTCCTCCTGTTCGTCACTCGAACCGCAGTTCTCGTCGAAAGGAGCACCTGCTCCGGGCCACACCACCTCGGCTCCAAGCTGCTCGACCTCTGGAATGACCGGATCATCACCTGGTCTCCAGGTTGGAGTCCATGGCCATCACCTGCAGACCTATAAGAAAGAGCTTCTCGAACCTGTTGATGAATAGAAATCAAACTGTCAGTCAACTGTGATAGGTAGTCACTCATCAAGACACATGCTACATCATGTATTGGACGTGGTTTAGGAATTCCCCAAATGTTCATAGGCCTTCCAAATACCATCTCATATGGTGTAAGACCAGATCGCGAATGGGGCACTGATATAATGGACAATAGTGCTAAAGGTAGTGAATCAGGCCATTTCAACTACGTGGAAGTCTGTATTTTAGCCAGTTTCAATTTAAGTGTAGCGTTATACCTTTCCAATAGCCCTGCTGATTGTGGACGGAAAGCAGCATGAAACTTCTGCTGGATTCCTAATCCTTTCAGGACATACTCAACAACTTGTCCAATAAAATGGGGTCCGTTATCACTCCACAAAAGTTTTCAAACACCAAATCTAAGGAAATAATTCCTTCAAAAGCACCTTTGCTGTAGTCAGAGCAGTATTGTCCTTCGTAGGGTATGCCTCTATCCATTTACTGAAGGTACATACCACTACTAAAACATACTTTAAGTTGTTACAGCGCTCAAGCTGGATGTAATCCATTTGCAAAACTTCAAAGGGTGCGGCTGGTGTAGCAAACCCTCCTGTAGAAGTTTGTGTCCCTTTACCAGGATTATGCTGAAGACAAATCAAACAAGACTGCACCATCTTTTTAGCTGTACCGGCAATTTCTGGATGCTCCCAAACTTGTGTAAGCAATTTCGTTATTGAGGAGGCTACAACATGTGCCGGCCGATGTGACATATGAATCATAGGTTGTAAATAGGCTGTAGGCAATCTCCACTTGCTCATCTCTTTATTCCTTCAACAGCCCTCATCGTCCAATGTTCCCTCCTTAGACCATTGCTCAATTTCTTCTGCAGAAGCAGATCTCTGCCTTATTCCTTCAACAGCCCTCATCGTCCAATGTTCCCTCCTTAGACCATTGCTCGAATTCTTCTGCAGAAGCAGATCTCTGCATGTCTAGCACCTGTCTGGTATCATGCCAGCGTTCACCCTGTGACTTCACTACGTATATAGACGTGGTGCTTCACTGCATGGGAGTTTCACGGGCTGTGTGGTCTGCAAAAGCATTGCCTTGTCCTATCTTATCAGTTACTTTCTTGTGTGTGCTACATTAGACAATTGCTATTTTCTTCGGGTATGTCAAGGCGGTCAAGATGTTTTGTACTAATTCTCCATGTATTATTAGCATCCCGTGTGATGTGAGAAAACCCCTCTCCTTCCAGAGTAGCCCAAAATCATGAGCCACTCCGAAAGCATAGGGGCTATCTTTATAAATGTTCACAGACAAGTCAGTACTAAGTTCACACGCTTGTGTCAAAGCTTTTAGCTCAGCTGCCTGAGCTGACTTCTGTGGAATACGAGCTGTCTCAACTACCATCTGAACTGTTGTTATTGCATATGCAGCTGACGTTGTATCATCTGGTAACTTCAAACAGGACCCATCAACCCATAGTGCCCCATCAACACATGAAAGGGGCGTGTCTTGCAAAATGACACGACCCTTTGTCTGTTCCTCAGTAAGGAATATACAATCATGAGACTCTTGTGGCTGAGACTGAGTCATTGGGTACGCCAACAAAGTAGCTGGATTCAAGGTTGAACCCCCCTTTTTTTATATTTCTTTTTATTAACCATTAAACAATGAATCAAACATAACAATTGCATTGGGAATACATTGGCATTATCACTGCAGTGCTCGAAGCAGAGGACGTCTCGCAAACAGGATACTAAACAGAATAGTAAGACCTTAGAATCAAGGGGAATCCAGAGAGTCTAAATCAGTTCGCCTGGCTGGGGGAACATAAATATCTCCCCGGTACACATTCCACGGCCCCCAAATCTTTATCCACTTTTCAGGGCAGCCCCTCGCAAAATACACAGCACGCTCTCTGATCATACACCAGTCCAAGTCTTCGACCCACTTAGCGCGCTGTGGCGATTGAGTGGCTCCCCATAGCTGTACTATATTGCGTTTGGCAATCATACAGGCCAGCGTAACCCATTGTTTTAGATATTGATTAGGATCCTTGGGTTCCCAAACATTTAAAAGACATCTGCGCGCCTCCAATCTCACCTCACAGCCCAGGACATCTCGTAGAGTCTCATGTGTGCGCGCCAATAAGTCTGAACTCTATGGCAGTGCCACAGTATGTGTAGAAACGTCGCAATCTCTCCAAAGCCTCTCTTGCATTCCCCATTTGTACTCCATGCCATCCTCACCAGACCCGGACCAGTAACATAAGACCTATGTAGAATCTTCAATTGCACCAGACGCAACCTCATCTGTATCGCCACCACCTTGGGGGAAGACACAGCCTCGACCCAGTCCACATCATCCAACTCTAATCCATCGGCTACCCACGCCTCCCTGATAGACTTCGGAAAAGGTGGTGGTGATGGACAGAGTATCTGAATTAATCTAGACACTCATACCCAGTCAATAGATCAGGGCTTGATCCATCACCGTTTTTTAGCTCACTGCATCACCCCAGTTCAGAACCTGGCTATATGCAAATTAGGCTGACCCCATGCCTCATGGGAACAGGGCAGACCAAACTACCAAGCCAATTCTTCACTGGAGAGGAGACAAGCTTCCGGGGACCGGTTTCTGGCATTTCAGCCGTCGTCGGCCCGGCTTGCTTGAATCCTGGTGATGCAGTGAGCAAGGGACTCATGTCTGAGCATACCCTGCCACACCTGTAGTGGCCAAAAACGATTCAGAAAAGGGGGTGGTGATGGACAGAGTATCTGAATTAATCTAGACACTCATACCCAGTCAATAGATCAGGGCTTGATCCATCACCGTTTTTTAGCTCACTGCATCACCCCAGTTAAGAACCTGGATATATGCAAATTAGGCTGACCCCATGCCTCATGGGAACAGGGCAGACCAAACTACCAAGCCAATTCTTCACTGGAGAGGAGACAAGCTTCCGGGGACCGGTTTCTGTTATTTCAGCCATCGTCGGCCCGGCTTGCTTGAATCCTGGTGATGCAGTGAGCAAGGGACTCATGTCTGAGCATACCCTGCCACACCTGTAGTGGCCAAAACGATTCAGAAAAGGGGGTGGTGATGGACAGAGTATCTGAATTAATCTAGACACTCATACCCAGTCAATAGATCAGGGCTTGATCCATCACCGTTTTTTAGCTCACTGCATCACCCCAGTTCAGAACCTGGCTATATGCAAATTAGGCTGACCCCATGCCTCATGGGAACAGGGCAGACCAAACTACCAAGCCAATTCTTCACTGGAGAGGAGACAAGCTTCCGGGGACTGGTTTCTGGCATTTCAGCCGTCGTCGGCCCGGCTTGCTTGAATCCTGGTGATGCAGTGAGCAAGGGACTCATGTCTGAGCATACCCTGCCACACCTGTAGTGGCCAAAAACGATTCAGAAAAGGGGGTGGTGATGGACAGAGTATCTGAATTAATCTAGACACTCATACCCAGTCAATAGATCAGGGCTTGATCCATCACCATTTTTTAGCTCACTGCATCACCCCAGTTCAGAACCTGGCTATATGCAAATTAGGCTGACCCCATGCCTTTTGGGAACAGGGCAGACCAAACTACCAAGCCAATTCTTCACTGGAGAGGAGACAAGCTTCCGGGGACCGGTTTCTGGCATTTCAGCTGTCGTCGGCCCGGCTTGCTTGAATCCTGGTGATGCAGTGAGCAAGGGACTCATGTCTGAGCATACCCTGCCACACCTGTAGTGGCCAAAAACGATTCAGAAAAGGGGGTGGTGATGGACAGAGTATCTGAATTAATCTAGACACTCATACCCAGTCAATAGATCAGGGCTTGATCCATCACCGTTTTTTAGCTCACTGCATCACCCCAGTTCAGAACCTGGTTATATGCAAATTAGGCTAACCCCATGCCTCATGGGAACAGGGCAGACCAAACTACCACCCCAATTCTTCACTGGAGAGGAGACAAGCTTCCGGGGACCAGTTTCTGGCATTTCAGCCGTCGTCGGCCCGGCTTGCTTGAATCCTGGTGATGCAGTGAGCAAGGGACTCATGTCTGAGGATACCCTGCCACACCTGTAGTGGCCAAAAACGATTCAGAAAAGGGGGTGGTGATGGACAGAGTATCTGAATTAATCTAGACACTCATACCCAGTCAATAGATCAGGGCTTGATCCATCACCATTTTTTAGCTCACTGCATCACCCCAGTTCAGAACCTGGTTATATGCAAATTAGGCTGACCCCATGCCTCATGGGAACAGGGCAGACCAAACTACCAAGCCAATTCTTCACTGGAGAGGAGACAAGCTTCCGGGGACCGGTTTCTGGCATTTCAGCCGTCGTCGGCCCGGCTTGCTTGAATCCTGGTGATGCAGTGAGCAAGGGACTCATGTCTGAGCATACCCTGCCTCACCTGTAGTGGCCAGAAACGATTCAGAAAAGGGGGTGGTGATGGACAGAGTATCTGAATTAATCTAGACACTCATACCCAGTCAATAGATCAGGGCTTGATCCATCACCATTTTTAGCTCACTGCATCACCCCAGTTCAGAACCTGGCTATATGCAAATTAGGCTGACCCCATGCCTCATGGGAACAGGGCAGACCAAACTACCAAGCCAATACTTCACTGTAGAGGAGACAAGCTTCCGGGGACCGGTTTCTGGCATTTCAGCTGTCGTCGGCCCGGCTTGCTAGAATTCTGGTGATGCAGTGAGCAAGGGACTCATGTCTGAGCATACCCTGCCACACCTGTAGTGGCCAAAAACGATTCAGAAAAGGGGGTGGTGATGGACAGAGTATCTGAATTAATCTAGACACTCATACCCAGTCAATAGATCAGGGCTTGATCCATCACCGTTTTTTAGCTCACTGCATCACCCCAGTTCAGAACCTGGCTATATGCAAATTAGGCTGACCCCATGCCTCATGGGAACAGGGCAGACCAAACTACCAAGCCAATTCTTCACTGGAGAGGAGACAAGCTTCCGGGGACCGGTTTCTGGCATTTCAGCCATCGTCGGCCCGGCTTGCTTGAATCCTGGTGATGCAGTGAGCAAGGGACTCATGTCTGAGCATACCCTGCCACACCTGTAGTGGCCAAAAATGATTCAGAAAAGGGGGTGGTGATGGACAGAGTATCTGAATTAATCTAGACACTCATACCCAGTCAATAGATCAGGGCTTGATCCATCACCGTTTTTTAGCTCACTGCATCACCCCAGTTCAGAACCTGGCTATATGCAAATTAGGCTGACCCCATGCCTCATGGGAACAGGGCAGACCAAACTACCAAGCCAATTCTTCACTGGAGAGGAGACAAGCTTCCGGGGACCGGTTTCTGGCATTTCAGCTGTCGTCGGCCCGGCTTGCTTGAATCCTGGTGATGCAGTGAGCAAGGGACTCATGTCTGAGCATACCCTGCCACAAATGTAGTGGCTAAAAACGATTCAGAAAAGGGGGTGGTGATGGACAGAGTATCTGAATTAATCTAGACACTCATACCCAGTCAATAGATCAGGGCTTGATCCATCACCGTTTGTTAGCTCACTGCATCACCCCAGTTCAGAACCTGGCTATATGCAAATTAGGCTGACCCCATGCCTCATGGGAACAGGGCAGACCAAACTACCAAGCCAATTCTTCACTGGAGAGGAGACAAGCTTCCGGGGACCGGTTTCTGGCATTTCAGCCGTCGTCGGCCCGGCTTGCTTGAATCCTGGTGATGCAGTGAGCAAGGGACTCATGTCTGAGCATACTCTGCCACACCTGTAGGGGCCAAAAACGATTCAGAAAAGGGGGTGGTGATGGACAGAGTATCTGAATTAATCTAGACACTCATACCCAGTCAATAGATCAGGACTTGATCCATCACCGTTAGACTTCAGCGGGTCATGTGATTGATCAACTTTCGGTAAATCAATGAGATGGTCTTTTCTGGAAGATGCCCATCTAATACGCGATCTTCAAGGGGGGAGGCCTCGGGGAGGATGTCTCCCGGTAACACATGGGAGAGGAGGGCATGTCTGACCTGCAGGTAGCAAAAGTGCTTGTTGTTATGAAGGTGATGATTCTGCTGAAGCGCCTCGAAGGTCAGTACCTCCCCTCTCCCCCAAACATCCTTTATCTGACTGATTCCAATCAACTCCCACTTATCGAAGCCCTTGGTGGCCCACAGATTGCCCAATGTGGCGGAGCTAAAGAGAGGGGTCGCGAGAGTCAATCTCCCTTCCCATCCCAGATTCCTATTAGCCGCATGCCAAACCCTTACTGCATGTGAGGTGGGACCCGCCAGAGAGAACCGCCCCGGCCGATTATACAGGGCCCGAAGGAAATCTCCCCCGGGGGACTGACTACGATCCATAGCATAGCCAGGGTCTCCCGGCAGGCCGTAGACTATCTGATTAACAGCTGCCAACTGGGAGGCCCAATAATATTTCCTCAGATGGGAAGCCCAATACCCCCATCATACCAGGCTACGGTGAGTTTAGTGTAGGCAATGCGGGGTCTACCATCCCAGAGAAGCAGCCTCTGAAGCGCCTCAACCTCCTTGAAGTATTTGGCCGGTACAGGGTCCATAGCATTTTGGAGAACGTATAAGAATTGCGGAAGAGCCAACATTTTAAAGAGAACCGCTCTGCCCAGAAGTGACAAGGGCAACGCCCTCTAACGCTCAACATCAGCACGCAATCTAACCAACAGCGGCAGCAAGTTCTCAACATATCTTGTCTTGGCGTCCAAAGCAATGTAGATTCCCAGATATACAAAACCTTTAGTGGCAATCTGGAGAGGGCAGTTCTGCGGGACCACCGGCGGATCCCCCGACAGTACTAACAATACGGACTTAGCCCAATTAATAGCAAAGCCTGAGAATTCACCAAACACTCTGAGAATGTCAAGAAAAACATCGAGCGAGGACCTAGGTGAGGTGAGATAGAGAAGCACATCATCAGCATAGAGAGAGATCTTATCCTCCCAATCAGGGGACCACCGCAGTCCACGCACCGTCCTTTCCCATCTAATCCAAGCCGCCAAAGGCTCCAGCACCAAAGCAAACAGAAGGGGCGACAGTGGACATCCCTGTCGCTCCCTCTCTCCAATTCAAAATCACCTGATTGACAATTATTCACAACTACGCGAGCCAAAGGGGCAGTATAAAGCAAACGCACCCATCCAATAAACTCGGGCCCAAAACCCAGCTTCTCCAACACAGCGAATAGATAAGACCATTCAATCCGGTCAAAGGCCATGGTGGCATCAAGAGACACCAACACGGCGGGTTGTAGCAAATCACGGGCCCTACCCAAAACGCCATGCAAACGTCGAAGATTAAGTGCAGTGTTACGGCGTGGGATAAAGCCCGATTGATCCGGGTGCACCAAGGGGGAAATCACCTTGACCAATCTGATCGCCAGTATTTTGGCCAAAATCTTGGGTTCCGCATTGAGCAAAGAGATAGGTCTATAGGAAGAGGGGGAGGTCCGGGGCTTACCTGGCTTGTGAATCACAACAATATTAGCAATACGCTGATCATAGGGGAGGATGCCAACCTCTTTACTTTTAACAAACATGGCTCTAAGATGCGGCGCGATTTTATGAGCATTCAATTTATAGAGCTCAATAGGAATACCATTGGGGCCTGTCACCTTCCCTGAGTTGATGCTCCTAATAGCTCCCCCAATTTCGTCATCCGTAATAACGGAATCCATATATTTCGGGTCATCATCGGACAACTTAGGCATGATAATATCTCTTATCATCTCAGTATGTTCAGAGTTGTTGTGTGTATCCGATGAAGCATATGCATAAACAAAAGGAATCCACTAAGATAGAATTGGTGATCCCTACAGTGGTAGGGAGCAACTCGTGTTGTTTAAATACCCCTCACACACCAAAAGGCCCCTTGGTGTCATGCTTCATCATCGGGGTCTTCGCAAACCTCTACGGAATGCGGCGTGCTACGATTCACGACTACGCTGGAGCACTGAAGGTGAACTATGTGATGGTGTGTGTGGGGTAATAGTGTGTGAGTGGTGAGGTGAAAGTGTAGGTTAAAAAATACCTGGCTCGTAGGATGTAAACAAATTTTTTTTATTAAGTCCTCGGCTTGTATTGTTAAAAAAGTGCAAGGGAGGTTGCTATTTACTGATTATGGTAAGACAACCAAAGTGCGTCGACATCTTTCGGAGTAGAAGACTCTTTCTTCAGGACGAGGATGTGCACCAATTATCCTCACCTTACTCACATGTATTGTGTAGATGTCAAAGTGTGCTCTACAAAAATAAATTATGGTGAAATGTCCCTATCTGTTAATTAGAAAGTACGTTCGTTGCGCCCAATTGACGATGTACCTGTGAAAGAACAAAGGTAAAATAAACAAAGGGTCTGAATCACATGTTCCAGAAAAACTGTGTAATTACACAGAGGGGTAACGACGAACCAAAAATAAGGTCCAGGAACCCTGAAAAAGAAAAAAGAAGAAAAACACGAACAAACATATAGACTAGGACACACATTAATTCTCTCTGAAGGTCTCCATTGGATTCCGCAAGGTAAAATACGCGGATTTTAACAATACACATTTATCAACAAAGGTACATTGCTTACTTATAGTAATGGGTTAAGTAGCCTCATGAGCCAAAAGCATGGTTTTGGGGGTTCACTGTTCTGCTCAATGTAGCAACCTGTGAGGTATTAAAGGAACTGAGTTTTAAGATCTAGAAAAGGTTGTTCCTGCTACAAAATATGAGTCATCGCACATTACACCATCACACTCACGGTTACAGCATGGCCAGGCAGGCTCTCATCCCCTCAACGCGGCTCCGACGAAGTGTCGGTTCACTGACAAACCCACTCCTTTTGTAGTGCCCTGGGAGGTAATAATTGACACCTAATTGAAAAAGGAAACGGCCCATATAAGGACTTCGCCCTTAAGTTCTGATCCGGTTCTGCGCGCGTATGGTAGGTGTGTCTGGTGTTCAAGACACACGTGCAGAGGAAAGACACTACCCACGAGCGCATGCGCGTAGCGGTAGTGTCTTCACAAACGCCTGGACGTTTCTTGTACAGCTGGCTAGAGGATTTTGCAGGCGATTGCGCACGCGCGTCTGAAGTGCCTCGATTTTCTCCTTGTTGGAGCTTATACTGTGGCAAAAAGGGGGTTGTATAGCATCTGCGTATTATGGTGCAGCGTGTAAGTGCACTTTGCAGATATTATTATCAGTGTTGCTGTGGCTCAGGTTATATACAGCGACCTCTACAATGCATGGGTATATTTATCAAACCAGAACAGTGAGAGACACATTTGACTCCGGATAGTAATATTCAAGAAATCGTGTGACAGTCACTTGAGGGCTGTCAACGCAACTGGCTCCATGGAATGGAGTCATTTAATCCAGTGGTGTCCGTGCCCAAACGGAACACCCACCTTTGTTCTTATTCGAAAAGGCCCCTTTCTGATGGTAGTTGCTCAATCACAGTCCAGTGTATTTCATGCACACAGTGTTGTGCCTCCAAGAAGTGTGTCGCCATTTTTGTGGTTTGTTTTTTACACCTAACATTGCTTTTGTGTTCGTTTATTCTTGTTTTCACAGCACGTGTTGTCATACCCACATATTCTTTTCCACATGGGCATGTAATCAGGTACACCACATTTCGACTGTTGCAGTTTGTGAATGCACGCTGTTCCCATTTTGTGCCATTTTTGAAGGTGAGAGTAAGACTCTTCTCAGTCAGGTGGCAGCTATTGCAGTTGCCACATGGATGGTGTACATGGAGACCTTGTAGTCTGGTTTGTTGGATTACCTTGGTACGGGGTCTGGTATGCACCACGATGTCTTTCAAGTTCCTTCCTCTCCTGTGTGCGAATAAGGACCAGGCTAGCACTTGTCAAAATCCGCAATGTTTATTTACCAGCTTAGAGACCTGGTTGGAAACAGAACTGTATGTTGTCACACAGACTGTTCTGTTTGCCGCTTTTTCTTTTTGAGTGTCATCTTCCAGAAGGGCTTCCCGATTGTTATTGCGGGCCCTTTTCATTGCTTGCTTTATGATTCTTTCTGGATACCTTCTTTGTTGCAGTTTTTTACTCAGATCTTGCGCTTGGGATTTGTATTTTTCCACATCGCTGCAATTGCGGCGTAGCAACTGACCGTATGGTAAGTTCTCTCTTAGGTGACGTGGGTGGAAACTGTCATACCTAAGGAGGCAGTTCCTAGCCGTAGGTTTAAAATGAGTTTCGGTTTTTAGGTATCCTGCCTCATGGTAGATGTTCAGATCAAGGAATACCATTGATTCACTGGACATCTGGTGGGTAAATTTCAGAAAGGCATTCTGATTATTGATCCACTGCATGAAATCCATGACTGACTGATCATTCCCTTCCCAGATGACCAGGACGTCATCGATATAACGCCTCCAGGTGAGGATTTTAGTCCTGAATGGATTACTGGGATGCAGGATTTTGGTAGTTTCCAAGTGGTGTACGTATAAACCTGCTAGGCTCGGCGCGAATGTGCTTTCCATACTCGTTCCGTGCCGTTGCAGGTATAGAGTACCCTCATACTCGAAAAAGTTTCTGGTAAGGGCCATAGAGATACACTCCATCACTACTCCTCGTGGGGTTTGGTAGTTCCACTGTTTGGTATGTAGTACCTCCTCAATGATTAGGAGGGTTTCATCGTGTGGGAGACTGGTGTAAAGGCTCTCCACATCGAGGCTCAGTAGCATTTGGGAGTCTGGGTTGAATGGTTGGTTTTGTAACATCTGGAGCACAGCTTTTGTGTCCCTAAGATATGTGTCCGTAGCTTGTACCAGAGGTCTCAAGAAGGCATCGGCAAATTTGGACAGAGGTTCGAGTATGGACGAAATGCCGGACACAATGGGGCGACCCGGTGGATTCAGTAGGTTTTTATGAACCTTGGGTATTGTGTAAAAATAAGGTTTTCGAGGGGTTTTTTGTATTAGAAATTCGGCCTCCTTTTTCGAGAGCCAGTCATGGGCAAGGGCTTCTTCAGTCATCATACC